>NC_140648.1:12508876-13733376 GCF_978046115.1 Saccoglossus kowalevskii
CTAGAAAGGCCAGTTCTCACTCAGAATCGTATAAATAATTATTTTAATTTGCATATCAAAGAACATAATTTTTTATATCCCAACTCCAAGTTAAGTAATAATCACATGTCTTAGGCACTGGGCTAATTTAATTTAAGACCACAACAAAATGTGATACTACCATAAAATCTGCTAAGTGTAGAAAATGCACTTGGATGTTAATTTGAAATCATAAATTCTATTAAAATGATATATTGTACAAACGTTCTCTTACAACAATCTGCATATTTAGTTTGCATAACGACGAATTAATATATTAAACCATATTAATATGCAATTAGCCGCCAGATGCTGAATCCGTTCAGATTGTACATACTGTAATCCGTCTGTTTCCACTTATCTCCAGTAAAGCGCCACCAAGTGTCAGCCACACATTACACTTTTGTTTATGGCATGGATTCACCTGCGGCTCTGCGTTGCCACCTGCTCCCGCGATGTTTGAGATAATAAAGTCAATCACCAACAAATACCATGTAGTTCACAAATTAAAAACATTAAATAATGGGCAGAGTAATAGTATCGTTTATACAATGAATGGGTTTACCTTGAACATAACCCAAACACTGACACAATGTGGCAATTCCCTTTGTGGCTGGGGACAATAGGTCAGACTACACTGGACTGGCCTGGACGTCACATTGTTTTCCATTCGCGCGATATTTATGTAACCTCAGACAACTAATCAAAATCTGTACTAGTTGTCTGAGATGTAACTTAACTTAATAAAACAAGCTCACAGTAACAAACATTAGAAGTTTGTTGAATAAATATGTCAGGCAATTACGGCATTTCTATCATAAAATAAATGCTTCAGGATATTAGAATCTACTGAAATAAGAAATCGATGATTGTTAGAACACTGAAAATTGTATTTTATTTTTACATTTCGTCATAGGGGTTGTCGATGATCTAGGCAAAGCAGTACGGAAGAGCGCCGTTAAACTTTCAACGCGCCCTCCATTAATTCCGTAACCGCGTTCCAGAACGACATTCTATTTAAAAAAATCTTTTTATATCCCCGGAAGATAGACCTCAAGAAACCTGTCGCTTTGGTCAAATTTTACGACTTGTCAGAAGAGCGACACGCCACGCTGCAATTGGTCGTTTGAAATAGATAACACGTAATGTAAACAACAACACAAGCGATCTAGTCGCCCTTGGTAACAGATTTGCATACTAGCTGAGTGTCAACCATTCATCGAACGAACGAACACTCGGCCCGTCCAACTTTTCTCATTTACAGTTGGCTTGTTCCTACGCTGTCAGTAAAAGATCGCGTAGATATTACTCTCCTCACTAGACGACATCGGTGAGTATATGAACAAGTGAATCTGTGAGTCCAATTACAGTTGAATCCGTACCCCATGCGAGGCTTTTCGCAGTTTTGAAATAACAATTCAATGTTGTTACACATGTTGATAGCACAGATACAGTGAGACACCCTTATTTGATTAGCAATGGCGGAACTAGTTAATCCCGCCGCGTTCGAATCTCTTAATATTCGCCTCTCTGTCAGATAAACTGTATTATTTTGGAGACACAGAAACGTGTGAAAAATACGTGTTTAACTTTAACCTCGCTAAATAAATAGGCCTTGGTGGACTGCACTCCAGACAAACGATCCACGAATAATACTAGGTTGCCGCAAAAGGTGATGTACTCAAAACTTGTGTGTGGATCTATGCACGGTGGCGTTTTCACTTGCTTGCCGTACGGTTGCCTTGCACACTCACTTCGACGATGACTTTGTCCCACGCTGGTATCAATATCACTCGCTCAAACGCTATCACGATTACGAAGATATAAACGTATATAACGGACCGATAGTTATAATTAGAGTAAATATTAGTTATGTTTACCGTGCACAGGTTTTTCTTGTTAAACAATCCTTATATATGATTTCCTTTCAGGTAATTAATCCCCGGAAAAGACAGCGCCAACGTGTTCACAAAACCTGAGCCCTCTCGCATAATGGAGGGGATTAAGTTGGTAAACTTGGGCATTTCTCTGCAGCTATGTCTGCCTCTCACGGCCTTCTAAATTTTCAAAATTGTGTGGAAACGGAATGCTGACAGGTCGTTAACAGGGCACTCTTTAAGAATAACAGTCATGAAGCATCCATCTGAAAATTCAGAAAACTTTGAGTTCAACCTAGGGAAAGCACTGCAGCTGCGATGTGTCTACAGTGGAATGGCGACAACGTGTGGCGAGTGCGAATCGTGCAAACTTGGTGCTAAACTGGCCACGACTAGAGAATGGTTTCTTCGTGCTGGGGAATATACTAAACGGCGGTTTGTCCTAGGTCTGGTCAGGAGATTCCGAAGTGTTGATCTTATACGATACATCATTGGGCTACTGAAACCATTACTGTGCAAGGATTTCACCTATGCAAGATCTCGAACAAACCCTGCGTCGAAAGGTGACCAAGCAGACATGTGTGGTGACAGGGCACTTAATCCCAGTACCGTTGACAAAGAAATATCCGAAACGTGGCACTGGTTTTTGAACTCAAAATACTGGACCAAAGCAAATTTTTTACTAGGTGTGATGCAGATGGCGGAGCCCGAGCTTTTGTATGTCATGGGAACACAGGCAAGAACGATGTTAATATCGGAAGAAAAATCATTCCACACAGCTCCAGAAGGTCAGTGATATTTTCATTATTTAATAATTCATTATTCAATAATATCAAGCGATTGACACATTTATTTCTATTACCATTCATGGTATGAAGTATCTGTGTCTTTTCGCTTTCCTGTCTCAACTCGCATTTACTCCCCGAAATGCAACTATTCCACTTCATAAGTAAGCATTCACTTTGTTGTCCAACAGTTGAATTGCAAAAACCAGCCATCACTAACATTGATTACATTATCTCCCCAGAAAAAAAGCATAGAGTATTGGCCAATATACATAACAATAGAGTATGTTAATCACCTTTATTGTATTCATTGTTATACTAAATTGGCTCTATTGTTTTCTCGGAAATTAAAGTAGGAACCCATACTCTATAATGGCCTGGGAAGAACCCTGCTCCATGTTCAGTTTGTAGTATAATATTTTTCATCAGAATAGTATAAGAATGCCAAGCTCAAATAAAACCCAAATCCATATTTTAAAATTCTTTTTAAAGTTATTAAAAGGACTGCACATGCACATATATGGTGTCAGAGTTTCATTCTGGCACAGTCAGAGTTTTTGTAATTGCAGTATAAATGAAATTTAATTCATTTTTGAGCAATTAATGGGGAAAAATACAAAGCACATTTTGTGTCTCTCCTTTGTACAATGGAATAAATATTCAATACAGTACAAATGTTGACTCTATAGTCATTGTTTGAGCATCAAAGTCAACTTTTGTCACAATTCACAAAACAACACCCAAATAATTTTTTTTCCATATTTTTTCTAAAATTTTGACCAAAACCTGTTGCCAGTAGGAAATTATGCTTATTTGGTCCACAATTTTATAAAAATATATATAGAAAAATACATATACATGTGCAAAGTATTGCACTAACATTTTGTTAGGAACATATGTGGCACCCGAAGGTTAATCATTTGACTTTACTGATTTGATTTCTAGTTTCAAGGTTAATTTTGACATTGATAATTGATTTTAATTTTGGTTATAAGGGTCTTCACTAATCCATGCGCTTTCTTAGATGTGCAATGTTTGTAGGGATCTCGCAGACCTTGGAAAACACAAAGATTCCCTGCTAGTAGAAACTCAGACTGTATTTTGTAGATTTTAAGTTATCTTTACACAAACATACATCAGATTGCTTCTATTTTAAATACCGAGCTCTCCTTTTATCCTCATCAGCAATTGTGAGTGATTGTCAAAATTGCCCGTTTTTGTGGAGTTACTAAAAACATATTATTTTAAGCCAATGTCAATTGATACAGCGAGTTAAAACAAACCTGACCAGGAATCTCCAAATTGTTTTTTTTTCTCACAGATTTGATTAAAAATAAACAGCGAATGGCAAGGACAAACTATTGCAGACAAATCTTTTAAGCCCAGAGTACTTATATTCACTGGGCGATGTTTAATTAAAACCGAAAAATGTAATTCTGAATTGCAGGCGATACCAGTATTATAATATTGAAACACCCAGGCAATGACGAGCTTACCTTGAATTGCAAACAGCTGACTAACAGTCTTTTCTACATTAACAAACATTATAAAACAGAATTCAACATAAAAGAAACACATTTTTTAACATAAAACACAAAAATAAGATTAATTCATCATATATATCAAATTTGTTAACCTAGGCTTCGCAGACGAGGGAAGAATACTATATTCCTCCTAAAAAAGTATTTTCAACAATAAATCTAATATTAAACTGCTCAACCTAATCATAAAACAATGTTCACGCCTAACTAAAGTAGTAAAAATATTGAAGATTTAAAAGCACTTCAAATTTTTGATATTTTGCCGAGTTAAAGGTTCTAGCAAATAAACGATAATATAGATTTGAAAAAAAGAGTTAACGGAATCCAAACTTGTTTCCATGGAAAGACTGTATAGGGTTTAAATACTTGCTGGGTTTGTATTTTTGCACAAATATTTAAAATAAAATTTGTTGTTTTCTTCATAATCCAGTGAATATCTTGCAACATCAAATCCACTAAAATTATACCTAGTGAAATGAATATTCCCCATTATACACCGGTAGTAATGACTTTGGGATTTCTCCATACATGTAGTTGTTATTAATATTAAATTTCATTGGGAAGTGAAAATCAGTCAAAATACATAACAGTGAGATTCTTAATTCGAAAACTAGTGCTAATACCACTCTTGATACCGAGTCATATGCAATAGTTTATCCAAACATTTCAGGAAACTCCAGTGTCAGATGTATTGCCATGCCTAAGTTTATAACATAATTGTTGCTGTTAAGTCAGACCAGATATTCATTTATGTCCAATTTAAATTGTAAATTTTCTTTTTATTCATTTTTTAATTTGAATTGCCGTCTTCACCCAACGTGCCTCAGACTGCTGGGCGTTATTTCGCCATTGTAACTGAACAGCTAGCACGCTTCGTTTCTTTGACGTCTTTGGTTAGCCCCATAGAGGTGAAATCCATGTGGTCACTTAACAATATTTCATCCATACATGTTAAATCCCCGGCACTATAATACCTTCTGTATGAATCAGTCATGTTTTGTTGTTCTAATCTCTTTGTAAACAAACTGTCACATTTCAACATGAAAAACCTGCATTTCCTCTCTTTTGTCGTGCTGCCAAATCGTCATCCGCTTCAGCAACGTATAGTTCTTCACTCAACATAAAACATTGCTGATGGCGTTTCAACCGGAATGCTATGTTTAGATAGTGGGGAACGTATTTGCATTATCGGTTGCCAAGCAACCTGTAACTGTAATTATTTTATACCCAGAATGCAATGCTGGTGGCTGTAACTTTTTTGTCTGAATATTTATGATTTTGTTCAGACAGCAAGATGGTTTATTGTTATCGTCTGATGTTTTCAAAATCGCACCATGTACAGCTTGAATAAAGTCCATCTTGTGTTTGACTTGGGATTAAGAAAGAATGCACAAATTGTCTCTTTGTACCCTAATTATCAAAATTGTTGTCTTTGTTGTTGCATTCTTATCAGGAGCAGACGACATGTACTTGTTTTCAAGATTGTGGTTATCAGCTCCCACCTTTATACACAAAGTATGACCTGCTTCAGAAAATATAAAAATCAATAAATATTAGTTTCCATTGACAGTGTAATAATAATAATTATGAATTTGTTTATATAAAATCTAAAAATTATTAAATATTATTTTAAATGTTTAAAAAAATTAATAATATCAAATAAAACGAAGAAAAATAGTCATAAATAAAAAAAAATGAAAAAAATGAAAAATGAAAAAAAATATGTGATTTTAATCAGATTACAATATTAGTTGTAAATTGTTGTAAAGTTTGTTAGTGATATTAGCTGTTCTCTATGAATATTCCTGAGCAGAAAAGTTTTTAAATCTTACCGCTGTCTTCAAGATGCACTTTGTGCTGTGTTCAAACTGAAGACAGGAAAACATTTTTCAAAAAAAGTTAGTGACGTAACTATTTTAAACAATGGTGGATGGTGCTAGTATTGCTAGTGTGAAAGCGTCTCTTCAACCGTTGACCATAAGAGTAAACTTTTGCCAACACTCACAAATTAAAGCAGTTACTGTCATCGCATCGCGTAATGTTTGATAAGGGTCTCATAACGACATATACAATGTGTGTAAAATACATTATGCAGAATTTAAACGCATACTGCATGACGACTGTAGGGCTTTTAGCATGCATGTTTATTTCATATTACTAATTTTTTCATCAAGAAAATCATGAGTACCAGTTTTGCTCTATTAGAAACGCATTTCCAATAGAACTGAAAATACACAAACAAATTGCATTTATTGTATGCTGGATATTTTAAATGATACATGTATTTGGCATTTGGCCCAAAATAAAAAAAAAATTATTATTGAAAAATTTTGTAAAATGCTGCACCAACATTTTGGTGGAAATTAAGTGGTTACTGTAAAAGGATTAATTGTTCACTGGGTTTTAATTTTGCTTATTTCGCTGACTGGAAAATGCGCTAAATTAAAACCCAGTGAATATGTAAAATTTAGCATAGAGCACATTATCAAAATAATAAAACCGTGAATTTAAAACCCACTGAATATGCCTGAAATGATAAATCAGCGAAATTTAAACCCAGTGAAAATTAGTAATTTTACAGTAGATTAACTTTACCGGACAATAGCAATTGTTATCCATGCCTTGCAATCAAATAGTGGTGCTTACAGCTTTGCTACATTATGAAAACATGTTTTCTACAGGCCATGTTTGTGGTTGCCATACCAACAACATGTCAATCATTATAACAAATCTGATTATCAGGCTTAAGACTTGTGTTTAAAGAATTATTTAATCCTGACATCTTCAGAACATGTAGAGCAATGCATTATGGGTAAAGGTACAGTCACACCCCTGATGCTATGTGATGAATTGATATTTCACCTCTATAATGTGAGCACTCAGAAAAATTCACTAAGTGATTTTTGACTGTGATCCGTGGAAGAGAAATGTCACTCGATTGAGGAAGATATGAAAAAACAAGTAGAAGTAATTTAATTGGTCGTGTAAAAGGAGACTCTGGCATCGTTCAAGATATGTTTGCGTAAATGGTGTTTATGTATGAAATTGAACTGAAGCATGAATGAAGCGACGGCTTGGAACAAGAAACCCCCTGGTAAACCAACTTAGACAAATAGTGTACAGCATGTGATCTGTTATTGTTTTGCCCATGTGTTACACTTCAGCTGTAGCAATTAAAAGTCGGCCAGCGAGCGTTCCACTTGGAAGAGATCACGATGAATTTCAGACTCTGTTCTCTTTGTCTGATGATATTCATACCCACCCGTCTTGTCCCCATGCATGCGTCTGATTTGCCTCAGAGGCGATACTGAGTACATGTATTATAATACCAAGTCTTAATAAACCTGTCTAGTAACTATGAAGTAACTATGAGATGAAAACAAGAGGATCTATGTTACTATTTTCTGTTTATTTCTCTGCATTCCATGGTTATGCAATGTTGATGCTACCTCCACATGTGCCGCACGAACTATGCATTCGTGAAATCTCGTCGTCAATGCCATTTGTTCTGTTTAAATCCCTTAGTTACAGCATGAACGTCTGACAAATGTACCCGACAGTTTTGAACCCTTTGTCAGGCAAAGCATCACCTTATTAATAATTACTGAAACAATAACTGTGGTGTGTTTGAGAGGATTTGTCCATAAAATGACAATTTCCTTCTCCTTTGTACAAAATCTAATCAAATATTTATGAAGTCAGCGGGAGTTGATGAATAATTCCGATATGCAGGTGGTTTAATACCTCACATACTCGATGGCAGTCACACAATATAATGTACTGAATTAACGCTGGGTTTATTCACTGTCACAGTTTGGCGAATCTGTAATTGTAATTCTTTATAATGCTGGCGGTGAACGAAAAGAAATGTGTCTGGAATATAATTGCGATCGTCTGCTTGAAACATTGTTTTTCTTGTATGCTTTTATTGGATTTGTACACCCCATCATGCTAACTGTCAAGTCTTTAGAAGTGTTGTGTCCCTCTAATGGTATTTGTATTTTATAAGTTGGATGCCTATTATGCTCATTCTTTTACTGACATTAAAAACTAAATATAATTACTGTATCCTATACTCTCTCTTGTCATTATTAAATGTACTAAATTGAGGTTTTTTTTCAAAATTACTAAAAATCTCACGATAAATTAATTTACTGACAAGTGTAGTGTACTGACAAGTGTCAGCTAATATTTGTTCCTAATATTTCCATTTGAAAACCATGAAAAATTACCCCTCCCCCTCTAGAAAAAAAATGTTCAGTTATTCATAGCTATTGCTACTTGTTGTATTTCAAAAATGGTTGATTTTGAAAAAATTATAAAAATATTGCAAACATTTTGTGTATTTGTGAACAAAATAAATTATACTACTTATCACATTAACGGTTTGAATCTTTCGGTGACCAGCACTTTGTTACATGAACATGTAAATACATGAAATACTAAGAATAGTAACTTTTGTATGCATATTTAGTCCCGGTAAAATTACGTCCACATGCATACCAACAAAATTACTAACTGCCGTGGTAGAAACCGAGCTGCCCCTTTGTAAATTCGAAGCCGAACTATGATCACTGGGTAACGAATAATTTCGTCAAGACGTCGTTACCACACATATGCTTTACACATCGGTGAATGGAACAATGAGTATACGGTAATTGCTCAAAGTTGCCGAAATAGTTTAATTCTGTAATGGCCCCCATTATGATTGGATTCAGTGGTTACATTATTTCAGATTTACTGTTCAGAGTGTTTCAATATATTGGTTGCTGTTTTTTTTTTCTGGATACTACACAACTAAATCCATTCCAAAAATAACCTTGTGAATGTGTGTTTTCATCTTTTTAGACAGAAATGAGCTTCGAGTGTACATGTACTTGTGTGTTTTCATACATTTGGCAATAATGTTGAAAATGAAATATAAGTTGTCAAGTTCATAGTTGTCAACATGACAACAATAACCCATTTTCTCTTCGCTGCGAGATCCTGCGTGAAATGAAATATAAGGGCAAGACAAAAAAAGGTCGAGCGTTGTAGTGGCGTCAAATTATCATGTGAGATTCAATAGACACGAAGTGTTTTGGGGTTATTTCCACACTTAATAATGGTCAATTTTGATGAAATAAGTGTATCACATCGTAATATTCCTCTCTCTATGATCGGCATTTTGACTTTAAGTTATAAAAAAGTACTTCAAGTTCAAAATGAAATCATCTTATTTTTGCGACAGATGTTCAGTTAGCCCATTTTACACAATATCTCATAGTGAACGGAAAATCACCTACTGTATAAGGTAGTTAGACTATAAAGAAACCTTAAATTTTATTTGACAAGTACTGTAGAAGGTAAATTTAGACCTGCTATAAATTATATATTCACTTCTATGCAATTATAAAATATTCTAATAGAAATTAAGGGATGAATTAATCGTGTTTCTGGGTTCTATTAACACCGTCTTAACTTATCTCGAAGTAGGATTTACTGCATCAATTGGTGAGAATCTCCACATATAGCGATATGGAAAAAACCAGCAACAGCCGTCAATGTATTGAAAACATTGTACTGCACATATATAAATTATTTTTGAAATCAACTTGAGCCAACACCCTCTACTGTGAAATGGGTCATTCCTGAATGTATAGAACCAACTAAAATGAGAAGTTGATTTGTCGTTTTTATTCTTTTATTTGTGATGTCAACTCAAAAGATAAACCTGAGAAAGCAGCGAAGGGTGTATTAAAGCCCTTAGCAACGTGTAAAAAAACACGACTAAGTGATTCCTGACATGAAGACTTCTGTACCTCAATGCAGTCTCTTGAGAGTTCTTACATCCCAGCGATCGGTTTAAATTCGGGTCATCAATTTATCTTTCGTGGTTGTATTCATCGGTTTGGCATAAAGACAAATGTGTTGGCCGGGTAGTTGCATGTGTTATTTGTTGTCTTTTTCTGAAAAAAAAAGTCAAACAAAAGGCATGTTTTATTGTTTAAATGTGTTGCTCTGTTGCTTGCTTGGAATGTTTCAATACTGTGAAGGCTTTTCAAACATCTGGAAAATGTGTTGCTGGGTTAAAAAAAAAACTGCCTGCCAGAATTCTAAAGAATGATTTTTTTTTTAAGGCTACATGCTGCCGATAAATGATTGATAATAATTGATTGAGTGTTTGTACATTCACAGAGTTGTTTATTATATGTGTACATGTCTCTGAATGTTTCATGCAGATTGTGTACTGTTACTATGTAGTGGTGGCAGATTCGGGAGATCACCAGGCAACAGAATCAATACCAGCTTTCCTAAATCAATGGTCCCCTGCATTGCTGTCTGGCTCACAGCCAGACAATATCGATTTGGTAGCCAATCAGGAGAGATCTTGTCCTGCGTTATATTTACTGTTTTATGTACTTACTATCCCACGGGATCTAATATGTACAATGGCTTCTACATACCGGTACGGAAGTTTAACTAAACGATTTTCTATAAAACACGGCTTTATGAGGCATGGGAATATATACCGGGGGTAGATATAATGAGTCTTCAGTAATACTGAAATAGATAGCTGCAGAGAATAATATGTTAAAAAAATTATGTTTAGCTATTTTTGATGTGTCAAAATATGCCTCAAAATGTTGGATACTAAATAATAGATAAAAAAAATTTGCCAAATTTCAAAAATTCTTTGACAAAGCTATTTTTTTATTTCAAGATTTGTGCTTGCAAAGGAGCTTGTGACTTAATTTTGTAAGCTAAATTTGCACTATTTCACATTATTGTAAAGAAATTAAGGCTATTCACACTGAAGGGATGGAACACATCAGTTCAGATTGTACAGCCTTTTATCAGATTAATTTGATGGGAATAAAAACACATCAGATTTTTAGGAAATCGTATACGCCATGACATTTTTCTATGTACGTGGCCAGATTTTCCTCATAAGATTAATCTAATAATGGTATTGAGTGAATGAAAACAAATATATTGAAACTGAGAATTAACAGGCCATCCTAAAATGTACTAAATTCCATGAAAATAAAGCTCCAAGCTACATGAAATGACAAAAAAATAACCCATTTGGGTAACTTTCAATCTGCAGTATAGAAGTTACCCTTTTCACAGGTTTTATTTTTTAATTAAAAATATTTATTTGAAAATACTAACAAATAGCCCATTTCGTAGATATGTTCTGAGCTTTAATAATTTCAGTTTCACTAACTGAGAACACCTATGTTTCTATAACAACTATGTGTTTGCAAACATAACTGCATTTAATTTTGCAATTTCATTCAATTGTATGTTCTTCCCCTGTAAAATATATGTTTTTTTTTCTTTGATAGTAATTTTCAATCAATTTGTTTCCTCTCCCTGTCATTTTTCGTCATCCACCACCAAACCTGAGTACCATTGCTTGCATACAGGAAGCAATATTTATCGTTCGCCATTGTGTCGCTTCTAAGAGCTTTCAAGCACGCATCACTGTTAAAAAACACATAAGCCATGCTTTGAGTTGACAAAGAAACAGTATATATTATAACCCCCTGCTTTATCTAAGTCCAGTTAAGGTGTTTTCCTTTGAGACGCAGCAGCTACAGGTGGTGCCTTCTTTTCTCTATTACAAACTCACAAAGTTTTAGCATGCAAGAAACTGTCAAATCATTGTTGACATTTATTAGTTTCACACAGAATACAACCATTCAGCATTTTATTAGTGTTCATTGTGAACTTTTTACATTTCTTTATAGTTATTAGAAAATGTTTCTTAATGGGTATATATTGAATTTCTGAGTCATGTAATTGTTGTGACAGTTTGCTAGACAGGTTCCTTTCATAAACGAGAAACATAAATATGCATGTAGTTGTATGCTTTTTTTATTGGTTGCTGATGACATTTCCTAATGCATTGTGGGTGATGTAATTCTGAAAATATCAGTGTTTGTGTTGTTCACACTCGCATATTTCGAAATCCAAGCAACAAAATCAATCATTATTTAAACTTCAACGTGTGTATACATGTACATGAAAATAGATGAAATTTTCAATGACTTCACTACTTATTTTATTTTGTAATTTTCTGTAATTTTCATATTAATGAATATAGTAAATTTATAGTTTGTTGTAATGTAGGCAATCAACCCACTATACAAATCAAAAGAGAGAACACATTTGGGTTATCCTACATATATAGTATGGTGATTGGGGACTTGTTCCGACATGCACTGTTTCAAGTACTGTGGAATACTTTATTTTCGCTGGAATTAATTTTCGTTGAAAAGGCATTTTGAGCGTTTTGTATGTAATTTATTTTCACTGATTTTTGATGAGTTTAATGTGAAATATAGGTAAAAAAGTATATTCGCTGGATTTTATTTCCACGGAATCATCTTTCAGCGAAAATAAATTCCAAGCGAAAATAAAGTATTCTACAGTATTGGGGTTTGATATTGAAAACATATATTACAGGATGTAGTAATTTATAGATACACAAGTGTTCCTTACCCCAACAAATTGATTTCTAATCAAGAAAATTCATTATAGTGACTTTGACTGTCCCAAATTTAAAATAATCACCAAAATTTGACTTATTAGATTAAAATTGCATCATGTCCAATTATAGATATAAATATATCCCTAAAACATTGACAAAATACAGCAGACGTGCCATTATATTTATCCAAGCTAATACATACACTGTATTAATCATCATAGAATACTTGAATTAGAGATATACCTGAGAAACTAACAAATAAAACTATATTTGTTTCATTTGATTTATATGAATATATGTTTTGAAATAAATAAATAAATAAACGATTACTTTTTAAATAATTTCTCAGAAAAGTAATTCAACTGAATTACCTGTACACACACAAAAAAAAAATTGTTCAATAAGTTTTTGAGAAAATTTACACCATAACAATACATGCTGGGATGGACAAGGTATTATCTACCTCGACAAAGACTACAAGTAATGACAATATAATGCACTGTTGGACTGACAAACCCAAGTTGCATTTTGGTGGGAGTATCATGATCAAAGTACCGAAGTCTTGTGCAGATGAGAAACAAGGTTATACATGGAATAAAATTTTATTTAATTTCTTCTCTCAGATCAATGATCTCACTTACAATTCTTTGAGAATCACACAAATCTAATAGAAAAACATTTTTTTTTAATTTTTTTCCCACCCTCCTCAAAAAAATTGTCTTATTCAAGAAACAAGGAATAAAAAAAAGTCTGTCCTAATGATGTGTTTAATTGAGAGTTATGTGTTATTTAAAATTAATTTTACATTTCTCTCTTGTGTTTTGTGTCTGTAAACTCAGGCAACAGGTGGGACTAACTATTATCTCTGTGGGGGTGGGAAAATCTGCTGAAGGATGGACTATTATCTCTATTGGGGATGGTAAGGTCTGTTAAGGTTAATCTGTTCAGGAACAGACCATTATTGCTGGTGTAGGTAGCCACACAGGAATCAGAAACACAATCTACATGAGGGGGACAAAATGACACAATTTCCATTAAACATAAATGTTCACCTCCCTTGATTCTAACCTGCCCATCCTGCCCATTGTAATAATGGTCCACTCTCTAAAATGATAGCCATGATATACATATATAGTAGATAACATTTGGTAATCGTTGTCCTAGGTAACTATTAAAATTACAAAATGTAGCTAGACGTTTCAAGCAATGGTTCTTCAACCAGTTTGATGTAATGTTTATACGCTCCTTAGCAACTATATGCAAATTAGATGACTACATGGATATCATGAATAGTAATTACTGAGATAAAACACCCTTTATTGGTTTTACCAGTCAATCACATCAATGTTTAATGACATTTTTATTTGAAATTCCATGATGGGTTTCATAATATTGATAGCACATATTTGAATTGTCCTTGTTTCACATTCAGGTTGTTGAATTGTTATTGTTGCAAAGCAATATGTTATTTTATCATGACCTTTCAACTGTTAAGGCTGCAACATTCAATGCCAAAAATATGCGTCTTCAAATTGCAGTATGAATTTTAACCTGGGTTGAACTTATGGTATTCAACAGCTGTTTTCTTTTATGCTTGTTTCCATGACAACTAAAACACGTTTAAATTGAATTATGCAAATCAGCAGACCTGCAGACTAGTAGTCTGACTGAATATTGAAGACTAGAATAGAGTATCCTAGCTTGTCTGTCGACATTAAAATAAATTACTTGAGTCAGTCAATTTAACTATGGGTGTCTTGGAATATATTATTTTCCTGGATTTTGATGGATGGTTGCCAGTAATGAAAACTTGTCATTGTAGCTTTATTACTGTCTTAGTTATGGGGTTAATTTCTGAGAATAATATACATTTATATTGTGGACTATTTTATACTTCCACTGACTTTAATTTTTGCTTAAAACAAAAATGGGGTTGACTCGTGTAATATATAGAGTTGTTGTAAAATAGATGCAATTTTCGGCACTTCAGAAAACATAGTGAAAATAAAGTTCTGATTTCCAAGAACAGAAATATGTACAAGTCATTTTATTCTATTCTATTCTACAACAACAAATCATGAATTATTGCTACCCAATATAATAAATTCACTGTCTTTTTTTTCTGTTCCAATCACAGTACTGCCTATTTAAATAATATTTGACATTGACAATTAATTTTTCATATCCTTATGTACTAAACTGAATTTTTATTAGGACTGCTGGGAGTACTAGTTAAAGAAGCCTAAAATTAATATTAGCGTATTATTTTTGTTTAGTATCCAAAATCAACAATCATAGAAAAATGCATGGTCTTTAAAAGCCTATACAAAGTTTAATAATTATTAACCAGTTGCTAGGCAACAACAGTGAACATAAATAAGTAAACTTATCCCAAGAATTTAAACTTATATCGCTTTAAAATCCCAACTTTATTCTCTGCACAATGATTGTAAATATCCTGTATAAATATCAAATAATCCTCTGGATAAAGATTTGTTTACCATAACAACCAATACAATCACTGTCGCTATGGTGACTGGTATAATGGATAGGGATTTGATTTTAAGACATACAATGCATTCATCATTATAAATTATTGTCAAAGAGTATTGAATATAATAATGAAAATGAACTTGGCTGGTTGCCATGGTTGTGGACTTTGACCCTACAGTAATGTTCTTTTAGCATAAGGACAGCACCAGGCATTGAAATAGTACTTCAGCCTTCACACAAAAATTTGCATTTCTGTTCCCAGTAAATTTCCAAATAAATAAATTATTTTTACGTATATCTTTTTAAGGTTATTCATTAATACAACATGTATCCTCAATTTAAAAATGATGTTATTAAAATATTTTGTTTGTTCTGTAACATTTCCATTCATCACAGTTGAGGGCGATGTTCATTTGTTTTGTTTCATTTGAAAAGTACTATAAGTGGATGATGTCAATGGTTTGCGACAACATTTGGAATGACCTTGGCCCGTTAAATTCATATCCTGAACATGTATATTAGTAAAATTAAATTCAGGTCTAAATAGACAACTTATTTGTTATCCCTTTATAGAGATTCACAACAAAAACATATCAGAAAATAACGTGCCTAGCGAGAATAACTAAATTTGAAAAACACACAACAATCGCATTTTGTGGTCATTGTTACGCATTTCTGGTATATGAATAGTGACTTTATCTTTGATCTGGCAAACTTGTCCTAAGATGAACTTGACATATTCAGTTGATTGGATTTTGATTGAATTTTTTCAATAACAGCTGTCCTGTCTTGGTATCATTAGAAAGTGCAGCCCATATAAGTATATGGTTCTTTGTTATTAGTGTTTGTACTTTAAACTTAACCCAGGAGGGTATTGTTGTTTTTATAACAATATGCCCTGCGTAATTTGTTTTTCAATAGATTTTACAGCTATGTTGTAAAAACCGTTTCAATGGGAGCATCCAGGGGTTCTTGTCATTGATGGATTCTGGTGGTTTATTTTTTTAAGGGCTACTTGTAGCTTGAACTAAATTTATATTTCATTTGTTCATTATTTTGTTTTTCTCAGCAGTGATAAATATTAAGGATTAAACTTACTTCCAACCAACAAATATTTTTGAATAAAAGTTTTTTTGCTAAATCTCATTTGTGCATAAATTTTTGAATCCTGAAATGTAGAAAATTGCAATTTATTTTTTTCTCATTTTTGTGAAATGCTCTCCAATGTTTTGCATATATCTTTTGTATAAATTCTAAATATAAATTCTTATTACTATAATTACTCTATTATCAGCGCATGAGCTTTAATATATAAATAGTTTGAGGTATGCCTATGATCAAAATACTGTATTTTCTTCATTAGTATTTGCATATGCTCACACAAATAACAAAGGTGTGTCTATAAGCAAAACAAGTCATATTTCAGTAATCCAGTATACAAGAAATCCAAGTGTTAGCTTACCTGCACTTATATTTGAGCTGTGCTTCTAATAGAATAAATACGGTAACATGAACTATTTTTCTATAACTTGCAGATTCTGAGTTTAGGTAAAAATAAAAAATTGTTTCTGTTAATTTTTTTTTTTCGAAATTTATGTACACATTAATTTTTTCATTTGTTTGCTTGGAATGAAAATCAACATTGTTAACAATAAATATGGCTGAATACACTGTATTGTAAAAATGCTGAAAAATTTAATCTCACTACATATTGTTGATATTTTGGTGAACAGAAAGTTCCATCAAATATGTCATACATGTACCAAAAAGCAAATAAAGAGGAGGTTCACATACACATGTATCTAAACATGCGTTTCCATGGAAATAATGACTGCCAATTCCCCATAATGCTTTGCTCTATTTAAGCGGACGTTCTGCATTGGAAATCAACCAAAATACATGCATACTGAGAATTCAAAAACTAGTTTATGTATCAAACGTTTTATTCTAATTTTCCAGTCAAATAGGATAGCTTTACAAAATCTCAGGAAACTCTTGTGTCAATATAGTGTGTTAGCCTTGTGTATCGTAACTAGAAAACTGCAATCGCTTTCCACAATCATTAACTATGCAACACTTATTGGCTCTAGACTTGAAGTAAAAATGACAATAAGTGTCAATGTCAACATGCATGATCCATCCATGAACCTATTTTCTTCCTACAAAATGTTGTTTTTCATAAATTCAAACAGAGAAAACATGTTAATTGTTAATTTTTTATCAGAAAATTTTGAACCATTCTCACTGATTAATGAGAGGAAACATGGAACTATTTTGTGGAAGTTGACAATGGCAGCAATTTTTTTACATTGTGCGAAAAATTACATATTAAAAAAAAATGCTGCTTTTATTAAATTTGCTCTCATCTGTATGTTGTTGTTTTTTTGTTCTAGTTAGAGAAAGTAATAGACCTGCTTTTGAGCAGGTACTTTATAAGGGGATAGTTTTCACTTGTATACAAATGTTTTACATGTGGTTTTAGTCGTTCAAAGAAAAAAGGAATTTGAACTCAATTTCCCTTTACAAGTTTTTATCAAGGTTTTAGATGACTTTATGTGAAAAGAAGTGGCAAGCTGATTAAATAGCACTTTATTGACAAACATAAAACACATTGTTGTGCTTATTGAAGTAGAGTCAAAAGAGGAAGAAAGAAAAGTTATTCGGTCAACGTATCAGTTGCTGCTCTTCTGGTAGGAGGTGGTTTTGAGTGCATACTGCCCCCTAGTGGTGATTGTGAGAAAGTAAATATTGTATTTTTTTATTCCAACAGGAATAAAATTTATATTGATTTACAAATTTATTGAAATGATAACTTCTGCATCTGTAATTTCAGAAAAACAAAAAAAAATCTGAATGTCTAGTCCACTCACTTGACTTGTCAGTAATACTGCACATAACACATATTTCCAGTCATTTTTTTAAAGCTCACCTACAAAAAAAATGGTTGAGTCCAAAGTTGTTAGTTTCATGTATCATAGCCTACATCAGCATACACTTTGTTTACATGGTAACTTGGTAACATAATTCATCAATCTTGCAGCCTGGTATAATTCTAAGTGTTGTTAGAAAATCGATGTTACGTCTAACATACTATTGGTGGATCTTCAGGTAATGACGTCCTAATGTCGTTTCCAAAATTGTGTCCTTGTTACTGCAGTTTCTTAGTATTTGACGCAATTTGTTTACTAATGAGTGCTGTGACTGTGGGTTGCCTTAACAGTCATTTGTATACAGAAGAATTCTTGGTTATCTTTCTTTTATTGGGCTTAAGTGACATTGAGTGTTCATTGTTTGGCAATTATTAAGTGCAGTTGTCAAAAACAACGCCAGGACATTTGAAAATTGTAGTGTTGCATGCGTCCAATGCTGCTGAAATCCGACTAGTTTGGAGGAACTTTTATTGACGTACTATTATGTGTTCTTTTGCAGATGAGCTATGCAATGCGGACACGCAGTCTCTGGACGCGTCTGTATATTCGTTTGACTCTGAAGAGCATCCGGAAATAGATCTCTTAAAGTTGGCCTGTTCTGAATATTCCGTCCCCGTCACTAATCCATTCGCTGAGGAATTCCCTGAGGATTCTGATCATGAAATTGTCGAAGACGACGGCGAATCAAGCATATTAGACAGCCAATCGGAATTCTCGTCTATTGACCCAACGTGCCTTGTTATTCCGACGACGACCAGAGCTATATTGGGCGTCATGAAGTACAAAGACTTTATTCGCCATCTGCCCGTTCACTTGTCAAAATACATTCTCAGCTTTCTGGACCAGCCGAACCTGTATAACTGTCTGTGCGTCAGCAAGCACTGGCGAGTTATCGTGGAGGAGGTTCACCGTGATCGGGATCTCAACCAAGCAATATGGGAGGAAGTCATGTTAATGCAGGTTGGTATGATATTATGAAGTAGTGAATAACTCATTTTATACCGCACTAAGATCCTTTCAAACCAGAAGCTGTCGTCTTTGTTGTCAGAGAAATGGTTTGCTCCCTTCTTTTTAAAGTAATTTGCTATATTCATTTGTAGAGAGGATGATTTTTATTATAGAATTTACATAAGCTAAGAAAACAATTTAAATAAACTACGGTATGCCATATTAACGTTTACTTGGCGATCAGATAGTCAAATGCACAAATGTACATGTTGTTAAATAATAAGGAAAGTTTAAAGGAAATTTAGAAAAAAGGATTTTTATTTTCTGCACAATTGTTAAATGTCAATTACAAACGCATGTGCTTTTAATAAAACAAATATGGTATACACACATTTTAGATAAATTTTTGATTCATGTTTGATATATTGCAATGCAATAGCTAGGCCACAGTTGGGTTGCAAACATTTTTTTAATTTTAAATTAGTTAAGAACAATGTTTTTGTATTTGTTAAAATAAAAACTCAAGTGAATGAGGTTGAAAATAAAATTATTATGGCTTTAAAAAAAGCACATATTTGTAGGGTGAGAAAACTATGATCAAAATATTCCTGCATTCAAAAAAAAATTATAAAAATATTTCTGTCCACCATCTTAATTTTCACCTTCTTCTTTGTTCAAGTTGTTTCGGTCATTTCTTTCATAGCTGAAATGTGAATACAAGCAACAGCCTTGTGCAAATAATTGGTGACTGTTTCCAGCTGTGTTGAAGGTGTGACAAACCTTGCCCACCTGACCTACCCATTTATAAATGGAATCACCCATCAATAAACATTGCTGTTCCAGTTCATGGTCGCTAGGGTTCGGCTATTTTGGTGTTAGAGAGAACACCAATGAAATCACCATCAGTCTGATAACCAAGATACTAGGGACTTGTAAGGCTATAAATTCTGTAATTGAATCATTATGTTATGTTCAAAAATTTTTAATTTTGACTTCAGACATTTCCTTAACCTGTTGCATTTCTGATTTGCGTAATGACTAAGTGAAAAAATAGGTTCCCTAGTAAAGTACATGTAAAGTACATGCAGCATTGAGTAAAACTAATTACTTTAAAACTCACAATTGTACAATTCCTTAGATAACTAAACAATAATATACAACACTATAAATTGTTATTGTGCTGCTATTGTTGTTAAGTTGCCATTTCGAAAAGCTTTGAAGTCAAATTGAAAATGTATATATATCCGTTTCATTGTGTGCAAAGCATTGACGTCTAGAAAGTAAACCCATTATGAAAAGCAGATTGTATTGAATGCAGTGTTTGTTGATATATTTATAGTTATGCTTAAAATGCGATATTCCAAAATTAAATATTTTCGTTTACGGCAGCCAATCCTCAAGTATTTAATTTCAGACTTTTCGTATAATGGAATCCGACTCTCATGTGTGAAAAACAATACTGCCATCAGAAACAAAACTAAACATTTTCAAAGATATTAAAATATTAAAACTTTAAAACTATAATTTTTTTTGTGAGTTGTTTTCGTGTATGATTCATTTGGGGGGTTTGGGGGTCAAACCATTTTTCTCAATTTAGAACGTGCTATTTCTTTGTAAGGATCTTAGTGGTTGTGTATATTATTGAGTGTTGTATGCCTCAACAGAACATATATGTTCTCTATCCCTACCAATTGTCATTAATCTCACCCCCACCCCACCCATAAAGTCTGCACTTGTACCTCCATGGTTATTGCATATTTCATTTGTTTTGTTTGCTGCCTGCACATTAACCCCCGTGTGATATAATTGTCTAATTTTTTATATTTTTTTTGCTGTTTGCTGATTTTTCAAAATATTAAATTAAATTTTGTGATTTTCAGATTATTTTTTGGCTGCCATACTGTCAACTTCTGAAACAACTGCAAAATATCACATATTCTTGTCCAAATTTAACAAAGCCTTTTAATGAAAAATTTTGATTCAAAAATTGTCCAAATACATGCACATTGCATTTTTCACTTGAATCTTGTAAATCTTATCAAGG
The DNA here is from genome assembly GCF_978046115.1 of Saccoglossus kowalevskii. Taxonomy (NCBI): domain Eukaryota; kingdom Metazoa; phylum Hemichordata; class Enteropneusta; family Harrimaniidae; genus Saccoglossus; species Saccoglossus kowalevskii. The sequence goes on from NC_140648.1 coordinate 12,529,992, forward strand.
ATTGCTAAAATCAGGGTTTGCAAAGGTGTGATATATGATGAAGATTTCGCATAAATTGAAAAGGTCACATAAATTGCGATATGATCATATAGATCGCGAGTGAAACCTACACTTTTAGAAATCCTAATGCAAATTAGTGAGTCTGTGGAAGAAATGGTTTGTGTTTATCTCAGACCGTTTTTGGTCATGTGTTTAATTATTCGCATTTGTTTTTGAAAGCGTCTCCTGCATTCTGTGACGCTATTGGTTAAAAGTACATTTGATTGATACGCACAAAATGGAAGCACTTTCAAATATTCAAAAATCCTGAAATCTTCATCGCATACAAATGTATCACCGTACGTGATTACGAAAGTTACATACCCTATCTTATAAATCATTGTTTTCAAAATAACCCAAAATGTTGATAACAGTTTGGCAGCCGTTCAACAGTTCAAACTTTGCAGTTGTTACTATCAGAATTCTTGCTTGTTTTAATGGTGTGTTATACAGTTCTTGTACATACAGCATGATATTAACAGTGTTGCTATAATACTAATTTTTAAATCTTCTTAATTGTTTTTGTCATCTTCTTCTTCCTCTTCTTCTTCCTATCAGCTTAATATTAATCTTTCTGATGTGAGTGAGTAAAAAACATACATATCTGCACATAAATGGTTCCACCATCGTAGCACTTCCACCGCCAAATTTGTATTTTGCGCAAAAATTTCAATGCCAAATATTTTCTTCTTTTACCCAATTTTTTTCAATATCAATGTTAATTTTGGACTAAAAAAACAGATTTTCATATTTTCAGCACAAGTTATGAAAATTTTTGTTGAAAACAACACAATGGCGGTGAAAGAGTTGTCATTTACACTCGACTTCACCAGAAAAAAAAAATTCCAAATTACCACAAGCTTTAAATATACAAATTAGCCACGTTTTAGAAACACCCACTGACTGAGCAGTAAGTTGCACAGCAGCCAATCAAAGAGCACAAATCACTCATTTAAATTTACCCACCATGCACTGCTTCCTCACCTATCTACACCTATCACTATCCACGTTCCGTCCCTTTACTGTTGGTGTACTTGAATGGCTACTTCACTATATCATATCAGATCTATACGTTGACACTGAATGATAGCCCCACACTATAGTCTTATTTCAGTAGATATGTCGGTGGTAGGACTTTTTAAGATTCAAGTTTTAAGTGCACACCAATGTAGTACACACACTCATATTTTTACACATGTATCCAATATTTGTCGTAATACTAACTATAATTTCTTTAAATCTTTTAACTCTGAACAATTGCATGAATAATTACTTTCTGTGTCTGGGTGTTAAGTTACTTTTTTGGTAAAAATCGGAGTATTAATATAGTCATCTTATATGTGCATGTTGATGCCAAAAATCAAAATTTGACCATTCCAGGGTTGTTGGTTAGGGAGATAAATTGTTTAAAGCTCTACCTAAATTAGATATTGAACAACAAGAAAAGAAGTTCTCCCAACAAAATTTGTAAAAATATTTCAAATTATTGGCATTATTTTGTTTATCTCGCTTTTTTGAACCAAGATTGACAGATTGTTATCAACATTTTCTATTAAATGGGAGTGAGTTTGTTTTTTAGGTTTGTCTTGAAAAAGGTTACAAAAATGAAATATGACAATGACATTGAAAAAGGACAACTAAAATGTGACAATAAAATGATAAAAGATGACAGAAGAAGGAACAATAATCTTGAGGCCGAAGATTATATTTTGTTGACAGTGTAATCACATCATCTGATCAGAAAAAAGTTGACTGCTCTTTTGATTCAGTACAGAAATTCTTATCATTTTAAACTAATATTTAGTATTGTTGCCGGGTAGTTGAACTATTTACAAATTACAGTAGATACGCTCCAATCCAGTCATTTAGCTGAACTTGAATTTAATTAAATTTCGTAGAGTCACTGTGTTACCTAGCAAAACCACATTACCCAGGTGATGTGGTCAGAATATGGGTTAATATGAATAAGTCCATAACATGGTTTGGCAATTTGAATTCAATAATATGTCATCGAGACAATTTTTGTGACCCCTCAGTTTCTGTCACCTTCAGTGACTAAAAGTGGTCCTTATTTCAACACAATTTCCCCAAGAATTTTATATGGGACTTGTATTGAGCATGTATTTTCACTTAAAGGGCTGAGGTTTATGCAACTTGCCTCGTTTAATATGGGTCCCATACAACACATGTAAATATATTATTTGTTTACATGAATTTGAATGCACGCTTTGCACACACAATAATCAAAATAATAATAAGTTTTTTTGCGTTTAGGGTTATTTATACATCTCCTTATCCTTGTTTTACCATAATTATATGTAGTTTAAACAAGCACAATTACTTGAGGGAAAGCCGCCCGTTTTTTTTGTCTTTGTATCCACAGGGGGCTTCGGCACAGGGATGTAACCCAGTTTACGCTAAGAAGATTCAGGTGGCAGTTCCGCGGCTCATGAGCAATGAGTCGTTTGATATTGCCCCGAATCTGGAAGAAGAACGTCAGGATGTTCATTTCAAAAGTGAGATCACGCTCCAGCAGTCGTACAGCGGAATTCTCACCGAAGAAATTACCGTGGAAGAAAGGAATGTCTACTGTGGTTCTTATAATGTGATGGTCCTATCTGATCAGTAAGTATTCCCTCCAAGATTAACCTGCACATCCCTATTTCTTGCAGCTTTGGAATATCCCATTATGTCAGCCACTGTGTTTCTCCTACATTGTATATCTAGATTGGAATATTTCATTATTTACAGGGGTAATTGTCAGATCATAATAGAAAATATTGTTTGAAGAAAGAACTTTTCTGATTGGCTGATGATGTTTGTATTTGTCATGGGGTATTTTTGTGCAAATTTTTTTTTGTAATTAATAATTGTTTATAATGTTGAATCCCTAAAATTAATACTTTTATCAATTTACTATACTCTGGCATGAAATAATAACTCTACCAGCATGTTAATGGATGGATGATAATTTTTCTTATTGCTATAGCAACCCATTTTCGCATGCTGATCTAAATTAACTGTTTCCCATTTCACTACCAATCATACAGCCGGCAGTATTACGATGGACGTTATTGTATGAGGCGGTAAGGCTCAAACGCGATGATGAATTGAAACTAACTACTAATCCCTTAAATGACATGCATGGTATTGTCGCTTGAAGTGAAATTCTGTTTTGAATTTTGAATGCACTGGATGACTTGAACTTGACAATGATCACGTTTATTTTTCGATAAAATGTTCTTTAACTGTTTATTATAACACTGATAATATGCACTTATTTTCTACTAGAACTACACTACATATGTTGCATGGTTCAACCAATCACACAGAAGCATGCATATCACATGACTATGATCAGTTTCATGTCACCCCAGACTTGTCACTGTCACAGGCATGATTCACATTTACCAGATCATACTTCCTGATAACACCAGACAAAGAAATGCACGTGCATGCATTCCTGGAATGTTTGTTCCTCAGTGATCATACAACTTGACATACACATTTTAGAAATTTAACAGTAATCATGGTTCATGCAAATACAAATGTACACATTACAAATGACACACTTTTGTACATTGTACAAATTGGACTCAATAATCTTAGGTTGTAAGTTGAAGAAGATACTACAGAAAAATTAAATATTTAAATATCACATGTTTTTAATTTTGCATTTTTCACTAAAAAAGCACAAAATTAAAAAATACACAAACATTTTGTGTTGCCTAATTGTAGTTTGCTAATTGTTGTTGTTTGACAGCTGCACATATCTAGTCAACATAAGGCTGGAATTCTTTCTTGAACATGCATTATTCTACGTTTTGATTTTGATTAGTTCGATATGAAACCACAAAATTTCACCAAATGCAAAATTGCAAATTAAAACACCGAAGTTCATGTACCAGCAGGCAGATACCAAATGTTGTTTGTTTATCTGAAATTCAAAACGACTTAATAGATGCTTTCAAGGAACAAGGTCATCAAAAATAATTTTTTCGACTTTGGTTTACTCACCATTCTGTAAGTATACAATGTACATGTTCCTTGGAATCAGTGAATACCCTCAGTTTCCATAATTCCCAGTGAAAGTTTACATTGTTTAAAGTACTCAGATATACATGCAGATTCACTTGTTGTTGTTGTTGTCATTGCACTGTAATATACTGTAAAACATGTTGATTTAAAATCTGGTCATGGGAGTAAGAAATATATGTAAAGATTGAATAACTTTGTGAGAAAAAAAAAATGTTGCATGTTTGTATTGTTTTGTGTTTTCATGTTTTGTTATCCGTGTTTATGACTTTTGCTTTATCATTTATCAATATTTGTATACATTTTGTAGTTGATTAGAGTACCAACACACTCCTTGTTGTTGGAAAAAAATGAAATAACACATACATGAGCAAACTAGCCAGGAGGTGTATATGGTGGCAGTCTGTGCACGTATGGCAAATTTTCTCTAACTGTTTAACCCATTGACCCTTAACCATTGACCTTTAACCTCTTTAAATGTTAAGTCAACTTTATCACCTTTCCCAAAATAATTTCTCATATTCATATTCCAATAGTTCAAAAAAAAAAATATTCCTGTAATCTGTAAAATGCAAATATATGTCCATTAATTACAGACAAATAAATAAAAATATGTGAAAACAATGGCTAGTAATTTAAATAATTTACATTATTTAAACATTATTCCCAAAATTTATGTATGTATTAAAAATTATTAAAATTATAAATTATTAAGCTGAGCAATAGTTATTGAATAAGTTGAGAGGAAAAGCTGTGTACCTTAAGAGTAAAATTTACTCTTTTTCAACAACAAAAATGTACTGAAAAAAAGCTGAGACTATGTATACTGTGGGTTACTTTACTGTTGCTGAAATAAGTTTTCTCTGAAAAACTCAATTTGGGTTGAGATATGTAGTTTATTTTCACTGATTTGTAGTAAATTACATACAAACCATTGAGAAAAAAGTAGTTTTATAACATCTCAATATGGGTCCCATGTGACATACAATGCATGTAAACAGTATTTATGTAAACAAATTGTACACACTGCAGGACGACTATGGCACTTTATTAATTATTATTGTTTGTGGCACTTGTTTACTATGTTTATGTGCATTTAAGTTTTTGTTTACTTACACACATTTTTTTTTTACTTGTTCAATATCTACAAGAATATATTTCTTTTGAGTGAAAAAACCCCACAAGTATTATGTTTTGTTCTTCAATAGGGATGATTATGGTCGGGTTGTTCACTACAACTATGGTCAACTCGTAGCCATGGGTTCAGCCGACCGCAAAGTGCATCTGATTGACGTTATCTCTGGGAAAGAGGTCGGACCAGTCATCACCGGGCACGCTGGTTCTGTTAGATGCGTCTACATTGATGAAGAAAGAAATTTTGTGCTCAGTGGTAGCTATGATACCAGTATAAGGTAGGTCATCATCATCACCAATAGGGTCTAAGGTCAATTATAGACGAGGCATTAAACTTGGATCTGTAAGTCACAATTTGCATCAGATTTAGTTTTGATATCAGTCAAAATTTAACAAAGGTAAAAAACTGCCAAGCAGTTAAAAAAAAAAAAAAAAAATTATGGAGATTAAAAATGTTTTTGTTTCTGTTGACCACGTGAACAGAAATGTGCTTACAAATCTTTATTGATTTAAAGCGAGAGGGTCGTCATCTGCGCACGCGTGGGAATTGAGTCCCAAGCGACGATAACAACACACGCTAAAAACGCAAAGGCTCATGGGTAGATGCTTGTTAGTAAACAATGACACGCTATGGCCATCTGACGCATGTGTAGGTGACGACTCCCTCGCTTCAAATTTACAAATATTTCAGTAGAAGTTGCGTGTGTCATTCATAACTTTCCTTTCTCTGCTTTCACTTTCTGCTTACCTTTCAACATATTTGTTTTTGCAGATGTTGGAACTTGGACACTGGTCAATGTCAGAAGATATTCCGAGGACATCGTAATACCGTCATGTGTCTAGACATGGACGATGATCGCGTGGTGTCTGGTGGTAAAGATAACGCTGTCAAAGGTATACACAACTTTACATTGTTTGGGATTCATTTGCAACAAAAAATAAAATTAACTTGACTTGGCAGTCTTCATGACTGATATATTTAGCATGTGAACATCATTGCTAATATCATTAAATAAATTCTTTATATAAGTTTTTTTTCAACCTGGTCTTTTTTAGCGTGGTCACTAACTAGCTAGTTTATGATGTCGGTATCAGGTCATTATAAATTCAAAATGGCCATCACATTTCACTATTACATTCGATAAGCTTAGTTTGCTAAAATGGTATTGTCATGTTTTACAATATGCTAAATTACTGTAAAATCTGTATTAGAAGCAGCTGCTTCTATTAAAATGATACAATGCAACAGAGGGGATGCGGTTTCTATTACAGGATTTACACCTATGGGAAATGGTGAATTTTTGATACTCAATTACTCAAAAAAAAATGGGCGCAACTTCTATTAGGGATGCGGCTTCTAACACAGATTTTATGGTAGTACCTTTAATAAATTGAGGGCATTTATCACAATTTGTGAAAACTAAATTTCACGAAAATCACTATGATTCTAATGATGACATTTTTACTAGACTTAGAAAAATGTATTTTTGATGATATAATAAGCTAACAGTATTTTTCTTTCCAGTGATGTAGATTGATTGAAAGTCAACACCAAATAACTTCTCAAATTCATTTTCAGTGTGGAATTTTGTCAGTGGGAAATGTCAACGTACGTTTAAACATAGACATCAAGTTTTAGCGGTTGCAATACTGAATGGCCGAGTAGTGAGCGGATGTGAAGGTGGCCGGGTCAAAGTGTGGGATATCCCATCAGCATCACTTCTAAAGGTATTGTCATATTTAGATCAGTATTTAGTTCTGGAAATCAGTAATGGTCAGACTATTTCCAACTTGGCATGAAAAACCTGAAATGATGGAAAACGTTTTGAAAAAAATTCCAGTATTCCAGCTCACTTCAAGTACAAATACATACTGTGGAATACTTTATTTTCGCTGGAATTAATTTTCGCTGAAAAGGCTTTTTGGGCGTTTTGCTTCGAATTTATTTTCACTGATTTTTCATGAGTTTAATGTGAAATATAGGAAAAAAAGTATATTCGCTGGATTTTATTTTCACGGAATCATCCCTTCAGCGAAAATAGCGAAAATAAAGTATTCTACAGTAGATCATTCATTTGAAAACTGTTATGAGTGAAGAGAATAAAAATAAAAATGTTTATGATAGTTGTATAGTGTGAAAAATTGAGAAAAGCATGAATACAAAAAAAATTTACGTCAATTGCAAAAAAAATTCTTCATGCCTGGGAAATTCTTTATGGAAGATGTTTCAATTAAAACTATGATTTTGTTCCATAATTTATGGGGTAATACTAAATACAGACTATAGTTTGAAATCAAGACTAGTGATCTCCAAATTGTTTTGTGAAGGGATTGTTGGAGAATAATAATTTGGTCCAAATAATTATGGTCCAAAAATTGTTTTTAAGCTTAAAAATCCAAATTTTCAGAAATATCTTGATCAACTATTTTTCTCACGACCTTCCAAAGCTGAGAGAGACTTTTTATCAGCCAAATTCTTTCATACATACCACTGCACTGTGTTCTCTCCATGTTTTTTTTCGCGAGTTGGCAAAAAAGAAAACAAAGTCTTACTGTTTCGTGCCACTTTTAGCATTTAAATAATTTTTAATTTCAATCACTGTTTTCATGTTTAGAGACTTGATGGTCACCATGGGCCAGTAACAGGAGTCAAGATTGATGAATGGCATATAATTACAGCCAGTAAAGATTGCTACGCGTTGACGTGGAGTAACGTTGGTGTGCATAAAAGATGTTTGAGCGCTCTGAGACATCCAAAGTAAGGCTACTGTAAAACAGGTTTTTGATTTCTTCATACATGTATATGTAATGATACTGTTAAATACTTTATTTTTGCTGAAATTAATTTTCACTAAAATACCTTTTTGTTGTTTTGTATGGAAATTATTTTCATTGATTTTTGGCGAGTTGAATGTAAAATATAGGAAAAAAAGTATATTCGCTGGATTTTATTTTCACTGAATCATCCCTTCAGCGAAAATAGCGAAAATTAGTTCCAAGCGAAATTAAAGTATTTTACAGTAATTAATTTAGAGAGGGCATCTATTCTTGCAGAATTTCTGAAAAATCACAATAGTGAGTCAAACATTGAAAACTTTACGAAGCCTAAGTCTCATTTTTATATATTTTTCTTTGAATTCTTTTTTAATTCTTCATTGTCTCTAGGTATTGATCAAAATTTATATATAAAGTTTTATAGTTTTTTTTATTTTGACAATTAAAAATTGACTTGTCTGACTGATCATACAACAAAGTTGAAGAATGTTTTTGTTTTATGTTTTCTATTAAAATATTAGAACTCTTATCAGATTTCATCAGCCATTTTAGGTCAGAGGTCATTGATACATTGAGGTTAAAGTTCAGCATTACGTCATTATGTGATTGAAATGAATATTATCACTACAATAAATACTTGTTGATTTCTTTTTCTCCACAACTGCATAAATTATGATATGTTTTGTGAATATTGTGACGTTTACCGTACTAGCCATATGTCACACTAAACTGTGCATGTATATGAACTATGGTCATGTTGATAAGAACAATAATACATGAATTTATATATATTACATATATTGCAGAGAAGTGTTGTGTATAGAGATGTCTTACATGAGATTAGTTTCTGGCTGTGCTGATGGCAAACTCAGAATATGGAATTTTTTGAAAGGAGAATGCTTACGTGTGATGAGAGGGAATAGCCGATCTGATCCGGTTGATACCATTCTATGCTGTGGGGACAGGTAGGTTGACCAGTTAATTTTTTTAGCTCCGCTGTCGACTTTGTCAATCGAAGCTTATCATATGAGTGCTTGTTTGTCGTCCATATCAACTTTTTAGCTCCGCTGTTAGATGACAGTTCAGAGCTGTTTATATAGGTGATTGTCCGTCGTAGTCCGTCCATCGTCCGTTAACAATTGCATTTTCAAGTTCTTCTTGAAAACTCAATTGCTTTGATACTTGATATGTAGGTACTTTGTGTGGACCTCTATCAGACTAGCACAATGTTCTTGTAAGACAGTGGCTATTTTGACCGTCAGGCCACTTATTACTTTCTTGACTTCTTTGGCTTCTTGAAAACTACAAGTCCGATTGCTTTGCTACTTGAATGGTGTATATGTACCTTGGGTAGACCTCTCTTAGATTTGTTCATTTCATGATGATATCTTTAATTCTACAATTTTTGTGAATATTTTTGTCATTTTTGGTAAAAAGTGATATTTTTGGCTTTTTGTTAAAAACATCAAAAGGGATTGCTTAGATATTGTACATATAGGTACTTCAATTCTCTAATTGAAATGTGCATTGCTAACAGCAGGGCCGAGAGGTTGCTTGTTATTTTTGCAAAAATGGTGCAAACATTTTTCTCAAATTTCAAGTGTTTTACCCAAAATGACGCTCAAAATGTTATTATAGATTTTGATCAATGTATTTTTATTATTATTTATGAAAAAATGATGTTCAATGGGGACTATTTTATGGAAGGTGGAAGGATTCTAAATTAAATACAATTCACTGTGGTATAATCATAACTTGCGTTGTAACAAGGAAGCTACGTTTTTCCTTGTCATTTATACCGTACTGTTGCATAACATCATTTCTCGGCACGCCTGGACCAATTTTGTTCAAAACTGTTACAAAGATAAGACCTAATTTGGAGTCTTTAATGTCACTTCAGCAAAGTACAAACGGGAATGACATTGACATTGAAATTTAAAGTTCCCTAAAATGAAATACTCCTCCACATGTTGTGATCTGGGAAAAAAATGGTAATAAAAATGTCCACAGTGATTTGTAATCATAATCATGTTATCTATTTTAGCGAATTCAAAATGTCTAATTTGTTCGTTTCTGCTTCATTTTCAGAATGTTGCTGAACACAGTGAACACTTTGCTAGTGTTTAACTTTGAACGTGTTGATTGGGACTACACACTTGATAGCGACAAAATAGAGATACTGACATACAACAACCACTATGCTGATGCCCCGCTGAGAAAACACAATTATTCCTATGTCCGTGCAAATAGAATGGAGCGTGCTGGATCGGCCAATCCCAAAATCATTCAACACAATCGGTGTGAGCAGGCGCCAAGCGCCATGGTGTATTTGAAGTATACCCAAATTCCTCACAGTACCAGAACACTTAGTGCTAAAAGTATGAAACGAGCAGCGCTTGTTCAAAGTACGATGCGTGAAGTGCAACTGACAAATAGTTTGAAAGGCAGCGTGTACCATAATGTGCAGGGAATACGACCACAAAGTGCCGAGACTACCAGGATGTCTATTTCATCACGTCCCACCACTTCAATGTCAAAATCAGTTAAGATGTATTCACGGCCAGGCACCTGTGACACTCACGTTACAACATTATCGATGCATCCACCATCTTGCAGTGCTAAATCAAGACCTGATAGCGTGTTGAGTAGCTGTTCGCGACCAGTTACTGCGTATTCAACGCAAAGTGCTAAAATGGTCTCACAAACCAAGCGTGTAACGCTTCCAGAGAGGGGCCACAGTGCCCCAGCGAGTGTGCAAGGACGTTTTTATGCAAGTCGAACAGATCCCGATCCTGATGAAGTGGTCTCTGTTTCAGAAGCGAGAGCTGTGTGGCGATCACACCAACGAGTAAAGGACCGACTGACACCAAGCGATAGACTCTTGTTGGTGCATAACGCTGTTGAAATTTCCAAAGATACAACTGGTGAACTTGTGAAAAACACAACACACAATTGCCAGGAAATAGAGTATAAAATGGAACCATCACCTGAGAGAAAAACTGTGTCCAGGGAAGATAGGTCTGTTAGTATTCAGGCAAGTCGGTCGTCTACTTCTTCTAGTGTTTCGTCTTACAGGTCGTGTGTCTCAAGAAAGGTCACAACGTCTGAGACAGTTGTCACTCCTATAGAAAGCATGCCTTTAGATGCTAAGCCGCATCTCAGTATGTTTTCAAAGACTGTAAACTCTACAATTCCAAAACCAACACTTCTCAGACCACAAACTGCAAAGTCCCGAGTTGTGAAACAGTCTACAGTCACCAATTCAGGCGAGCAGGTGACAGCAACAGTCAATGAATCTCCCAGTATGAGAAGATCTAAGAGCGTTGGCGCTTTGCCGAGTACGCCGGCAGCATTTGGTGTCAGCATGCAATTCAAGAAAAAAAAGAACGGAATGTCTACCACACATACTGAACCCGTTATTATGGTTCCTATGTTTATGCATGGACCCAGCAAAATTGAAGTTGGCACTCCAAAATCTGTGCAGCATGAACAGCGGCCACCGTCACGTCCCATGACGGCATCCTCACGATTCAGTTTGGCATCGGTCAAAGACCCGCTCAAAGTCGGTGGAACGTCAGAGTTCCAGTTGAGAACACGAACACAAACTGAAGATTACCTTGAGAAAATCACTACGCTACAAGAACAATATATGCGAGAGAGATCGTTGGGACAGAGGAAGAAACAGAGGGCTGCGTGGCTGTCGAAGGCTAAAGGACTAACGCATGAAGATTTTAGCAAGCGACCAAAACCAATAGCACCTGAAATAGGAGAATTTTAACAAAAAAACTCTTCATTATGCAAACAAAGACCTAATAAATAATATTCAAATTATATTTTATTAATTTTAGATAATTATATGCTGCTTTATCCTGTTTACAACAATTACTTGGTAAACTCAGTCTACTGTCTTAATATCTTACAACCTGAGCTTTTAAATACTAATTTTCTCACAAATGTAAAATAGCTTTATTTTCCCCCATTTTAGAAAGAATTGCAGTATTCTGACCTCAACTCCTCCGAGTATGTTCACTATGTTCAGATACATAGTAAGCTCTGCACTACAAATGCATGTACCAAAAATGAGGCTTACATGAAACTGAAGGTTCTTTTGTGAGGATAAATCTGGTCAAGGAACTAACTAGGTGATACATTGTATCAATACAAAACTGGTATAGCAAGTTTTGAGAATTTCAGAACACTTTTTTTGGTGTTGTCAATTATCAGTTTTCATAATTTTGTATGAAACAAGGTTCTTACCTTGAGGAATGAAAGGTAGTCCTGTAGATGTAAATATTAGGGCAACGACCTCAGTGCTGTTAATATAGAAATATTCAGAAATGACTAATCCTGTACAACTTGCATTTCCACTGAAATCTCAATGAATGTTGGTTGTTGCAAGTTACATGTACATCGGTGTCGTCGACCAATACGTCAGGTTGTTGCAAATGGGTTTGGGCTGCCTGATTTTGTATAGAACTTTGTCTAAAAAATGTAGTAGAGTACAGTACATTGTATTTAATCTTTTTCAATGTATAATGAAATGGTGATATTTACAATGAACTTGAAATGTAACATTTGATTTCACGTTTCCGTCCAAGGCACCAATCAGCAACAAATTTGAAAGTTTTATTTCCTAATACTCTGCTTGCTACATCATACAAAGTATGTTTTGTTTAAAAAAAAAAAATCAGAATATTATTTTAGAAAAATTATTAATGCCATACTCTTAAAATTAGTAATTTATTTGGTTCTTTGTACAGAAATACCATGGTATCCCATGATGCTCTACATCTAACTTTTCTAATTGGAATATTATTAATTTACTTAACCAAAAAAAACTCTGTTGTGCACTACATTTTGAACCCAAATTGTTTAGCAAGGTTTCAAGATTTGTTGTCACATTTATAAATGTGTTCTAACTATGCAGGTCATTCACACTCTCAGTATATATGCATTTTATTTTATTGTTTTGGCAAAACATTGTCATTTTCTGCAACAAAAACATGATTAACCAACTCGTAATTTAATGTAAATGAGCTATGCATTGAGCGTACACTCCGGTTCGTATCAGTAACTAATTCGCACAGTACTAGACTATATACTGTAAAACACGTTGAAAAAGCGGCATGCAATTTTAGCGAATTGTGGTAAAATGACGTAATCTTGTCATTGTTGATTTCTTTGTTTGGCAGCCATTTCGAATTGATAATAAGGTCATTAGCGAATCAGTTCTCTCGCTAAAAAGACATGTTTTACAGTACACTTTAAATGCCACCATAACATTTTTTTTTTCTTTTGCGCAGTGAATACGAAGTAAACCTACAATGTACTTTGGAGCCGACCAAGACTACAAATATGCATAGAAATGTCAAATTTCAACTCCGCTAGATAAAAAGTATAGCTTTCACACTTTCTGCGATTAACAAAATGTTTGACAGTTTTTTTTTTCACACACACATTACCAAATTTTTATTATTAATTTGGAGTAGTTGTGAATATTTCAACTTTGCATAAAGTTGTTGGCAAATGTGTATAGAGAATAAAAATTGTGCAAGTTTTTCTTGGAAATGTTATCAGTCTAATCACTTGGCATTCAAGAGACATGCAGACATATAATTAACAGTGCCATTATAAAAGTGTTCATTTTTAAGGATATTCAAAGCAGCTTCACAGAAACTGAATTTTTAATACACTGGAAGATAATTCTATTAGTAATAATAAAGAACAGAGGGTCACTAATCTTGTTTTTGAGAAAAAAATTGTCTTTATTTTAAGTTGATACACATGCTCTATGAGAAAAAACATGACCTTTTCAAATCAACATTAAAATTATTTTTGTAACCAACGATGATGATGGGATTTGCAGAGAACAAAATTTTCTACGAATGAAATAATTACGCCACAGAAATAAGTATGCGATAAAACATGGAAAAGCGTCGAAGAGTTTGTGACATAAGAGACTGTAACGACCACACTCGAGCATATTTCCTGATAACATTGAGTCTGTCATTTTGTACATAGTTTTAAAGAGTTATACTTGTTGCATATAATGAGAAAATAATTTCCTAATAATATTTTAACATATAAAACAAAGTTAGTCTTTAAATTTGTAAATAGCTAGCCCTCGTGCAAACCTATATCCAAACTAGCAGAGATTATGCATGCATCACAAAAGTAAAAGGGCAATATATTGAAAAAAAAATTCTTGCACTTGAGGGCAGTATATCAATAATAATAAACAAACTCAGTCCAACACTAGATGGCAGTATATTGGCAGGAATAAAAAACTTCATTTGAACACTAGAGGGCAGTACATTGACAGAAACTCCTGAAGTTTTACCTGTACCAGTATTAGTTCAGACTAGAGAGGTGAGCTATGTTTTTGATATGAATTAATACATTTTGCTGTTGACAGATCTTCAACAAACTTGACCGGTATTTGCCTTTCATATCAAAAACTAATTAATTATGGCAAGTTGTGTCCAACTTTTTAAATTCAGGAGAAATATTAGATGATACCTAAGAAGGAATATTGTTACATTATTGCTGTCGCCATTTCTCATGACCAGGCAGTAATATCTCCCATTATATTCTGTGTAATCGCCTGTTACTACTGAAATGCTACACCATATAATTATGTTAATTTGTCCTGCAGTCTTGTTGTTAAAACTATATTTTGATCGAACTACGCAAGCTGAACAGAAATGAAAATTATCCGAGCAAATTAAAAATAAATAAATAATAATTTAAAGAACTGAAAATAAAACCACAAATGAAATATGTAGTCCTGTATGACGTGTAGTCCTGTTCACATGTGAATAAAATTTTAAAAAAATGGAAATAAAATCTACAGCATTGCTTTGATACACACAGTAACATATTGTGGGAGAGATAATACCTTGTGAACTAAAAAATAAACAATATATTACTGGAAAACGTTCAACCATCATAGTCGTTGTGCAACGTACAAATAATTTTTTTTAATTTTTTTTTTCACGCATTGTATGCGTCACATGGAACCAATTTTAAACATCACACATTTACATCGGTGCTTGAATTTTCACATGTAATACCGGGTATATATCAACAGTTTTATGAAACCAAATTTAAAAAAATTAAATTTGACTGAAATATAATTGGTAATAATGATGCATGTTTTATTAACAATATACCTTGTTGAGAGAACACAATAAATAGAACTCAGTTACCCAACTGTAAATTCATATGTAATAATTCTTGGCAAGTTGATTGGCATTATAAACAATTCCTTGAATATACTTTTGAAAATTATGTAATAACAGGTAAGTAAAGAAATATAATTTTTATTCCAATTTGCATTTATTAACATGGCTGCCTTCATCTCTCCGAATGCAGCAAATAACTGGAGGCAGAGAAACCAGTCAAAAACCCCCATCTGGAATCTCCAAAGATTTAACAAAAAAAATTTGTTTTTGAATCGAGGCTGCATATTATCATAGTAAAATGACCTGGAATAGCATTTATAAAATTATGAAAAAATGATTATTGCTAATTTTACCAACATGAACTTGCAATAGAGTTTTAAATTTTACAACATTTTTGTAAACTTTCAAAGATGCCTGTGATATGGTATTGACATGGCCAACACAAAACTTAAACTGTTACAGAAAAATCTCTTCATATTTTTGCTGGATGGAATTGAATCAACATCAATTAACACACCTATGCACAAACGCCACTTCCCAGACAGCCATCTTTTGGAGAAGCTTCTTGCAGTCTGGACAGTGGTGTTTACATGAAAGCAAACTTAAAATACCCATTCATGATTGTTTAAAGCAATTTTTTGTTTATGCTATACCAGTGCATTATAAAATTAAAATTGAATGGATTCATAATTGCTGAATAAGCCTCTAGTTATATAGTTATGTAAATATAAAGGGATAAATGATATAGATGTCTGTTTGTTGCCATGGAAACTACACATGGCCTTTAGGCTTCTTCTTTTGAAGAGTACACTTTTTGGGGGTTTCAGATTTTGAAACCTTTTTATTTTAGACACTTGCACTTTGAATGTGAGGCATGTGATGAGAAACATACATTTTTTTATTACAAAGATGCTCAAAGTATTTCCAAGAATGACTCGTATTTTGCTGCAGTTGTTTTGTACTCATTAATCAGCGGACTTCTCTCTTTTTTCTTTGCCCAGAATGGAAACCATGATGGAGATGAAGATGATGATGATGATGATGATGATGATACCGGTGACGTAGAGGGGGACCGTTTATTTGAGATGCTTCCCATAAAGTCAAAGTCGGCTACTTCCACATGTCTCATTCTGCGAGCCCTCACAACCTGGTATGAGGCAAAGAGGACGACAACGATTGCACCAACTGTAGTTAATCCAGCAAAAGTCGACACTGAAGCAGTTACTGCAGGATCTGGTGGTTTAGGCTCTGAATTAATGACAGAAATATATGAATTTGCAATCATCTTTAAGGACTTCTAATAATTTTAAATAAATGAACATTTTCACAAATCATCAAAAAATGAGCTAATTTTTAGAATAAAATCAAATAAAATCAAAAAGAATAAAATTGTCATTTTGAAACATAACTGCATAAAAGCAAAATGAATCAACAATATTTGTCTCCATCAATAATGCTTGTAGAAGTGAAGCATTCTGGGAATCTATAAAATCAAATCCATAAAATAATAGTCAGGTTTGTTTTATAATTTTGAATAAAGTTTGTGTGATAAAATGCAGATTGAGTCTCACCTTCCTTGACACTGACTTCAAAAAGGGCAGTAATGTTGCTGCTGACATCATTGGTTGCTAGGACACGCAAACAATGGCTTCCAGTTGAGTTGTAGTGGTTCACCAAATGAAATTCACACTTTTCAGTTATTTTTTGACAGATAACTGGTTCGGACTCATTCACAGATATTTCACAGTTATCAGTTGAGAAATACCAACACAGATTGATTGGTAAACTAGAAAAAAAAATGCAAATTCAATTTTTGAGAAATTTATTAAAACAATTATACAGAACTATATTTTTGAAGTTGATTTTTTGGTAGATCACTACATTTGTATATTTTCTCAAATACAATATATTTTCATTTACTGGAAATCATACTACTGCCAAATTAGATTTAAAAATGCTGAAATTTTTTAGTTTAGGTACCGATGCAGTTTATTTTGCAGCAAATTTTGACAAATTTCACTTTTTTTCATTTTTTATGGCATTGTATGAAATCATTAGTTGAACTCTGTTAAATCCAATGGCGATGTAAATCAGCATATATTTTTACTTAACTATAAAATATGCAAATTAGCAATTATCTCAGCATATTTTTACTGCACATCCCAGAATTTTAAACAGAATTAGCTCCTAGATGCTTTGACCTTTTCTTTTGAAATTTTCACAAATGATTGACATCTTGAAAACGCCGTCGGGTCATTGTTTTTGGTTGAATAGTGTTACAACAATCGTACAGACGATAAGCCTGGGTGTTAATTTATGCATAAACTTGAAGTAGTGAAATTTGAGCTGCTGCCCTGCAATATTGACAACTGGTAGACAGTTTTCAAGACGGCACTTTCTTCATAGTAAACAGATGTACCCGTAAACCATTTTTGACAGGAAACAGAGGCATGGTTTAGAAGCTAATTTTTTTTTTTAAATAATTTTTGACCAAAAAAAACACATTTTTGTGCATATTTCAAACTAGTCTCCATAAAAAACATACTTACACAATTTTAAAATTCATACAATAAGCTTTCTGAAAAAAAATGGTTTTGTAGACAAGGGAGGTCCTTGGTTGCCTAATTAACTAATTAAAATACCTGTCAGGTAAACTGCATGTCTACCTTAAGCTTACACTTTATAATATAAAAAACACATATTTAATTATAATCCCTATGTTCTGTGCATTGTGCTTTAAATAAAAGATTACCAGCTTCTGTGTGAACCTAGTTCAGAATGTTCATGAAAAAAAAGACACTTTTCTATCATTAATGACAGCACTATAACTAGCAAGTTATTTATCTCCAGTTCCACTTCTCTCCCATTGACACTAAAGAGTTCCTGACCTGAGAAACATTTTAAATCAATTATAACTCAAAAAATATCTAGGATACATACTACTGTAAAATCTGTATTAGAAACCACGGTTTCTATTAAAATGGTACAATATGCAACAGAAGGGATGCGGCTTCTAATACAGATTTTACGATACCAGTAATCTAAGAATGATATTTCATTCAAAATCAGTTAAATTTCTCATTTGAATATTAATTTAATATATATTTAAACAAATTACACAAAAATGTTAAAATTTATGCCTTGTAAATTATAACTTTTAGAGTATGTATAACCTGACACTGAATCACACAAGATCTCACAAAGAGGTGGAAATTACTTTTTTAATTTCTATTATAAAACCTTAAATTGTCAAGATTTAATTTTAACTCAACTTTCTTACCTTCCATTACATAACACTGTGTAGTTATTCTGATGATTCACTATAGTGTTATGGACGCCTAAGATGGACACATTGTAAACAGAATCTGTGAAATAAACAAGATAAACACAGTTGGTGTGAGTTGAAGTGTTACAGTTGTCATGCTGCGTGTGTTCAAATTGTGAATGTGTGAACAAACAGCGTGTTTTACATGCATGGTATATGTTGCAATGGGACCTATATCAAACATAATGCGACGCAACGACTGTATAGAACTGAGAAAACGCATCTATGAGCATTTGTATTTGTTATTAAAGTGAGGGAGTCCGTCGTCAACTGCGCATGCGACAGATGGTCATAGCGTGTCATTGTTTACAAACAAGCATCTACCCATGAGCCTTTGCAATTTTAGCATGTGTTGTTATCGTCGCTTAGGACTCAATTCCTGCACTAATATTCTTAAGGAAAGATATCTTGTTTGGAACAAGTTGCTACAAGTGTAACACTGCTTTTAAAGTAGCAAAGTCATCAAGTGACATGTTTTGTGTAAACAAACAATCTACTATTTTACACGCGTCACAAAAGTCATATATTGAAAATGATGTGCAGCGACGAAAGGATTCTTTAATTAAATACAAATTTCAAATTCCCAGTGAAACTTAATTGGATGTCTTACTTTTTTACTAATGCAATTTACTAATACAATACTTAATTGTTTACCACTAAAAAAAATTTTGACATACGTTCACACATTATTTTTAGGCCAAACAGACATTGTTTACTGGATTTTATTCAAAATTGTAATAGTTGTCAAGGTAGAAGCTTACTCATCGTCATAAATCGCACGAGAGTGTTAATTGCTTTATTATGTAAAATCATGAAACTACTGTCCCGTGGCACCATGAAATATTCTTTTGTGTGTTACAGTGACGTATTTTGAGAAATATTTTCCAAATATTTTTCGCTATTTTAAAAAAAATTCCATAGGACATCAAAAAGTACCCCATCATTCACAATATATAATTTTTTCAGCATATTTCACCAGACTACAATTTGAGATATGATATGATATCTCTGCCATAGGAACCTATGGTATAGGTAATACCGTATTATCCTGGGCACGCGCCCCTCCCTGGGCAAGCGCCCACCCCCCTGTTTTCACAAGAAGTTACATGTTGGGGACATCCTCGGTTAAACGCCCAGGGTGATTTTTAGCCAAGAACGGGGGTCAACAATAAAGTTTTATTTGTCAAAAACGAACGCATTTGATTTATTTAAATAGTGTGTTTGTTACGGCAGTTCTCTTTTTGGAGTGTGCGGTGGCCCTGAAAAGGCCGTTTTGTTTGTGTTTTTACGTAAAAACTCATTGGATCTTAATGACGTAAGATGAACCACACAGCATGTGGCGCACACGTTCTGCTTTCTCTTCATTCACGATGAATTCAATATTACAATAATCCATACCTTGATGAGTGGTTTGAAGCACTTAGCTTTGGTTTCAAAACGTAGCACTTCGCTGACTGTGAATCCATAACAGTGTGAGACATGAAATTGAACACAGCGCCCTCTTGAGACGATTTTTGATAATTTTGAGATTTTTCTGTGAAATGATTTTTCTGACATTGTAAACTGCCCTATTTTTGTAATTTCATTATCTTTGATAATGCAATGCTTGGATTTAATACTATTTTTATCAGAGAACAATTTCTTCATTTACTTTCTTTTGACCGGTCAAAGGTCATGTTTCAGCATCTGTCCATTTTTGAATGTTGTCTTCTGCTAGGTTGGCGGAAGATTCTTCTTCTTTTCTGAGTTAATATTGGCCATCAATCATTCATTTTGATGCCAATGTCACTGGTAAGCAATGTATTTTATATTGTATTTTCTTCAGCATTGTATTTCATGTTTTTTATGAGAAATTCACATTTCAAGTTTGTTGACAGATTTTATACATGGCGTCTATGGACTGCAAGATTTATTGAAATTTGTTATTGTTCTTTATGATATAGAACAAGATACTTATGAACTCCTGATGACATTTGAGTGATACTTGATGCATTTTCTAACCACGCACTTTATGATTTCATATTTTATGACTGTTTTGATGTAAATTTGATTTAGTGTATAATTTATGCATTTTCATCTCGTGCCTAGACTGTTAGCTGAAACTGAACTACACTATTTGATTGAAGCTGTTTACAGTGGCGGTTGTCTAGACTGAGTCAGGGTATGTTTTGATTGTGTACTTTTTGTGGGATTATTTATATACTGTTGAATACTTTATTTTCGCTTGGAATTTATTTTCGCTATTTTCGCTGAACGGATGTTTCTGTGAAAATAAAATCCAGCGAATATACTTTTTTTCCTATACTTCACATTAAACTCATCAAAAATCAGTGAAAATAAATTCCACACAAAACGCCCAAAAAGCCTTTTCAGTGAAAATTAATTCCAGCGAAAATAAAGTATTCCACAGTAAATGTTTTCTTTATTTACATATTTATAGTATTGTTAACTATTGTGAACCATACAATATATTTTCTAGTGAGGTTACTTACTTTATGTGTTATTCTGATGTTGTCAACAGCATATAAACACCTTGTTTATATTGTTGACAATATTGACAGCCTATTTGGCATAGCATTGAATGGTAATGTGCCTCTTGTGTATATTCATGTATTTATGTTGTGTATATTTATGTATTTATGTTGTGTATATTTATGTTGTGTATATTTATGTATTTATGTTGTGTATATTTATGTATATTTATGTTGTGTATATTCATGTATTTATGTTGTGTATATTTATGTTGTGTATATTTATGTATTTATGTTGTGTATATTTATGTATTTATGTTGTGTATATTTATGTATATTTATGTTGTGTATATTTATGTATTTATGTTGTGTATATTTATGTATTTATGTTGTGTATATTTATGTATTTATGTTGTGTATATTTATGTATTTATGTTGTGTATATTTATGTATATTTATGTTGTGTATATTTATGTATTTATGTTGTGTATATTTATGTATTTATGTTGTGTATACTGATTTGTATTATTTATTTATTATACACAGGTTTTGTTTTTGCTTTTGTTTACACTGGTCCAGAAATAAAAAGAACAGGACATTGCATTAAACTCTACCATCTTGTTTGTGTAATATTCTTGGCGTTACAACAGGAGCACAGTCAGCTGGCATCGGTGTCGCTGGGTGTATATGATAAAGGGAAGTTGTGCAACCAAATTTGCTGAGTTCGCAGTTTTTCGCCAATAAAAAAATAACTAAGGCAAAAACTCACGGTTTTTCAGCATTTTTGTAATAAAGACATTATTCTCTATCAATAATCCGCCCAAAACAGGAACATTTCTACTAATTCTTGTGTTTTTTCGACGTTTTTTGAAAAACCTGCGATTAGACTGCGAAAATAGAACATTCTGGAGGGGGTGAAACGGAAGAGCCAAACTTAACGTGTAAAAATAGAACGCATATTTTGACCTCTACGTGGCCAACCAATGGCTGGACACGGATACGTTTGCGGTCGTTGCCAAAAAGCCCTGTACAAAGTGTACCGGTACGAAAGCATTCCTTTATTTGACATTATCATATGATCACAAAAACAACTTTTTAAAATCTTTTTTGCGGTGGTCCTCGGGTAAGCGCCCACCCCCAATTTTTCTCGATTTTGTATATTCTGGCCCCTGGGCGCGTGCCCGGGGTAATACGGTAACATTATATAATACTGTCAAAATGACCACTATCCTCTAAAATTCAACCAACATTTTCTCAAAAATTAAGACGATGACCCTCAACTTTTTTAACTCAATATCCTTATTTTGCCCATAAGTTCAATTTATTGAAAAATTAATAAATTCTGGGTAATTTTTGTTTATGAGTAAGTTTCTCCTTCAACACATCAGATTTCTGCTTTCAGCATGTATTTGGGCAATTTGCAGTGTCAACTAATAAAGTGACAGTAAGCCTTTACTCTTGGGTATATGTCACATGTTTAAACCCTTTAGCAGGAGAATTTGACACTGCTGTAAAAAAAAGACTAGCATTACTGAATTGTACTTACCCAATAAGTTAATAGTTTGGCTAAACTTTCCAGTCTTAATTGTTTCCCATATAGAGTGTTTTGTGGCAGGTAAGTCTGCTGTTATGACAACGACCACAGGATAGAAAGCCGGCTTTGAATAAGTATGTGAAACTCTAGGCTAGAAAGAAAAAAAAAGTCAAAGAAATCATTAGAATAAAAATTGTCTATAATGTAATACCGGTACCATAACTAGTGCAAATAAATTCATTCCTCAAAAACACTAAAAAAAATAACAGATCATTTTATTTAGAACACACAATTTTTTTTTTGAGTGCTTTATTTGGAATTTGTTTCAAATTACTCTGCTGATGGCATTCACATGAATTTCTGATTGGAAAGGATCCATGGAAAGTCCCCATATGGCACATCCACCCCAATGTATTTAAAAAAAGGGCAACATTTTCGTGGCTATTTTTTTTTGCATAGTCTACATTATTTTCGATGTGATTGAAATGTTGAAACGTGAATAATATAGCATATTTTAAAATGAGCATAGACCGGGTGTAAAATTAGAGTGAATGTCAAACCAAAATTAGTCGATGCTTGGCCAAACTGTGGTGTTTCAATGATATAAAGTCTACTGAACAATATATATTTCAAGCGATACAAATTCCAGACTGATTTGAACTTTGACTGAAAAAGTTTTCTGTTTATCACACCATGAATGTGTTTTTGGTCATCACAAAATAGTTTTGTTCATGAATCTTAATTGAAATCTGAATTAATATATCCCTGATTGCACACCAATCTAAGAACAACAATACTCTACTTGTATTATTAGCGAGAGAAAGATTGTGAGAAATAAACTACATTCTACAACATAACAACACTGGTATTTAGTGTTGAATATGTCACATACATCATAAAAACATAAATACCATCCTTAAAGTGCATGTTACCTATACAAACATGTGACGACAACTTAAAATTTAATCTACACAAGTACAGTTCTCTGTAGTATATCTTTGACATTTTTTCGTAAAAAATAACATCACAATAAAAAAATGTGTTTAATGGGAAAATCTCAGGAGTACCGAAAGTTTTTTTTTATGTGGAAATGAGTAAGCGATAGAATATGCCACTCTATAGTCTGTTGTGGGTGTGTGAAAAAAAAGCATTATTCCAAAAGCGTAAAAGTTGCTAAGGTTAATCTACCAACTAAATTACAGTACGTGTTGGTATTAGAACTGACTTGATGACAAATCCAATTCCCATGACGTTTGTGTTTAATCAATATTTCTGAATGTTCTTTGTCAACAGCAGTGACAAAACAAATCCCACAAGACACCACCTCGCTCTTATGATGTAAACTCACCTCTTCTGTAACCTTGGTATTATTATCGCCAAACTCCCACGAAAATAGCATTGAAGCATCGTCAAAATAGTGACTCGGATCATAAATATTGACTATATACTCAATACTGTTATTGGTGGCATACGTCCATTTTTTGTGCAGCGTTGAGTTGGGCTGGATGAGCTTCATATCGCCATTGATATATTCTATGAATGAAAGAACATTAGATATGAAATGCTAAACTCAATAGAATATGTGTTTAGTGTTACTGTAAAATCTGTATTAGAAACCGAGGCTTCTATTAAAATGGTACAATGCAACAGAGGAGATGCAGCTTCTATTAGAGCATCAACACATATGAGTAATGATGAATTTTTGGTTCTCAATTGTACAAAAAGAATTGGTGCAACTTCTAATACAGATTTTACGGTAATACTTACCCCGGTAAGTGTGAATAAAAATGAATAATGTATTAAATGTAAGTGAAATGTATTAACGAGTTGTACTACTCGTACCTTCTAAAGTTACGACTCTTACTCTTGAAATTGGTGATAAATACATGCATAAAATACAAGCATATACCATTTTTTCACACAACAACAATTCATATACAGCATTACATTTTTACGTGTTTCGACTTCACAGTGAATTATTTTTAGCGTCATATTTGAAGTAGCGTGCTCGATGCAAGAACAAATTTTGTTGGTTCAGTCAGGCAATGTGTGGACCAAAACATCGCCCACTATTTGATATATCGCCCATGGGCGGGGTTTAGGATGGGCAGGGTATCAGCGCAATCTAGTAGGAAGAAAATTGACACAGAATGAAATTTTATACATCAGGAACTTTTTGTACTGTTGGCATGAAGGAATTTTACCTGACGCACAACAAACATTAACAGAAAACTATAAAGTAAATAATGAATAAACCAGTTTATAATTACAAGACTTTTGAAGTTACGAGTTTTATCACAGTGAAAATTTTGTTGCAGTGATTCATTGGGAGTTTTTTAGACAGGGATGTCGCAGTGGCTTTCCAGAAATCTACTATAGTCGGTGTTAATTCCCTCAGATAATAGTTTACAGTATTGATGACAACTATAGAAATTTCAAAATAAACTTAATATAAATGCATTAATAAAATACATTTGGGACTTAAACAAAACCTTTATTTACAGTGGCCCAATAAAGAAACGACTGAGTGGGTGATTCAAGCAGATTAGATAATGATTAGATTTGAAGTTCGTCTCACAGTCACAAGTAGCACATAACTGCCACACTCCAAACTTCAGGGGTCAAAGTTCAAGGAATACTTTAGAGTAATTTATTTGTGATAAACTCTTCTGGTTCAATAGATCAAAGGGGCGTAAATTGTGTGTATACCTGTACAGTGTTCGCACAACATTGTCATTATGTAGAACACAATGATGTCATTTTTTTCTTTAATGGGAGTACTGGTAATTAACTTTTGCTTGTTTTAAAGGAAACTAAATTAACGGGTAACAATTTAAGAAAATCTAGCCAAGAATGCGACAAATATTTGATCAATGGTTGATTTGAGTAAAAAGCAGTTTTCCTTCTTCATCTAATTAGTATTCAGTGTCCACACAAATCGAAACCGTCTTTCTCAATACACATACCAACATAATGACATAAATATTTCACGAATAAAAACAGGAAATATTAGAATGTGAGCTTGATGGCACATTTATGTGGATGCATGTAAGGTAAACAGCAATCAGTTGGATTACTGTAAAATGACTAATTTTCACTGGGTTTGAATTTCGCTTATTTACCATTTCAGGCATATTCAGTGGGTTTTAAATTCATAGTTTTATCATTTAGATAAGGTGTTCTCTGCTAAATTTTTTATATTCACTGTATTTTAATTTAGCGCATTTTCAAGTCAGGGAAATAAGCAAAAATAAAACCCAGTGAATAATTAATCCTTTTACAGTAGTCAATTTAATATGATATTAGAAATGAGTAGAAGCATAGCCGATTAGTGAAATGTACAAGCTGTAAAAAAATTTTTGACAAAACACAATCAGAATCACAATCGTTGTAAGAGGGGTATTTTCGTAAGCTGTAATCAATTGTTTTTATTTTTGTAATAATGTAATTTAAATAAATAAAACACGTAAATTTGTATACATGGGTAACGTGTAAAATGTAATCAGCTAATTTATTTGTCTGTAATTTGTACAAAGATATTAATTTTTGTAAGCGTATAAAGCATTTTCTGAATTGAATGTCGTAATTTCCAATTTTGATTCTTAAACTCAAATTATCAAAAAATATTATAAAAACATAAAATGTAATTAGGAATTTGCTTTATCTGTAAAGTGTAAAAAACTAATTTTTTTACTGTAAATGGAACTTTCATTTTATTTCCTGTAAAAACGTAAAATGCTGTTTTTATTTCCTGTAACCTGTACCAGCTATCCTGCCTTGCCCCCCTCTTTGTAATCATCATAAAGTGCCAGTATTTATAAGATATGGAAACGTTACTTATGTATTATCATAAAGATCTCCATTTGAGTTTTAGTCACTTATATTGAAATAATCAAAACATTACAAAATGAATGCAATCTATAAAACTACCCAATACTGTCGAGTTCATTACCATACTGCCTACTGATGCTATTTTTTACCATATATATCAATGATCCTATTTTTAGTGATCTAGTATACAATACATACAATTGTACATGTGCTGCATTATGTGCAACATCAAACGTAAAAAGTAGATTTTATGTATTCTAAGGCTTAATGTGCTGTACACATTTGAGGATGGTCAATTTTGATTAAGTTAGGGAGTCTCAACACTATATTCCCCTTTAAATGATCCACATTTCAACATTGACAGCATTTGGTCTGCGCCATTCATGAGAAATTTTGCAATGAACAGAAAATCACCTAAAGTGCAAATACGATGTACTAATTAATGCACATGAGTGATTCTGTGAAAAAAATTGTAGTAACACTTTTTACAGAGTGACCAAAATGGTAGCCAATGTAATTAAAATTATCAAGAGGTGTGTTGTAAAATTTGTCTCTGAGAGGCAAACAATGACTTTGTAAAGGCAAGTATAAATTCATTTGAAAAATATCATGAAGCATCACTGTCCAATCAGATTTCAGTTCTGATTATAATGATAATCATGAAATATCCACAGATAAGAAAATGATACTAGTTTGTGCAATATGATTGGATTACTAAAATTTGCAAACATGCTATTACTAAGTCTTTTAATAACCTCAAAATCTTTTCACCATATTCTATCTGCGTGAAAGAATTTTCAAAAATAGCAGAATGAAGGAAATTGATTAATATGTGTCTAAGAAATGACTTTGGAGACAAACGAATGCATGAACGCAAGTCAACGAATCAATAATAACCAACACAGCTAATAACACTGCGATACAAACCATTGTAAACCCTACCTGTAATAGTGAATGGACTTTTCCCATTTAAAACTTGTCCAGACATATCAATAAAAGATTTCTCGCGAACTTGTACCCGCATATCGTGAGTCTTGCCCAAAACGCTACTCTTCTCGTACTTTCTACTAAAATTTGTCTGTAAACCTCCAGTATAAACTGCATATGTTCCTGTGTCGTCTCTCCACCAGTAACTAAACTGAGGATCATCTTCTCTGTATCCATGGTTACTTCTATCCAATGAAATCTTTGCAAAGAACGTTACATTGGCACCAAGGATGACAGGACTGTCATTTTCTATTGTTAAAAAATACTTCTGCCCTTCAGATTCAACTGTAGAAAAGAAATATTATAAGTATTATTTTTTTTACTGACATCTGCTAGTTTAAGCACTAATGACAAGAAATTAGACATTAATAATGGTTCACTGTGAGAAACGTTTTGGTTTATTGGTGATTTAGGACTAACATGTGACATATATGGTAGCATGAATGATGAGTTGAGGAAAAATTTGAGAATTTATTCTTGTTTCATAAAATTGCGAGCCGCAGAATTTTGATTGCAACAAGGACAAATTTGTGTGAATTTATGTAAATAAAATATAGGAGTGAATGAAATTCAAACAAAACTAAAATGGAAGCTGAAGTAATTACAACCACTGTGTCACACAAAATGCACATATTAATGCCAAAAAATGTCACACAATAAACCCAAAAGTCTCATCTCATAGTGAAACTTGAATAAAATTAAGAATCTATAAGATAAACAAATACATGTGATATTATTACAGCATTTGGAAATGGAAAACGTACATAATGTAATGCTTTGTAAAAAAGAAAGGATGCAAGCAGTAACAGCCCGACACTAATCAGTTATTTAACAGACTTTCTCTCAGGCATTAGTATTTCTGGGAATATATATTGTCTCGTTTTTCAATTTTCATGAAATCTCTATCACATTTCACACTCATTGCATACTATCATCTATTAAATTCTTAATTTTTACCAGATGTCTGAAGCATGGATCCCATCCCAAAGAATTCACACACCATGTATTTTCTCCTGAGGATTATGTCAGCCAATAAACATCCACCAAAAATAAAAAACAGTTTTGTATGAAGTTCATTTTCACTGATTTGTTAAGAGGTGAAAGTAAAATAAAGGAAAAAAGGTATTTTCATTTGATTTCATTTGACCTATTCCTTCAGTGAAAATAAAGTACTTTACAGTAGCGGATGTGATTGCAAATAATCTGTTTGTATTAGAAACAAATTCCACTCAAGTATAAACAAACTAAATCTCCACGCCCTCGTTGTGTTGAGTTCTAGGTATGTGCAGAAAGTCTTTTAATTAATGATTGTCCCTGCAATTATGCTATTGAGACTGTGATTGTGCTGGCTGTTGTCAGTGTGCTCTTTCAATTGATTGGCCCATGGAGCTAAAAAAAGATTGGCCTATACCATAGAAAACATTTAGGTAACACTAATTACAAAATAATTGATGTTATATACATGTACTACACGGACGAGTGGGAATGAAAACACAAAAGTTGCATTTACTTTGGAAAATTAGATTACCCAAAATTAATAATTTTGTTTGTGAACACGAACCAGAATATTCAGGCTCACCTAAATAACCCACGCCTGGCCCTAATCTAAATCACCAAAATTGAGCTTGCCTAACTACAGTATAAACAATAGTCATATTACATAATTGCCACTATCATTGACTAAATATGCAAATTAAGTTTGCCACTTTTGTTGCTCCAGTTTCAAAACCTTTTCACAATCACAACAACAATGGCCGGGAGAGGAGTTAACTGGATTGTAGAGGAAACAAAATAATTGATCGTTAAGACGTTATCTGAAAGGAAGACCAAATTTAAAGAATGTTCAACAATACTTCCAAAGACAACATTGCACACGAATAGATCGTAGCTCGTTTAGGAGACATTGAAATAGAGAGAACGGCAGTGTTAATAGAAATTTGAGACTTTGCGGTTGACAGCAACAATCATAGTGATTATTCTCCAATTTATGTCTTGTGCTAGTGTCCAGACGGGGCTCATCATTGTCATTGATTTACCGATCAACAATTCAAAACTACCCTATCCAAAATCAAATTGAACCAATTGTTCCTGGACTATTTAGGGCATTTTGGACAGTTCCGACGTAAGAAGTCTGTATTGCAAAAGATAGCGATTTAGGCCGGCATATATAATGACATTTTGACTGTGTGAAAGGAAACCAAATTTTCTGTGGTCGCAAGAAACAATGGAACAGCAATATTTTGATAAAAAAATAACTACATTACACAGTAAACAATGGACATACTGTGACCAATACAGCTACTAACTATTATTAGCAAGACACTGCACTATTTCGGTTCCATTCTTTCTTGCGGCCACAGTAAACTTGGTTACTCAAACAAACAAACAAATTGGGCAGGCCTTAGGCACGCTAAATGTGAAACAGGCTAAACGCATCAAAACACGTTAATATCCTTCAACCCGGAAGTGCTCGAAACTGAATTGCATTTAGTTCAATAAATATTATTTTTACCCTGAACTAATTCTCCTCGACTAATTTCAGGTTTATTTATACACAGCACAACACACCGTGAAAGGATTAGAGCCTATACTATCTAACTATATCCAAATAAAAAGCCCGATACACTGACCTGAATCTGGTTTGTCATTGTTATGTTCCTGTCCGCTACCTCCATGATGTTCACGTTGAAGCCAGTCACGGCGTTGTATCCCATCTACCGACGACGTCAGTAGTAATATAATAATCGCATAGCATTCCACCATATTAAAATAGATCACCTTTCTTTTGCACAGGGATGCATTTTCACCAAATGCTCAATACCACTATCAGACACAGGCGTTTATACGGACATTTCAACATACACACTCACTGTCACGTGAATATGACGTGCCGTGATTGGACAGAGCTACGCGGACATCCGGATTTCTTTTTCTGTTTACGTACTTTGTCTGTGGCGTATTTAAGTGTTTCGACTTTATACTCGTACGTTGGGATTATTTTAAATCGAACACCTCCAGTTATCAAATATATGCACTATTTGCACACACAAACTAGGGACGGTTAAAATGATTCTAGTCGGTGGAACTTGGGGGGGGGGTCAATAGAAGCTAGTACAGCCCAAACTATTCTTAAAAATGTGGAATTTTATTCTCACACGTTTTCTTCTTATTGAAATACTTTTGGCTTCCATTATAAGACTTTAACATGGATGCATGTGAAAATTATTCCAAAAGATTAACAGTTAAGTTCTTAGTATTTCGTACATCGTGGCATGGGTCTAAATCGATAGGATTGCCAAAAATATTCTTGAAAAATGCCAGTGAACGAATTGTTTTCATCGCATAAATTTCATATATATTTTTATGTACATGTGAGGTCAGTATATAAGATAAGATTAGATAAGATAAGATAATTCTTTATTACAACCTTATAGAATGAATTACATATCTATTTTGATTTATGAAATGCAATAAAGGTGTTAAAATAAACATAACAAGTTAGATATCTAAAATCTACTACAATACAGTTACATGAAATAATGTAAATAAGTATATATCATTATACTATTGAGGCCAAACAAGATCGATTAGCACATAGGCCGGGGCAAAAAAACAAAATCGACGTTATTCTCAAGTTCAAATCATTTCCCTATTGACTAAAAAAAAATTATTATTTTTGACCCACCATGAGATCATTGTGTGGGATGTGAAAGCGCATAACGCTGACACAACTGACACGTGATTATTTACTACGACCACGTGACCAAGTGGTGACGTCAGTTCCCGAATGCAGGTCAAACAATTATGGTAATTAATCGGGCTGTACGTGGACATACACATGATGTAAATGGACGGATGTCAATATTTATTATAACTCTTTGGAGTTTACTAGAAAGACGATGGATACATCCGATGTAATATGACTGAAATTGCCTATAAATTTAAAGCAGAGGGGTCGTCACCTGCGCACGCGCGGGAATTGAGTCCAAGGCGATGATGACAATACACGCTAAAACGCAAAGGCTCATGGGTAGACGCTTGTTTGTAAACAATGACACGCTATGGCCATCTGACGCATGCGCAGGTGACGACTCCCCCGCTTTCATATGTTAATAGTATCAACAATTAATAGTTATCATTTTAAATACTGAACCACAGTGAGGGACTGTGACGCCAAACCAGTGATTCTGGATCCCCAATCACGCCACCACCGGCAGTAATTAGTCGAGGCTTAGAGAATTAGCTGCGAACCTAGTCACTTGGGGGATGACAACCCAAATAAATAGATCAGCACTATTTTTTCGATTTGTCGTAGCTACACCATATTTACAAAAAAAATGTTTTAGTTTTTAAGTGAAGCGTAGCGGTAAAATCATATTATAATAAATGGTATAGATGTGATTATTTAGATTTTCAGCCTTCGAGTGACTACTTTTTTTTGTAAAATACTTTTTTTTCGCTGTTTTCGCTGAAGTGATGTTTCAGTGAAAATAAAACTCAGCGAATATACATTTTCCCCTAAATTTTACGTCCAATTCATCAAGAATCAGTGAATAAACTCCATTGAAATCATTCAAAACGTCTTTTCAGCGAAAATTATTTCCAGCTAAAATAAAGTATTTTACAGTTTAATAAATA
The DNA here is from genome assembly GCF_978046115.1 of Saccoglossus kowalevskii. Classification (NCBI taxonomy): domain Eukaryota; kingdom Metazoa; phylum Hemichordata; class Enteropneusta; family Harrimaniidae; genus Saccoglossus; species Saccoglossus kowalevskii. Next base: position 12,561,945 of record NC_140648.1, read on the forward strand.
CTCCCATACATAAGATACATAAACATTCCACTTCTTTTTAAAGACTGAGTAAAATTTTACCACAGACATAAACCAAAAATCTAAAATTTAACTAACGTAGATCAACATTTTGAATTTAACATGAAACATGGATTCAACATTCTGATTTTGTTAAAACAATCATGGATTATTATTCTGATTTTTCATAATGATCATGGATCAACATTCTGAATATATCAATCATGGGTCAAAATTGTCAATTTCCCTCTATTAGAAACGAATAAACATAGATCAACACTCTACCATTTTAGCGAAATTCCAGGAACACAACGGCATACACACCATTCTTTCCAAATGCCATAGAAAAAACTACATACCATACTGAATTGTTACTCTTCCAGTACGCGGATGCACGGTCAGAAGACAACAATTCAGAGATTCCTTATGTCTATTACCCATTCGTTAAAAGGCCTTCCGGTTACACCTGAGAGGGGCGAAACGACCTCTCGACGTAGTCACCAATAACGGTTACAGTGAGTGTAAATTAATAATATGACGGATTATTTCCTCGATAAACACCGTGTTTACAATAGTGCAACAATGTTTCTGTTTATGTAACAACGAGGTTTCTAGTGCAATGGTTACTGACATCCATATTACATACAGCTAACAAAGTATTTTCAAGCTGAATTTCAGTGCACCCCTCCCACAGAAATGCAAGTGAATCAACTTGGGAAAGAATATCGTTCTGGCAAGCATGTCAGCACAGACCTTGATTCTTCTAATGAACGACATTAATTATCATTGTATTAACTATCTACGGGTATACGAGGTGACTACCCCCTCCCGGTGAAGCTAAAGTCAGTAAAGTGATTACATTTCTAGAGGAGTGGTACAGCGTAAATTAAAGTTTTCGAGGTATGCGTAAACGAATATACCTAGAATGTTTACGTCAGAAATTGTGAAATGTCTGCAATTGAGGGACACCAAGTAATTTAAGAGTGACATTGTCTTCGATCCTACAGCTAAGACAGACGCGGCGGCACGGAATTTTGCACGAGGAGGCGAGATATGAAATCTAGACCCTCTGAAACGCTATTTCCTGCATATTGAGGGGCGCATTTTGCTGACACAAAGGGTTCCAGCTTGGTTTGGGTGGGGACGCCCCAAATATTTTTCGAGTGGCCGACCGCCCCCTCTGCCCCTCGGTGTCGCAGCCACTGTAACAAAAAGGTTTGCTCCGAATAAAACTAATATTTAAGAATTGAGTCATATGGGGGAGACAGTGTCAACGCCTATCAATCATATCACGCCAATACCACTGCTCAAGGCACTGGCCAAGAAATAGTAATACTTGACTAGTGACGGTGTTACACCCTACATGTATAGGAATGCGAAATAACCCCCCAAAATAGTTAGATAACACACACACAATGCTGAGATCAGTATTATTTTAAAATATAGTAAAACTTACAAACTCTCAAACTGTACCAGCAAAAACATTGATAATGATATGTGGATGATATTGATTTATATACTGAAATGTCCACCTTATCTATGAATGACCTTCACCAAGCATAATATTTGTGTTTACTTTATAAACATTGAATTCAATTCAATTCATAACTTATCAATTCAAGTGGCCATAAATAACATGGATGATTGGTAAACATTGTCCGTGTCAGTGTAAAGTGTGCAAACACAATTTACGACATAATGTTAAAACAGTGTTCATTGCCCCTTCTGTTACCTGGCTCACCAGACTTCCAAATACAGTGACTTATCGATTCTCAATCTTCGTAAGTGAAAGTGCTTTCTACGGCAAGGTCGTTTAACCCTGTCCAAAATACTGTAATAACTCAATAAAAACTCTGAAATTGACGAATGTAATTATGCAAATGTAGGTGGACAATATACCAGGAATTCATACCATTGGAAATTCCACATCGCTCAGTGGCCATAATTGTCTTGTAGTGAAAAAGAAGTGCATATAGGGCAATTATTAATATAATATTCGCAAGACCTGTCCGTAAGTCTGCATTCGGGTAGTCGATCATTTTTCACATTATACACCAGTTCAACAAATCGCGCCCTCTAGTGATAGAACGACTCTGTGACGTCATATGACGTATATGGGTGAAGGCAATGTCGTTCACATCGACCACTGTGTTTGGTCGTGTAGTTCTTGCTTTCAAACAAGATATTTTTAGAAAAAATAAACATTGTGACAAGAAAAGGCACCAACAGCATATATAATCTATGAGATGATATTCACATGCTGGGTTCTATGGTGCGAATATGTGAAAACAAGTCTTACATGTAGCCGACTGGCCGAATTTAATGTACTTTGTGTATATTTCAATCAACATATATAGTGTGAATACACAATGCCTGTTAGACAATGTCTGGTCTTGTCTGCACCACGATTCAGACGCAACAGATTACGTCACAAACTCGTGAATCGTCAATCCCACTACTGTAAAATACTGTATTTTTGCTTGAAATTAATTTTCACTATTTTCCCCGAAGGAATGATTCAGTGAAAATAAAATCTACCCTTTGTCCTATATTTTACATTCAACTCGTCAAAAATCAGTGAAAATAAATTTCATGCAAAACACGCAAAAAGCCTTTTCAGCGAAAATTAATTCCTGCTAAAATAAAGTATTTTACAGTACTTAGCTCCATGATTTTTTGATAATTTCATTTGTTGTGAATTTATCTGCAAATGTTGTATCTGGAATAACTCGTCATCTGCGCTCATCGAGCAGATGTCTTGGTCTGAACATCCGGGTATCATTTTTGTGAATTTTCATCTGGCGTAATACTATACCCATAATCTTTTGCTCGACGTGGATCACATAATATTGATGAAAAGTTAGAGAATATAAAAAGTGATACATTTGTGGAGCTCTTTCATCTGGAAGCATTAATTCGTTTTTCCGGTCTTCCCCTTTCATCCATAACTTCACATGTAATTGCACGTAATACTAAGATATGCAATGATATCGGACGTCCCTTAATGAATCTTGATATAAAAAAACAGTATGGCAAGACCAGATGTCATTGGGTAAGGGTTACGTTACGACTATTACAGTGAAGGGCAAAAAGCTGGGGGTCGCTATAAACGTCTCATAAACATTTTCATAAATCGAAATGGATGTTAGAATTCAAATTGACCAATCAGAATGATATTGTGACATTAACGTCAGTTCTAATTATTGTTAGTTAGATCAATATTTCCCAATCATTTTGATTAAGTGACCTAAAAAATTGATTTTAAATGAAAGCTGATGATCGGTATTTACAATGTTATACAAATAAAGCCCCAGCTTTGTGCCCTTTACTGTACGTGTATTGATGGAAATTATGATGCACCATACGTCTCAAAACTACAGATACTTTTGGGAAGACTTTGTACATAGAGTTATTCAGATTGGCTGTAAGGCGAAGCTACTTCGGGTTTATGGGAGGTTTCTACCATGGAATTTCTTTGAAAAACAACCAAACAACCACGTGTTACGTGTTAATTGAAACAAGGCAAGGTTTAATTGGCAGGATAACTTACTTTTAGTTAAAAATTGTAGACCGTATGACCTATTGCAAACTGTTAAAATTGGAATTTCGTTTTCTGTTTGTCAATACTTGTTTTGGCCATTTGGGAATACATGGTTTGATCAATGTCCAATCAGCTGACTGGAAAGTACAAAGAACCAGATAAATCATAACATGATATATGAAAGTTTTACATTACGACCATGGACTTTTTTAATTCAAATGTATGCCTTCCCGCTGGGTAAAGTGGCTTTGGCCTCTTCATTGTATACTACCCCACCCGCCTTGGGTACAGTGGCTTCGGCAACGGCATTATATTTTCTTTGAATATGACCCTGGGTAGAGCTGTTTGGGCTTCCCCATTGTAGCGGAAATGAAATTTACAATAATGATTGATATAATTAATATTTATTCTTCACATAAATACGTCAGCATTTTCAGTAACAAAATATTGGATATAGTAGTGGAAATAAATTTCATAATTTAAAGCATAGAAGAATAAGTATTCTTTCAACTAATAAATCAAACGTAGAACCAATATTAAAAAAAAATATTAAAGATAGTCATAATACATGAAATTAGAAAAAAGTATTTCTATAATTGCATAACTGATAGGTTGAAACTGATAAAAACACAAATAATTACATGAATAGGGATAGCGTTACCCAAAATAAATAAAAAAAAACTAAAAAAAACTCCAGATATCAATATTTGAGTATAACATACATCAGTGCGAGGACAAAAAAATTAACGTATGTGTTGAGGACGGTCGAAGCAGCACTGTTCAAATCTGCTGGGAGTTTCTGTAAAAAAAACAACAATTAGAAATGGAATTAAACCTCAGACTAGTAATACTGTATTACTAGTTTGAGATTCAACTGAGTGCTTGATTCCGTTTGCTCCGATAGAAAGACGTCGCTATATTTGTTAATATTCATAGTCCACGTACATTGCTACATTGCTGGTAGGGTAAATTACCTGGACGCCTCGCGTGTGAGCAATGCAAGGGGTAAGCTGTAATAATGTAATTTAAATAAATAAAAAAACGTAAAATCGTAGACATGGGCAAGGTGTGAAATGTAATCTTGCTATTTTATTCGTCCGTAATTTGTACAAAGATCTTTTTTTTTGTAAGCGTATTTTCCATTTTCCATTTCCATTAAATGTTGTAATTCGTACGCAATTTCCAATTTTGATTCTCAAAACACAAATTATCAAAAATATTATGAATTTGCTTTATCTGTAAATTGTAAAAACCTATTTTTTACTGTAAATGGAACTTTACTTTTATTTCCTGTAAAAACGTAAAATGCAGTTTTTATTTCCTATAACCTGTACCAGCAATCCCCCCCCTTTTGTATGTAATTTTAAGCACCAATTTAGTGACACAAAAGAACAAGGAATTTGAAGAATGCGAAAATTAGCGTACCATCCTTTCTGAATGAAAGTGATCACCCACTTTGACTAAATAGACGTAGCATCTAGATGGTCGAAATACAGTTCGAGTTAATATTAATTTAAAAAATTAATTCAAATATTTTTTTGCCTGACTAATGTGCGTGTTCGGCGCTCTAGTGAAGCACCTATTTGGGGTGTGGGGTTTTGACCCGAAACGTCGTATATTTACTTTCATTTTGCGTACTGATTTCTTGGATGTGTTAATTGTTTTCTAGATCAGTGCATTGTGCGAGACCATCCCATAACGCAGTCACCCCTCCTAAGAGGACGTATACTTACCCTGTCAGTCAGACTTTCTATACTTGGTTCGCATTTAAACGAATCTGCAGAATACATGTAGCTGTCATCGATGCACACACATCTCAGTTGTTCAGCATCATGAACAGAGTTGTCAGGGCAACCAGAAAACTTGATAGTGTGTCGCATGGAGTGTGACAATGACAACGTATCTTCGATCTCTCTCCGAACCAGGTTGTGAGACACAAGTATTGTGCTACTACGCTTTCGCCTGTCTCCGGGGCTAGCAGTGACTTCCGGCTCGTTGCGGTCTATGAGAAAGAACACGTTGGTGATGGTGTAGAATCTGGCCAGGCCTGACAAAGCTCTGTTTGTGAACTTGACGCTATGAATATCTCGTCTGTGAACATAGATGTTTTCATCTAAAGTCTGAATATAAAAGAAACAAAGATGCTGATTTAGAGCAAGGAATATTGACAAATGAATAGAAAATTCATAGGAAATGGCAACACGGAAGAAACTGCAATGATTATGTCCTTGTTTCACATTCAAAGTAGCTGAAGGAACGCCCGGCACTAGAAAGAAAATTTACATATGTAGGCCATTCTCTAGATTTTCCCTGTTTGTTTTTGTCAGTATACTATTATACAACGAATGAAATGAAAATACTAATTGCAGAATCCCACGACCGCGTGTGAGAAATTATAACGAGTTTATCTGTGCCAGTAGAGTTAGTAACAAACGATCACCCCTAACATGTATAGACATTATGCAGATTATAAACGACTATATACGAACCTGTCGCAAGAGATGTTCCAAGTTGTCGGGAACGAATTCCACGAAACCAAGAGATTCATCGCTGGGGTCTATCAGTGCCGAGTAATAGAAGTCGGGTGATAACATAGCCACATAGGTGTCGTTATCAGGTGCGCTTAGACATCCCTGAAACATATGGTCAGACGTAAGTAAACAATATGAGTTTGGTATTGTCATGATTTAGGATTTAGCCAATTTAATGTGTTTTGCATTATGATCATGGAAAAAGATTAGCGATGTATACTGTCAACCTAAACCTATTGTCAAGACACGTACATCTCTAATTGACTTTAACATTCATTTAAGAATTGGTCTAATCGTAAATCTCAATAGCTATGTTTAGGGTTTGCGTCATTAACTTCCAAAACTTAATATAATCTACATAAAGATACTGTTATTATGGATACTTATTTTTTCGAAATTTCTAAGACGTTTACCCACGCTGCATTCAAGTTCAGAGACGACATTTTCTTTGACCGCTGTGGTTGGTCAAGTTGTTTTCAATAGTCATGTGAAATGTATAATACAGTTGACGAAATTCAACACCCTTTTTCTAAGGTTTCAACATAAAAAGTTTTTTTTTTCACATTTTTTAAAAATAATGGGGATTTTGAATTTCACTTTTAATTCACGGGATCAAAGAGACCTCTATTCAATTTATGACACTGATGCGAATCTCTGAGGCCAAATGTTGAAACGAGGCACATACCTTTACGGTATAATCACCTGTCAAATTCAAACAGCCGCCTCGAGTGATATTGTTTACATTGTCCAATTTCAAATTCACGAGCATATTCATTGATACTAATAAACACATTAATAATTATTCAGAATTAAGACAGGACTGGAGTTAGTGTTCAATAAATCTACTAAATAAATCTAAATTGTATCAACTTCGAATGTAATTTGCATTGTATACTTTTGTTTATGGGTTCGAGGTTAAAATGTATATAGTACCATAATATTTACACTTTATTGATGCGATCGTATCAGAAACTGTTTAGTAGAAAAAGCGTGCATTTAGTTTTATCAACATTTTGTGTGTTGTACGTCCAAGCATTAGCACGCTAAAATGTCAAATTTACAAGCAGGTCGTGTCCCATGTATTTTTGCAATTCCCAACACATTTTATTATCCTCATTATTTGATATTGAAAGCGTCTGGTATTACTAATACCAGCCCGTAATTTTTCACAAAATATCAGTAAACTGCATTGATCAAATTTATGATCCGTTACAAGGAGCAGCGCGCGCTTGAATTTCAATTGTATTTAGACGTGTTGTATATGTCGCATGGGGTCCACATCGACCACGACACGACACGACACGACACGACACGACACGACACGACACGACACGGCACGGACGACGACTCGGGAGCTTTAAATATACATGTCAGTTTCATTCAACAACGCGCGCGTCTACAATGTAATGACGTTTTAAATGACGTATGTACATACACTTGGGTCATCTTTATAGTGGACACCAATGCACACCATAAATAATGTCAGTTTCATCTCAAAACGCTCACGCAGAAATTCAGGAAAGAAGTGAGTTTCCATGGTAACCTGTTCCATGTGGTGCACTCCAACTGCTCCATCACGCAGATCAACCGACGGGTCACGACCTATAATTTTTTTCAGCAGCACACTGAAGAGAAAAGTGTTATTGTTAGCTGTTACTAAAGTAGTAATCACAAAACGTGAATCCACACAAAATAACAAAACTTAAAAAGTGTAATCAATGATAGGAAGGAGAGTTTGTATCTTACTAGAAATATCCACCCAAGTCTTGCATTACGTTAAAAAAAAACTTACATCGGTTTGTCCTTCTCGGCGTCAGTAACTTGCACCGTGGTTTGTAATGTTATCGTACTCCCGATGTATGCAATTGGCACATCCATTTGCCGACAGTCACCTCTCTGCCCATGCGCTAAGTTGGGACATGTGTGTGTATGAAACCCGAGTACAAATTCACCTAAGTAACGAGACATGGATAAATTAAAAATAAATATTGGTTAGAGCAACATCATTACTAATGTCGGAGTGAATTCAAACTGTAATTACAAAACCCGTGAAATGCTGACTGAACATTGGGTGAACAAACTTGCATGTGCAATGATTGGTTGAGGTTGGGAACAATATAAATTATTAAAGCGGGAGGGTCGTCACCTGCGCACGCGCGGGAATTGAGTCTCAAGCGACAATAACACGCGCTAAATACGCAAAGGCTCATGGTAGACGCTTGTTTGTAAATAACGACACGCTATGGCCATCAGACGCATGCGCTGATGACTCCCCCGCTTTAATATTATTATACATCTGTCACCGTAACGACATAAGTTACAGCGTGCCGTAATTTTGCGGTATTGTACTGGGTATTATCGTCCTACCATATTAGGCAACGCGAATTCCAAATATGAAGCGATTACGCGCGTAAGCGTACTTTAATACAAAATGTAATATAAAAACAAACATAGCTACATGATAAGTCTCGTAATAACTCATAATATATATACATTATACATTCTAAACAATATCTGAAACTATCAGAAATATTTTAATTAATATAATTCTAAACAATCTTTCAACAAATATGGTATAAAACCGTGAACATATTGAGCTGTCGACATTTGGAGACTGACAACTACGTCAAAAGTCCAGTCTACTGCCATTGACCAATCAGATTCATGGGATTGTTATTGCATGATGGGGATAATGGATGAAACATAACTTTTTTTTGTATTTCTACATAGTGATTTCAATTACCTGTTGCATCTATTGGCCTGTTATTTGTTATACCAGTGTCGTCCACGTCCAATATAACAGTGTACCTCCAGTGCTGGGTACATTTTCCTGGATACTCAGTTAAATCACATTCTGGTGCCAGCATAGGGTGTTCGTATGTAGAAGTGTGCACAGTACCTGCAGTCGGGGCTTTACACCATGAGAACGGAAATGTGAGTGGCACTTAGTTAAAAACGTACATTCCCATTTCATAACTTTCAGTAATTTAATTAATTCAGTTGTAATAGATAAATTGGTCTATAACAATCAAACATCACACCAATTGCAGCTAGTTCATTTTCTACAATTTAAATCAGGCACAAACATTCTTTAAACGAACGTTTATTGAATTAAATGCACACGTGTTCAATGACGTCATTATGCTAAGTTCCATGATCAAAACCGTTACTGCACATATATTGAACAACTTATAATACCAACTAGAGCCATACATAAACACACTGGTAAATGAGATAGAGTATCATTGTACAGAAAAAAATTGTGTCGAGACATACCCGATTTGTCTTCTTTAAACCAATACCAAATCTTTTCAGGCTGGTTGTCAATGCCGTCTATCCAGGGCGCGGGATTGAACTCTGTTGCTAGGCAGCTGCATACAATCGTACCGAATTGTCCAGGACCACCTGTGGTTAAAAGGTTGGCGTCTGGAGTTAAGAAAGGCATCACGTTCCGGGGACCAGTACCGCCTGGTAGATTATCTTCCCACACCCCAAACTTCTCGATTAACCGAGTGTTGGCAGAGCCTGCAACTCCCACAAAAGAATACGCGAGAGGAGCCTCCCATATACCGCCATCTTGGCCTGGCTTCCCAGATTCTATTCTGTACTGTAGATAAAATTGAACATAGATTGCATATAAAACCAGCTTAAACGATACGTACATTCAGGATCGTCCATTAATAAATAAACTTTCCAATCAAATCCGTTTTGACACTTGGACGCCTTAAAAATGAAGAAATTAGGACAATTCCATTCAATGGAATATGTGCATTCATTTGAACCAGAACAGCAGCGCCTTCGCCACACATTCACATAACAGATATATTTACCCGGAAATTTTCACCATCGCTAGTTTCTTTGATGAAGTTAGCAAGTCCCAGTATCGAATAGTCTGAGGTCACAGATGGTGCATTCGAATTGTGGTCCAATATATTGGACGTACTGAAACCATCTTGACCAATGGTTGTAATAACCAGGGTCCATCCACCACCGTCACGTGTCATGTCACAGTAAACGGTTTTCCGTTCGTCATTTACATCAATCTTATAGATGCCATCATCTAATATTATGTTCTCTCGTTTCGCCGCTTGGAGGTAGTCGTGACAGGATTTGGGAAGATTTTCGATGGCTGCAAATAAGTAAATAGTATTACGAGGGTTAAAAAGAAAAGTATTTGTCCCCTCTATGCTGCTTATGCGAATAATATTCAATGTTGCAAACTGGCAATGCAAATCACGTATTTAATATCGAATATTTACCCTAATAGATTTTCTTCTGTACACACCTTTAATTGTCGACCTCAACTCGGCCCCCAATTCAATTCAATTCAATATGCCACTTCAGATAACTATACGTGTCCTTAGGAGCGGCATATAGAATTAAATAGAGGGGCACTGGAGGGTAAATGTGAAAGTTTGGGGGGTGCAAAATGAACTCTTTCCAATTTCCCGCCTTTTATTGCATCATATCAACAGTAAAAAGTAGCGGGAAATGTGTTCAAGATATAAAATCATGAATTGAAGGCGCACATAGTGACCAGCTTGATAACTATACTCAAGATTGCCATTTAGTGTTAGAAATTGTTGTTTTGTGTAAGATTAGATTGCCAGTATTTCACATTGATTGTGGCACAGTCCCTCCACACCCGGTTAGGAAACGCTTTGAGTTCTATTGTCACAATGCGTGCTTCGCGTTCGTAAAATTAGTTTACCGGTAATCCCCCACACTGTCCACATTAACATAAAATTAGCATATAGTATGGCATCATTTTCACCTAGAATACCTCGCAATTCATTTCTGCGCAGGCGTACACAACTTTATTTTCATGTTTCACTGCTGTGAAAGTTTCAATATTCTGACTTCTGGGCATTTATTTTAACGAAAAGCGGGAAAAACACAAATATATCGTCGACAGTGATATTGATTGGGATGACATAACGGAAGAAGGATCCCAGTAATTAGATGCAGGATATATGCATCGTCACCACCACCGTCGTTGTCGTGTATGGCTTCAAGTTGGCATCTGACCACAAACAAGGCTGAATGTTTAACTGGAACAGCAATGAGAATAATATTTGCCATTTTTGGGATATCTAACCTCCAAATTGTACTAACTATATGATAGTTTAAGCCGAAATGTGCATATACGAAGGTCGATACAATCGGATACTCTCAGCCTAACGGCGACAATAGTAGGTATCGCCATCTTGGAAACAAAAATTCTACCGAGCACATGTACCGAGTAACGTGACATAATGTTAATAAATACGATTAGAATGGGTCATATGACAACATAAACGGTTTGGTTATCTAAAAGTTACAATTAATTCCATCTTTTAAGTTTCGGTAGTTTCTATTTCTTACGGAATAACATTTTCTGTTAGCGACACCAAACAACCATCTTAATTCACACACAACACCTACGACAAAATCAAATGGAAATGAATGACTGAAATGAATAGCTTCCAGGCACTTATGCACAAAGTAAAAATATTATCCGAAAATTAAAGTATCAAATCAAAAATTGATAACAACTGTGATTGTTTTGGGGTGGTAACGCGATTCACCGGGGTTGAAACTTTCGTGGTATTATTGCCGTAATGCATACAGTAATAATGAATGAACATGGCAGTTACAGTTTGAAATCAAAATCGCTTTGTTTTCGTTATTTATAATAAATATGGATTGTAAACTATATGTGCCTTTTCCCGAAACCGATATGATCACACAGAGATTTGTAACTTTAAATAAATATTTGTAGACGTAACACTGAACGGATGTGCTTCGAACGAGCTCCAAGATAATGCTATGACGTTATCGTTCTCTCTCTCCCCACAAGCGAAACACGCACTGTACACGGGACTCTGGCGATTCACACCTTAGAACAATAGCGTTTCCTAACCGGATTGAGGAGCTGTGTTTATGGTAATAACAATTTAGCACATGTGTTACGTCATAGAATCAAGTTCATGTAAACTCAGTAATTCAAAAAAGATACTGCTGCGAAACGTGGTATCTGACGAAACATTATCATATTGGATTTACCTATTGTAGAACAGGTAATTTCCAAAATACCATGAGTACAGTTGTCGTCCGATCCAATGTCATAGGTACAATCACCAAAGTTGGATCCATCACCGTTGCACTCAACATTCACTATGGCAATATCAGACGACGGGGCTGGTATCAGGAACATCGCTTGCACAGTCAACCCTGAAGGAAAAAAACATATGTTTGAGCAGAGAACAAAAATATGCGACATACGATTGCAACCTTGAGGATGGCAAGTTTAGGTAAGCCTTAGAAACGATGTTTGTATCAGTTGTAGAAAATATACAATCTTGCACACCATTTATGGACAAAATTGATGCAGATAAATATAATATATGCACGGAAGTGTACCTCATTACCCAAGATTCGAGTGAACTAAAAAAAAAATCTTCAAACACGTACAGTAAAAACATTTATGGCATATTGAAACAATCAGTGGCAGTGGCAGAGGGGGCGGTCGCCCCTCTAAAATCAAGCTGAAACTATTTTTGCCAGCAAAATTTGACCCTCAAAATGCAGGAAATAGCGTTTCAGAGGGTCTCGATTTCAACATTTTATTAATTAAGGGGAGCATTCATTCGTTTATTGGGGTTAAACAACAAAAAAATACTTGCCAAATTCATTACACATTATCTCAGCTATTGGGTCGATATTGTCGGCACTAGAAGGGCAAAACGGTACACGTTCTCCACTCACAAGTACTTGGGCGTTGGGATTAGCGTCAGCTGCAGGATAGTAAAGTGTAACTGGAAAACAAAAAACAATTACAACCGCTAAAACTCATTCACTTATGTTTTGCATATTGATGTCCTGTGGGACATGCATTAATTACCAAAGAGCATACAAGACGTTATAATTAGTACTGAAATACCATATGATCCTGCCCAAACTGTTTCAAATGGCGATTTATCAAACACATGCAGCAGCGACGTGCTAGAAAACAATGAACATGATACATGGTATATATATTCAAAAAATACTGACTTACTTTCGACGGGATCATTTTGGACATAGTCGAGAGAATTATGAACATCAGCGGGAACATAAACTAGAGAATTGTCCTGGTAGACCGCCATTGCATGTTCCAAACCAGTTATGGTCTTGAAAGCAAACTCGACCTCTGCTTTATTTCTAATAATGGGTAAGATCGAATAAACAACTTGTTTAAAATCGGCACACATTTGTAAATCCCAGTGGTCACTGTTATTAGATGGCATATTCCAGCAATAACAATTTTGTAAGACAGAATGGCAATTGTAGCTGAACTGCTACATAACATTGCTAAAAAGATGAAAATAAAGAAATTGAATAATTTTTTAAATCAGACCTGTCAGGTTCTTTGCTTTCATCGTTATCAATGTAAACTGTTTTGACAACAGCATATTGAAATATTGGTTTAATCTGTTCTGTAGAACTCAGTATAAATCTGGAGATGGAGAAGAGAATATTTGAACACGATTTCAAGTGATAGTATCTGTGCTTCGAGACACACTAATGGTCACAAGGTTTTGCTTGCACCAACGATTCATTCATCATTTCTACCCAGTTTTAAATATGCACCTTGATATAGCAGTACGCAGCAATCTCCAGTACAAAATCACGTGACTTTGTATAAACGAGATACCGCTCTCTCCGTCATTAGATTTCTTTGGTCTGACGTTGGTCATGTATAGAGTGGTGTTGAATTCAATAGACTCCTCATAGACATGACGTTCCCATATTGAATTGCCATCACTGTCCACGCAGGCAAAAAACTGATCAATGCTTCCTGTAAAACACAAAGGTAAAATATCAACTGTGATTATAAAAAACATCACAGTATTTGAAACAATGCAATTATTATACATCCCTGTACATAGGTGATAAACTGTAGAGAATTGACTAAAATAGCTAAATGATCTTAACGTTTATCTAACTAAATCTTTAAGGTTTCTTTTCTTTGGCTGTAACCTTTTTAACCAAAATACAAAATGCTGGAACATTCCCTGCTTTACCTTTGAATGACAAAATATCTGTTTTTACAGTCAGTCCATTGGATTTTTCAACATATCCATCATTTCCAGGAGACAGTCTGTTAAAGAGTTCTTTCTCCCCTGGTACGTTAGGTTGGTAATCGTCTTTATAAAACCCAGAAGTATCCTGAAAAAAACAGCAGAGCATGAGCCAATTGAACACAATGCATTGGTTGCTACAACATACATGCCAACGTGGTAGGAGGCGTGATTTAATCACTTGTTAACTGCAAACGAAGAAACATTCACCAACATACCATTGCATTGAGTGGGCTTAATCTTAATGCTATTAAGAATTATTATAACCAGAGATAACTAGACCAATTGTAACTAATATGTACAATAAGTGGGCGAGACAGATCGAGATGGGAACATGTAAACTCATTCTCTTTTCAGACTAAACAAACACATTCGATAAATACCGTGATATGAAAAAAAAATAGTCCTGGCAATAAATAAAATGAAGTGATCCAAGCACTGTCATGGAATATAGATTTCAATTTACAGACCGCTAATACATTAAAGGGAATTATGGTTGATGGTCTGTATGTGATATCGCATTAAATGGTCATAATGCATTTAATCCAAACCCATAAAGCTGAACCACGGAATATTTACACAGAAATTATTTATGTAATAAATAGTGAAAGGGTATAGTATTGGGGAAGACGATCACTCGTCATTTGAAAAAGTGGTTTACCTAAACAAACTGCATTGCATTATTATTAATATGCGATCGCTTGTATTTGCGGTAAAAATTCAGTCTCCTTCGATTTGGAGAATTTCCTTTTAGCGGAAACGTATTTTGCTGTCTCAATTAACTTACATTGAAGGGTAGATCTTGAAACACGTTGGAACAGTTACCAGTATGAGCGGCGACTAACATTCCACAGTCTGTGAAAACCACCGGTTGTTTGGAAGTGTCAAAGTAATAAGGCTGGAAATCTAAGATCCAGAGCTCATCCTCGTGCTGGGCGTTTTCAATTGCAATGCCTAGAATAACTGATCCTGAAAAAAAGTACAAAGTACCCTTCGAAAATGAGAAGCGTGAATGCGACGAAATGCGAGATTGTACATTTTCCTATAAACCGCTCTATTAATGAGCTTGTATTAATTATTATCATTATTGTTGAGAATAAATAAATAATCAAGGCCAAGCATTTAATTATTTGAATGAAATTAAAATCTGATTATCGTGACATTCCAATTACCAAATGGCCTCTTAATATTGAAGACACAGTTTACCGTTTTCAATAGTGAACTCCTCGACACGAACTTCACCCATATCGTCAAATATGTTGTCGAATCCGTGGAGCAAAGGTTCCCCGAAGTTGGCAGAACACCGCGCTTGGAACGTACATAAAACTAAAAACGCCCATGTGTGAACCGTCATGTTTTTGTCTCCACCAACGGGTTGATACCAGGCCACGAGTTGGACACGTTCTGTTGAATGGTGCCACTTGAGGTAGCTAAATTGCATAATAATTTGCATATCAAGACAACCAACTAAAATTAGTGACGCATTTCAGAAAGGTCGACCTTGTACCAATGTTATGAACAGGTGCTTCCTGTTCAGGGATCGACGACTTCGCCTCGCTTGGCTGATAACACTTACACGTAGAGATACCGGATTCGACCCAAATGAATACACATTAGTTCATCCAAGTTGCCACTACTAAATACAACAAGTAAGCAATCTGTAAATCAAATTCCTGTAATATATGTTTATAATCACCATCATAAACTCGTTATTCAGATTACTATTTCTGTAAATAATATATTTAGTAGGAAATAAATGGTTTTACACGTACAATACAAACTGTAAATAATACGTGATAATAAATAAATAAATAAATAAATAAATAACCTGGAAACCCCTGAATTAGATTAAAAAAAAACATGCTAAAGACGAGACAGAGATTATTTTCAGTAATCAATGAAAAAATACTGAATTATTGCATTTTCACGAACTGTCGAACATATTGACTACTGGTACTATAGAACTTATTAAACGTCAGTATGGAATAAATTGATATATAAATTTACTTCCCAAGGTATGTAGCAAACCACGCGTGATTTTCTTTATTTAAATAGTCCACAGAAGTGACAGTCTGTAGGATAACCCCCTTCTTGGAAATAGGGAGTTGTTTAAAGTGCATGTGAAATGCATGCTAATTTCCGGCCAAAAATCATTTATTGGTACATATTATTAATTTTTAGGTTATTAAATACAAAATATGTTGTTGTTTTTAAATGGGGTTTAAACTCAATGTAAGGCATTTTTATTTTTATGCATTTTAAAACGAGGCTTCATTTGCATACTCAAATAACCCTCGTGGTGTATGCAGGGGGAACTTGCTGGTCAGCGGGCATTGCCGATAATGTGTACAAGGCACATTTCTTATTCAATGTTCTCGCCTTTGACTAAATTGCCACTCATGTACTTGTTCCTTGGGAAAGAGTGGGCCATAAAGAACACATATTATCAACTTTCGTAAAGAGTTAAGTTAGATACGAAATATGTCCTTTCTTGGGTAGCTAGTCGCCGCGGTCAAAGGCGTACTACAATTGCAGTCACTTGTATGTTGGTCGATGCAGTCGGTTGAAGTGCCGACATCTATTGCTTGAAACTCTTTTTATGCCTATGTCAGTGTTTTCCAAGTTTGTCAAAATCGAGTTTGACGTCTCGCTTGTATTCTAGTTATTTGTCAGGATACTAGGTATGTTCATACATTATTGCATTGTCTAAGTAAAAAAAATAGATTCAACATTAAAAAGAGTTTTAGGTGGAGATGCAGATTCGTGGGCACTTGGGAGTGAATTTTTTTTTGCTTTTTATTATCCAAACAGTCTTGGCTATAGACTGTTAACATTTTGTAAAATTGTGAATAGTGGAACATACTCAAAAAACGATTTTATAATATAGATAACAGGTGCAAACATTCTCTCTTTTGAATGCTTAGCAAGATTTAGCAAGGCTGTACATAAATAATAAATAAGAAACATGGTGAAAAAAAGAAATGACGGGATCTCCATATTATGCACTATATTTAACTTTTAACAAAACGATAATACATTTAAATTTGGAAGTGTTACAGCCATTTTAATTATGAGCATTAGCAAACTTCTTACTGAGTGAATTGTTATGCAAATTAGCAATTATCTCAGCTTCTTTTTAGTGCACATCCCAGAACTTCAGTTTTTAAGACGGCACTTTCTTCACAGTAAACAGATGTACCCATAAACCAATTTTGACAAGAAACAGAAGCATGGTTTAGGAGCTAATTTTTTAAAAATCACTTTTGACCAAAAAAGCACATTTGTGTGCATATTTCAAATTACAGTGTCCATAAAAAAAATTACTTAACAAAATTTTAAAATTCATACAATAAGCTTTCCGAAAATATATAGTTTTGTGTACAAGGGAGGTCATCTTGGTTTCCTAATTAACTAATTAAAATACCTGTCAGGTAAACTGTATCTCTACCTTAAAAAATGTTTGCTATTC
Organism: Saccoglossus kowalevskii; assembly: GCF_978046115.1. Lineage (NCBI taxonomy): Eukaryota > Metazoa > Hemichordata > Enteropneusta > Harrimaniidae > Saccoglossus > Saccoglossus kowalevskii. The sequence goes on from NC_140648.1 coordinate 12,579,585, forward strand.
TATAGCATTGAACTATAGCGATCGTATACGATGGTATAGGAATAATGTCAATCTCAGCTTTATCTCATTGATTTTACGTCTTTCGTCCACTAATGTCACACCAAGGATCGTTTGGAAACGCGTAAATTCTCACACTGTTACTATTTGGTTTTTTGACATCTTCTTCGTTGCCAAAAAAATCGACCTGGAATTTGGGGTTAACTTTTTTGTGATTTTTTTTAATGGCCAAATTTGTACAAACATGACAGGCGAGGTTCACCTGCAGTTAGATATGAAGAATTAGAAACAAATAAGCCAAGAATTTCACAGCCCCCGTCATTTGATTATAGAATACTCGTATTGTTAAAGTAGTACATGGAATATGTACATTCAGGTGGAGGAATCATAAAGTGATTTTCCATAATCATGTATTGAACTGATAACTGAATACTTCCATTGCTCAGAATCCCAGAGCACACAAGTGCAACTAAACTAGTTTTCTATTAATATCTTCATTGACCCCTTTTTAATTCAGGTCATGTTATTAACAGGACCTGTTTTAATATCACCACTAAGCAACAAAATCAATATCACGTTGTAAAAATGCCATTTCTTAGTGACACAGTAGGGTTTATTATTTAAAATGTATTCATTGTACATACACAGTAACATCTGTTAACCAGTTGCAAACACAAAGCTATGTTTTCAGAGCAAGGAATAATTGGAGAAGCCAGTATCGATAAGGGTCAGTCTGTTCATAACCTTCAATGGAGTAGTAACAATAATTGTTTGAAGTCTTCTTAGTACAGTGAACTACTTTCAATATCGAAGGGTATAAAATAATATTAGATTTTCACTGCAGGATTTTATGGCATTTGTTACATGTCGTAGGACCCATAGATTTGCCTCTTGCGAAGAAGAACATTTACAGCACCAATGCTGCCTTCAAAACATAGGAAAAGTTGATTAATAAGAATAAGTTAAAAATAGGAATAATCAATTTTGAACACATGTGCGTTCATAAGGCATGACATAGAAAATATTTCAAATTAATTCAAGAATACTGTAAATACAACACGAAAAATATTGGATAAATGAAAGACCACAAATTTTACATTAGTATTAGTAGTAATGAAATGGGATAAATATTAAGTATTAATTCTACAACACTGATAGACATGCATTCTGTTGAGTGGTTTTCAGATTAGTATCTAAAAAAATTTGAGAAACAAGAGCAAGAAATTTTGGAAAATGGTCAAAATTTCAATCATTGCATTATTTCATTCAAAAATCATATATTTATTAATATGAATCGTAATATTGTTGAAACATTTGAACAAATTTATATTTAATTTAGTAAATTTTCATAATTGTGATACAGAGCAAATATCAGTAGTATCATTCTTCTGGTCAGTTTATTTTAATTTCTGTTTATTCATTTACAATAAAGCTTGTGGAGCTTACAATTTACGATGTTGATTTCTGGTAGTTCTTTGGTAATGCTACTTGGCATTCGCAAGTTCTGCTGCCAATACTTAAAGATCTATGTTAAAATCACCTATGTAAGAAACAACACAATTGCCAATCAGCCTACAGACTGTTTTTCTTGTTCAAAGAGGGCTTTGACCAGTTTTTTCATGAACACAATGAATAAATGAGATGGTAGATTATCATCCTTCTTATATAATTTATCAGGATCAGGCAGAGACGTCATCAGATAATTATAATGCTTATTCGACTGGTGACAATCGACCAAGCCGATGTAGAAACAATCAGCTGCTGACAGGAACCTCCAACACACGACGTGATAGATACTGGTGCGATACATGGTTCCAGAATGTATGGAGACTGATGTTGCATATTGATGTGGAGTGGATGAGGTATATGGCAGCCCTGTTGGCTGGCAGCACGTGACCACGAGCAAGCGGGATGCTTTCCTCGGAGCTATCTCAGTTCATAGTTACGTTTTCATTGAAGTCAAACCTAATCGAAATGCTCTTGAGACACACAGTTGGCAATACAAGTTGAATACTGGCGAATTACGCATAAAGTGGCTCTCCTGAATTAAACAATTAATAACCTCAGTGATAAATTTTGAAATAAACCAGATGCCTAAATGGTCCAAATCATGACGGAATGGCGCCCCTAGGCCCCATTTCAAAATGAATTTCGTGGTTTGGGATAATCTGTCATTTATGGTAGAAGTCTACTCATAAATTAAAAAACCCAGAATTTATTCATTTTGCAATAAACTGTATTCCAAGGCAATATAAGGATATTGACCTAAAAAAGTTGGGGGTCACCAGCCTTTTTTTCGAGAAATTGATGGTTGTATTTTAGTGGTAAATCGACATTTTGACACTATTAAAACACTTACCACAGGTTCCTATATTATGCAATATCTCAAAATTTAGCCTGGTGACATAGGCTGAAAAAATCACATATTAATGGTAGAGTACTTTTTGTTCTGAATTATTTAAAAAATCTGGGTTTTAAAAAGTTTCAAAAAATGCAATTTTTCTTTAACATTGTGTTCTATGGAATTGTTCTCAAAATAGCAATTTTCAATAAATATTAGGACACGTTTCTCAAAACACATAACTGTAACACACAAAATGATGTTGTTTCATTTTACCATGATTGTACGTAATAAACTAATGAACATTAGCGAAGTACAACAAAATCGTCGGGAATAAATTTGTTGAGTTAAGAGTGTATGTATGCATTTTATTCTGTCTTAACAGTGGAAATGAAACGCCAAAATAATCTCGGGACATTTCTTAAAATCCATGCAGTGTGCATTATTATTTTAAATGTGAACATAGTATTATCTATAACAGTGTGATTATGTAAAGTACTTTATTTTCATTTGGAATTTATTTTCGTGACTTATGCTGACGAGATGAATCAGTGAAAACAGAATCAAGTGAAAATCCTTTTTTACTGTGTTTTACATTATCAAAATTAAGTGCAAATATAATAAAAAAACAGCCTAAATATCTGTTCAGCTCGAATAATTTCCACCTAAAAATTATTTCCAATACTCAGCCATGACAGCCTGTGTGGCTAGAAACAATCTTATATTTCTGTTTTCTCTCAAACAATTCAATGTCAAAATACAGCACATGTACCCAATGTCTCGTGAACGCTAATGTTTCAGGTTGACAGCTTTATAATTATACATGTTTTATCGGTTACAATCGAGTGTATGCATTTTATTAAATTTAGAAATATCAAGGTTGTAATAATTTATTAAGGCCAGACTTTTTTATTCCTTGTTTCTCGAGTTTTTATAAGGCAATTTTTTTGTAGAGGGCGGAAAAAAATAATAAAATTAATTCTTTTTTTCCCCCCATTAGACTTGTGTGATTCTCGAAGAATAGTGAGATTATTGATCGGAGAGAAGAAATGAAATAAAATGTTATTCAATGTATAACCTTGTTTCTCATCTGCGCGAGACTTTGGTACTTTGATCATGATACTCCCACGAAAATGCAACTTGGATTTGGTATGCGGCGGATTGTAAAAAAATGAAGATAAAAATAATATTTTTTTAAAACAATTGTTTGCGCTTATAAGTCGGCGGGCGCAAGAAATTTTATTTTTATATTATTTTCAGCTTCTGTTCATCCGGCGGGTTCGCGAAACAAGGGATAATAAAAGTCTGGCATAAAGGCCCTAGAGTAAAATATAAATTTAATATATATTAAAATTCGCCAGGAGAGTTAACATGGTCAACATTTAGCAAGCTATTTGAGCATCTATAAGCATATAACATACAACTTAGATTTCTGAAGATTATTTCATTGCTGACAAAACGGAACTTGTGAATTAGAAGGGGGGATGTTGCAGTTTCAACTATGTGTGTCGTCAGATGTGTGGAATCTAATACTAGTAACAGATAAGGCTCGGGGGTTAGATGATTTTTTGAATACGGGATTATTTTCTGGAGCTACGAGTTTTTTCCAACCAGTTGCCAAATTACATCATCCACGCCTCGGAGCAATTGCCACACAGTTTGGCAATAACAATTTCTGTATGATCTCCTGTATGATCAGTATTAGCATACAGCTTATTTTTATTTCCCCCCCCCCGTGTTTTTTTTAAATTGTTTTTGTTCCAGGCGACAGTTCTGGGTCACTGTTGTCTCTCCCGATTTTTTTTGTATGCGCAAATTACAATTGCTAGTGCTGACACAGTGCATTTTTGTCACAAGTCATATTTATGTTTGGAATTGCATGACAGGGTTATGTGGCTATCTATCAAATGGCAATTTTAACGCGCTATTCTGGCGTCAACCAGGCTCGGTCGAACACAAGCACCTGCGGACCTTAACCAAGCCCCCCCCCCCCAAGTCGCATTCGTTAGTGAATGAATCTCTGCCAGTGGAATTTGCCTTCCCATTGAGTCTGTGGCACACTCACCCAGGGTAGGTGTCGACCATTTTGATGTTCAGCCTAAAGTAGGATTTGAACTTGGGTCTACTGGCCACGAGTCTGATGAGACAACCACTAGGCTACCAGTGACAGTTTTTTCCCCCCTCGTGTTAAAAAATGACGTAATTACTCTAGCATCCCGTTACAATGGAAATGCACTCGATTCTAAAATATGCGGAACATTTTTCCCACAACCTATGCCCACCAACTCAGGAGAGCTTTGCCACGATTCTGTTTTATAATCTGAAAACCTTTTATAGTTGACATTACGCCTCTCCATGTTCTACAAGATTGTTTAAACTGAAATGATACATTTAACTAATCGCACTTAGTAGGAGTGGCAAAACTAGTCCAATAACTACGAAATTTGTTATTTTCGATGAATATATGGAGGTCCAGGACTGATCTTTAAACTAGTAGGTAGTAGCTTAGACTTGGTATTTATATCATGGCCGACTTTACAGAGGTAAATAAACAATGATCACGTGAAGTTAAACCAGTCATAATAGAATACTAGGTTGTTCAATAAAAAAAGAAATCAATTTATGTCAGGAAGGCGTGATTAATCTAATTGTGAAAACGTACACCAGCCAAATTTACAGCGCAAGAGGGTAGCCAAGAAGGTTGCACACTTTTGTTAAGAGGTTAGTTATTTCAAAGTAATTGAGAATTGAAAAGGGGTCAGTTTGCTGATAGTACCACTGCCAATGTGCAGTGGAGTCGCGTACATGCCTACCATTATGAACTAAATATTTGAAGAGTATTCCTGGTGGTAAAGGCCAAAATTTGCGCCGGCTGCAAGTAGGGTAGGGTTATTTCGAAACTAGAGTAGGCTGCCGAATTGTGAACATTTGGTTTAGTGCACTTTAAAATTATACAATATCACGTGGTGGTGGAGATTTAAGGGCATGTTCTTAATATTCTGTTGACCCGTGGCATAGCGTTTTTTATGCATAAAGTAAGACTAATATTTTGGTGGCAGTAGCTTTAATTTTTATTATGTACAACTTGTATAAATAAATAATCTACATTTTATATAATTTATAGATTATATTTATACATACGACTAGACAAACAAAATCAATAAACATGCAAGTATGACGTAATAACTAGTGGATATCAAGATTGCCGAACTGTCGTCTTCGCGTTCCTGCAAGTTTGAGACAAAAGAAACGTTAGTTTTATTTATAAAAACTATTTTCAAACGTGTGGAAATAATCTTGAACACCATTCCAAGTAACAAAATAGATAGCATATAAATGACTTATTTTAATGGCATGTTGCCGAAATAACTAATAAACGTGAACTTGCCTTTTCCGAGAGCACAGAAACTGGTTCACACTTGAAGGTTTCTGGAGAGTACTCTTTGTCCTCTTTTATACAAATACAATGAAGGTTTTCACGGTCGTGGATCGAGTTTTCGGGACATCCAGTAGATTCTAGTAGCATGCTATTTGTTTGGGGAAGAGCAACTGCGTCTTCGATATCACGTCGGACCATGTCGTGGGAAACTAGGACAAAATCTCGTTTTTTTCTGTCGGCGGGCTCGTTTCGATCGATTAATACGAACACGTTGGTAATAGTGCAAAGTCTGGCTACATCAGACAAGGCCCTGTTTGTGAATTTACTTTGATGGATATCCTTATTGTGAATGTAAATGTTCTCGTCCAGAGTCTGAAAATTAAACACAATGAATGCATTTAATAGTGGAATACATTACATATTAATATGCATGGACTTTATTGCTAAGAAGCCGAACTGCCAATTGCTTTTTATTTGTTGTTTAAGGGGAATTCCAAGTGTTAACAGAAAAGCACGTCAGCTTGCACGTCTCACTTAATGGAAATTCCTTGCATAAAGCAGAATGTAGTTTGTTGGAGCGCGTAGAAACTATTGCGATATTTTGAAGCAACTAACCCGAGTTACGAGGTGAGATACATCATCTGCGAAATATTCTTTGTAACCAAGAGATTCATCACTATGATCAACCAGCGTTTGGTAATAAAAGTCAGGAGAGACGTGGGCGATGTATGCATCTGCATCTGGTGCCACTAAACAGCCCTGCAACGATAGAGCAGTAATTATTACCCTGATGAATTTTATCAGCTAATAAGATCGGGTAAGTGGCTATATGAAATGCTCGTGTTACCATCTTATGACGTTATTCTTTAAATGTATTTTGCAATACAATTAGTACTTGCATCCGGGTCGTCTTTGTAATTTCCCAAACACACCATAAAGAGAGTCAGTTTCATTTCCAAGTGCTCACGGACGAATTCAGGGAAGAAATGAGTTTGAATAGTAATTTGTTCCAGATGTTGAATTCCTCTTGCACCATCACGCAGGTCAATTGCCGGGTCTCTTCCATATAGTCTCTTGAGCAGCACACTGAAAGTGGAACAATTTTATTACAAAAGCAAAGGACTACGGGGAGTAAATGCGAGCAAGGTTTAGAACTTACATAGGTTTGTCCTTTGTAGCATCTGTAATTTGAACCGTGGTCTGCAAAGTCACTTCGGTTCCAATGTATGCGATAGGAACATCCAATTCCAAACAGTCGTCTTTTTGTCCGGATACCAAGTTAGGACATTGGTACATGTAGTAACCTACAACAAATTCACCTAAGACGAACATAATTAGCATTTGAATTTTTATGTCTTTAGAGTCTGGTACTTTTTTTTTTAGATAAGGGGTTCTAAATTTATTCATGCGATTTCAAAATTTTTACTGCTGACTTAACAGTTGTCAACTTTGTTTAAAAATTAAGTAAAAAGGTACCAGTAGCATCAATTGGTTTATCTGCATCCAAACCCGTATCATCTACGTCTAATATAACAGTGTATCTCCAGTGCTGGGTACATTCACCGGGATATTCTGTGAAATCGCATTCTGGTGCCAACATTGCTTCCTCGTATGTGGAGGCGTGAACAGTATTTGCGGTAGGATCTGTGAATAACGTTTAGATAGACGTAATATAACAAAGTTGTTTACGTTATGCTGAAAGACGTATTCGCTGGCCAAACCTTATTCCCATTTCAACACTAGGGGAATACCCATCCCTGGCTGTCATACAGGTGCTGAACACCTAGTACAAAGGTGCCTTACCAAAGAATACAACATCACGACCAAATTGAGACTGGTCACACGAGGCAATATTAACATGTAGCGCAATTTGGTTAAATGCGAATTCAAGCTAGAAATTTACCAGTTTTATCTTCCTTAACCCAATACCAGATTGTTTCCGGTTGGTCAACTACGCCGTCAATCCAAGGCGCTGGGTTGTACGACGACCCTGTGCAAGAACAGACTATGGCTCCGAAATTTCCTGGAGTTCCAGTAGTCAAAAGATTGTTATCAGTTGGTACTATGAAAGGCATGATGTTCTGTGGACCGCCGCCGTCTGGTAGGTTCTCTTCCCATAGGCCAAATTTTTCAATTAGGGTTGTCGCCTTCGTGTCGGTATCGCCAACTAAAGAGGTCGTGAGTGGCGCTTCCCATATTCCGCCATCTTGGCCCGGGGCTCCTGCTTCAATACGGTACTACGGGAAAACAAATGTGTAAAGAATCTGTTACGTCTGCAACATCAAATTTACACAAGTGAATAAAAAAAAAAGTAAATTTCACGAATTTGATGTTTATCAACCAGTTTGATAATGTAGCGAATTCGACTTCAGCGAGAAACTCACCCGGAAATTGTTTCCGTCACTGGTGCTAACAATAGAATCGGCAACTCCCAAGATGGAATAATCGCTAGAGATAGAGGGTACAGTAGGGTTATTACTCAGCAGATTGGCCATCGTGAATCCATCTTGGCCAGCGGTAGTCAATATAAGGGTCCACCCGCCACCATCTCTGGTCATGTCGCAATATACGCTTGTCCTGGTATTGCCAACATCTATGTCATATATGCCGTCCTCTAGTATCACGCCCTCTCTTTTAGCTGCTTGCAGGAAGTCGTGACAAGACTTTGGCAATTCAGCAGTGTCTAAAAAGGAAAAACGCAAGACTAGATTATGAAAAATGTTCAAGTACAACTTAAAGTGACTAGATATTATACTTTGTATTGTATACAGTACACGTGCAGCAGACAAGATAAAAGTTAGATTAGACCAAAGTAAATCATCGCATTAATAAGGTAATTTTCCACATTTTCTTACCTATAGGAGAACATACCACTTCCAAGGCACCTGAATTACAGTCTGCATCTGTTCCGATTGTGTACGAGCATTCCCCGAAGTTAGTTTCGGATCCTGTGCAGGAAAGGCCTACAATAGCAGACGTGGATGCGGTAGCAGAAATACTTGTTGACGAGTCGAGTGCCAAACCTGAAAGACGAATTTTGAAAAATTGACAAGTTTTGTAAATCAGCAAGGTCAAACCAGATAATACACGATTCTTACAAGATGCGCCCTTCCAGTGATACTGATGATCGACTGCACAGTTGGCGGATTTAAGGCACGGAAGGGTCATTGCTTACCAAATTCATTGCAAATTGTAGTGGCGAGAATGGTAATGTCATTTACGTCTGCTGGACATATAGGCACACTGACCCCATCGACGATTACCTTGGCAGTGCTGTCAGTTGGATTGTAGTATACGGTCACTTTAAAAAAAAAAGACGCTATAGTTGGAATCGTATTGAGAAATTTAAAGTTTAGAAGAAATACTCGCTACAAGTGATTGATAATAGTGTGCACAATTAACATGTTTATGCGAGAACAAACTCGTTTTGAAAAAAAAAAAAATCATTCTAGCAAAGGGGTATTATTTAAAATATGGACAATTTGGAACTACTGGCTTTTCTAGTAAAAATCAGCTATCGAAGGCGCAATATTTAGATATTGCATTGCTAAATACAATCTTACACGCGTCCCGAAAACTGTCAAAAGGCGAGAGTGTTTTTGTAGATTGTCATGTCGAATTTCGCAACTAATTTAAATTGAAGTAATTTCGGGCGACGCTCATAACGACGTTAGTATAGTTGTCTATATTAATTCTACAATTTTACCTTCTTGTGGGTCATCCTTAACAAAAGCAAGTGCATTATCCGTGTTAATAGGATTATACGTCAACGAAGCGTCCTCGTATACCGCCATTATAGTGTCGGACCAGGTAACAGTCTTGAAAGCTAGCTGCACTTCTGCCTTGTTTCTAAGAAGGCAAATTGAAACGAGAAAAAAATTACAATTGTTAAAATTTGTTCTTTACATTAAATCAGAATGCCAATTACGAGGCTTCGAATTAAATGTTCGATTTTAGTCTGGGGGTAGAGAATTGTGTTCTAGCGAATGTACAAGTCCAGTTTTCGACAGTTACCTCAACACTTTACCAGTTGAGCAAGCATGTATAAATACACGCATGGAATAATTTGGTCCTAAAACGTCAATGCTTTGATTGGTCCGCATTTACAAATCTGTTGAGAAATTATACGAGTCTGCGTACTTGCGGCTTGTTTTATCAATTTTTAGTCTCACCTGTCTGGTCCTTTGGTTTCATCGTCATCGATGTAAACTGGACGGACAACGGCGTACTCGAAGATTGGTCTTATTCGCTCAGTTGAACTAATGATGAATCTAGAAGGGAAATGCGTACATTATGGCAAAGTAGATCATTTGGCATAATAATTCAAGAATATTCGAAAACAAAACAAACCATTTAGCTATACAAAGTGAATATTTTTCGAGGTACACCTTGCAATGGCAGTTCTTAGCAATCTCCAGTAGAGAATAACGTGACTTTGTATAAATGAGATACCGCTCTCTCCGTCATTAGATTTCTTGGGTCTGACGTTGGTTATGTATAGAGTGGTGTTGAATTCGATAGACTCTTCGTACACGTGACGTTCCCATATCGAAAGGCCATCAGTGTTGACACAGTCAAAGAATTTATCCTTATTGCCTGCAAAACGTACACATGCGAATCAAAATATAACGCTACTTTCAACATTTGCTTATAGATTTTATTTCGCAATGGAGTAAGATCCGAATTATTTAGCTCGTGTATCTCCGAAAGCAAATACCAAAATAAGAAATTTTGACAGATGCAAATACTTGAAGTGTTTATGCTGACCTCTGTATGATAGAGTTTCGGTTCTTACAACTAAGCCATTAGATTTAGGAACAAACCCATCTGCTCCTGCGGCGAATTGATTAAACAACTCTTTTCCACCTGGTGCTGCTGGCAGGTATTCGTCTTGATAGAAACCATTAGTCGCCTGAAAGAAATTTGAGTAAATTTCAATTTAATGAAGCGACATGAAGGTAGTAAACTACACATCCAAGACATACTCACATCAAATGGTTGGTCTTGGAACACATTAGAACAGTTGCCAGTATGAGAAGCGATTAGCTGTCCACCATTTGTCGACGTTACTGGCGGTTTGGAGTTATCGAAAAGATACGGTTGGAAGTCCAAAATCCACAGCTCGCCTTGGTTTTGAGTGTTTTCAACTGCAATGTCGAGTATAACTGAACCTACAAGAAATAAAAATGTAAACAATCCGATAAAACACGGGTACACATATAAACAGTAGAGCTTCGGTTCCAGTCTTTTGTCGCTGCTCTGTGATGCAGTCCAGGTACCAGGCGAGCCGCGCGTACAATAGCAAATACAGTCATAGAGAGGCATAGATTGGAAAACGAGTCGAAGTAAATTAATATACTACACTGTTGTAAGATGTACAAAGACCGCAATGGTGCGAGAACGACAACTCAAATGTTAAAAATGATTATAAACAACAGAAATGTACTCACCGTTGTCAATTGTAAATTGCTCTACCCGGACCTCGCCCATATCGTCAAATCTGTTGTCGAATCCGTGCAGTATGGGTTCACCAAAATAAGCAAAAACACTGGCTTGGAACATGCACAGAACGACAAGTGGACAAACCAGTGACCACCATGTCGCGAACAACATGATTTCGCCGCGGTGTGGGAAGAAGAAAACAAAATAAATCTTCCGCAAACCAAAAAAAAAAGGACGCGACCTTATGAAACACCACTGCACGAATGACTGATAGCCACCGATTGACAGAATCCCGAAAATGGTACAATATATAGCCAACCAGTAGGCGAAGCCATTCATCGGGAAAGGTATCCTGGCTTTTGATTGGATGATATAGAGGTTATACCAGGTACATGCATATGATTTGTTCAAATTATTGGACAGTTGCATGGCAGTCTCTGGTTTAGACTTTCCCCGAGCCACTAAGACCTTAAATAATGGTATTACTTTAAATATTCTCATAGTTTTAAATAATATATTTAAGATTTATTCGATTACATAAGATCAAAATCGTACCCCTTTTACCGAAATAGACGATGCCTACCGGCTGTTGTTCAAATTAATTGTCTGATGAGCATTGCTGCATAAGTTGTTACGTAACTTAAATGCTGAACACAAAAGCCTAATCATGCTAATTCTCTGTATTTGATTAAAAAACTGAAAAACTGTGAAACTCGCAGATTCTTAACAAAATCATTGTTGGATTGAGCAAAATCGAGCGATCAACGAAATTATGTGCACCATTTTTTTTAACTACCTGTCCAACATTTTCAGTAACACTCAGCAATATTTATATTTCATGTAAAATTATGTAAACGTTAAGGGTGGATAGAAACGCCATATACTGTATTTAAATTCAGAAGTTGCTCTTGAAATTTGTAAATATTTATAAACATAAATGGAATGCCTTTGTTGCGCTGCGATTACGTGAACTTAGACAAATTACCAAGACAAAAACATTTGGATTATAAACAATACACTCTAATAATTTGCTGTAGCTGTTTTGCAGTTTGATTTACACCGGGCGATGAAGGTGGTGGCAGTTACGGCAAAAAATCTACGGCACTGGTACGAGAGGCACTTGGTAGTGGGCATTGAGGGCGATGTAATGCTTCTCGAGTTGCTCTACGGATAGTTACGCCCATAAGAATATGAATTCTCTGCGTAAAATGGCATTCGTTCAAATTGGGACTGCTAAAGTCTGTTCGCGGTAAATTGTTTCGGTCGTGAATATGAATCCTATTGGCAGGGATTATAGAAGAGTGTTTGAAGGATGATGGTTATATAGATAGAAATCGGATTTTACCCAGCAGTGCTGTATCGTAATGCGGTGACGCGGGATAACAACCCAATACAAAACAGTTTGAACAGATGTTTGAAGTTTCAAGTGGTCACTTCATAGACAGCTTACACGTGACAAAATGGAATATACTATGCTACTGTTTTACGTGATTTAGGTGAGATTACTCCAGCACGTTTGGCTGGGGTTCATTCGCAGTTTTGGATATCTTAACTTGTAATATATTTTGAATTTTTACAGATTCAAAAAATATTCTAATATATATAAATTTGTAATAAATGACACGAGCCCGAAATAGGACTTCGGCCCCGTACCATTTGTACAACTAGAGGACATGACATTGAATTTCTACACATATACAAAAATGTAAATGTAATTTTCTTTTTAAACATGGCTCAGTAGTAGATAGATACTGTACAACGTTCATGTTTTGGTGTTCTCAAATAAAATCAGCCAAATGTAGACAATGACGTACGTACAGAATCCGTAATCATCCGCGGCCATCGCATAAGAACCGGGAATAATCAATATCGCATAGCACAATATTCACCCATTGGAGTGATCTGGTTTTTACCGATACTGACATGGTTACGCCGCTTTCAACTTAAAGAATTAAAAAGAAATCTCTTTGTTGTATAGACGTGTTTAGCCAGTCAACTCGAGGCATGACGCGCGTACTAAATATGGAATAATTAGTATCACGTGACACCCTTCACCTCTTTGAGCGTTATCGGACTCAACCAACTTAACCATGCGGCGGTACGCGCTCATTTGCCGGTGCACCCGCAATTGTAAGGAGTGGACTTTGCGCCTTCTCGTGAAGGCGTAGTGTGCGAGTGAATTATTGTCTACTTACTATATTTGTTGGTAAAGTGATATACTAGTTGCGGTCCATTATGGCGAGATTAGTTGACATCAATTTGGGTTTGAAATCAATTTTCCTCTAATCTTCAAATCGTTATCACGAAATTAATCCCAGTAAGCAGCAGATAAATAATTGTTCTAATTTGTAATACTTGAAATAGTGGTTAGTTTTTTTCTCCGTCAATTAACTCTGCGTATCACGAGCAGCGATTTAGCGATATAATTTGCTAAACTACTAGTAACCCAATGTCTTATTTTTCTCCGCACTTTGATCAGAATGAGGAGGGAGTGTACTTCGGAATCAAAAACCATCTCACCATTTTTCTGTTTCAAATTTTACCACTCTCTGAAAAAACAAACTGTTTGTCTCAGGCTATTGCCGCAGTTCACTTTTGCTGTCGTTACTGTTTGCGTTGACGGTGAACTAAATTAAAATCTTTCCCGTACTCCTGTACTCTGAATAAGAGGAACTGAAGAAGAAAGCAAAGGAAGGCTGGAGGCGTATGTTAATTAGTCATCCCTATCACAAAAACAGAGTGTTTAGAATTGTTTTTATTTTTTCCGTTTGCTGTTGAAAATAACATAACAATATGTAACAGAATCACGAATTTTAGAATCGAACACCCTTAAAAACACCAATAGTCGTTCAATATGCTGTCCCCGCGGTCCCACTTTTATTTATGTTTGACATGGATAGTATGGAAGTATGAAAGTGAGCGGCTATTTACAAAGAGTCGATTCCCGTCAGTGACCGGTAAAGGTGGCATGTAAGTAAGGTCTCTGCTTGTCACACGCAACGTAATATTACCGTAATTGGTATAGTACAGGTGTGATGGTTCAAATACCAAAATGTCAACAGTAACAGAAAGACTTCCTTGGCGGCGATGATAAAATACGAACACGGAGCCAACAGATGAGGTTTCAACTGGTACTGGTACTCTGCAAACATCAATTACAATAACGCGGTAAAACTCCACTACTCCAATAACTAGAAACTTAAACTCCAATACAATTCAACGAGATCTCCGATCTGGGCTCAGTGCTGAAAAACTCCCCTATATATACCCACACTGTCTATAAATAGACCATTACATCAGCATACATAATGAGTCTGGAATTTACTATAAATTTCTAGAATGTTCCATTACCTTCTATTGCCTCCTACAGTGTTCTACTACATATTCAACCAGTTTCTAAAAAAAAATCTAGAATATTCCACACAGACACAGTACGGTTCTAGAACATTCTCAGTGACACGGAAGTGGTAAATAAGTCGTATGCGACAATGCTCCCAATAACATTTGTATTAGGTCATAGAAGTCAGAGAGGTTTTCGGACGTCTTTCTAAAAAAAATACCATGGTACTGATTTATCTTGTATAAGGGGCGGATGTCGCATAAATTACTTACTGGCCACAATTTAAACTGGCATAATCGTGTACAGATAGTTACATCAGTTTGCGTTGAAGTATTTGAGGATGCAGTGGCTCACGACGGATGCCAAGGACGTGAAAAAGACCAATAACTCTAAGACGTAAAAGGTGTATTCTGAGATATAGGTCCATATTGTGTGTACATAATCTATGGACGACGAGCTTGACTACATAAAACAGATAAAGGCTGCTTATTTGCAATATCCATTAGGAGAGACGCTTTTTGAAGAGGAGAAACATAAACTGGCGTATAATGATATTTGTAGTACTGATATTTGAAACGCGTTAAGTGGGTTGGCCCAGTCGTGGCAATGTTATTGTTTTATATTATGATTTCTAACCTTCTTTACGTAATTTCGCGTTGGAACAAGATTTTAGAAAAAAATCATAAAATTGCCATAGGGGGAGTTATCCTCGACCCTTAAACGACCATGATGGCCGTAATTGGTCACGGATTGTACAAGGACAATAATGCAGACTGTTTAACTCCGATACGTTACGTAGCGTAATCTCACGCCGAGAATCAAACTATACGCCTTTATTTCCATATGTTTGAAATGGTGTATCCAGACTATCAATATGTGCGGTGTTTCGGTGTGTACATTTCCATATGTAGATTTATTACAAACTTTATACTGTCTATTGTTGAAATTACCTATTTGCATTTGTTTTAATCTTGTACAGCTAAATCGGGCCCGGGAGGGCGGTACAACACGAAATTGTAGCCCAAACTCAAAACATTGATCCAGTTCAAAAGGACATTCTGATATGAAAAAAAGTGGCGTATAGGCATTTTTTGCGATTAAATGTCGTGGGGGCTGAAAAGGATTATTTTATGGGGAACTTGTGCCATATCCGACAATGCTTGTTCAAATTTGGTCTAAATACGTATATTTTGAAAATCTGACTCATGTTTAAAGATTTTCTTCCCGATAATAGGAAACAATTTGGGAGGCGTACCAGTACTTTTGCTATGTGAGTACCCCCCCCCCCGCGATTAGGGAATTGTCGGATATATTGGTAATATCACAATAATAGTTTATTTATCAGATGCATAGTTTTTATGTACATAATTTTATTCAGCTACAGGAACGGGAATAAGACGTTCATTTTGCAAAAGCGTAGTTTCCAGATTGTGGTTGGGATATGCGGGCCTGACACACCCCTATGTAACCACGTCACTGAGCTGCTGTTGATTCTAGTGCCCTTCAGTGAAAGGCACCGTGCCTTTAAGTGTCAGTTTTGTCTGCTTGTGGCATATGCATTGCTGAGGGTAAAGTAAACAAATTAGTCACTATGTCGAATGAATCATGTTTGAAGACCATCTATTGTTGGGGGATTCACGTGGCCATCCTCGTTCGTGAACATGAATACAATTTTATTAAAAACAAATATGTTGGGTGTGTATCTGCCGACCTAGATTCAGGTTGACTAATTGATGAAATAGTTATTATTGGTTTTCTAGCTATTCAACCATCTATAAACAATCGTAAATGGTTGAATAGTGAATCTGGTAACGCATGTAATTGTAAAACGATAGATATTTTCAATGATGAATTCTTATTTTAGATACATTCAAATGAGAAGTTTTTTGAGTTCACTAACAGAGATGGTATCATTATTTTTCGTTGAGTGAGTCTTGAGATTTGCAGTTGTGGCTCCAATTCATTGAAAAATAATTCTAACGATGTGGTTACACCAGAGACATCCCATCACCAACTTATTTGGGTATTACTGCACGAGAGCTAAACTTCGAAGTCATGTGACATAGTAACTACAGTAAATGCACACTGGTCAGCTTGAACGAGAACAGCAACTTAAGAAAGAATTTCCAACTCTCCAAAAAAACAAACAAACAAACAAACTAAATCGTAATTCGAAATTACCTCGTGACTCAGAACAGTCAATCACAAATCCTGTGCCATGTCCTGAAAACACTGAAAATTTTAGAATAATCGTGCGCGTATGTTTCCATACATCAACAGGTGTTTATTGCAAACGTGTATTCTTAGCGAAGAGGGGCAACGTTATTTGTGTTCTTAGTGGAGAACAGTCCTTTTTGTTACAGGCCAATAATATAGCTTGCATAGTCACGATTAAATCGTTTTTTTTTAGAAAGTCACTGTTGATCCACTCCTTTCAGGTGCAACAACCGTAAATGACTGGCGAGATCACTTGAAAATGGCTGCGCAGTCAACTAGGAGTGCCAGCTCATCGATTGGTCCTAAAGTGTGTCACCACTTGACCCCGGTACTTCAAGGTACCAGCTCAGTGGTTGGAGTACGCCGTTTCATTACCGCAATGCCGGATTAAATAAAATATGTATTCGCTAGCGACAAAAATGCGTGGCAGAAACTACTCCGAAAAAAAACCCTTACATTCCCCCCAAAATGCCAGGGTAAAAACCTGCTTTACTACGACACAACATGGTATTGGTGTGACCTCCAAACTAAAGAATTTTGAAATGAAAGCTTCTGTTGCGCCATTAATTAAGTACATGGACATATAACAGTTGTGGATCTGATTGGATGGCATACTTTTACGTCACACGACTATAAGGTAAGTACTGAAAGGTAGAACAATTAAAGTTTGAGGGGCGTCTAGAAAATATTGCGAAATATTCTAATCATTTTTAATAAAAGGCATTCTCTCATCCAAAATTTCGGATACACATAAATTAGATGATTTTTAATTTGTTTATTCTCACAGTAACCGTAATATTACGTACCAAATACGTAGGGAACACCCCTTGTTAAAATGATGTATTCCAGTTGCTTCGCGACCGATTAACTAACACATGAACATGTATTTCAGTGCCCGAACCATATCAACGGTGTCAGCGACAAATACAACTTCGAGAAAGCTTGAGGATCTCCGATTAACAGGTAAAATATTTGTAAAGAGTTTTGAAGTTATTGTTTCAATTTTCACAAATATTCTATCGCATCAAATGCATAGTTAATACAGATTCCAGTAGGGTCAGATGTGGGGGGGGGGACGAACCCGAGCATCACTGTATTTTTTGTAGCGTCATTTCATTACCCAGGGTCAAGTGTGTGACTGTTTTAGCCAGGGAGATGTAGCAAACAAGTAATATGGTTAGTCCAGAGATGTTATTCCCTACCGCAGATCGGTTATCAATTTAGCAGACGAAAGGCTGTGTTATAAGATTCTTTTAAATGTGTGTTGGATGATATGACTGTTTTTCTCACACAAATTAAAAATCGTCTGTAAAAATCACTGTCTATGAATCTAGTATACTGTAACAATGTTTTTCGCTAAAGATCTTTGAGTACCTTAACATCAAAGACTGGAAGCGTTAAAGTCTCACTATATAAGGTGGATGTTACCATTGCGCTGTTATTGCTATACAGCTACAGTGTTTCAAAGTTCTACGTTATACAAAAAAAAAACATTGAGCAAAATTCAGATTTTTTCACTAAGAGAAGACGTTAAAAACTTAAAAATAAATTCCCATTTTAACAAACTTGTCTTTTATTTTGTATGATATCAAACATTAAATGTCAAAAATGAACCACTTTCATACCTTCTTATTTCAAATGGTTTACATTTTGTGTTATTTCCATAGTTGGCGTTCAAAGGAAATAATTCTAAAAGTTATAAATGACTCTGAAAAAAGAGTCTTTATCTCAATCAGTTCAGTTCTACAAAATGGGGAAGATGTTTTTACAACCGGGCGCAAATATTACGTGAAATGATCTTAATATCGTTCCTGCGCAAGTATCTGTCATGCTTATTGAAAATGTCCAACTTGTAGTTACAAGGCCTGTATGTTTTACATTCATTGCACGCATCGCGCTGTATACGTCGCTGAAGACACAACACGAACGCACGACTGTATAGTTTACCAAAATACAATTAATTATCCTAATCTTTTGATTGCTTGATAACCCTTTTTAATGTTTGAACATTATAACTTTATATTTTATCGTGAATATTCAAATGTGGGAAATGCATAAATGATATACTAATCAATATCCATTAAAAGAGAAAGTGGTAGTTAGTGATTGTACGTTTTGGTGTTGAATAGTTACTACGATTACCAACTAGCACTCTATCATATTTATCAGCTATTACCTAGTGTAACTAGTATGCGTTCTTTATCTCATCTGAATCGAACGAGTCATTAGTGAATTATTTTTGTTTTATTTGACGGGTCGTGTTTTACTCGCATTTCAAAGGTATGTACCTCCTACTTCAATTTAATGTAACCACATTTTCTCAAGAAACTTTCATGGTAACGGTTTGTACAATGTGTACTATACCATAATAACTGGCCCGTAACTCCATCAGTAAGTTATCACAGGAACAAGCTATGTGCATACTTCAGTCCATATACGATGTAAGGTACCATTTTACTTTTCACAGCGGTAGCTAAACTACCTTGACAGAATGTCCCGGTACTGTGTCACGAACTTGTGTCCGCCTCCACGTTGAAGATACATCATAATGTCACCGCTAATGAGATTCGAATATTTGCTTTGTCAACAGGTTTGCCTACTTGAGTGAAATGTTGTTGCAAGTGCTTGTACTCGGTAAGACGGCTCCTTTGTTCGTATGTTGTAATCAGTGGCCCGAAAACGGCGTGCACATGGTGGGGCTCGGAGAAACGTATTATTCATACTTAGCGTCAAATTAACCTCAATGTTAGCTTTGCCACCTGCCATACTTTCTGCGACTCCTTGACATTTGTACCAAAAAATACATATTTGATTTAATATGATACATTCTTCAACTTTATTGATTACACTGTCTGTTTCAGATAATAATAATATTACATATTACAACCTAAATTATAAATAAATCCGTGTACGTATTTTCTAATTTTCGGATTGTATTTCAAATGTACCCAATAAAAAATGTGGTTAAGATTCAGCAGTGATGGCAAATTTCGCACCGTTTGTCTGACCAATAGCTAGCATAGTATTCTCTTCCACAGTCTGGGAAGTTACCTTTCATTAATTTTAAAACAAATCTACATCATACTCAGATCGTATATAGACCGTCCAACACGAGTACATGTCCACTTAACTTGGTCGGTATGAGCCACTATGTTGCGTCAAATTGTCGCAGGTCAACTGTGTACGCGATGTGAATCTCCATGACCGAATAGAAGGGTCACAGTAGTTGCAGTGAATATTATAAAGTATGTTCATTAATACATTGTCGATAATGATAACAAGTTCTACATTGTTAGTATTATTTGTCCAAACCAAACAAATCAATGTGTGTAAGTACCGTGTACAATATCGTTGTCACATCTGTTGCGTACCCCTGCCGTGAGAAAAACGGATATTAACATGTTACGTCGTCGTAAAAAAAGTTTAAACATTGAAGTTGCCAGCGCCAGTTACCATTCACAACGGTTTTTATTATTGCATTGACGTCCTAAACTGATTTTGGAAGCCATAGTCAACGCTTATTTACGTGTATTTACGCTTATCTCATTGCAGTACGTACTCACATATCTGTGGGTTCAGAGCTCTCCTTGTGTCGGTCTTTAGTCTTTATGATGGTATTTTAGTAATCTCTGATACATTTTGTGTCATTAAATTTGTTATTTTCAGACATTGGGATTTGTTTCGACACAGAAGAACTATGATTTTCTCCCATAGACAGGCCCGGCCATTTCGTGTTACGGACTCACAATTCATAGTAAATGTATCGCTGTCCAGACCCCACATGACAAACGTTTTCCATTATTTGTATCTGATATTTTATGATTGCAGTAAAAATTGAAGTAAAGTGATACTATATCATACATTTACCCCCCTCAAATGCCCGCTAATATGCATATATATTAACAATTTAAAAATGCTTAATTAATTAATCATTTTGTTTTGCACCGCATTGCATTGGAATATAATATCAATTTTATGTATGTATGTTTGTTCGTTTATTGTTTTGGATCATATGCATATATATTTATTTCGATTTTACAGGCTGCCTTGTGAGGAGCGCTTTTTCTGCAACCTGTTGCATTTGTGATGATACGGACGGAAAAAATTCGTTCAACTGCGCCACAGATTGTGGAATAGAATATAATTGCAATTCTAAAGGCGGGAGTTCTGAGACAGTATGTGTTGTAAGTACGACGTTTCCTGAAACATTAACGACATTCGATGTGCGTAGTGCGCCATCACACAGAAGCAATATGTGAACTATATATTCTGCTGCTTATAGTTTTATGTCTGCCACATTCTGATCGTATTTACAGTCAACTGTTTTGATGTTTGGTGCTTAAATTATGAACGGTGAAATGAAAATGGAAATGCTGGAATTACTAAAGTCTGTGAAAGATCTCATTCACAAGACCACACTTGTTGACGAATAGGCAACATACATAATAACAAGATTAGGGAGTCACATATAAATCGGATTTTAAAATGTTCAGTAAAATTAGTTTGAGATTTTGGTAACCATAAGATAAAAATGGGAGGACACATTACATGTGATATATATATATATATATATATATATATATATATATATATATATATATATATATATATATATATATATATATATATATATATATATATGTAACGCCCCACATAATGTGACACATATACGTAAAGTGACACACAGCGTGACATATTTATGTAACGTGACGCAGTTACGTATAAATAACGTGACACATACCTAACATGTAATGTCTAATGCGACACATGTACGTAACATGACACAGACATATTGTAACGCACATGCGTAATCAATCTGATTAAAATCTGATGTAGTGTACGGGCTTTAATTATTTTGGCTATAAACTTATTTTAATTTTATTTTTTTATTCCTTTTGTTATTAATTCCTTTTTATTTTATTATTTTATTTTTATTTATTTATTTTTTTTAATTCCGCCCTACCTACATCTGATCCGACGCCTATGTAAGTCCCGTTCAAATCTCGCGTAAGTAACAGCCAATCACAGCCCCCCTTTTATACAGGCTGTCGGTTGCTTATTTTTCAGTGTAGCGATACTCTACGGGCAATCTTTCTGCACATTATATTTTGCCCACTTGAATAAACCATTAATAGAAAATTGATAGTATATTTTTATTTACAAAGAAATTCCACAGCATTTTACAATTTTTGTCATTACATTGAATATTTTTTTCACTTCCAACAAATGTGTACACTTCCAGATATATCTTCGCCAGCCAAGGTTCGTTCACTCATTCATCGCTTCAATTTTACATCAAACACTGAGCATAATTATCTAGAATGGAAGCAAAAAATAAGTAAATCGTAATGATTAGAACACTGTAAACAGCTATAGTAAACAATGCAAACTGATTTTAAATTGTATAACGGTCACCGGCCCACGGCATCAACGCAGAAAATTGGAGCAAACAAAACAAAACAAAACATCACCCGTCTCCAGGGCAAGCGACTGGAAAAAGACACCGGTCGAACCGGTGGAAACAAAATCGTCACTCCCAGAATAACTACGCAAAATAACGATTTAAACTCGAACCATTCGAGCCACAATATTAACATAAAAATGACTTTCGTTGCATGTACCATTAATTAACTAAACTTACCGAAAAGCCGTGTTATTCTCGGTCGCTAACGTCGGTATAATCCGCCATTTTATTTGAGTGTGTTTGCCACTCTGCCCGGTGACGTCATCATGTGCGCTATAGAAGGAGGTCTGTGATTCGTTGATTAAAATCGTCATTAGTGGGTCTCGTTGAAATCTCGTTACATAGGCATCGGGTCAGATGTAGGTAGGGCGGAATTTAAAAAAATCACAAAATCAAAATCAAAGTAAAATAATAAAATAAAAAGGCATTAATAACAAAAGTAATAAAAAATAAAATGAAATAAGTTTATAGCCAAAATAATTAAAGCCCGTACACTACATCAGATTTTAATCAGATTGATGCGTAATATGACATTATATATACATAAAGTGGTACATAGTGCGGCCCACATACGTAATGAAACACGTATATATGACACATATGTAACAAGCTTGAATAAATACATAATGAATACACGTAACCTAACACATATACGTAACGTAACTCATACTCTACACTTTTATTTATTTACACGTAATGCAACGTAATGGCATGTAACACTTAACACATATACGTAACAGGACACATATGCATAAGTGTGAAATTATCCAAATCAATGAGATCACAAAATAGTATACAAGATATTATTTTGTTTGAAAAATGTATTTTGATATAAACAAATATAGTTTGTTTACAAATAGTAAACATAATAGTATAGTGTCCATTGCCAAGATGATTCGTCAATACGCCTTGACATTCTGGTGCTTGCGCATCTAAGTTTACTGCCAAAACACAACGTTTTTATTTTACAGAAAATCATACTTTATAATAAAATATATCGATTACAAATATTTAAAAATACTCAATTAATACTATGACATACTTCTGTTTAACTGAATATATGCAAATTTTGTTTACACTTCTAGACAAGAAGAATAGACAATGGTACTTCAATATCTTTTATAAGAAACTGTGCATTCTATGGCGTTGATGAATGTTTTGCTGGATGCCGATCCGACCCCTTATCGTCAGGTGAGATCAGTCACGTCTCGTCACGTATCCTGTGAATGATGACGTATGACGTCATGTACTTCCGGCATTTCAAAAGAATTATATGTTAGTTTTCGTTTTGTGGAATTTGTAATTTACTAACAATGAATATTTCTCAACAGTCTTGTATCGTATATGCGACGACTGTTGCACAGACGACCTTTGCAATGATTCTACCAATGACCCGGCAGAAGATGCCTGTGACACAAGTGGTGGAAACGACGATGGTAGTGATAACGGTGGCGACAACGGGGGTGACAAAAGCGGCGACGATGGGGGTGATAACGGAGGCGACACCGGTGGTGATGGCGGCAGTTGCAATGCAGCTGCGTGGTTAAGTTCTCACGGGCCATTCATAGCGATATCGTTACTTACCACGCCGTTGTTTGTGATGTAAATCACCGTAAATACCACATTTCACGGCGATACACGTTGAGGTTGACTTTGTATTTACCCATTCTAGTTCATGCAACGTTTAACCACACCGCGTGGTTACAAAATATGTTATACTTTTGGGTGGAAAACATAAACTACTAGTATAGAATAACCACTGTGAGCCGGTCCGGGCCTGATAAGGTGGAGCGAGTGGCGCCCTCATCCGACGACTCAAACCCATCTTCGAAGGCGCCACTCACACCATCGTGCCAGGCTATGTTGTACAAATTTATATATGCAGAGTGACTATATAGGAGTTACTAACAGATTATTTTGTCTAATATAACTCCTATCATGTACACTCCCCATTTTAACTCTTTAAATGACATCCCCATCGCCATTCTTAGCTTGGTAGTCGCCAACGAACGCCCCACAAGTTGCGGCTCTCTGTGGCTCTCTAGGTCAGGTCATTAGCTCGAAGACTCTGTAAGGGAGAGTGCAACATCGCCCGACCCTTATTTTACTAGAGCGGTAAAATACACACACACACACATACATACACACAGTATATTCAACCCTACCAATAATTATTCCGTCCTTCAAAAATTTACACGTACATATTTCTTCATTTACTACGTTCAAGTTCATAACGGAAGTTCAAACACACCTATTTACGGGTACGTACTAAAATGTTTGTTGCGTTTTTTATACTGTGTCACTTTTTTAATATTCACTCGCATATGAGTACAACATGTAGCATAGAACTGTTGAATGTAAAATATAGGATTGTTAACCAGATTTATGTAGTTGTGTGAATATAATAAATTAAAAAAATGTACTCCAATCTTCTGAATTTGTTGATGATATAATAAACTGGTGAGTAGATTATATCTTGATACCTAGTAATGTCCGTAATTTTGAATATAGTAAAAGAATATACTCTGACCGATTTTTAAAATTTCATTAATTATATCACAGTCCCTCTATCTAGAGGGACTGTGATTATATCCTTCCTACATTAGTTCGACACTACAGAAGGGCATTGTCGTATATGGCGCAGTTTATTGCATAGATTTATTGTATGTATTTTTTTTATTAGGGATGCCCACCGCCTCTTATTATAGCGCCTTTAGCGTTACAAACTGTATGGCAACTTAAGTATGGCAGAGGGCGCTATGACACAGTCATCGCGGCCATGCTTCCATTTTAAAGAATATATGGAAGCAGGCACACCGTTACTATATTGTTTGAAACAGTCATGATTATTTAGAATCGGATGACATAATTGATGTTAAATAGGCGACAATTGATTGAATTGAATAATTCCAAAAATAAACGAAAATCCACCCTGATACACGGATAAGCGTTCATTGGCAACAAAAGTTGACTCATGTACCATGCAATGTTGATAGGCTATTGTCAACATGCTGTAACTTGCTGATTTAACTATACGTCACTCCAATAAGCGACTTTGTATTGAATACTCCTCGATTGATAGGAGAGTTATTATATGAGTACATATTGAGATGAAAATCTGGTTTGAAACCAAATAGTACATCGATTGGAAATATTATAGTTGCCGGGTTGAAAGAAAGCATGATGAAGAAAGTTGCCGAAAGTTGCCGATCTGGTCAAATTTGCCGATCACTTTTTTTCACAAATATTCATGTGTGAAACAAAAGAATACATATTATATTCACGTATGTTTTCGCCCTCTTGTGGTGTTATTTCGTCGGCGATTTTGTGGGTGTATACCATCGATCACTCACCTAGGCAATCTGTATTATTTAATAAGAAATACCACTACATGTGTTCGGTATTTAAATTAGCATATATACCAATGATGTGTTTACTTCCAGATGTGTGATTTGGAGTAGATGAAGAAATTACATTACATTATCATTATTTACCCAACAAATCGACAAACTTACTGATAACATTGTTTTATTTGTTCGTGATTTGGTCATAAGATGGGACGTTACAGTAGCATAAAACAGATTAAATACTAGTTTACGTGAAAATACAAAACACAATCACAAAAAAATCACTATGATGTGGATCACACAATATTGTGTAAAATACATGTACATAGCAAGGTCACATAAGTATCAACACCCAGTTGAAAGAATATAGGGCGGTACAGAAAAGCATCCAATAGCGAGTTACAACCTTTAATTTGAATTTATGTCCGAGCTCATCGTACATCGAAGGTATTGTCAGTGACGCTACGTGTCACAGATGTATATAAATTAAATATAAGTTGATCAGCTCAACAAAAGTGGTCACATGTTAAATTAAACTATATTGAAATTATGCAAATGAGTAAATTATCTAATTATAAGTTGTGTAGAAAGTGTTCTATAGCAACGTAGTAGTATTTTAGTCTATAACATTACGTATAATTCTAGTAGGGAATTCACCAGTATACCATGTCGAGTACGCATTAGCGGCCTTGGGTTTATGCAAATTACCGACTATCCATCCCTGTGAAATATATCCCAGCTCATACTGTTATATTCCATTTTCCAGTTAATTTTGTTTGATGTTCACCTGCATGTTGACATACGTAGTTTTATGTGGAAGTCACATGATCAAAAATGGGATCTCCCTTCTCTGGTTATTCCAAGGGTTTGTTGTTGGTAACGCCCATATATGAACATCTTTACGCATAGATTGGTAACTAATCCGCAGACAGTGCCGATGAGCTGAAATCTGTACAAGCTACAATGACGTCAAAAAGTGTGCAGTGTCATGCCCATCATTCCGAGATTAGTTACTCTCGGAATGTGAATGTAATGTGCTGATAAATCATTTATCGACTTGACAGAATTTTAAAACCGCGTTGAGCAGTGAAATATATATGGCATTAGGATAGCTACTTCATTACTTTCTAATAAAAGTATGACATCATTGTATCTTATAATAGAATGCAACATCACACGCAGTAACTTGCCAATAACATCACTTCAAATCGTCAGTAGTAACCGCTTATTTTCTTCCAATCACTGTGTTAAATGTATCCGACTCTCATTTCAAAGATATTCATGCCCTATCAGTGACGTCACGATTGAACAGTACACATCATATATCACCACACTATATTGCCATACTCTATAGCGGACATAACCACTACACTAGTTTATATAAATACATAAACTATATAAATATTTGTATGTAAAGATAATTATAAATATGGTAAGAACACTTGTTATATACTTTTCACCCGCCCAGCTGTAAATTTACTTACATCACTATTATAAACACTAAACTGAACACTGTGCATGCCAATACCAATCAGCCTTCCAACTCATTTCGCTCCAGGTTGGTAATCGCCACTACAATAGACTATATTTGACGTGAAAAAATACTTAATATATATTCTTGACATTGTTTGATAATCGTGACGTCACCAGGGCGACTGATTTCCTTATATTGTGGTTGTAAGGAATTTCGCATCGCCGATGACTCAGGATGATACAGTCATACTTGTAATCAAGCTAGCATGCACAGAGAGAATCTAATTAGAATGAAATGGTCATTTACACGAAGGTTAAGTGCATTGTGGTAATTAAGCAGTATAGGTGCTTGTAAATTCACATCAATTTTATATGGAAATAAAGTCACCTGAGAGGAAATAAGTTCCCCCTCCCGGGAAATTCCTAAAGTGTGTTTGTGAGAAGACTATATGTTAGATAGCAGTGTGTATAAACCATTAAAAATGGTGCTGGCAATAGCCACTTTATCTCCATTGAACAAAAAACGTCATGATGTAATTTATATTTCAGTTTGTAATATTCTTTCTTTGTGTTTCGCAATCACGAGAAACAAATGCATGATTTCCAATTCCCCTCGCATGTCCATATATGATCAAGCACTTGTTTCGATGGAACATGTTCAGGCCCGTAGCCAGCACTTTTGAATAGGGAGTTCGAAAACAACAATTATATATTTGATGTGAAATGTGTGAATTTTATAATATTCAAAAAGTGTGTAACAGATTACAGACATTTTTATATTATCGGTTTTAAATTCAATTGGTTTACTTTGTGTTACGTTGGTAAGATATTTCACATAACATCTTTGAACTATTTTACCATTTTAGAGAAGGGATCCTGAGCCATGCCTCGCCTAAAGACAAACACATCCACACCATTGATCCACTACGGCAAAATGTTGTACACAAAAAAGACAAGACTGTACTTATCTTAGCATTATTGTCTAAGTATTTTAAGGTAGAAGGCTACTTACGAGTTTTTTCGCTCTTCGCAGATGTTAGCGCACATAAAAGTGACACGATTTCATGTCGAAACCTGTCTACAATTATTCATTTTAGTATTAGTTAATTTTGTATTATGTAGTTTTATTTCTGTACAGGGCCTCAGCCTATCGTATAAAACGTAATGTGTAGAAAAATGCATAGCACGTTTTAAACACAATACAACATATATGTAAACATATGGTACTAAGTTAATCTGAATTCATATTCATCTCGTCGCTTGAAAACATTTAAAAGATATAGAGCTATTTGATATATGGTGTGGCAGTTTGTGTAGCGACGAAGTAAGCCCAGACTGTCAGTATTTGCATAATTGCATAGGGTTATTGACAAAAGATCAGCCCTTAGATCATTATATAATGGACATATAAAAACAAAGTTAATTTCATTTTCTACCATGCTAAATTCGAACGTATCACTGCAAAAACTAAAAAAAATATTGATCTAACTGTATTTTTGTGTGTCTGCCTAATTCAGCATTATGTTTATGGCCAAAACAGCGAAAACTCGTCAGTATATATTTTAGTCTATAATTGCTTGCCAATAAATCTCCCAGGTTATAATACTACTTTGATATTTCCAAAAGTACACAGCCTGGATGATTGTGAAATTGAGGCATGCCACTATTTTTTTATTCTTTGAGTAAATATCCCTAAGAAATTTGCAGTATCTCCAACTTGTTTTTCAAACCAGACAATGCCGAAACCATATTTGAACAGGAGATTTTTATGTGGGTTTCCCAAGCAAGTCTGCCGGTCTTGTCTAATCGTTTAAGCATGATATAACATGTTTTGGTGTTTCAGTAATTTTAACCAATATGAGATACAACGCTTGAAATAACCACAGCACATTGGCAGCCTTCCACATTGTCTAACATCGCTACATTGTTTGTACAACTACATGTATTAATGCTAAGTACAGGGGAGATATCTGCAAAATGTTATCTGTACCCTCTCGATTTCCGAATTTACGTACCCCCATATAACCATAAGAAATAGTTGGCACAACGATTGCATCAAACAAATTAAATGCACTAACCAATGGCATACTACCAAGTTTCTTACAGTATGTAAATATATTTGGTTCACTGTAAATCTGTTTTTAGAAGGCGGTAAAATAATATGCATACAGTGGCAGTTTAGCAGCGGTCTCAATAGACTTCAATGACTACAACTCAATCAATCAATCAATCAACCAAATATTTTATTTTACCTAATAATGTACACTTGTAGTTTACAAAACAACTCCTTTTATGAACCCACTAAAAATATAGTAAATTTTCTGAGACATCAAAAAAACGTGTAAAAAATATGTTTGCAATTTATGATTCAACGCATAGTTTCAGTGCTGAAGCAACACTGTGGGGTAAATTGTTGGCTTCAAGAAGCTCTTCGACCTAAAAAACTCGTGATGATAAATCTTCGGTATTTTTAAATGATATGATCAACCCGTAGCTGTACACTATTGTCTAATAACAGAGGCTACACGTACTAATACAATAAGTTAACTACATTTGGCTGATACACTTGAAAAAAACCAGTAGATATGCCATCATTAACTTGAAGAATACAAAACTAATGAACCAAACTAGGAAAGTACAGTGTGGTGTTGTAGTGTCAATACCGTTCGATCCCTACACTTTACTAACTGAGCGAAAATTAGCACAAGACAAACTGTCCTATTCAGGACCACCACATCATTCAGAGAGTGGCTACCATTACATTATTGTTTCAATGTTGTTTTAATATTTAACATCAGGTGCTTGAACGCGATCTTCAATACACCATGTTTATAACAACCTGTTTTGGTTGGCTGCTGTTGAGCTGAGACGGCATAACTTCACGATTGACATTTAAAGCTCGTTGCCACCTAAATGCTCATTACTATGCATTACTCATTACATTACTAGTACTTTGATAGTTACCTCACGGAGTCAAGTGATTTAAACAATGATAATTATTTTAATTAATACTGTTTGTTTTATTATGTTCTAATCTACGATCATAAATATATTCACTTCCAAAATTTAGGGGGTTCGACCGAACCCCCCAAACTACGGGCCTGATGTTGCGGTATTTAAAGGTCTAACCGATGCCATCAACAACGTGAAGCTGACTCCTGTGAGTAAAATTTTATTAACGATTTCTCATATTTAAAACAATACTGTTTAAACTTACCAGAGTTACCAGTACATCCGATTTACATTCAAATCGTCTCTGAATGTATGAACGCTAACTTAAAATTGAAGTTTTCACAGATGGTTTATAGCAGTTTGATATTGTGAGTTATTTGCATAACAATGCATCAACCACCTGTTTTCATTGTTCTAATTTAATTGCACAATTGTTGCTGGGAAAAATGACAGCCCATTCAACTAAAATCGTTTTTATTGCTACTATTTTTAGTTACAGCTTAAATTGTAACATGAACTTCGTAAGCACTGAAAAGTAACCTTTAAATGTGTATTATGTTTTTCAAAATAGAAATGCACATACTCAGAACATTTCAAAATTGCCGCTGTTAATACATTGCCTCGTTTTCATAGTGCATTATCAACACTGCTCTCTACGTATAGTATGTCTGCTCACTAGGCAACGAGTTATTCAACACAAGAGATTGACGGGGCTGATAAGAATGACAGTTCATTGACTCAACTGTTGACTTACATAAACCGGGCACGGTTGCATCTTGCATCTCTGAGTGGTAAGCGAGATGTTCATATTTCAGTAAATTAACTTTTCCGTTCTCTTGTTAGATTAAATTTTCTTTTCCCAATTTTCCGAAAGGTCCATGTTTGCAGACAGAATCGAAATGACTTGTACATGCATTTTGGCAGCAGCGCGATTCATACGCTTGGGCGTACAGATTGGTTGGCGGTGGTTGTTTGTCACTCAAAGTCCGTGCGACAATGGGGTGCAATATATGCACGCACATTGCTTTAATTCCTTCATTATTTTGGCACAAGTCTTTGATCAAACCACATGACAAAATGTACGAATGTGAAATGTAGCTGAAGTTAATTTCACGGTTCAAATAAGTAATCTGTTTTGGGAGGCAAAAGAAAAATACTATGCCAGCAATTACAATCACATTTTAGTGCACATTGGACAACAGGTAAGATAAACATATCTGTCACGAGGTGCCAACAATGTTTGACAGAGATGCCTAGATACATTTCATATTTGTATAATTTAAGTGTCTATTATAAAAAAATGGGCCATGCACCCCTCGTCGGAATGGAATGGCCCAGGGAATAGATTGTCATGTCAGGGAAATTTGAATACCGAGTATGTGCACCTGGACATGAATACCTATATAAGTACGCTTTGATCACATGCTCGGGGCTATTCGATCTGGCGTAACCACGCTTGACATCAACGTGTGAAGCTCGTACACCAGTAATGCAGAGAAGTTGCAAGTCTTATCTGATCTCTCGTGGAACTGACATTACGACTTTAACCATTGCTGATTGCGGAGATTAGTTTACAAAAAACATCGGAATTTGTTGTCTGTGTATCCCCGAGGAAGTCAACGTGTCGTCTTCACGTATAGAAAACGTCAACACGTGGTTGAAACATCTATAGGACTACGTCGGACACGTTAATAAATTATTCACGTTTAACGGAAAGTTCTGCCTACAAGACCTTGACATTCGTCGTATGATACTGGTCAGTAACACTCCGCACATATTATGCATATTCTGAGCTTATAATTGTGTAAATTGTGGAGTGCACGTCTTTTATTTAATTTATCAACTTGTTATACAACTGCTGTAATTTTGTATTGTTTTGTCGTCATTCTATTCACGTATTTCGCCCAATTAGGCTGGAAATTTGGCAATATTTAATGTTGGGAATGGCGTCAGTTTAAACGATTCACCCGTACATTGTTTACACTTGGATGTAAGCCATATTCTACTGTACGGGCTAACTCGTTGAGAATTGAATTGCACGCACAGGGTTCTAGTCTGACTGTTATTCCTGCTGGGATTTGAGCCTTGTGTGGCGTGACTTAATTAATATTGACCATTAAATATGTTCCCGTTATACGTAATAAACCGTTAATTGCTAGTATATGATTGCGTCTGTTGTATGTTCACACCGACTACACCAGGGTCACCAGTTATTGCTTGTATACAAATATAAGTCACAATGCTAAAAAGTAGCAGTAGGGCAAAAACACCACAGCACAATGGTAGTCTTGTTTGGCAGCCACACTTTGCCTTGTGACAATATCTGATGACCATATATGGTCATACGACTAAATTAATATGCGTAACTGTCGTATCTCGCGCCCTGTTGCAGATAGGGACATGCTATCAGCGGACAAAAGCACATGTCTAGTTGGCCTTGATGCTCGAAACCCAGCTATTGAGCTATATTGCCATCTCATTTATGCATTTGTTATATTCCAAAATTAGACACTTAACAATAAAATAATAAAGCACAACATGCATTGTATCTTAACGAATACACAACTGCAGTTTACTCGCAAACTGTCATATTCTGTAAATATGGTACTGGTGAAAGATGTAGTAGTATGACAAGCAAATGGCTGCCAGTGACAATCTTTAATGCGATTGAAACTATTTACAGTACATATTGATAGAATGAATGACACCATCACACTGCTGGTCATTGAACTCGTACAATACATACATTATATAATAGGTATTCTCAAGTTGGTCTCTTTTGACTGATTTAATAATTGTAGTTGATTTGTTTATTGCATTAAAACATGAAATGTGCTTCATTCACCATGCGTATTACCAGCCAAGTAATCCAAATAAAAAAAGAAAGTAGTCCACTCCTTGCACAATGGTATATTTGTATCGACTATCTCTCCAACATGCCTGCTGGGAACCTCATGCTATGCTGTACGTAACCATGTGCAGTACCAGTGGTTTGTATGGTGAAGACCAAATTCCCTTAACGTTTTCACGAGTATTGCTGTCAATTGAATTAAAACACGGGAGACTTTTCTAAGCAGTCTTCGATTACTTGTCCATGGCTTAGCAGCATCAAGATAGCGATCCAACAATAGAAACACAAATAAACATAATGCTGGAGTTTGCGAACCCGTAGCTCGTCCCAATCGTGGATAGCAGGATGCATTTATCGGTTTATTTGGCAGAATTACGCAAACGATGCCAACAATTTGATTGCTATCAAGTTCCGTCGATTCTCGAACTCGACCAAAAGGCACTAGTCGGCGTCTGTATCTTGTGTCGATTGAGACAATTAAAAGATATCAACATTGCCACTCGCGTTTATTCATGTTTTTTCAGCCTCGCAATGCCAAAATTTGGTCAATTTACCTCAAAGCAAATGCTTGTTGAATGAGATCAACTTCGTTAGTCGTGGAGGGCGCAGTTCATTAACATTAACAACTCAAAATCTATTCCCGAGACATTTGTTTTTTGTTTGCTGGTTATCGAAACATGTTGCGAGACGGTCGTCTCTTGTCATTCACCACGTTATCAATATTTAACTCGTGTAGCCGGGAACGGCCACTTGTGGCGCTGTATACAATCGAAATCTATTTAGGCTTGCATACGCTCATGCAGACTTACAGTGTGAAGACCAGAAACAGTTGTTAAATTTAGTGACCAGTTTAGTATGATAGAATGTGTGTGCAGCCGTTAAATTACCACAATAGACAGAGTGGGGTGTCAAGAACGAATATACGTCACGGTGATTCCAGAGTTTTTAAAAAAAAATTCTTTCTATTAATTGCACTTTCAAATAATATAACCTCGTTATTTGCATATTGTTAACACAGTGCGCATGTTTGGGTCCCTTTTTCAGTTTCCGCAACCAAGGCGTCATGAGTGAGATCAATTGCAATTTGCGTTATGTGTAAGTGACGTTCATCATCATTACTGAGCTTTAGCATCGAACCTCATTGATGGTGCTGAACGTCGTTTTATTCGAAGCCCACACATATGCTACCAGATATATACACAAGCCACACCAACCCAACAGCTCATATAGCAAAAATATTTGTACACACTATATTGGCCTGCCAACACTTAATCAGTAACAGTGTATCATTCGACGTTGAAGCTAGATGTTTTACTGAAATGCACTTAGCCTGCTAAATTTCGCTTTCTGTTTGCAAACTTTTACAGTTTCACTTCATTGATATATCTCAGACTAAGCTTCTCGCATGCCATAAAAAAAATGAACGCTAAGTTGCAGTTATTGTATCGTGGACGTTTAGGGACTGGTCATTTTTTATTGCGCAAAAATATTCAAGTTCATGAACTTTCTTTTGACTTTTCCAACTTTATATTACAAAAATAAAAGTTGCACTCAAATAGTTTTCTTCTTTAAATAACTCAACTCATAATACCAAAGAAGGTAGTATGATATATTTGAAATGAAATTTATCAAAACAGTATATAACATAACCTGGTATAAGAACTATTTGTAACTCTTAAATGTCAACAAAAAAAGCATCACTGCTGCCATGACTGACAATATTGTCGTGGACGGCATCATCACCTTAGTACTAAAATATGTCCCACTTCCGGTCCAGTTATACTATACTATGAATATTTACTTTGGGGATATAATTTTTGGTATTTGTTTATAATTGTTGAATATTTCAGTTCGTTGTCCTGTACTTCGTTTAGTAATTCGGACTTCCTAGATTACGTAAAAACGGACAGTTCGTGATTTTGACACAGAAAATGCCTGGGCTAAATCACTTGCTGATGGTCGCTTAGGTACTAGTATGTGCACTTTAATTTACAGACCTAAATGCACCGAGCAATAAAAAATACTTTGCGCAAAAGTATGTTCGAGGTCTTCAATTTCAATTTCAATAACAAACGCTTTCACCATTTGCTCAAAACCGAGTGATTCAAGTTTCCCTCGAGGGTAAACAATGGTTAATTCGTGTATTGTACTATGAATGAAACAGTTTCGTGTTCATTTGCCTTGAATAGCGTTTTGGGGTTCATCACTGCCGTCCCTGAAATTTTACCGATATTGATTTAGTCACAATTTCCGTGGCCATTGCCATAAATAGTAATTAGCATAAAAATGTTTTTTTACCTTTGTCTTCATTTTTAATATACTTGCTATTTCCCACACCAGAGTGAATAAAACTTAAGGGACGTATTTTGTGGTCAGTTTTATTTTGTAGTATTGCAATACATTATTACTAATTTAAATATATATACTGTATGTACATTTTTTATTGCATTGCTGAGAATGAGTTGTACATTTGTTTTGTACTATAATTTCTTATCTTCAACTCTCCTCTTGGAACACTAATACTTACAGTATGTCACTAAAGCAGTATAACAAGAATGCATGATGCAAAGCCCTTTCTATAAATGTTTAAATGTTCCTAGGTCGAAGTAAGAAACTATATGATGATACAATCTGATTGAAATAAGATCCTGGTTTGGGCTTTTTTTTTTTTTAAATAATATCATTCATATTTTTTTTCATATATTCTATTTATTTTTTTCAAAATTTATTTGCTGGTATTTTTTTTGAAGTTTTGGTAATCGTGAAAGCCCACAAGGATCTGACCAACTACCTATACAAATCGCGTTCAAGTACCTCTCCGATGACGGGATTAGTCAACCAATCACAGAGCGCCTTACGAAAACATGGTGATGCGCGTGCGCATGAAGTGGTCACAAAAAAAATGAAAAAAATGGCGGCGCTTACCGGCCAATCAAGCGAGAAACTCGAAACAAATAATTGACCATGAGGTGAGTATTTGTTGAATATGACATGTTTCCTATTATGATTGAACTATGTCGGGTATTGGTGGACGGTTAGTCAAGTAACAATATTTATATACGCGAAAATGCGTACTTGTGTGGATATAATTAAAAACACCAGTGTTATTCACAGGCGCTCGGAACGTTTCTTGGATAATAAAAAATGACCTAAAGTAGAATCAACATAATTAGTCAGTCGCCTACCACTCATGTTAGTCACATTAACAAGGATACAAGGAGATTGTGTTTTAATATTGTCGCCTCCTGTCTCATTAATGAAAGACCAAGTCACAGTCCCTCTATCCTCTATCCTCTACTGTCACTGGAAATTGTTTAATTTGAGTGGTTCATCTCATTTCGAAATCTATACTTCCTGTTATTATTTTAATATCTTGGTGATTAGTTTCTAAGTGATTGATTAATTGGTAATTCTTCCAGATAGACAGTTTGACTTTGTTGGGATTTAGTGCAAAAATGGCCAGAGATATCCAGATTGATAGAAAGTTGCCAACCTATATATATGGTACCCCAAAGAAACAAAGCACACCTTCATAGACATGCTACATCAACATCATGGTGATAAGATTGTATTATTGGTAGTTGATGAAGTTCATACTATTCAAAAGTGGTAAGTATATTGCTTGTATGCTTGCTTGTAAAATTTGTATGCATGTTATTTCCATAATTGACACTAGAGGCATTTTGAGTCGATCTGTAATTCTAAACCACTCACTGCATCATGGGAAAGAACTTCCATTGCATATATAATCTGGAAACTGACTAAATTCTTATGTAAATTTTATGAAATTTTTCAACAATTTTAGGATTTGTATCACTATATTAATATACAATTTTTTCATCCTATGTCAGAGATTTTTTGGAGAAACAAGTGAAAAAAAAACAAAAACATTATCACCATATACATGTACCACATTTTGGACTCTTGTAATCTCGATTTTATTTATAGTATCCTGATGGCCCAGTACCGATAATGATAAAACTATGACAAACATGACCTAATCTTGAATTCAACATGAATCTCTTTAACATCTAAATTTAGCATAATTTTGTTGATCAATTTAACAGGGGTGAAAAATCTGATGCAAGTAACAAAAGCAGACGAAAGGCACAAGAAGGGGAATTCCGAACTAGGGAACTGAGTTTTTTCCTGGTGTCGGAGTTTTTGCATTAAAAGCAACAGCATCAAAATGTCTGCAAAATCAGATTAAGGAAAATTTAATTATGCAGACTGCAAAGTTGTAAATGTTTGCCCAAACAGAGATAATATCAGACTATCTGTTTTGAAGATTCAACGAGATATCCCATCATCATTTTATTGAATGGTCGACAAGCTACGAGAAGATCTACATGAATCCCAAAAGACAATAGTATACTGTTCATCTATTGATGCAACAGAAACACTTATTATTTTTTTTAAGGAGGAATACCCTCAATTACAGCGAGACGGATAATACAGTCCAGGAATCGCACTTAAAAGAGTTTACTAAATTATCTACTTCTAATTTTGAGATTATTTTTTGTACAACAGCCCTTGGGCATTGACATGAAATCAATATACCATGTACTTCACTATGGGTCATCATTTTATCTCGAGAGCTATATACAAGAATCTGGCAGAGTTGGAAGAGATGGTAAACCATCTCATGCCGCGTTATTTTATCACGGTGGAATGTTACGCGACATTTGTCCAGAACTGAAAAGTTATGTCAAAAATGATACCCTTTGTAGGAGAGTTAAATTATTTGAAGATTTTACATCCAGTAAAGACTTAAGTGTTTTAAAAAACAAGGAATCACATCACAACTGCTGTGATATATGTGAACGGAACTGTTCTTGTAGTAATTACGACTCTCATGCTAACTGTGTAGAAAAATATATGGTCCATTACTGTGCCAATACAGAGAGTGATGAGTCACGTGCAGTTTAGAATCGGATGCTGTACTGGCAGATTCATTACAGTCTTCATGTTCTAATGAAAGTTTAGAAGCAGACCAAACTGAATAAAAAAAAACACATCATTAATGTAAATAAATAATTGTTTATTACAAATTATATGATTCCTTTTTGGCTCAAGTGTGAGTTTAAGGCGTGTTCCAGAAAACTATTTTGTGAACAAATCAAAGGATTTGCACCAAATTTGATAGGGATATTATACATTAATGTGTCTACATGGCATTACTGTTGGGGATAATTTACTCGTGCAAATTATGTTTACATCATGAACACCTCCAATTTGTATTCTGAGCTTTTACAAGCTTGTCATTAAAACCCATACAAATCACACATATGGATGATAACCAAAATAACAAAGCCTTTTATTTCTATAGCACTAAATGTGACATACAAAAATAAATTAAAATTACAAGCAGATAGATATAACAGCTATAGAAAAGGGGCAACAAGAAGCATTTCCACCTGTATACATTGTGATTATAGGGGATGTGATGATTTTGGCATGGCAAGGTTCTGGTAAATAATATAAGGGGTAAATAATTGACAAAATAAGTTAAACATTAAATAGATATTGTATTTATCTAACAGACTCTTTACATAGAGGTGTTTAAATTTTGTTTGACTATTGCAATATTTAATATAATTTTTGATATTACTATCGGTAGTATTCCAAAGTTTGATTCCATAACATGGCATACACATTGACTTGAGTAGTTCTTCTATATTTTATACAGAAATCTATATGTTTTGTACTATGGCTGTGTACTTCATGGGTATTTGTAAAGTACTTCAAGTTGTTTTCTGGGACTTTTTTATGATAAACATTATACATTACAAGCATGGTTCTTAATTCAATTAGATTTGATACATTTAGTTTATAAAATAATGGTTTTGTATGGCTAAAGTATCACTCTTTTGTAACAATTCTTATAGCTTTTGTTGGAGTAAAAATAAACAAATTAGAGTAGTTTTATATGGATGTCCTCAGATTTCACAACAATACACAAGATATGGCAATATAAGGGTTAAATACAGACTAGTCTAACAGGTATTTTAATTTTTAAAGAATACCTAAGTTTTTAGCAACTTTAACTAAATATTTTTCACATGTTCTTTCCACTGGAATTTACAGTCCAGTTCTACACATAAGAATTTAGTATGATACACTCTTTCAATATAAACATCATTGATTGGATGGACACTGTTTACATTTTTACCATAGAAAATCATGTAGTTAGTTTTAGTAATATTTAAAGATAATTTGTTAGCCATAAACCATAAGTGTAAATTCTTCATATTTTCTACATAAAAATATGTTAGTATCATCTGCATATAGAATAACAATTATGATACATTACAGATATCATTTACATATTTATAAATAAAGTTGGTCCAAGAATTGAACCTTGCGGAACGCCATGAATTATACTCATTAGATCTGAGATAATACCATCAATACAGACCTGCTGTAACCTGTTATCCAAACACTTCTAATTACATAATTTTTGGACTAGGATTTTGTGATCTATAGTGTCAAACGCCTTTTTAAGGTCGATGAAAACACCAACTGTATACATAGAGACCATGATGGCAATTGTATATCTTGTAAAACATCACATTAGATATCTGGATTATCGTGGAACTTTAAATCACAAACTGCACACAGGTTTGTTTGGGTTGCCATGATTAATCTGTGTGGAAAAAATACAAAACCAATTATCTCCACAATTACTAGTAGTATAACGTGTTACTGGGACGTGAAGTTAACGATCTAACGTATGCGGTTGGTTGCCGAAGTCTAGTAGAAAATATTGTTTATAAATGATAAAAGACGCCCAAAATTGCCGCTACTACGTTTTAAGCCGACCCTGTATAACTAGTGTCATTTATAAGCATTATTTCCTGCTAGATTTCGGCAGAGACCTTTTGTCTTTTAAGTTCTAATGATTTCGGCAACCAACCGGCGACTAACTATGCCGATCCCAGTTTAGCTCATTTTTTTATTATCCAGGAAACGTTCCGAGCGCCTGTGCAACCAACCACTAAAATCGCCTATGATTGTTTCGTTACGGCACGGAAATCTTACAATCAAATCAATAATGCATAACGTTAATCATTTTCTAAGCTAAACTAATTAGTGAATGGCAGCTCAAAAAACAAGGCACGTGAATGGTTACTGAAATCGATAGCGATAACTTACGTATTTGCACTGTTCAATGTAGCTTAGTATACGTCTTCTGAAAAAATACAGCAGAAAAACAAGTCCATCATTGTTCATGTGTCGCTTCTCCTGCTCTAGAAAGTGATTTGTAACACGAGTTCTGATTGGTTGCTGATTCTACGAGACTTGAACGCGATTTGTATAGGTAGTTGGTCAGATCCTTGTGGGCTTTCGCGATTACCAAAACTTAAAAAAAAATACCAGCAAACAAATTTTGAAAAAAAAATAATAGAATATATGAAAAAAATATTAATATTATTTAAAAAAAAAAAAAAAAAAAAACTAGTATCTTATTTTAATCAGATTGATGATGATAGCGATAATATCAGAGCATAGGTTTTATTTAGGAACTACTGCCAGAGCAGCACAAACGATAAGGACAAATTAACAGCTCCTAGATATTCCCAGATTAACACCAGTTGATAATAACTTTAATTCTCAACTCCGATGAAAGGAACAGTTACTGTGACAAGTTTTACTCATTGCGAATGGGAGGGGGGGGGGGGGTCAACCCGGTTTTATTTTTTTTGCTTGAAGGGGGAGGAGCA
Organism: Saccoglossus kowalevskii; assembly: GCF_978046115.1. NCBI lineage: Eukaryota > Metazoa > Hemichordata > Enteropneusta > Harrimaniidae > Saccoglossus > Saccoglossus kowalevskii. The sequence continues at coordinate 12,620,112 of NC_140648.1, forward strand.
AAGTCTTTTCATATTCCCCAAAGAAAATGACCAGCCCCTTATAACAGGGAAATTATGTTGCTACTGAAGTTGACACCCTACCTAAAACGCTCAGAACTGCTGAATACTGACCAGACATAGCAATTCCGTCTCCATCACATATATCCACCTCCGCGTAATGAAGTATAATCGTTAGTACTGAAATATAAGTAATCGTACGACTATTTAATGCTGTTGTACATATTTAGATAATAATGACTAATAATGTACCGACATGTACATTTAGATTCGCTTTCTTATTAAATTATATAGCATTCGAGATACTAGTACTGGACATCGAGTTACAAAAATGTTTACGTCCACTTTTGCGAAACCACACCAAATCTTCGAGCTACGGGCAATATAAATTGTTATTTTTGTTTAACGTCCGCATCTAGTAACTTTAATTAACAGTTAACATGACTTCTAGTTACAGGCAACATTAATTGTGTGTATATTATAAGTACCTCGAAGTTCAGTTAATTCAAGTTGAATAAGACGAGACTGCATAACATAACAAAACATCACGTAAACAGCATATATTTTGTGCTATCAGTGTCCACATTTCTGAATTGGCCATTAGAAAATGACACAGGCAATGTTTTATTAAAATAAAAATCGGACAAAAGGATAGATAATCACATCCTATTGCCGTTTTAAATGGACGAATACCTTTAGTGTCATGAATAATTGTTCACCCATTTAGTTCATATATATCTACAGTTGATACTGTTAATAATATTACATATTAACCTGATAATACTGTGAAATATTAAATATTAATCTGACACTCCCGACTATCGAGTGTACGCCACAGCTGCTAAAACAACGCAGCTGCTGAACGATGAAAGAACCACCCCACATGCTGTTGACTGTGAGAATAGTTAAGGTATGTATGAATCATATACCTTTCTGGCACAGGCTGCGAGTGGCAGATTGCTAGTTGCGAACTGTGTCAGCTCCGAGTGGCGAACTATTTTAATATAACTGCGTTTGCGAGTAACTGTGTTTATGTAATGACCATTGTGACTGAATACACTAGTTGTGTAAAATAATGAGTGAGTCAGAATCGGTACGGCGTGCTTCCACATAATTCGCCAAAATAATATTGTTGATCATCATCTTTTGTGCCACCTGGTTTATGCAAATGACTATAGTATTCTAAAAGTCTAGGATCACAAATAGTTTCGGGGGGGGGGGTGTTGAGGGGTACCTACGTACAAAATTGGAGGCCTGGGAAGGAGTAGTTGACAATTAGTGAGAGTTATGATGACGTTGCTATTGTTGATATGAATTTTAAAAACAATTTGACTTAGCCCTTCATCGACCCAGGAGGCGGCGGCGGGTTGGTCAAAGGTCAAATGGCTTTTCTTGTCAACACAGCACGTGATAAACTCATGAATGTGGTTCCTGTAAGAGTTGACATATTTTGCCAATGTTTGAAATGAACATTAATTTTAGATAATTAAATTTGGCGATGTTTCTACAGTTATCGCGGCCGAACACAATCATAGTTGTTTCCCTAGGTCGGTTCTACGAGTCTGACCTGGTTTCACCGTGACGGTGTCATAGGCGTCGGTGGTAGAATATGCCTATGGCAAACAATATAGGTTTACTGTATTTACAAGCATATTTCTCTGTTATTGCAATTTTTTTAAACTCGGTTGTTGAGAAAGGAGGTGATTTTTTTTCTTATGTTGTATTAAAAACTACTTTGTTTCGTTCCAGTAATATATACGTACAGTTTATAACATTTCCAAATTCTAAATTTAGAATACTATTTACATAGGATAGTTATGGTTTGTTATTGTCCACCTAAATGGGAGATATATACCAAATAAAACGCTTTCAAACCTATTTGGAGGTTTGTTTGTTGAAGCTTTTGTTATAGCAAGCAGTAGTTGATGGGTATTGTTGGTGTTTTGTGGAACTTGTTTTATTCCTAATGTTTTATTTATAACTATTTTTATTTCAAACAATGTATGCAATTGATCAACACGTAAAGTGTGTACAATTTCCTCATTGTATTATATATGTGTGGAGTGATATGGTTTAAAGTTTTCTTATTTTTATTTAAACCTAAAAATAGGAGATTTTCAATCCAATTTTTCTAAAAAGATGCTATTAAATATTCATACTTCCCTCAGTGTTCATACCAACCTTTTCTTGCCGTTTGTTTGTTGACCTCGGTCAATTGCATTAATTTCTAGGCATATGGTTATCATGTGTGAAAACAAATTGCCAAACATTTTCATCTATTCAGGGAGACGAGGTTTAGTTTTTGACAGCTGCCGTCAAATTGGTATCTCGTATTTGTTTTCCTTAGCTGGTATTCTGTGAATCTGACCTGGTTTCACGCTGTCATAGGTGTCAGTGTTGGTTTGGTGATAGGATATGCTTACATCAAATATTATGGGATTTATTGTGTATTCATAGGCATATCCCTGAAAAAGGAGATTGACATACAAGAAAAAAAAATGAATCGAATCAATGGAATCATCTGATAATTTATTGACACTATATAGCTAAGTAATTTTCACGTATAAATGCACACCCTCGCTCATATCTGGCATAACATTGTTTGAATGTGCAAGGAAGTGTTTTGTTTGTAAAGAAGCTTGGATCCTTTGTTTGGAAGAGCCGGGTTAATTATTTACTATACGTACGTTATATATATATATATATATATATATATATATATATATATATATATATATATTACTTAGTAGACACAACTTAATTTCCAATGTTCAAAGATATATTATTATAGTGATAAGATTTGAAATGCGGTAACGTACTTCTACAATCTCCCACACAGAGTTCTATTTATACGAATATATAATTCTGCCACCACGCGATCTTATGCTCGTTGTTGATTGGCTGCTGAGTCACAGTGATACTACTTTGAAATACGCCCACCAAAACATTTCAAACCCGACGAAAGTGTTAGCACCGTTTGTAGATTCTGGCTGTTTTCAAAACGAGAAGCTCGCTTTTTATTTTCCATAGCACAAACGGTGTGGCAGTAAACGATTTAGTCGTCAATACAAATACAAGTGTTTTCGTTCGTTTATATTTCTTCGCCTGGCAATCGACAGGATCATCAGGTTGATGAGCCGAGTAACACCTTAGTAACCGTCATTCCGCGACGAAATTATTTATTTTGTGAATTATAAATATTTCACCCTTTAGTGCGTTTAGGAAAAAATCATTTTCAGCTATCTATAAAATATTTTAAAACTTGTTTAATAGTAAAAAGACATCAACACTGAAGCCCGAAAACGGGTCTATTAATCTGGGTTCCGTCCGTCCGTCCGTCCGGAGCCATTTCTCGGACCAATCTTGCTCAATCTTGGTATACAGACAATGTATGATGATCTACATATGTACGCCAATTTTCGTTATGATTCGATCAAATATGGCTAACGGCAGCCATTTTGTCCCTCAAATTTGCTAAATTGATATTTAAACGTGCCCGGAACTGTTTCTCAGAGCTGAACAGGGCGATTTCAATCAAACTTTTTATGGTGATCATGCATATTGGGTTATAGGTGCACATCACTTTTTTTTCGAGATTCGGTCCAAGATGGCAGACTGGCGGCAATTTTGTTTCTTTCCATTTTCATGCTAATTACTTCATAAGATACGGCCTGATTCAGTTCAAAGTGTGTACATAGGTACTACACTTCAAGATAACACAACACCATGTTTTGTTTATTAGAGATTTGATCAAACTTGTCGAAATGGCGGCCATTTTGTTAAATATCTTAAAATCACAGTCTGTAACGTGTCCGGAACTGTTTCTCGGAGCTGAACAGGGTCAATTCAATCAAACTTTGTATGCTGATCATGCATATTGGGTTATAGGTGCACATCACTTTTTTTTTGAGATTCGGTCCAAGATGGCCGACTGGCGGTCATTTGTTTTTTCCGTTTTCGTGCTGATTCCTCCATAATTTGTTCAAAATTTGAACCAAGGTGGCCGACTGGCGGCCATTTTGTTTTTTCCCCTTTTTTTGTGCCGATTCCTCTGAAAGATATGGCCTGATTCACTTGAGAGTGTGTACATAAGTAGTATATTGCACGGTAACACAACAACATGTTTTGTCTTGAGATTCTTGATCTAATTTGTCGAAATGGTGGCCATTTTGTAAAAAAAACCCCGTAAAATATCATTATGTAAGATGTCCGAAACTGTTTCTTGGAGCTGAACAGGGCGATATGGCCTGATTCAGTTCAATGTTGAATAGGGCATTTTCAATCAAACTTTGTATGATGACCTTACATATTAGGTTACGGTGCAAGTCATATTTCTTTTGGAGATACAATACCTGACTGGCTGCGTTTGTCTTTCATGATATTTCCTCTGTAAGATATAGTCCAATTCAGTTCAAAGTTTCCACGTAGGTACTATACTGACAGTAACACAATATATAATCTGTGTTAGTGTTAAAAAACATTGATCTTTCATTTATACATGTACTGAACATTTACATCGACTACAGCTAATACTTAACAAGCATTGATAATGCATAGTCCCCGTTAATTATAATTTAGGTGTCTTCCTCAAACGACAGTGGAGTTATTTAGAACATTTGGTCACATGTCATCCTGACCCTTTACTAATATGTTTTTTTCATTCTAAATAACATGCAACCTTTATTCAGATGTATAATTTCTTATTACAAACTAGTAGTAGACTACTAATAGATTTTATTTGACTATTTTAATCAATGTGCCCGACTGACAAAGTTCGTTTTAAGGGCTTCTTTCTATTTTTGGGACACACAATGCAGGAACAATGATGGTAGAACATAAGAAGCATTTAGTCCTAAACATTCGGTTTGGCGAATCTGAAAATAAGGAACTTGTGTTTTGGGTGAATCCATGCATCTGTTTAACATCTTTTTCATACACAGTCATGGCTTCAATTTTTTTTAAAATGAGGTACAAGATATAATGCGCTACAGTTTTTTGTTCATTTTGTCAACCTTTCACTGACTGGTTATTGTTGGGAGAGAAAAAAACAAGTCAACCAAGTCATTTGCTGTGTCTTAATTGACCAATTTCATTCAAACTCGTGGTATGTTACTGATTCTATCATTTTTTCAGTATTCTGCCCATTATTTTTGACTTTCATGTGCGAAGCCCACAATAGGAGTATTTGCAGTGTGTATGTGCGTGTATATTTAATAACCACATGTTAGTTTTTGATGAAATTTGTTCTTAGATGATCAGGTTTTGGGTTAAATCCGTGCATGTTAAATACCTAATTTGCATGATAATTAGCTCATTTTAGCTGTTTCATGTATGTTCCACTGATATCTAGAGAACTACCTATTTGACTTTGATAAAACTTTGTTGTACATATATGCTCTGGTACAATATGCAGACCCGTTTATTTTTGGGTAAAAAACTATGCATATTAATTTACCTAATTGTATAATTAGTAAATATTTGGCTTTTCTGTTGATATTTCAAGAACTAATCATTGCATTTCAATGAGACTTGGACATAGATGTTCTAGAAGTTGCACATAGCTAATTAGCTTTGTATAAAAGTGCAAATTGATCACATAATAATTAGTCAATTAGTTATTCTACTGCTATTTCAAGTACTAATGACATTAAAATGAAACTGGGTAAATAGGCCTAGGCCAATGTACATACCTAATATGACTGGTTAATATCATTGCATATTAATTACCTAATTTGCATAATAATTCATAATGAAACTTAGTACATTGATGGTCTGACATTGTGTCATACCTTATTAGTTTTACATTAAAATATGTGCATATTATCAATAATTTCCATCAATATCTAAAGATCTTGGTACATAAATAAACTAAGACAATGCACCTAATTAGTTTTCGGTTTATAATACATCCACAATAACTACCTATTTTGCATACAAATTAATCATCATATTATAATGAACCATTAATTACCTAATTGTGTCATGGAATAATACACAGACCTAATTAGTTTGGGGTTGAAATCTATGCATAATAATTGCTTATTTGTAAATATTGCATTTCAAAAAGACTTGGTATATAAGTGTCTGGAAACAGTGTATTAGTACAAACTTCACATTTCATTGACATTTGGTTCATAGATGCTCTGGAGGTAAGCTATAGACGTGATTAGAATAATATCGAAAAACATGCATATTGATTTACAGCATCTCAAATATTCAGATTTAAATTGAACTTGTGGTAGAGGTGCTCTAGAATGGATTACTAATACATGTACTTACATTCATGATTTTCAAACTGTAAAAACATGTGGATCATATAGCAGACAATTATTCGTTGTCAAGCTTTTTGTTTGAAAGACTAATTGCTTTTCAATATGTATTCAATGCTCTCAGCACACAGGAGTTCTTTCTAAGGTTTCTTTGATTCCATATTTGGTTTAAATATGGTACGCAATTGATTATCAGTTGTTTTGCATTTTAATGAAATTCAGTCAAGTGGCCAGAAACCTCAAATTCAAACATGTTTCCCATACATGCCTGACGATTTCAAATAAACTTTGTATGAGCATCACATATGTATGGTACATACATTTATGGTCACCAATACATGTACGTTTGTTTTTTTATTTGATTAAAAATAGCTGGCCGCCAACGTTATAATAATAATGTTAACTTGAAATCGTCGATTTCGGACTTGGTCTGAAATTATTGAAAGTGATGCGCTGCTACCATCTCAGCAAACCACTTGTGAGACAATTATCAACAACAAAAATGAACACAAACCCTTGGTCTAGGTAGTACAGTTTTTTTTCTCATTGTATGTACAAGAATAAACTAGAAATGTATGACAGGGAAAATGGCTTGGTAATTTGTTGACACATTTTCACTGCTAAAAAGTAAGAAAGACATAAAACTTAACAATACATATTCGAAATATTTATCATTTTAAGCAACATAGCAAATGTACTATATTAGTACATCGCCAATAGAAGCACAACATCATAATGTAAATTTTACTATTCAAACTTGAGACATTATCATATAACTGTAGGACTGTAGCTGATTGGCTCCTGAGTTGGAATGACAATGTTTGGTTTCATATAACCCAGGAAAGTTCTCTATGTTCATCGTGTTAGTATGCAAGTGATTGTTCAACACACCAACGACTTATTTTGTTAGAGGTTGTCTCTCAATGTTCCTTAAACGGATCATTTGGCTGTGAAAGATTGGTATTTTTTCTGATTTGTAGGAACCTGAAAAACGAGTTTCTCAACTCGTCTCCTACTTAGTTTCAAGTCGTATTCAAGATGGCGCCCCTATATAGTAACTATCACTATCTAATTATATACTTCCGAGATACAGTGTTTTTCTTATCTTATAAATCATCACCGCTCTTCAGCTTTGCTGTTGTCATGGGGTGTGGATGCTTTGTCACAAATATGTCACCACAACTGTCAGAATGTGAGATATATACAATAATTCGGAATATACAAGGTTTCAAATATAGACGCATGGAGCCGGGAACAGCCACCAGTTGGCCTTATTGAGGCTTGCCATAGCTCATTTAGATTCGAGTGTAAACTGCAGAAACAGTTGTTAAATTTGGTGACCAACTTAGAACTTCAAATAACCACAACAGAGAGAGCGGGGGCCAAGACCGAATATACTTGATTCCGGCTATTCATACTAAATGCTTTCTATTAATAATTTCACTTTCAAATAATATTCTTGAGATATGTCTATGTCATAACCTCGTTAAAGGTGTACACATCGCGCATGCTTTGGGCAATTTTTCTGTATTCCACAACGCATGCGTCATCACAGCGAGGTCAATTGAAGTTTATGTTCCAAAGTAACATTCAGCACCGTCAATGAGGTTTCATCGCATTGATGGTGCTGAAGGTTGTATTGGATAAGGGACGATATCAGATATACACAACAGCTAACAAGCCAGCGCGACAGCTGTGGATTTTTACACACTCCCACCATGTCATACGCTGACTCCGGATAGAATTGGGTATATATGTAAAGAAATGCAATCTTTTCTAGAAACAAGTTGCATGTGATCCAGCTTTTTCGTTATCAACATGTGTTATTCAAACTTTGAAATCACTATAAAATATAAAAAGAGAAGGAATAAAACTCAATGTTTTAGTATCAATCATTTTTCCTTACATACTTGATATACATCATTTAATAATGGTAACCTACAACATATGATTATTATAATGTTAATGTTTTTTATTTTAGGTAAAATCCGTGGAAACGATGATTCACATTTAGGAGGTATCTCAGTTTTCACGATGGCAGGCTGGCATGAACAAGAGTCAGTGTTCTTTGCTAATGATGGTGATCAAATCCCGGAAGCTTTGTTTGAACCTCCATGCAATGAAGCGAGAGTAGTATACCTGCATAGATGCAACATTTCAGAATTACCAAATACAATAACATGTTGGAAACGTATAAGACATCTGGGATTGTGTGAAAACAAACTAACGGGTATTGAACCTGTTGGATATCTGACGACACTGTTACGACTGGATGTTAGAAAAAATCCCCTGGAATCCCTCTCACCCAATCTTACAAATCTGGTTAATTTGGAGACATTCATGTGTGACAGCATTGATGATGTTTTAGACACGCCTGTGAGGATTGAAGAAGACCTGGAAGAAATAAGAAAACTATGGAGAAGAATATTTAAAGAGAAAATAAAAACAGGTAGGTATAAACAGCAAAATAATAAATTAAAGCTGTAAACAGCATTCGGGGATCAGAGCACAGTCAGCTGGCGCACAAGTGATACTAAAATAAATATTTAATATATGGGGGCCGCCATCTTGAATGCGGCATAAAACTAAATATATAGACTAGTTGTGAAACACGCTTTTCAGATTCCTATAAATCAGGAAAAAATACCAATCTTTCGCAGCCAAACGATAACAAAATTCGGCTGAATTCGTCGTTTTTGTGTGGAAAAATCCCTTGCATACGAACACCTAATTACACGGAGAACATAGAACACTTTCTTGGGGTGTTTGAAACCAAATATTGTCATTCCAACTCAGCAGCCAATCAGCGATTGCCTTACAGTTAGATGACTTCAACATAGCATTCAGTTATATTTCCATGGGTGTAAATAACCTATTACCATTTTCACCAATCACGTGGATCAGCTCAAGATTCTGACAATTTCAATGCATAACAGATAGTAAACTAGTGAGGGACTGTAGACACTGACTAAAACATGTAATTTCTTTGTTTAACCTTTAAAGTTTGCAAGCTTGAAAAAATATGAAATGAAAAATAACCGACAGTTGTTTACCTAATCATACCTACCAGAAAGTCCCTGTAAATCTTCAAAATATCTTCTGAGTTCCTAAAGGAGGCACATCCGTCACTAAAGTACAGTGCTCCTATTTCTGAGCGTTGCCTACCTGATGCCAGAGCCAAAAGAAAACTGTTTTCATAGTTACATACTTACATATGTATTGTCGCTAGGACCAACAAGTCCCAGTCAGGAGGATTCGTTAAACCCTTGGCATGTGGCCTCTTCGAGCGGAAAGACTTAAACAGTTGCAGCATAATCAAACTCGAAGCCAGTTTCAGTCCATCAGATTTGGAACAAAACTGACCGATATCCAAGAATCGTTGATATTGCTTTTCCTTGATCAAATAAATATGGGAAAAAATCGGCTACCTCACTAATAGAGGAACTGAGATGATCAATCTCCCTTCCATCACACCAATCAATGTACAGTCTCCATCTAGATTCGTACAAACGTCTGGTGTCGTCCGACTGTGCCAAAGCGAGGAACTTGGACAACTCTGCAGAAAAGCCTTGCGCTTGCACAAGTTTATTGACAGCCTCCACGCGTGAAGATGGAATAGCGCGTGACTCATCAGTAGAGTGCTGTTCGGCTGGGACAACAGATCTGGAAGATCCGGCAACTCTACTGGGAACCAATCCTTCACTGGCCAATTGGGCGAGAGGGCGTCCATAGCACTGTTGCGTATCCCTGGAAGGTGGTGAGCCGATAGCTCCACTTGGTTCTCCAGGCACCAATGGAGAATCTCCTCTGCTAGCTTTGACAACATTTGCAAATGTGTCCCCCCCTCCTCGTTGATATGTGACACTACTGAGGTGTTGTCTGTCCAATGCAGGGCTCTGTGATGGTGTGCGACATCCTGAAAATGCTTCAGAGACAGTAGGACTGTCTGTAACTCCAACTAATTGATGTGACGGTTCGAATATGCGGGTGGCCACGTCCCTTGGACACGACTGTAGGAGGGAGTTGACTTTTGAGGCCACGTCCCTTGGACTTGAAGGTCCATCAGATGACCGTCCCATCCCTGGAGCGACACATCTGTAAAGAGTCAGTGAGGGAGTCGTCGGATCTGGGGGTATTCCCATTTCCAAGTTCCATGCATCCTTCCACGAAGGAAGGGCCGATATCACTTGGTCCGACAATTGAACCCTGAGACTGGAGAGCTAGGCATGAGTACCAGGATCGGGACGGGGAATCCATGGAGAAGACTGTTGTATCGCATGAGTATCCCATACCAATCACCCCCGTCTATCGCCTTCTGAGCAACCTTCATAGCCTGGGCCACACAAGGTGCCCAGGGAAGTTGTTCAACAGGCATGGTCTCCACGCCAGCAGTGGGAGAGGAGAGCACCAATGAAAACGGGTCCATCTGGGGGCGGGGACAACAAAGTGCTCGCCTCCCTTGCTTGGGAAGTGGTAGCTGAACCCCCGAAAAGGGTTGAGTACCACCCTGCACCGGGATACCTGAACCAACCGGAGTCCCCTCCCCTTGCAGAGTCACAAGTAGGGGCACTCTGCACGGCTTGGTGAGACACAGGAAGCGATGCCTGGTCAGCCTGAGTCTGAGGGGGGTGGTGTTGAATTCGCAAGAGGACGCACAAGGTGATCTCTTCCTGAGCGAGGGCCTCCTTCTGTAAAAGAAATGGACACTCCCTTTCTCACTGATGTGAGTTGTCTCCCATGATCCTCTAAAGGAGAGATCACTGGGGGGATGGGACACATCTGACCCTAGCCCTGGCGGAGGGGGTATTTCAGCCCATGTCCCACCAACCTGACTTGCCCCTCGGTCCTCCTGCGTCATACCCCACCACTGCAGGAGGGAGTTGACTTTTGAGGCCAGATTAAACATCCAGTCCTTCCAAGCAATGGGAGAGCTGATCACCGTGACTAGTGTCGATAAGGGAATACAACAGACCCTACACCGCGTTCATGCAAGTTCAGACTAATAATACAACAGACTTGCAACACCTTTTGTTTAAGATGTTAATCGGCTGTCACCGTCAAAGTTTACTGAACACTGGATATTTTGCACACTTCACGCTTCTTCAGAAATTGCGCATTTCTTCGTAAAATTATTCCGGACATTTTGACCTTTGCATATCTGTGTAAGAATGTTAAGAATCGACCAACAATTAGGTGAGTTACAAGTAACTGAACGTCTTAGTGTTTACCTCAAATAGTTTTTGAATATATAATGAACAACTTTGAAACGATATTTCTTGATGTTGCGGATTTTGCAGAAGGTTTCCAATATTTTTTCGGGAGAGAGCATATCGCTGGATTTTGAGCGATCATACCATTTTGTGTGTTACTCGTTTTGTTTTTGTGTTCCGGGGTACTGAGAAATAGGATAGTTAGTATTGTGTACATGATATCTCTCTGTGTATCAGCGTAATCCTGTGTGTTATTGTTGTCGCATTCGACTTCATAGTACGCGATCTACGTGTTGTTCAGTGACTGTTTCAATGATACATTTTTTGTCAGTATTGTTGCTATTTCGAATTTCACTGATTTTGTTTGACTTCAGTCATAGTTTTGTATAAAAATAGCCCAGTATATTTCTATTCTTAATTTCATGAAATGGAAAACACGAGATCGCTCAGGAGTTGCCGATCTAGGACTGCCAAGTTCTTCAGAGAAAATGCCATTAACTTCGTCAAGATGTTCTCCTAAAATAGCTTCCTGTCACAGTGTAAGGCCTTTTTATCGCTAATGAGAGGACAACCGGTGAACGGTTGGGCATGTCTTGTATTCCATGCACACAAGTTCAAGGAACTGACTTGTTCTGATGCTTACCAGCGGGACACAAGTCCTTTTTTCAGGGGTCAATTTCCACCTTGTGTACCTATGGTAGGTCTGCACTTTTGCATCCACATCATGTTCCACATCCTGGGCCAATATAACCTCAACCACAACAAGTCTAGAACTCTCTCCTTGCCGGGGTGTCACATGTAATCGCTTCAGGCAGAACCAAATGATAGCACTCCTTTCCTTTTGCATCTGTTCACAATTGATGTAAACTATTTTTGAACCACAAGTGATTCCACTCCCTCAATGCCAATCTAACCTCAGCAATCTACCCATTTCTTTACTGTCAAGGGGGTCTATGGGATCTTCCAACATAATCTACCAATCACAGTATCCTTCCGCTGCAGCTCTCTCCATTCATCCATAGTGACAGCAAGAAGCGCTGGACCATGCACCCATTTCTCAGGTTCTTCCAGCTGATCATCATCAGCTTCTGCAGTTACTCCCAGTACTTTCACAGCAGGCATGGCTGAGGTGGGCTGAGCACTGCTTATGGCTACAACAGTCACCTTCTACATGGTCTCACACTCATTTGCACCAGATGGCATCCAATCAAGCCAACCACCATGACCAGAGTCATCTGTAGTGTGCACTTGTTGTGGTCTATGGAACAGGTTGTCAGCATCAACATTCCGTCTACCAGGTCTATACTGCAGTTCAAAGTGGTACTGCGAAAATGCGGCAAGCCATTGGTGTCCGGTCACATCCAATTTCACACTCCTAATATACATGAGCGAGTTGTCACCACAACAAACTTGTTGCTGTGCAAGTAGTCACTAAACTTTTATGTGACAGCTCACTTCAGCGCAAAAAACAGCATATGAGCTGGATAGTTGCGACCACTCTTGGCTAGTCTTCGACTCACATATGCTACAACCCTCATCTGTTCTCCAGCAACCAGACCCACCAAACTTGCATCTGTATGGAGCGCAGAAGGGCTTGCTGTAGTCGGGATATGTCAGGACCTTTTTGGGTCATCAGCCACTCAACCAAAGTGTTGAATGCTAGTTGGCATTCTGGAGTCCATTCAAACTTTGGCCACTGACCTCCTGGCACCAATCTCACATTGCTTCCTCTATCAGTTCTCTACCAGTTTTTGAATAGCCTTCAATGAAGCGGCGATAATATTCCATTACTCTGGGAAATGTTTTCACCTCCTTGGCGATGGTAATTACAAGCCAGGTTCTCAAGGCTTCGGTTTTCCCTGGGTCTGTCTGTATGCCGTCTTTTGATACAACATGGCCAAGATATTTGATCTTTTCCTTGAAGAACTTGCACTTCTTAGCCTTCAGACCTTCAGGCGCTGGAACATCTGTTGAAGTCTGCACAAGTGTTCTTCACGTGTTCTGTATCAGAGTACACCACAATGTCATAGTCCTAAACTCTTCTCCATAATCCGCTGAAACTCGCTGGCACTGGTTGCCAGTCCCATGGGAAACCTGAGGCACTCAAAGTGACCAAACAGTGTGATGAATGCCGTCTTCTCCACATCTCTGTCATCCATGACCAGTACCCCAACTTCAAGTCTAACATACTGAATAATGTCGCCCCTTCAAAGCATCAAAGCACCCTTCGATGCGTGGTGGAACATAGGCATCTCTGATAGTGTGTGCATTCAACTTTCGATAGTCTATGTACAGCCCAATCTGATTAAAATCTGATGTAGTGTACAGGCTTTAATTATTTCATTATTTTACTTTGATTTTGATTTTGTGATTTGTTTTTAATTCCGTCCTACATACATCTGAGACTGCCTATGTAACGAGATTTCAAAGAGACCCACTATCAACGATTTTAGTCAACAGATCACAGACCTCCTTCTATAGTGCACCTGATGACGTCACCAGCAAAGTCAGGTAAAAAAAACGCTTAAATAAAATAAAAGTTTATCATTGTCAAATGTAACGAAAGTCATCTTTTATTTTTATGTTTATATTGTGGCTTGAATGGTTTCAGTTTAGCTCGTTATTTTGCATAGTTGTTCCGGGAGTGTAGATTTTTTCCCCACCAATATCCGTTTCAAGGCGCTTGCCCTGGAGACGGCTAATGTTTTGTTGACGATCAGGTCATATATTAATCAAAATGTATCAACATTTTGTACATAATACAATTACTCTTTATAAAAAAATATACTAGTAATTTCTAATTAATGGTTTATTCAAGTGGGCAAAATATAATGTTCAGAAAGATTGCCTGTAAAGTGAAAAGTGAAACAACAGACAGCCTGTATAAAAAGGGGGGCTGTGATTGCTTGTTATATAGGCAATGGGTCATATTTTTGTTGGCTTTCGCAATTACCAAAACTTCAAAAAATAAATACTAGATTGAAGTAAAATAAAAACAAAACAAAAAAAACAACAAACAAAATAGGATCTCATTTTAATCAGATTGTGTACAGCCACGTGCTTCCATCTTTCTTTGTCACCATCACAATCGGAGCCACCCAGGGACTAAGTGACTCGCATATAACACCACTGTCAATCATACCCTGCAATACCTGTCTAAGTTCTTCATATTGAGCAGGTAATACACGCCTATGACTCTCTCTTATCGGCTCATCATTCGTCAGCCAAAACATCTGCGTTGCTCTCAAAACATTCCATTACCTCAGCCAACTGATGTCCATGGAGTTGGGCTTGGGACATGTCAAACTTCACCCCTTTCACATGAAATTGCTTATTCATGTTACCGACTTCTCTCACACCAGCATGTGGCTACTCAATAAACAGGCCGTCGGATTTGTCGCCACATTTGATGTTGTTTTGTCACTCAGCTCCGCCATGACCACATACTCACCACACTGAGTCCCACCACGCACCTTGCTCCAGACAATGCAATTAGTGTCAGGTCGCACAGTGAGTGGAGTCTTACACACGGCATTAACCTCACAAATATGGCCGTCGAAACCAACAAATTTGTCTGGCTTTGAGTGCACGACAAGTTCCTTCGCCTATTCTATTGTACTGACCAGGCAACCCATCTCTAACCAGTCAAGCAGGTTAGTACCAGCAGTAACTGGCACTCAGTTGTACTCGTTATCAGCCACCACCATAACAATGTGTGATATTCCCACTCATCAGCAAACATTGAACGAGGGAAAGACAGAGGGACTTCAATATACCCTACATACGACATATACCCTACATACGACAATCTCTCACCACCAGCTCCTGTGACAACAACAAGATTTATCAAGGGGTTTCACAAGGCAAGGTGTTTACAGCAGAAAGCATTTCCTACACACGTGACCTGCGAACCTGTATCCAGTAAACAAGCACATTCCCCTGATGAAAATGGAACCCTCACGATTTTATCCAACCAAACGATCCCATACACTGTTTGTCATTATGAGTGGTTTTTGGCCTTGACGCGAAGTATGTATACCATCTGGTTCTCTGCCTTTTCTACCAGTGAACCACCATAATGCTGTTCTACACTCTTTTCTACATGCTTTACAGCAGAATGTTGATTGCGCTTGCATTTTCAGCAGTGAAGAATAACTATGTGATAGTAGTGAGAGTTTGACCAAGTATGGAAAACACTATCAGGCTTCTTGACAGCATGCATAGGACACCTCGATGATGTCCTCACAAGTGTAGCAAGTAATAACTCTCTCCGATCTGGCTGAGCACTGCTTGGCCATGTTACCCAACTCATTGCAGATGTAACACCTGAAGATGCCATGTGGTTTTGTCACATGGTGCAGGTTCGAAAACAGAGACGCCATTGTCAGCTGCAGGTGCTGTCGCATCCTTGAGTACTATGACATCGGCTTGCTTGCACCATCATCGCTTTTCTCCCCACATTGTCACACTGCCTATCATCCTTACGATCATCCCCAGCCAGTGACACATGACCCTTGACTGCAGCGGTCGTGTTACTCCTGTCAGACCATTCCTGTTCATTCTATGCAAGTCTCAGGCCAGAGTTGTTTGAAGGTTGAGATGTTTTCAAACTTGTGCTGCATTACATTCTTTACGTCTCTATGGCTGCAATGCCTCCCCGCTCTTTAATTGCATTAAGTGCAAACTACAACCACAAGCCATAGTCCTTTATGTCCTCACCTTCCCTTTGTCAACTGTCTTTGTAAAACCTTTCTAATATCATTCTCTGAACCACTCTCCACTTTGCCATAGGGAATTTCCAATGTCGAAATGATGTCATCAATGTAAGCATTCTCTCCCATGTTCATGATCAATTCCGCCGCGTCACCTTTCAAAGACACCTTTATGACAGTATTCAGCATGATTGGTGACATAGTCTTTTTTCCTCAGACAAACAATAGCATATTTCCATTGTCCAAAGTCAACATCCCCCTTGCATTGGTCGTTGCCGGAGAATGTAGACATGCAGGGTCTTGCGTATGCATCAAGGCCAACAATATATTGAACGCGTTCTCCACCTTCAATGCCATTCACAGGTGTGGTGGTGCTTTTCAGTATTTCCACGCCTGGGCGGCCGACCATACTTTCTCTCGGAATGCCATGTAGACTGTCCATCTTGCGATAGCGTCATTCACATTCCTTTCGCATCTCCTCCATGAGAGACTCGTCAGTGTGTTTCTGTTTAATCTTTTCGTCTACCAATCTACGGGCTCTTTCACGCAAGCAATCATCTCTACATCTCTGTGTTCAGCACCACCTGATACAGGTGTATCTAAAAAAGAACCGCCCTCTGCCATATTGACAAGTAACCACAAGTACAAAGTGAACCCAATGTCACAAAATTGACTGATCACCTCGACTGTAAACCAACACCAGATGGTTTCTGCTCCACTCTTGCTCTAATGTAACTGAACAGCGATCCACACGCACCAATATCACGTTTGTTATTCAATTACCAACCGAGCCAACATGTTTGGGCGCCAATCTGCCACCCCTGGCAATCATGGGACTCTGACTGGGCGAGGCAGATGACGAAACTTCTGTCCACCAATCTAAATAATCTCAGCAGGAGTCGTCTTTCTTCTCCCAATCTCAGGGGCTGTCTCTGGTACCAACAACACACTTGGTGGTCCGGAGTAGAGGACTTGGTCCGGAGTAGAGGACTTGGCATGTAGATACAGTCAGGGAATGAGTCAGTCAACCCAAGAATTCTGCCAACACAGATATTATGAACAGTGACAGCATATGCTGCCGATATGATGCAATAACGTCAATACGATTCCCACCATACAGTGAGAATTACAATAGAATAAAACCCACTAATAATAATTGCTACACCATATTAACCCAACAGAACCTAGGCCAACCTAATTAAACTAAATTAAGCTGGCAGGACCTTGTTGCCTAGTCGTTAAACTGAATTAACCTGGTGGCACTTAAACTAAATTTACCTGACAGGGTCTGATTCTCAGCCCGACTACAATAAAATGCCAAACTACTATACAGAAGGGATAACATGAACAAAGCAATAAATACTGCTCGCACCAGCTCCCACGCTATACAAAAAAAGGTGAAGCATGTGAATGAGAAAAGATTAATAATGCCTGACACAGTAAATATTAAATCATTAGCTCAGTATACACACATGCATGCACTCAAATATGCACACAAAATACAAGGATTTAAATGCATGTCACAATAAAATCATTTCACGACGCAATCCTGAGATGTGGCTGATTGAATAGTGTGACTGTTTCATCAAAGAGAGTGCGTCACCACCCAAAAACGCCACCAAACAAGAAAATTTGCTGTGGTTTTTCAAACAAGCCAAAACAATGCAAGTACCATAACGTGTGTTCACAGTAATAATTTATTCTTGATAAAAAACACAACAGTCAAAACGGCTCACATAATACACAGGAAAATTCACAGAAGCACGCTATAGATGATGACGCAACCAAAAGCTATACACAAAAAGTTTTCTCACTCTCCAGAAAAAAAGATGTAAATCATAAAGTTTTGATGCAATAAAAATTCATGTGAGGACCGTTCAACGTTCAATAGCAATCAACAATGTCTGGGACACTTTTCCGCCAAACGATTTACCTACAAGTCACGACAAACTTCACATAGGTTGAACTAGAAGTCCATCGGCGCATCACAACAACAGTGTTTTTCTTCAGCGACGACTTTCTTGTCCCGGAATTTACGATCTACTTCCAACCTTTGTTCAGTGGCCACACAGTCTTCTCTCGACGGCACAGTGCGACGTGTCCAGCTCAAACCCACAAAAGTTAGTGAGATAGATCTGACCCGATCATTGTTTCTCTCCTCCAGTACAACACTTCCAAAATGTTCCAGAATAAACAATTTCAGAATTTGACATGTATATTTATACAGTATATATTGTTTGAATGTTTGGTGTGATTATTGTACACAAATTGTGAATACTGTGCGAGTGGCTTATAATAACGCTATATGATTGATCTTTAGCCTTAAACGGGCTAGCAGCGATAGTGGTAATTGTGTGAATAGAAATATTTTGAACTTTGAATCTCTTCAGCGCAAGGAATTATATAACTTCAGTCAGTGCCTACTTACGAGCGAAAATGCCTTAATTCGTATTTGTGTCAATTCTGATTTTCCTATCCAAATTTTGCACTAATCTTAGACGTATTTATTAGTGTTGGTATTTGTTATGTATTTAATATGGGACTTTTTTGGCCTGAAATAATGGATTAAATAAAAATAATACATAGTACGCAAAGGATTACAAAATCGAAATGTATACAAATAATGAAAAAATCACATAAAATACCAACTATCGAACAGACTGGTGCCCTATCAAGTCATACCTGCAGCAACCATTAATACACAGGGAGGTTACACCTGTTGATTTCAAGCCAACTCAACGCCACATTCAAATGTGACAGCTACCATCTCGAAAATTTTGAAATGAGTTATTTTGCCTATTTTGCAGTACTTCGCGCATATGTTGCTATGTGTGGACCTTATGGTGCTGGGAAGACATCAACAAAAAGAAATTTAGTTGGTGAGCCATTTCAGGAGCAACATGTCAGTACTGAAATGGGAGATGTATTTGCTTTAAATCTAGACAGTTGGACCATTGAACATAAAGGTAAATGATCAGAGTGTTGAAAGTCTTTATCAAGTAAAGACTGTATTTTAAGCTTGGTGTTTGGTGTTCACGCTAGCTGCTGTACTATTATGAGAAGCTATCACATTACCTATCACCCATATACTAAATTGCAAGTCTTGGAGGTTTGGCAACAAGTTATTTCTCTCAACTCCCAGTCTTGCCTCAATCTCTCATTATAACAATTCCAGTTGTCTGGCTTTATTATGACACAACAATCTTCTCATAGCTCACATACTTCTGTACATATATGGTTGTTTTGGTATGATGACTTTCATAATGTTTGTCTGATAGCATTGCACTGTTTTTACTCACTAAAGTTTAATGTCATTTGAAAAAAAAGTTACATAACGACACTGATTACCGTGGTACACAGAGCTATGCAAATAAATTTATATGTATTAAATGCAGAAATCAGTATTGTCAAAAATCAGAAATATATATTCCCTATTTCAGCACGACCTGAAAATTCAGATCAACACCTCAATCCAGAAAACAGCAACATCTGTTCTACTACCCGGAGTACATCACGAGTTATTCTAGATAGTGGAGACAGAAGCGAAATGAGTCGTCAATCATCTGTTGATAGAGCAGCATCTGATCAGCTTATACGTCTGGATGAACGTATACTACAAGCAGAAAACACAGAAACAAGAGACTTCGATGTTACGCTCATCGACTTCGCAGGACAACAAGTCTATGAAATTTCTCATCAGGTTAAATCAATACATTTTCTCATATCAACACTTGCACACCTCCAAGTAACAACTTTGGTATTGTATTTGACATCCAGACACTAAGTGACAGCAATATTTTGAAATGAGAAGCATATTATTTATCTGTTCTTACAAAGATGTCCTAATGACAGCTCATATAGTGCTTAAGGATGTAGTAGACTTTCGTTGGGCAAAACAGAAAAAGCTTGATAAAATAATAATAATGATTAATGACTAACAATTTTTACATGTTGTTGTAGCCCTTGCAACACTCTATCCAAAATTATGATAACACTAATGTCAACGTTAATTATGTCACGTAACTGCTAAATAAACAAAATCAATTGTTCTGCAATTTTTACTGCTACTAGAAAACGAAAACAGTTAGCCAACACATTTTTATGAGAAAAGGAAGACTACAATGTTCTCAACAATAATGTAAAAAAGATAGTTTCTGAATTGTTTGGTTCTTTTACAAAATGGTGGAGAAGAATTAGAGTGCTCTGTTTTCACAGGTCAATTAGTAATGAAATATTACTGATACTTGAAAAATATTTTACATTTTGTTTTCAATTGATCTTGAGTTCAATCTCTGAAAAAATCAATAAAATCGGACAGGAACTGTTCGCGTAATCGTGATTTTTGTGGTTTTAGACGCGTTACGTTTCAAATGGCTGAAAAGACTCAAAAACCAGAAGTAGCACAGCCGAGAGGATATTTTCTGCTCAGTGCATCGTATTCAGTTATTTTTTGATGTTTTAGATAGCTATTGTGTTGGTTTTATAAAAATCAAAACAACCCGTTTGGTACATGGCCGATAAAGTTATGAAAAAATTGATAATTTGAAAAAGAAACGTGAAAACGAAGTATGGCCGCCCTTGAATAAACAGTGTAATCCCGTTATCAATTTAAGTTTATTTGCTTGACAAGCTTAGTTTCGAGTGTTATACCATATCACAACAAACAAATGTTTATGTACAAAACGTGATATGTGACCGTTAAACTTGAACACTGTCGTGTCTATGCTCCCTTTCTCGTAAGCCACGGCACCTGAACCAAGCGAAAATGTCATCAGAGCAGAACTGCATAATGAGATGCGAGTACTCGGTAAAGCTACGCTTTTTTATTTTTACTAAAATACCGGCGATGAAACTTTTGTTGTTGAATATCAATTAAAAATCGTAATTGAAGTAAAAAAGGGGCCTACTATTTGCTGACTGAATCCGCTTGGAAGCAAGTCAGTCAAGCTTGCCGACAGCACTGTCGTGATTTATAGGTCGTCGTTTTTGCTCTATAACTCGTTACAATCGGAGTTTCGTTTAGTTTAGTTTTGTCGACTTGCAGTGCGATTGTTATACAATTATTACCAGCACAAAACAGTTTTCATTTTCAAGAGCTAAGAATGTATGTGTATTATTAAACTGCTTTGTCTACGAACCACCGATGCGTCACTCAAATTTGAAAGTCAGTCTGCCGTCCCATATGACACAATGGATCTGATTAGTCTATTTTTGACTACCTCGTATTCTTAGCCAATCCGCGTGCATGTGTTATGTTCGAAATGCCGCATGTGCACCGGAGACTGAAATGAGAATCCCAGCCATAACGAGATTCTTCATGGATATTTATTTTTCCCTTTTTACACCGAGAACATTTACAGCGGTCAGCCAGATTCGAAATCAATATATCCAGGTCGACGAGCCTCGTGTTATTCGCTTCACCGCAAGCGTTGCCGGACGAATACTGCAGACTTCGCTTGCGATATTTTTCCCGAGTATTTTTCATTTGGACATCATGCTCATCCCGTATGTTGATGTTGTGTCACCAACCTCCAGTGACAGTATAGTGGTGTCCTCATCGTCAACATTCAAGGTAGTTACGGTGGTGTCTTCAGTCTCCAGTGCGGTGGAGCAGATGTCACAGGTTTTCACTCGACTTCTCTGTTGTCGACTCGTCCGACTTTGTTTCGTCGAGGGACTGTGTTTCGTAGTATAAAATACGGTTTCTGCTATTCAGAAACTTGCAGGTTTTTCTGATTTTTCTCGTGCTATTTTTCAAAATAAACTTGGTCAATACATAATAAACGAACAGTAATATATAGTGGAGAAAATCGATGCGATGAACTATCAGCAACGAGTGAGTGTATCCGGTCATTTGACCGGACGCGTACACGTGATGTTTATTTGCGGGATTAAGCTAATTACAAATGTTATTGTTTAGGCCCAGAGGGGCTTAGCCGAAGTGCACATTCCCGGGATTTCCGTTACTTGTAAATTATTTCTTAAAAAGCCGTTTTTTCTTGAAATAAAAACGTGAGATAATAAAAAAACAAGGTCTTATGGCTGCCTATATGTATAAGTCACCGTTTAATGAAAGAAAAAAAAAAAGAAGAAAAAAATCACCACGAAAGTCTACTACATCCTTAAAGCATTATATATTTTTGCCATTCTGAAAATGAATCTGACGATTTCATTCACGTTTACAAATCCTCTTAATGGAAATTGCTTATTGTGTACTCCAAGAAGAGACTAATCTGTGTCATTCCCATATACTAAATTATACATTTGCTGAATCGGCAGTGCATTTACTTGTGGTATATCAAAATGAGTGATACTTTAATGACTTCTGTAAGTAGACGAGTACCTCAGTATTCCATAATCTGAGTAAGTCTGTCCCAAACAATGTTGTAAAAAACACATCCTCACAGAGACTAGATGAACATGCAATATATTAGGCTTTATATGTGCATAATTAAAATACAATTCGTTTGTTTGCTGTGTGAGATTCGTCTTACATATTTCCCGCTAATCACTACAGGCCATTCTAAGCTGACTTATTAGGGTCATTATGGGTGAGTGGTTAGCGCATTCATCTGCAATGACGAATCTTGTACTTTGTGTTGTCAGTCAAGTAAATTTTTGTTTGTTTGTAATTATATGCATGAATACATGCGTGATGTTTTGGATTTTAACAAAATGTTGCACTTGTATATCTATTTGTGTTGAACAAATATAATTTACTCATTTCAGATATTCATGGCCAAGCATGGGGTGTACATCCTTGTAGTTGATTTAACCAAGTCACTTAATGATTATGTGGATAGTGGCGAAATAGGTGTGCAAAATAACAAGACAGTAAGAGGTAATCATTTTTCACAATTGTCAATGTCACTGTTGTTGGGGAAAAAATAAATGTTTTTTGCATGACTAAAAGCTACGAAGTTTTCCCATTACTGCCTATTTGTTTTAGTCTTGACTAATATAATTATTTATGACAATAACAGTGACATTATTCTCAATTAAAGGACGCTTTGTTTGCATAAAGATGTCACATACATTTACTTGTAATAATAGTGTCTTGCAAGCAAATGTCTGAAAATTTGGTTTAAACTTGTCACGTTTGATCGCCTAATACTTCTTTTGTTTGGTGCCAAAGTAGTCAAATCACCTGCATACCCTAATATTGAAAATATTCAGACTGGCAATTGCATACTCGTGTATAGTTACAGTCTATGGTGTATACATTTCACAACTTGTTTGCTATGCTAGAGCGTGTAGCACATATACTTAATTCATAAAGCGCTATAGATTCCGGATGCTATCAACAGTGCATCATTGAATTTTATATAATAGCAGCTAATTCTCTCGTATAGACAATGCTCCAGAATACTTGTTTATACGCATACAAAGTGATCCATTATCATATAAATAATTCACCAGAATTACTAGAAACAAGAACTATGTTTAATTTACATAATTTGGTGCACACCAACCCCGTTGGCATATTGATCCGTTATAGCAATGTCTGTTTTGCAAAACAGAACACTATGCTCTATTGCTACCATTCCGAGACCGTACAAACCAAAATAACCTGTTATTCATATAGCCACCATAATAAAAGGTCGTAGGAAGCAAAAAATAGTTGGTCGGGCCATTGTATGATGATTAGAGGAGTCCGGGAGCATGCCCAGCTCTGCTGCAAGTACTAGTAGTAACCGTGGCCAAACACTCTGTGATCTGACAACCTCGAGCCTCTGTTCTCTCTTGATGGATATGCAAAAGCATCAGGTGGTTGAGACGTGTCTGTGTCATTGTTGATCTCAGGTTGCCTTTGACTCTCCTAAGCACACTAAATTTACGCTCGCTTGTGGAATTTGTAGCTGGCATAACCAGCACAAGTTTGACCAAAATTTCCACCTCTGAAACAAGCTTACGTTGAACCCTCGGAGAGTAAACGAAAATACTCCAACACATCCTTGAAGTAGAGCTGTTTGGATCCTGCTTTTTTAGGATAGTTGGTACTGAAGGTTAGCAAGTGTGTCTGCAACCTATTAGGTGTAAGGTCAGTGCCATAAAACTTCGTCACCTCACTAAACTCGCTGGTGTAATCTTCACCCTGGGCAGCTTTGAACAAAAACTGCTCACAGTTAATATACACTTTGTAGTCATTTTGATTGAACCTGTCTTCAATGAATGTTACCCATCAGGTCAAAGACTTCAAAGTAGATTTGGCGGTAATAGGCTTCAAGAGAAGTACTCTGGTTCAGCTGTGGCAACCTGAAACATGGATAGAAAATGGATTTAGCATAATTAGTAAAGCCCAGATCTTACAGTCTGTTGGGTGTAATAATTACATGTCAGCTACTAATGCTAGCTGGCGTGAGGTGGTGGAAACGGCTTGTTGTCTGACTCTGTAAAAGAACCTATATTAGACCATGTAAAAAAGTAGTCATCCTTTCAACTCGAAAAGAACCTATACCCCAAATGTTTTGATGCCGAGACCAGGATTTGCAACCCTCGCTAGAAGCACTGTCAAACGTTTAGTCATACCAATAAACAAACTTAGCTTGGACAGATCAACAGCACTAAATGTCTGTGGGATTTGATGTATTAAAAATTGTTGCTGTAGAGACGAGCAACACTCTCGTATTTTATTTCAATCGCGTCATATTTTGGTGGATATCAAATTGGTCAATGTTAATATAATTTCCATCGTTTTTATGAACATTTTAATCAACTTCTTCGATGGTTGGTCAGCTACTGCCACCAGTACTACCGCTGGCGCCAGGAGTTCACCAGCACTAGGAAACCACCGGGCATGCCTCCTGGTACAGCTTGTTATAGTTTTGTGATGATTGGATTGCATACTTTTTCAAGCTCTTTCTGTTGGTACTCATTATAACTGATAATGTAAGGCCAAACGTCAAGCAAGTTGAGGAAAAACTGGATGAAACAATCAAAAGTGTAGTGCAATAAAAAAAAAAAAAAGTACAAAAAGTGGAGGTAAAGAAAGAGTTAAAAGGGTTTATTAAAAATAGGGAGCACTATGAGAAATGTGCCAGGAAGTAGCTCTGCAGCCCATCAACCGCACAAAACAGTCCAGAAGCAAGTCCATGAGAAAGAAGGAAAAAGTAGTTTCAAGCGAGTCTGAAGAGAGGAGAGTTGAACCGTTGGCGTCAATATACTTTCTCTAAAAGAAGATCAGTTTATCGAAGAAATGATTGATAAACATGGTGACATCTATTTAGAGCGCCATTAGTAAAAAAAAAATACAAACCGATACTACTAAATCCCCTGAGCTGCAATGTTTATTGGACAAAATCAGAAACAAGGTGAAAAATATGAAAATTGCAAAGGCAAAGAAACTGAAAACAAATCTATTTTTGGTTAAGCAAATTATTTCCTCTTTAGGAAGAATCTTCCTTTGATTTTTTTAGTTATCATTTTTATGATTTCCAGTGGAAATAGATATTCTGAATGCGTTCTCTGATTTGTTTATTTTTTGCCAAAAGATTGTGTATTTTGCCATGAAGTTCATATATCTTGTCCCTTACTAATTTTACTATGGACTTTCTCCATACGTCTTCTATGGTTGGGTTTGTTATATAATAATTAATATACAAATGGGTGATAAATTCAGTTTGTTGATAGTATTTGTATTGGAAAATCAATATTTTATGACAATATGCCATGCATTAAATATATTTTGAAAAGCTGAATAATGTAATTATATATAATTAGGGAAATTGAAACAGTCAACGACTATGATAGCTTTTGATTGTTGTACAGGAAAACCGAAATGTTAACCTTTGGTTAATGTGACCATCATGTAAACATAAGTTTGTGGTTCTACCTTGTAGAAGACCAAATTGAAGGAATTTCAGTTGTGTTTCATGTATACTTGGCTTTATATGCAATCGCCAATTAGGATTTAAAGGTTGGAGGTCATCGCGCCTCTTCGTGTTCAATATGGACCCCATAGCCACATATACAACATTTGTTCACATGGAATTGAAACACTTACTGTGCGACGACGACCAGCCTTTAATATAACTTGACTGTCATCAATACAAAAATGATGTAAATTTTATCTATATAATGTTTAAATTCAAAATGTTGTTGGTATTGTAGATCTCAAGTGCAAATAACCATGTCATGTTTGTATTGTTTTCAGAGTATATTCGTGGATGGGTGAATTCAATCCATTTGTACACAACGCAAGGCAGGCAAAAGGCGGGAATCATAGTACCAAATGTCATTGTTCTTGGAACAAAGATAGATTTAATAGATAAGGTAATTGGTAATTTAATAAATAATGGAATAGAATACGACGACGCTATTAATCGTCAAAAAATATTTATGGGTAGTGTTTATAATTAGTTTGAACAATTTTATTAAATATATTTTTGAGCTCACAGATTTTATATTTAAATAAAATTATTTTCATTGACATTAGCAAATTAAATTGGTATATGTCATTCAGTTTTAAATTCCATTATTCCATTATTATTTTTCAATTATATAATAACTAGGCATGATTATCAACACTAAACTAATCACTTCTACGGATTTCCATATAACACTATAGTATCAGTACCCCATAAGTTTCACTGATGTTTTTTTGGGAAAAATGAATTCAAAGCCAGTAAATGGTGTTTTTCACATTGTTCTCAGTCACCACCAAGTTTATTGAAAAGTAAAAATTGGTTCTTGAGCTTGGAAAGTTCCGAGGCAAACCTGAAAACTTATTATGCATCGATTTAAACCTAAACTAATCGGGTGTATGACTTATTTCAGTATACCTATATATATGTTTCAGTGTACAAACATTCATTTAAATGAAATTGTTCCTTGGATATTGCAAAAGGCTGAAAATGGAGGAATCATTGTCCAAATTATGTAATTAACATAAAATTAATCAGGTCTTTGCATTGTTCCAGGACAATCTTTGAAAAAAATGATATTGAAATTTGCTGATTAGTATTTCAGATTATTCAGGACTATTAAATTGTATAACAGTCAAATTGTATAAATCCATTACAGCATACTGCTATAGAACGTGAACACGAATTGCATGAATTCCTGATGATGGACCTAATGGAAGCCTCAGAACATATTTCATGGCCAATACTTACTATCAGCAACAAAACCTCCAACGGTGATGATTTAGAGGCACTCAAAATTAAGATAATGGAACTTGTTTGTCAATTCACGTATAAGGTGCCAGATAAATGGCTGCTGTTCGAGCTTCAGCTGAATCGTAAAGTTGTTGTGGAAAGGTGCCGTCCAGTAATGAGATTGCCTGATGTTTATGAAGTTGGTAAAATCATTTCTTTATCTAAACAGGAAGTTGACGAGGTGCTGGCATTTTTCCACAGCATTCGCGATATCATACACTTTACACATGACCAAGTTCTTCGTGATAATATCATCATAAGCCCACAGTGGTTCATTGACTTGTTAAGACTTTTCATCACTCATGTACCAGTACTCACAGATGGGAAAAAGCAAGAACCGAAATACTTCCATATGCACAAGCGTTTAACCACTCATGGAAGGCTTGATGTTGATTTGGTAAAGTGGGTACTAGAAAAGAAACAAAGACCTCAAGATGAAGATATCCTACTTAAGCTACTCCAGCAGTACGACATCATTTATCCGTGTCCTTCAAATCTGGAATCACCTAAAGAATACTACATGGCATGCCTTCTGCAAGAAAATCCCAATGACTCTCTTATATCTCCCCAAAATAGTACACCAAGCCCTACACTACACTACCACTTTACTCGTAGATATTTACCCGATTGTCTCTTTCACCAACTAGCTGTCAGATGTACTAAGAAATGGACAGAAGCTAAGTTATTCCAGAATGATGCCTGGTTTGCAATTGACAGCAACCATTCCCTTATCATGTCCAAAAAAACACCTGACATCACACTTACAGTAACGGCAGTCAGTACAAAACTACAACCGTCACATGGTCCAATAGTTCAACGGTATGTTGAAAATAACCTGAATTGCCTCATCAATAGCAGCTACAGCCCTGGTTTGTCATACAAGCGATGCCAAAAATGTCAATGTGGTAATCACAGTGAGTTACAGATTACAAAGGACGGAAAGGATATAGATGATGGCTGTGTTGAAATAAATGAAGATCGATGTAGTGAGGAAATCATAGTAAATAAGAAAGTTCGTTCATTCTGGTACCCTCAAGGTGAGTGTTTTAATAAAATGCGTCTATATGGTCTGCATAGTACCATCTTTTTTATTTCATAGTCTTTGATGCTAAAGTATAATGATTATGCGATTACATTGACTTGTTTAAGTATATTATGTATCAAATTGCGTGGCTCACACATAATTGTACAACACAAACAAATGTGATTTCTCGTCCCTGTTATTTCTTATTGTCTACATCCTCCTTAGTCAACTATGGAATCACATTTATTTAAAACTCCATAATTATTAAAAACATCACAGCACACAATATAACCAATTACATTTTAAAATACATAAAAGAATATGACAAAGTCTTCGTATGTTATCACAAAAAGGCTTCTCAATTTTCCAAGAGTTTACAAAGAACAACAATTTCAGGAGGTCACACACTCCCAAAGTCTGATGAACATCTCTTTACACTCAAAGCAACTTCATTTTTGATTCTTGTCCTAAAAAAGTTTCAAAAATTAACTACATGAATTTTTAAACTTGATACAAGGAATTTAACTAGAATATTTTAATTTCAACAGCATCTGGGCCTAAGAAATCTGCTAGAGCTAAAACTAAATTGTTTTTATTGTCTGCTTTGCTAGTACTCTTCATGGCTGGTAAGTCATTTGAAATTTAAAGCAATTTCTACCATAGCCTATTTAGGACAGAATGCCACTAACTATAGAATCATTCCTTTCATTATGTAACTACATATTTATACATTCCTCTGAATAATTGCACCATACTTGCAAATGTTGAATATCATATATAGTATCGATAATCATTATTTAAATCGTATCGCAATTTCAATGATGAAGCAAATATAAGCATCATGACATAAATTTCAGTCGCATGGATGAAAATTGGAAAGGAAACATCCGTAACAGACGAATCAACAGACCAACATGAGACAGTTTACAGAGGTAAGGTTGTTTCATTTCATTTAACTCCAACAAGGCCAGTCCGGTAAACTCAAAAAGGAGTTTATCTTCCACTAGGTTCTCAAATACAAGTCATTGTCAATGAGTCATAGTTCCCATGTGTATTGTAGCTTTCATCAGTATAGCAAAATAAAAGGCAGTAGTCTATAGCCCTTCGCCAGAGTGGAAATTTCCTCCAGCTACATTTGATTATTCCAATTACATTTATTTACAGCCTAGACGAATAGCTCCCTCTAGTGTTAATTTATTAACGACCTACCACCCTATGAATATAGCATAGCTGAATATAAGTATGATACCAAAATTAATTCGACCTGCACTTATAAATAAGCCTTAAGATTACCAATACAGTTTAGCCCCACGCAAGGACATGGAAGTAATGCGAGCATCGATATCTTTGCAGCTATATTTGTAAATATGTTTGGTTGTATTAATTTTTGCAAATAACCAGCAGTATGGCACAACTAATGTACCCAAAAGATCTGGTAAATATATGTATATTTACATAACCTCTTTATTTTTATAAATATTTACTCTTTACTATTGTTTATAAATGTATACACTAAAAAATACACTTTTTTAATTCAGGTTGGACTATTCCTCACAGTCAGTCAAAGATAAATAGGTAATACATCAATTCATGTAATGGTGATGCATTCTTATCATTCATGTCCTAGTTGCTTATGATAAATGTATTCACTTGTAAGCTTTCCGTATCAGAGGAAATCCCCCTATAAAAATGTAATTATAGAACATGCCATGCTGTGACATGTTTTTTAGTATTTATATTTCCATTGTAAATATTCATGATATGTTTATAATATTCACCATAGTCATCAGTATAGTTCATTTTTTGGAAACAATTAAATATTAATTTCCATCATTTGATAAGATAATACCAACGTGTAATTTATTGCATCATTAGAATTAGAATATATATAAAGAAATGATTTTTTTTCTAAATGTAAATCAAACGTATTCTTTGATATAATATATAATTACATTTATTCTAGTATTCTGATTCTCAACGAAGAATGGGGTGTTTCCAGTGCCGATGCGACAAGAATTCATCATCAGATTGTTATGCTCGCAAAACAAACTGGGTTTGATGTGTACGTTACCGCACAGATAGTAACAGATGAATACAGAAAATATGCTCAGCAGAAAGGAATCAACATCATCGTCTTCAACAAAAAGGGTGACAAACCAAATGTGGACTGTTTAATTTCTTTTGACACACGTTTTCAAAGAGTGACTGTGATTATTGGACACTATCCAAATACAAGTGAACATGCTATTCTATTAAAACGTGATTGTTTTCCAGATGCAAAACTGTTTTTGTTTTTGCACGATATCCCTGTTGAAACATTACAGTACAGTAAAACGTGGAGTCCACAGCAACTGGAAATGGCGGAAGACGAGATTATCAAGCACTCTAATTCGTCTGATACAGTGTTCTCAGTTGGCCCAGAGATTTATAACCACTATTATTCTGTATTTGCATCAAAATTCATTGATCATCAACAGTTTCTTCCATGTCCAGATCAGACTTTCTTTGATTTGAAAGTACAAAGGCCAGTGAAACAAGACAGAAAAACTGTCCTAACAGTTGGTCAAGTTAAAGATGTAGAAGAGCTGAAAGGTTATGACATTGCAGCGGCTGCATTAAGTAAAGTTGCTGATATGCACAAATACATGGACATGAAACCATTGACATGGGTCATTCGTGGAATGCCTAATGAGAATGAATACCAACGAATAGAGAAAGATTTTATTAAGTCCAATCACATCAAGGTCTATTCAAAACCGTATGTAACTCAAGAACAGGTACATAAAGATCTTATTCAAAGTCACCTATTTATCTTGCCATCTCGCAGGGAACCCTTTGGTTTAGTGGCTTTAGAAGCAATGGCTGCTGGAGTTCCTATTCTGGTCACTTCCAATTCAGGTGTTGCAACCTTCGTCGAAGAACACTTTCCTGACATTGCAGATCAACTGATTGTGAAAGTTGGAGTAACTGATCTCAAAATAGAACAGGATATTAGTGAATGGAGTGCCAAAATAAACAAAGTTTTGACTGACGATAAAAATATTGCATATGAGAGAGCTCAGAATTTAAAGTACCGATTGCAAACTTTGAAAGTCATTCAAAATTCCCAACAAGAATTTCTCAGAAAAGTGACACTGAATGTCTGAAAGTTTATACTATTTTAATGTGAGAAACACAGTCCCTATCAGTTATTGAACAGCTGTTCAATTTGCATGGTTAATTTAGTATACAAGTAAACAATCTCACCATATAATTTAATAACAAGTGTACAAAGGTGAACTTGAAGTGCAGCAGAACATGTTAAAGTAAAGTAAATAGGGGGTACTTGCAAAAAATACTGAGAGGGCTGTGTAGCTGGTTGTTGAAACCCCTACCCCTTCTCAGACAAACTGTGGATATTTGACACCCCTTTCCAGACAGTAATAATAATAATAATAACCTTTATTGATATCGTATCCCCTCAGAGATATAGATTAGAATACAATAAGGATATAAGAACCATAAATGGTACCAAGGGAAAAGCAGGTGGACTCCCGGGGATGGACTTTGACAATCGAAATGAAGTCACAGAAAGAGAAAATCAGCTTCATTCTCCTGATTGTTGGATCACTGAAGCTCTAAAGACAGTCTTTGGAGAATATGGTCCCTTTTTCAGACAGAAATAATGAAAAAAAGGATACCCCTTTTCAGACAAACAGGGTAAAATAACACCCCATTTCAGACAGAAGCGGTGGAATTTGGGACCCCTTTTGGCCGCACATATACATATAGCACTTCAATGTGAGTACACCCCCCCAAGCGGAAACACATCTTAATTGATGGTAATAATGTAACTTGTTATATTTACATGTTGTATAGTTTATCCACACCATATTTGCTTCATTAGTCTCGTACTTAGTAAATCACAGAGAAGTTCCTATGGTAACAATGACTCAATATGCAACAAATTTGATTTGTGATTTCACACGCCTCTATTAAAGTTGAACAGTTTAGTTAACCTTTACATTTAGCAATCAAAATCCATCTATTGTATTCGGAAAAAAATGAAGTAATAAATATCTACTCTTCGACGAGAATGTCACGCTTAGCCCTGAGTAGTCTTGTAGGTTGGCCATCTTCTGCTAATCAGTCCTAGAAGTCGTATAGACCGGGGATTCGACACTATATGAACGGCCGTTTTTGACGATTTAAGAGGCATTCAAAACATCTATGTCCTTTATAATAGTACAATTAAAAAAACTTACACATCGGATTTCCCCATTGAGGAGTCAGATGACCAGATGAAAGGAGGAGTGAAGGTAGTCTTGCTTGCCAGACTTCGAAAGCGAAAGCGAGGTCGTCAGACCGAGACCGAGGTCTGGCTGGAAGCAATGTATATTCCATTTTGATGACATTTCAAAGAGGTTTTGCTAAACATGTTAATATTATGCTAATGTGACCTTTGCACTGTGAAATTTTAGAAACCTGGGTAAACGATCTAGGTCCGTCTTCTGTATGAATATTTGTCACGGACGTCTTATATTAATTATATAATAATAATTTTATTAACACTTACACATTCCCCGGAAGGATTGGCAATGGTTACAAAAGTTTAAAAAGGAATAAAAGGTTACAAAACAGAAAATAGATAAGAAAAAAAAACAAAAACAAAAAAACAATCTAAGCTAATACATTACAGATAATAGCTAGTATAAAATTATGATACTACGATAGATAGAAAACAAAATGCAAAACTCAAATAGTGAGAGAAGGTTGTCACTGGGGTTGCTGTCTTATTTCAAAACACTTCTTTAGGTACCTTGCTACAGGGAGTGTTAGGCCACTGTTGTTTAGCAAGGCTATGAATTGAGTCTTTAGCGGCAAATTTTTAAAGTTTTGGATTTTGGTTTTTGCTATTTCGAATAGGACATTTCTTTCGGGGGTATATCTTTTACATGACATCATGAGGTGATACTCATCTTCTACTTCATTTTTATCACAAAGGTTGCATAATCTATTAGCAAGGGGTATTCCTTTGTGTCTGCAGTCTCAATTTTCAAGTTATGGTCACTGAGGCGGAATTTAGTTAAATTTTCGCGCATATCAATGTTTTTCAGGGTAACAAGGTATGTTTCGAAAGCAAAATTGTTTTTTAATTCTCTGTATGTTCTTAATTTATTTTTTTCATTTTGTTTTGATCGATTGTCATTATGTAATTCACTTTTCCAAGTTGATATGAATGATGTTTGTATATTTTTGTTGATTTGTCCTAATTCCCTTGCAATTAGAGTTTCATCGCTGTCGATCAGGTAAGAATGGTTGATGTTATTTAAAAGGGAATCTATATTGGTGTACCATTTACTGTTAATTTCTTTATTTTCTTGGAAAGCTAGTTTTAGTAATGGATTTGACGAGTTCTTTATACGATTAAAATATTTTATCATTTGTTTTTCGATAAAAGTCTCCAATTATAAATGCAAGTTCGCACACCAGTGAAGTTTTACAGAGATGGAGATCGCACTAAGAGAGGATACGTTCATCCCATTCATTTGCGATTTTCTAGGGTAAAACGACTTCAATTTTCTTCGAAAGGCAAAGAATGTCGTTTGACCTCTGTCGCTGTATTTAATGTAGTAAATTATGTACCTGCACCAAAGGAGTTCGAGTTATTGGTATGTAGGCCTATATTGTTCTCTTAATATTATAGTGAGAATATGTAAAACCGGGATGTAAGATGTTTCCATTGACAGCTGAGCTAGCAGTGTGTCAGTGGATGTAAACGATTCGACAGATTTATTATGAACACGTATTTAGATGCTGTGTATTCTGTTCAAATTATCGGATTGTCAAGCACTGAACAATTATTTTATTTCAATCCAATAACTATCATACATACCGCAGATGTTGTTGAAAAGCACTGCACACTTCAGTCAGTTATCCGGTAATCCCATAGGCCCCATAAAACTTAGTTGGTTAGCATTCCCGTCCGCCCCAGAAAAAAAATGATTTTTTTAAAGCTCTGTCTAACAATGCAGAATTGATTCTATATTTGTATCTTAGTATGCATGTACTAATGAGTTGGTAATGAGGATGCTAACCAACTAATTTATTTTGGACGGCCTAAACAGTTCATCAAAACTCACATAGCAAAAATTTGTTGAACTTGAACATTTGGTCCATATTTTTGTGCATAAATGTAAACAATTATTTTTTTCTGAAATTAATTTTAGACTGTAGACAATAATTCTGTGCTATCCCAGAAAGCACTTAATAAACTAAAATGAGTGCTTTCAACAACTGATACCTCAAATACAACTATACAGAAACTAGCTGACATTATGATGGGCAGTGAAAAATTTTCAGAAGTTGTCTGTGATAGGATCATGAAGAAGGTTGCTAAGGAGTGCCAGAATTTATGTACTATCAGAGAGAAATGTGTTTTCAGAAGAACAGAGAATGACTTAGAGGCTTATAGTGAACTACAGTACAGAGCACCAGTATTCACAGCTGCAGTGTTGCTGAAGCAAAAAATAAAGACATGACAGCACTACAAACAATTATTGGTATTGTACTTCAGCGTGCTCATGCAGGGAGAATGGTAAGTGGAATTAGAGTTATAAAAATAAATGGTGTAATATAAACATAGGGCCCAGGGTCACCGAAGTCCTTTGGAATTAAGTAGAACTTTAGTCTGGTAATTGATACATCAGAGCAGTTGTTTTGTTACTATGGGCCGGGAAATTTTGAGTGAAGACGGCTTTGGGAGACGAAACCTCAAATCACTGATGGAGGTGAACATGTTAGCCAATGTGCCACTCGGGTTCTTGGGATAGTAGAGGACCCAGAATATTTTTTAATGCAAATTTACCTCATTAATTATGCATAGTTTTACCAAAACCTTATCAGAATTTGTAGGTTTCATATTTTCAGACTTGTTTCAGAACAAGTTTCCCCCACCGACAGACCGAGCGCTCATTCTGTGCACATTGCTGACATAAGCTCCCCTTTGTGCAGAGCACAACTGGAGCGAAAAATGACAACTGATTTAAACATTAAAATATTTATTAACTTTTCCATTGTCCAAATTACAAAACATTTATTCAACTCAACTTTTTTAACAAAGTACAAGGCAAGATGGCTACAGGTATTTTAACAAAAGTCTGTTTTTCTGAAATAACAGTTGACTAAACTTTTTTATAGCAATGCTTCATTTTTCTAAAAACATTTATTCAACTCAACTTTTTTAACAAAGTAGAAAGCAAGGCGGCTAACGTTATTTTTCTCACAAAACGTTTATTCAACTGAACTTTTTTTAAAGAAGACTATAAATCCCCTATTTGTGGATATTGGCAGCAAGGACATGGTGGTGGTGGTGCTAAAAGAGTTTACAGTTCTCGACAGTTGTTTTCTCTTGCAAACTGTACTACCAATTGTATTAAATACCTAAAATATTTTTGAAACCCATTTACAGTTTATAACAAGAAACTTGATTCAAGATCAGAATATAAAAAGATAAGATGCATCGGGGTGTATATACATAAAGTTACTGTATGTTTTGGTTGGCATTTGTGCAAATTGTTTGACTTCATAACCTGACATGTTGAGTTTGATAGATATCTCTACATGTATATGCACATTTGGCTTAGGACATTAGTGCCTTGACAGCATTACACTGAAATAGTATCTTGGTGCAAAAACAATCGTTGGAATCTATGGAAATTGTGACAGCAACATGCAGCCTGTATTGCATTTTATGCAAGACTCAAAACAATCTATCACAACGAACACATGCACCCATTTGGTTTGGTGATCATTTGGTGATTATTAGCTAGGCTCAAATAAGTAAAATTTTGTGCAATATTTCTATTTGTGGCATCTTGTAAGCAATAACTTTCAATGTCTTTATATTGGTAATGACATATTGGAATTTTAACTGATAAACTCATCAGAATGGAATGTGAACAAAGCTTTATGTTTGCAAATACTAACTGTCATTTTGAAGTTATGAAATGTTAATAGATGGGAGGGTCAGAATGTGGGCTTAATGCGGTTATTAATGGAGTCAAATTGTTTTGGTGTATGTTGTTAGCACAGATAAATTATGTTAAATCAGACGACAAATATCTGTTAATAATGAGTCTTTGTTCTGATTGGTCAGTTTTGAATGTTCTCTATGATGTCAATGCAGATTGCAGTGATATAACACTGTCTGAGGTTCAAAAAGGAAGTTTTGCCAATCAGAACCAAGACATGTTTCAAAGTGGCAGATTTCAAAGTGGCAGATGGTATTATGACAGGAGTGATGATATTTATTATTCATGGCGTTGAGGAACATACGAGTGACTCTGTTTTGAAGAACGTCAACTTTCAGGTTTGTGCACTCCAAAATAAATTCCTCTTGTGTGTCTGCATCAGTGCTGTGAACTTCTTGAGCCCTAAAAAAGTCAGCAAGTGCTTCATTTGATAGGTTTAGTTTCATGGTTTGCTTATCAGTGGTAGTTTTTATAGTCCCTGTATACATCAGTGCAAGAGATCCCGTCTTCTGGCGCATTGAACATGTACCATGTGGAAGCTTCTGCAGAGATTTGTGACAAGCACAACATACATGTTTTTGTTTTATGCCGACTTGCAACACTTTATCTACTTCAATATGCTGTGGCATTTTTTGTTGTTCAACTGGATCTTCATTAATTGTTGTGTGAGGTGTGGTAGTTAAAGTAGTGCCACTAAACTTCCTTACACTAAGGTTTGTCATGATGTATGTTGCATCCACTTCTAATTGTTGTATTGTCTTCCCAAGTAACAAGTTCTATGGAACCGGATTCGTTGGCGATGAGCAAACTCAGCTTATCCTTCCTCCTTTCATATACACGCTGTTTTTAACACCTCAAAAAAAATAAGATACAGTTTATCTTACAAATAACGAATAATCATGTTATACAAGGGCTACAGCTCAGCTCATAGTGCCATCCAGGTAATTTTATTTCCTGAAAATTTCAAGAAACTTTGAGCAAAACTCAAAAATGACCTTGCAGTCAAAATTACTCTCTGCACTATTATCAAAATTCCATTTGATAATATCAGCCAGCTGGTGTCTGTAAAAGGCTTCCCATACTTGCATAAGAAAGTTGTGAAACTCTGACATTGAACAAGATTAGTGAGTAGACCTTCCTTAAAAGTTGTTTTAGCAACATCCATGAGACCTACTTCCATATAGATTTCGAAGAGAACAGGTTGTGTATTTTTCAGCAAGTGCCAATCACCGGTAAAACAAATTAGCCAGCTCAGATCATTTTCATAATTTCCCTTTTGTAACAGATCATATGTTTTACCATCTCCAACCACATTAAGATATTTAAGCCTTATGTCCATCTTGAAAACTTAATGCAGTTTTTCAACACCGTGCTTGACACTGCAGTGGCGGATCCAGCAAAATGTATTGGGGGGGGGGGGGGGGAGGTCCCAAGCTTCGCTTAAGATACAAGGAGCGTAAATTGCTTAAGACACAAGGAGCGTAAATCGCAGTGAAGCTATGCGTAATCCAGATGATATGAATTGTCATGCGTTTGGGGGAGGCCATGCCCCCTCCTCTGGATCCGCCACTGCTTGACACTGCGTGTCCAATGAGTCGGTTCATTTAGAACACCTAAATAAATTACATTGGATTGTTCAGTGTTTGGCTCATCACTGCTAGCTAAGTATTCCTTAAAACCAGGTAACAAAATATTAGCATTATTGTGATGGTTAACATGTTTGAGTGCACAATAGATTCACTAATAACATTATCCAAAGCATCTTGTTCACACCGAGTGGGTCCAAAGTCATTCAAGGAAAAATGTTTTTTGTTTAAGAAAGTATGTGTTGAAGTTTGGAGCAACATGTGTGACTTCTCTAACTCGAACTTTAAAGCATTAAGTTGAATATTTTTATTTCGCTTTGGTTGAGAAGGACCAAGACTAGATGTATCATTGGTATTTGATGCAGTACTAACTAATTCTGTACCAAACACTTGCAACATACTCTCTCCTAAAATGAATGGTTCAGAAAGTGTGGCATTAATTAGAAACCATGGTTGTAGAATGTGATCGTTATTCATATCTATCAAGTCATATTCATCATCATACCTTTGTTTTGTTAATAATAGTTTATCTCAAAACATAAGTTAACAAATTAATTCTGTGTAATCACCTTTGATGGGAGCAGTTTGAAGTCTGTCAGCTCGGCCAAAAAATAAGGAAACTCTGATGTGAGGAGAAAGGAAACTCTGATGTGAGGAGAAACAACTGATCACAATCGCTTAGTTGTTCTTCAAAATAGTTGATATTTTGGTCTTGACTCGGCTCTTTGCCAAAAGCAGTTTTAACCAAAACAGAAAATTTATTTTCTAAATCAATTAGCGAATCATCGACAGGTAGTCCAGTATCGTCACGAATACAGTGGTGTAATCTATAGTCACTGCACACATCAATACTGCGACACAAATTCAAAGCATCAAATTTCATTTTAACTGGTACAAGATCAACATAGCCACGACTCATAGTACTACCTCTAATCAAATCATCAACACAATTTTTCATAGTTTCAGGCTTAGGTTCAACTACATGGTAAGACATGGCATGAATACCCCTATTTTTAAAAGCTGGGCTTACATCTGCATATCGATGACCAACATCAATGTTGTCTAAGGAGGCCACTGCAAAGGTATTTGCTGTGAAACTGCTTTGAAACTGCTCCGACAACATATCCCAAACCACTTTACTCACGTGAACCCTTGCAGTGTCTTGAGAATATAATCCCAAAAGTATTCAACAATGAGGAGAATTTTAAAGAACTAGAATATGCATCTACACAATCACAATGCAATGGATAAGAACATTCATTATTTTTTAAAAACAAAAGATTCACAGAAATCTGCGTTCACCGAAGTTTCCTTGTAAAATCCCATATAGTGTTCAACAAATCAGATCTTTCTTTATTACTCTGGGTAACCAAGAAAATAAAAGTTCCACAGAATTGAATCCTTTGTTTTAACTATATTTTGGATATTAATACCTGTGTTTAATAAGGCTGTAAATGTTGGCACTTTGGACAATGTCACTTACGAAGTTTGTTTTGACAATGTCTCACAGTTTTTTGAATAGTTGACTGAGTTGTAAAATAGCGATGCAGAATATCCCTGACATTTGCTCCATATCGCATGGTGCTATACTTTGAGTTAACACGGCCTTGCTCGTGTATGGTTGAAAATTGTATGTGGTATGAAAACACCTTTGTAATTTCAGCTTTTAAGTAAAAATAAGACTAAGTGGTTAAGTGGTTTTTCATTTTGATTCTCCTGTTTATAAAGA
This sequence comes from Saccoglossus kowalevskii, assembly GCF_978046115.1. Classification (NCBI taxonomy): domain Eukaryota; kingdom Metazoa; phylum Hemichordata; class Enteropneusta; family Harrimaniidae; genus Saccoglossus; species Saccoglossus kowalevskii. The sequence continues at coordinate 12,659,807 of NC_140648.1, forward strand.
CTAGAAACAATTTCAACATATTTATCTTTACCCTCTGTCAGTAAAATAGGATCATTTGAAAGCATTTTCTGGCCAACAAACAGCGCTAACTTGCCCAAGGAGTATTGTTGTATATCACCTGAGGTAGAGTAGTTACCAAGTGTTAATCTCAGCTGATTCACAATAGCTACTAAATCATCAGTTTTAGAAACTATACCACCTTATTGCTTAGTTATCCTTTCAACAGAATGATAAAGTTTCATGTATCACCCTTGACGCAGGGTACTGGTTTCTGTCATAAGCATATCAGGATAGTCATCACCATGATCTCTAAAAAAAAATCCAAGTATTTCTAAATTTGGAGGGTTTCTTATTTTATCCACTATTAATTTTTGACAATCTGGCATACAACAGTGTATCAAATTTCTCTTCTGCCACATCTGATAATGACACAAAGAGACAGTGATGGAGGAATTGAATGAGACAGTGTATGTGAATGTAAATTAAAAATACCAAGAAATAGAGTTTTGTCCTCCACAGTGGTATCATGAGAACTTGGTTCAGAGCAAAAGAAACACTGTGATATTTTGCGTTTTCGACAGTCAGAAACCAACCTCTCCCAAGAAGAATTTTTAGATCTTTAAATTTGTTGATCACAACCAGGACAAACACAGCACGTTTTATCAATTTGAAACATTTTTTCTAACCAGGCAAGGTAGTCAGTAGGCTTTGATATTGTATGATACCACCTGGATGCTTCACTCGCACCACATTTAGAACAAGGGCCACATTCTTGTTGAGCATTTGACCTGACACCACCTCGACCAGTAATATTGACAGTAATTTTTTCAATTGGACCAGATAAAATATGAGCATTGTACAAAGGTTTTCCGTCATAAAATACTCGTTTCAAACCAAAGTATAACTGCATAGTAGAATAGATTGTTCTGCCACGATTGTCAAGGAAGTACAGCCTTCCTCTTTTTCCCATTAGCTTCAAAGTAGTAAGTTTTAGAGAAACAAATTTGAAGATTGCAGATATTCTTTCTTTTCGAATTTCATTGTCTGTGCAAGGTAAGTCAATACACTTTGTCAATGTGATCAGTTGCTGCAATTTGTTTTATCACAGCACTTTTGTTTTGACAGCGAACTGTCTTTAAGAGAAAACACTTTTTCATAGCAATGTTTTGTAGACTACACCATATTTTTGATGCACGAGATATTTTTTGAATGTAGACATGTGCAATATGACAGATTGTTTCCCAGTACCATTTCTACATGACTGTGCCAATTCCACCAACCTACTTCCAGTGATCCTATGAATAGCGTCCAATTTATATTATATATGTAGCTCACTGAAGTGACACTTTGTGCAGCTTTGGTAAAGATCACCAGCTCGCCTTAGCAATACATTGCTTCAAGCAGAAAGCACTTGAGTGTTTGAACAATACCATACTACCCCATTCAAGACTAACAGAAAATCAGAACAGTAGTAGATACTAGACCAACACTTGACAGCAAGTGAGAATTAAGCACATAAGAAAAGAAAGAAACAAGTCGGTGAACTGTAGTGAAATCTGATCTGTAATCATTTATTAAAAAACAGTTATATCCTAACTCAATCCATAGCATCAGATCCAAACATCTGTAAAAAAGCAAATACAAGAATTAATGAGATAAAACTATACAAACTAGAATAAAATTACAGATGAAAAATGAATGTTTCCATACGGTTTCATTTATGCCCAAGTTATGATACTATTTATATATGTGATCATTTCATTCATGTATATTTTCTATATTAGAAAGCTATTAACACATCTACTAACATTAATGTGAACACATGGATCAATATTTTTGATCATGTCATTAGACAAATACTAACATATGTGTGTGAAATTTGGGGAATTGAAAAATATACTGACAAAACACCAGTGGAAAAATTAAATCTAAAATTATGTGAGTTATTATTACAGATATATCAATCATCCACTAATCTAGCAGTAAGAGGAGAATTAGGCAGATAACCAAAATTGTATTAACATTGACAGTGGGTAAGAACAAGCACAAACAAAATACTTTAGTCAATGAGGCAATGATGAGTATGATGGAAAATCAAACCTCATGGGCTAAGTCAATGCAAAAGATTACTAGTAAAAAAGAAGTGGGTAACTTTTGGAGTGGGAATAAAAATAACGTTTAGAGACTGACTATGATTCAAATTGGAAAAAAAAAATTATAAATACAGATGGGATAGGGGAACAGAATAAACTAAGAACATATAAATTATTCAAAACAGAATTTGAAATGGAGGAGTATATACATAATGTTGAGGATGTCGAATAAGAAAAAGAATATGCAAACTAAGAATAAGTGACCATCCCTCAATGATTGAGAAAGGCAGGCACTTAAGGCCAGAGGTTAAAGTTGAAAACAGGATCTTTACAAGATGCAACACAAATTCAATTGAGAATGAATATTCCATTATGTTACAATTAGGAGCAAATTGTTTGACTCAATTAAAAATAAAACTTTTATGTTTCATTTGATGGATGAAGATTCAACATTTAAATACATTATGGGCAACACTTCCACATTAATACAGCTTGGCATTTTTATAAAAGAAAGTATGGTAATCTGATACAGTAATTATCAATTCCCTGATTTTTCCAAGCCCTTTTATTAAACTGTTTTTTGTTTATGTATTTAGGAATTGTTATCTAGTTATAGATTGGACTATGTTCTATTCAAAATGAATAATGGCAATAAAGTTAGTGTAATCGACATTTATGTATTTCACCCATATATTCCATTATATTTGAGGTGGCAAATTTCCTGGAGGGGGGGGGGGGTGTCATAAATATTTGACAATACTCATCCTTAACTTTCAAATTCAAATATATTACTGTTATTAAATGCTCAAAGAGCTCAACATTGTCTGCACTTAAATATCTGAATGGGACGTTTCCACAAACATTTAAATAGTAAATTTATAAGTGCTTATAAAACTTATTTATAAAAGCTGTCACTGTGTGTTACATTGACGAAATATACATATAAGAAGTAGAAGAAAAATCATAGCCACGGGATTAGGTAAGCCGGAATTTTGCACATCACACGCATCAAACTCGCAAAGAATTTGTCGCACAGAATTTTGTTGGTAACCCACATCAGTACAATAACATAAACACAATATTAATTCGCGTTGTCGGTCCAACAAACATAAACAGAAGCAAATAAATAGCAGTCACAACTTCAAATAATTTATTTAAACACTTCCAGGCACTATAGGTCATTATGTTTAGGAGGTCACGCCTTGCGCCATGTTGGATTCGTATATTTCGGCGTAAATGACAAACGCTCAATTACGCAATTCAAGTCAAAATACCGGGCCATATTGAGTTTATGACGACTTGCTATATAAACTCATTAACTTTAAAATTGAAAAACAACTTGGTATGTTTTTGTGGCAGTGTTGAACTGACGTATTTCGAATTTGAGTCCATTTGTAAAGAATTTCGGCGACACGTCTACCATGTAACCAACGACATCAGTGGAGCCACTAGAACTTGGGGTACTTGTGTTTTGGTTCATGATGGCAAGAAATTTAGTTGCTGCAGACACAAATGGAAACAGTTTTAAATTAGAAACGAGGTTACCAGTGGGGAATAATACTTTGTAGCAGTTAGCTTATTCTGTGGACTGTGCATGAATGAAGAATTGAGTTAAAAACAGCAATATTCAATTTGCATGTTGAGCGTTGTTTGAATGGAACCTTTGTAACCTGCATGTCTTAACTTTATAACTTCTTTTAAAAATGTTATTAATTACAACAGAACCATAGAATTCGTATAGGATTTATCTGTGGGAGTTGAGTAGGAGATAAAATCTTAAAAATATTGATGCAGATAATGTTGTTAAATCCCCTACCACAAGCATCTTTCAAATATTCCAAAATCTTTTTGTAAGTCTCCTTTAACATTTTCATCTTATCATTTATTTCATCACATTCAACTGGTGTCAGTATTACTGGGCTTGCCATTGGGGCAATTAGATAACCAAACCTACAAATTGGTTTAATATTTTTACGACAAGTCTTTGAGTGTTTAGTAGAATCATCATTTACATCACTAGAGCAAGAAACATACTTATCAATAAATTCAGTTACTTCAGAATTATCACATTCTCCACATACTGGAGCACCCTTAACCCAGAACATCATGTGGATAAGTGCAGAGCTTCGCAATTCGGAATTCAACACGATAGAAAAAGTCAGTCATTTCGCCTAATGGATTATGATGACCTTTCATGAATTCCTGAACTCTGTTATCGAAGTAACGTACACAAGTAAATGGATCACACTGTAATAACCTTGTTCTCTTTTTCCAATCTAAATTATTTGTATTTCTTCATTAGTATAGGTTCTGTTATTTACAAGCTGAGTAAGTGCACGCAATACATCATCAACCCATTTAGTGTCTGCTGCTGATAGTGAAGTAAACCATGTCGGTTATCCTAATTGAAGTACCATTGCAAATACATCTTTCTTTCTTTTTTGAAAATAAAGCAGGCGAGTTTCTTATAGATGCGAGTTTTGAAGATGTAAAAGCCATCATCCAAGTTTAGTATATCAAGGTCATCCTTACTTTAACTGTCCACCTGTTAATTTTTTGATTCGCATCTTTTGACAGCTAAGCTAACTTTATCAGTTAGTTGCTTCATTTTGAAGAATATATTTGGTAACGACTCTGATACTCTGCAATCTAAGTTTCAAGTTCCCATTTGCATACATCACTATAATTCACAGGCCTGTCGCGTGAGGCATTTTAAGTTTGCTTTAGGATTCTGCATTAGGATCTTGGAATAAACTGATTGGTTTCTGACCTTCTCCAGGTGCAAATACATACATTTTATCTTTATCGATGTCAGCATTATCTAGTAGGGTATCCATGTTACCAACAGCAGAATCCTTAGAATTTTGGTCAACTTCTTCAAAACCATCATCTGAATCATCATTTTTATCTATTTCATGGTCATTATCACTAGGCTCATCATATTGTTTATTATGCAGCTCTTCTATACCAATTTCATTGACCTCATCATTCATCCAACTATTATCAATGTTAATGTTGGTTTCCTTATTCAACAAACTATTTTTCCTTGAGTGCAGCTAGAACGTTTTTAGGCCAAATATTTTCACTTTTTTATACTGAATTTTTTTCTTCAGTTTAACAGCCAAAGTATGTGATTCAGACATTTGCCTAGGTAAAGAATTTATTGTTGGAACTACTTCACAAGGTACATTCACAATATTACCATGGATAGATTTTTGACCACCACATGGCAGCTCCCAGATCTGCACAAATGGAATCCTTAATGCCACTAATCAAGAGGATATAAACGTAGGTCTGGTGGTACTATTGGGAACTGCATTTTGTTTGCAACAGATAACCGTGGTATCTTTCCATTTTTCAAATCAGAAGAACATGTTGTACAAATCCACTGTTCATCATCCACAGATTTAATTCCAGTAAAATCAATTCCTATCTTAGTAGCAGATGTTGAAAGTAATGATGATTTAAACATTGATTGTTTGTGTGCAACATGTACATACATAACTGGGACCAGTTGCAATAGCTCTTTGGAATTTTCTGATACAGTCAGATAGTTTAATACCTTCAGATCTGATCATTTGATTTTTGTTTTCTCTGTCTCTAGTATTATCATCTTGCCTCCTTTTCCGTTGATAGAACCTGCGTTTTTTTCTTAAATCACCATTATCACGCAATTCATTCTTTCATTATCTTGCCTCCTTATTATTAACAAAAGTCGTTCGATCACATATATTCATAATTGGACTTTAGAAAAAATCAACGATAACACAACACACTATTAAAATTCACGCTACTTACCAGGGAAGTTGAGCGAGAGTACCCTAGTTTCGGGTCGCAACCAATCATGTCGAAAAATGACCAATCACGTTTCGTGTACTTCAAGTGTTCAGTGAGTTGTCTGTGATGACATCACATGCGATGAAAGCTGGCTGGACGGAGCTGTTTTCCGAAAAGAAATGAAATTCCCCCCTTCCTAGCATTATTTAAGAAGTACATTAGTCTTTACGAGTTTTGGATATATATCAACATAATGCTATTGTCGATGCTGGAGCTCGTTTTTTTTCTTTAAAATGTTTAATTTGAAAACGACAAGTTGACAACATCGAGTCGCGTTTCGATTGATTATTTATGAATCAACAGAATATAAGTAAATCATTATACTCTTGAGGCTCTAGCTGACATACACCATATATGTCCACCTAGACTGGCGCAGTCGGGGCGATTAATTTGTTTTTGTAGTTTAAATAAAATAAAAAAATTCGCGAAATGGAGGTGTAACTGCGAAATCACCCGGACTGGTTTATTCTGCATGGCCCTCTATCGACACTGCAGGAACCCGTCGATTTTTCAATGGGTAATTATGTTAATGAGTGTTCTAATGACAATCATCTAAGCCAATCACAACGTCTCTTCAACTGACCTCTGATCAGGAAGACGTCAGCTGATTGCAGCAGCCGATTTTTTTTAAATTCTACACCAGTTACTTTTTTACACATTGTTGTAGTCGTCGTTTCTAATTCATTACAAACTCGAATTTCAACGTGCCGCCATGTTGGGTCTGCAGTGAGACCTTCATTTCCGCGCCCACCTAATTATAATATGTGCATTCATGAATATTTAATAGCAATGATTTTCCTGCAGAATAAACAAGTCGGGGTGATTTCGCGCTAACACCTTCATTTCACGATTTTTTTATATTTTATTTAAACTACAAAAACAAATTATTCGCCCCCACCTGTGCCAGTCTAACGTCCACCCTACTTGATACAAATACTTTTCTCCAGCAATTTATTTCACCATTAATAACATTAAGAAGATCGAACAAGCCTGGTAATCCGTATGCAGCGTGTTAAATAAATACCATAAGAAGACATCATATCAGATTAGTGTTTTGACACCATTTCCAATACCTATCACTGGCAAATGTACTTATATACTTCATGGTACAGATTATCTGCGCAGCCAGGTCAACGGCCAGATTTAGTCAATAGTGACATATCAACCAATTCTAGCCGTTCCCTCTGTAGAGAGTTACGTAATCAAAGATGTTCTGCCAGATATAAGAGACACAGATGAAGGGTCAGTTACAAAGCTGAAAGACAGGCGTGTGAGGAATTTACTACCAAACTGGTCAGCCTAAATGGGGGAATGAACAAATGACGCCAGCATGGTGGCCTACTGACATTCCATTTGTCAATCCAAGCAAGCCTGGTAACCGCATGGAGGTCGTGGATGGACAGACAAAATCAGAAAAGCAGTGAGAGCCTGCTATACATTCTATGATGTATTTGAAAAGACTGGTGAGTAATAAGATTACAAATGCTACTAAAACATTTCTTTTTCTATTCAATCATTGCAACCAAAGTTAATAACTTGTGTTCTATTTCCATCTGACGAGTCTAGCAATACATCTACTGAACCATTGATTGTTCCTGTACACGACCTGCCAACAGCAATGGATCTTATTCTTAATGCATATGGTGATTCAATCGAGGAACTTGGTGAGTACCATACTATAGAGATATATATTAATTTATCTAACACCGATACTGATATCACTGTAATGCATGAAATTCAACTTAACACTGACATATTCCTAATATTTTTTTTCTTTTTAGTTTTAGAGAGATACTAGTACACCAGAGCAGATAATTCAATCTGATTTGCCAAATAACGTGCCAGTAACATCATATGACACAAGTCTAGATTCACTGTTAGACTCCTTGCCATCACCACCGATGGAATATTTGAATCAACCAACGATAACGCAACCATTGACCATCGACCAGCCAGCCAACTTACAACCATCAAACGATCATGCAACCTAACTGTCAACTTTACTACCATCAACAATTCAACCTTTGACCAGGCAACCACCAACGAAACTACCGTCAACCAGCCAGCAATCAAAACGCACACCACCAAGAAGAATGAGGAGCAGAAGACAGACCTTTTTTGCATATCAGACGTAACATTTTTAATTTATATACTATTTATTTCAGACAAATAAGTCCATATCCACACATACACACACAACAAAAATAATAATAATAATAGTAAATAAATACTAGAAAGAACAAGAAACTTAAACAGGAAATGATAGTTCGCTTGCTATTACATAATTGCACATAGCATCTCAGTTCAGCATTTCATTCCAACGCTGCAACAAGGCTGACTTCCATCTCAAATCACTGTTCCATAAACTAGTTAATATACTGTTGTTGGACGAGCATGCACGCTCTCTAAATTTATATACTATATTCCTGTAAGTTTCATAAAATGATTTGACACGGTTAGCAGCAAACATGGATCTGGCACTGTGGTCATATGGATAGTCAAAAAGTCTACGGAATAGGTTGTTATAAGAAACCTTCAAAGAATTAAGAGTGTGAACAATAAATATTATAACAATACGTTTTGAACAAGATACATTTAACATCATAGCTGCATTTAACGAATTTCCTAAGAAGTAGGTTTGCTCTCACACAAAACAAGCGACGTTGGTGGTCAATGTCTGCATTATCCTTCATGTCACACATGACCCTATGACCCAGATACGTAATCTGCGAGACAAATTCTATGTTCTGGCCCATCAGTCTAATCTGTGGCAGAATGTTCAGTTTAAGCTTGGATGGGGAAAGTACATACACTTCGTTTTCAACACGTTATAGAGCATATCATGATCAGTAGCAAACAATTAACAAGTTTTCAGCAGTTTTCGTAGCCCTTTTATAGAGGGCGCTATTAGACACATGTCATCCGCATAACTGATATTATTAATTACTTTGTTGCCAACAAGACAGCCACATGAAAGTTTATTTAACTTCACATTTAGGTCATCTATATACACATTGAACAGGGAAGGTGACAAAACACCACCTTGTCTTAACTCCATTGGATACACTGAATGAGCGGGGAATAGAACTTCCCCATCTTACGCAGTACATTTGATTTTCATACCAGTTGATAAGAAACCGAATAATGTAACCCGGCACCATGCGTTCTGTGAGCTTATTAAACAAGGTCCAATGATTGACCCTGTCAAAGGCCTTAGATGCATCGAGAAAGCAAACAAATACATGACTTCCACGGGAATTGTAGTGCTTAATAATTTCTTTCAGAGTAAAAATACACAAGTCAGTCGAGTGTTTCTTTTTAAAACCGAATTGATTGTCTGAAACATCAAGATAATTTTGACATCTGTTTAGAAGAATGTGTTCAAAGACTTTGGATAAAACTGTAGTTATGGCAATGGGTCGATAATTATCTTTGCTGGTCATATTTCCACATTTGTTCTTAGCTATTGGAAGCAGTTCAACTTCAATCGACCATCTTGGAACAGTTCCGTGTACAAGCATTGCAGACAGACACATTGACAGATGCAATGAGATCACTGGGCTAGCAAATTTAAGGTGCTCAGCACATAGACCGTCTGCTCCACATGATTTCTCTAGCTCGAGACTCTGCACAACTGTAGCGACTTCTTTTACGGACACAATTGGAACATCTAACATATTAACTGAATTATATTGCTGCACATTAACTTTATTAACAGAATTTAAAATCGTATTAAAATGGTTTGCCCACATGTTCGCAATATTAGATTCACCGGAGCAACCGTCAATAGTACATGGCGCGTTATATGCCATTGTCGCCTTTTCCCAAAATATCTGCCGATCTTTGTTCATCAACGACTTGGCCAGATTATTCCTGCAGTAGCGTAACGCAAGTTTGAATTGTGACCTCGATTTGCACATCATCTGGTACACAAAACCATATCTAGGTTTACCGGAATCACACAGAATGAAAATAATTGCGAGCTGTGTCATGTGCCTCTTCAACTACTTCATTCCAACCAGGTACAGCCACAAAACGTCTGGTTGATTTTCTAATAAATGTTTCATCACCAGCACTTTCTAAGGAATCAATAATTTGTCCATAATATCGAGTAATCATGTCATGGTGGTCACTGCGACAGCAGTCATCAGATACGCACATAATTTAAGTGCACTTTTTTTGTAATAAAATGTCCTCTATACATACATACATACATGTACAATAAATAAGTTCAGTTAAATAATCATATCAACTCATTTGTAGTTGAAAAAATTCTACAACCATTTGTAAAAAATAAAATTCTCATGTAACTTGTTTTGTAATCAAACATTTCCATTTTAAACCTTGTCCAGCAATTCATTTGTTAGATGTCCTGACTACATACTTCATGTTTTAAATAGCTAAAAATAATGCTACATGAAAAATAAAATTGTCAGGCAACATACAATACACTTGAATCTTAATAAATCGGCATTACTCTGCTCACAAGCCTGTGAATTAAGTGAACTGATGGCGTTGTTACACCTATATGTATCCATGAAGTAACCAGAGAAACATCTGCAATGAGGAGTAAAGGACATACAAAATATCATGGAAACAGTATAATCACCCTAGATTTGAACACTCATTGCAGGACCTTCAGCTTTTGAAAGAAAAATCACATAGAATAATACAGTAGAAATTTCTTATGGATGACATTTAAATTAGCGATAATCAACATACTCTGTGTAGTTTTTCCAATGGAATTTGTCAAAAACAAATAAGACTGTGCTGAAATAATTCTGGCTCTCTGTTATAGAAAAAAAAGATATATTATAGAAGATAGTATAATTAGAAGTAGCTTCATAATCTGGCTAGTTGCCTCAGCAATATAAATGCTAGCATGATAATGAGATATAATAATAGAAGTTGAAAATGTAATTTCACTTTCGCTTGCAAAATAATCTACCTCACCAAAAGGTGCTTGGATGTGTAGTCTAGATAGACAATTTTCATGACGCAGATGTTCCTCTAGTCATTTTGTGCAAATTGATTCATCTTCAACAAAATGTCATCAATCCTATTTTATCAACTAATTAACACAACACCTGAAAATTTTTGCAGTTCAACTGCAGTCATTAATATATTTCACCGTCTTGTACTAAGATACAACTTGTACAACTTATCAATTACTAACCTATCCAAACAGTATTGGTGCAACTTGCAGGCATTGCTTATATAATGACTTCAGGTGGAATTGAACATTTTGTAGTGAGGATAGTGAAGGGAATGGCAGGAGACTCGTTTTGCTTCATCACTTGGAAACCATAGCATACTTTATGTGGACAGCAAACTTTAACAATTCCTGGTGACAATGTAGGGTGGCTTCCAAAGAACTTTCTGCAGCTATATGTAATGTTACTACTTGTTTTACCATCTTGCTGGTATTTACCCTTACCGAAAAAAAAAATATAAAGTGATAAACAAATTATAAACACCATAAATGTGTGAATGTAATTTAGCACCACAGTGTTAACAATAGTTCCAAAGGATATTCTTTCACTTATCAAAGCTTCTGACTTGAAAATATATGTCTTACCCTCTAAATTGAGGAAGCGATGGAAAATAAGATAACGGTTCAGAAGATATTGATGGGTATTGGCGACTATTGTTGGTGAAATGTAGGATTGTTTACATCTGATGAGGATATCACGCAGTAGATATCTTGCATGGAGTGGTGCATGGTGGTTACTGCATACAGTCTTTAAATAGCTAAAGACAACAGAAGCATCTTGTTACATATAGTTTGATCGAGTTGCTGTCGTTGAAAATATCAAGTCCATGGATGATAGTCCTATCATGATAGTCCTATCATGGATGATAGTCCTTGATGATAGGCCTGGCGAGTGAGATGATAGGCCTGGCGAGTGAAGACAGAGGCAACTGCAGAATGGAGCATATTGGAGAATTTTTGGCAATGTCACTAAGGAAAGACTTATAAACAATAGGTGCCGGAAGAATGGTTCCACCTGCAGAAATATCCAACAATCTAACAAGATACTTCAAATATTTGAAACGCATTAAAATAGCTTTCAATGATGCACATTTTTCTGCTGATAGGGGAGGTGTTGCCAGAGCATACTGTGTGAGTAATTTCCTTCTTTGAACATTTGGTATAAAAACTATCTACATGCTTACTTACAGTTATAGTAGGACAATCTTCCTTAACACTCTCATCAGCAAATGTAAATTGTTTTAAAACCCCTTTGTTCATCCCAAGGCTAGTGCCATCACACACAAAGACTGGGGGATGGATCACGACACTCAAGACCACAGAAAGCAGCAGTTGTGGGGAAAGGTTTGACGTAGGTGTGTGCGGGAGAAACAGTCAACATCGCCTTAAGAAGAACTGGTTTATTTCTCAGTAATACAGGGACAATTAACTACCACTAATGACATGAAGGCGGCATTAAAACTTTCTACACACAGGATGTTACGTAATCCATCTACTACTACCAGCCATGAACAATGTGTGGTGAGAGTCTGCTTGATGGCGGCAGCGTTAGAAATAATACAATGACTACACAGATTTTCCAACAGCAGTGTGGCAATCTGGCATAGCAATTCCAAACTATAGGTAGCTTATGAAGTGCCCAAGTGAAGGAATAAAACTACTGACTGTTTGTATGAGCCTATGGCCGGTGTTGAATGAACACCAATGTCATTATTTTCACTGCAAATTACACCCTTGGTTTACACCCTTGTAAATCACTGGACAATGGTTCTATGTCAGTATATAATTCACGTATTACTGTCGAATAAAACGAATAACACAACAAATAAATCTCAATCTATTACAGAGAATGAATATGGTATCAATAATTCAATCGCTAAGTATAAAGCGCTCAACTAGGCTACAAAGTACAACTATATCTTAAATTTGCTGATTCACTGTACATCACGCATATGCGTCCGCCATCTTGACCTCATTTCTCAATTCTACGGTAACTTAAATCGATGATTTAGCAGTCTTCTATAAGGTTAGATTTCAAGAAATACTCTAATGAGGCACGATGACTTAATAATCACGAACCTATTTGACAAAATGTCTTGATTTGTTTGCGTAGTGCTCACAGATGTAACTCTAACTTTCAGAGTCTTCCCGGTAACACTTTCCCCACAAGAGGGCGCTATAACACGTAACTAACAAAAGTCTATAAAACAATCCAAGTATTAAAACCTAGCAAGAACTATACAGTTGTTACAGCCCAGTTAAATATGCTCTGAAACAGTAGACAAACAATACAATGTCAAATTAATATAATGAAAATAGAAGCAATATTAATTACTTATTGTCTTCAGTAAAATAAATGATGGTAACTGGAAATATAATTTCAACATACATGTATTTGTCTTCTGAAATGCACTGGATTGAGGGTTGAGTATGTCTCACTGTAGTCAATTGTTACATTTTGTTACAATGAAATCAACCTTAGAATGGTAGTATGTTCAGTCTTGGGAGATGTCGCATACAACTTGTTTACCACTTCCGTTTGACTGAGAATGTTCTAGAACCGTACTGTGTCTGGGTGGAATTTTTAGATGCTGATTGAATAGGTAATAGGACACTGTAGAAGGCAATAGAAGGTAATGGAACATTCTAGAAATTTGTAGTATGTTCCAGACTCATTATGTATGCTGATGTAATGGTCTATTTATAGACAGTGGGGTATATATAGGGGAGTTGTTCAGCACTGAGATCAGATCGGAGATCTCGTTGAATTGTGTTGGAGTTTAAGTATCTAGTTATTGGAGTAGTGGAGTTTTACCGAGTTATTGTACTTGATGTTTGCAGAGTATAATAATACCAGTACCAGTTGAAACCTCATCTGTTGACTCCGTGTTCGTATGTTATCATCGCCGCCGGGGAAGTCTTTATGTTACTGTTGCCATTTTGGTATTTGAACCATCACACCTGTACTATACCAATTACGGTAATATTACGTTGCGTGAGACAGGAGACTTGGAATTTATTCGTTTAATCATTAAGTCAAATGAAAATTATAAACATGAGAAAAACCCTGAATTGTACTCAACTCATAAAAATTACCTGTGATATGTAGCAAGTGGGTTCTTTCCTTCACACATGGAATGCAATCAGGGGATGAGCAGATCATGGTGCACCAACACTTCATTGGTCAAGTTGAACAAAAGATCCTCCTGTCCATTAACCAACAGCTGGTCCGTAGTAAACCAACAAACAAACAAACAAAAAACAATAGACATTTAAAATCAAGCAATTCACTGCTAAGCTTGTACCCAATCGGATTAAAATAAGATCTCAGTGAGCTTTTCCAGTAATTTATGTTTATTAATTTCTTGTATTTGTTGTCGTATCTTTGTTTTAACCGTGCAAGTAATTTGTTATACGTCAATTAATTTATGAAAAAGATCATGAGCGTGCAAGTATATGCAAATATGATGTTGTACAAACTTGATGTTCTGCTTCTCATCATTCACTTTCTTAGGTGTCCATGTTAGGTGCCAAAATTAATTACCGTCTTTCCAATAATCCACTTTCAATCACAACAATCCCATTCATTAAAATGATCACAGGTTGAAAATGGTCCATCAACTGGAATCACAGGACACAGTGCATCTGTTATATTTATCTATGTAAGCAAAACATTAGATTTTTGAAATAATTGTCACGATACATACAACAACCAGTAAGCAAAAGATATAAATATTTTCCCAAGCCAAAACCTGTGATATTTCTTCATTTGATGGCTTCTAAATTGTACAAGCCTAAGCCATTTTAATGGAGCAACAGTTCACACTAAGGATAGCATAATTAATATTATACATTGTTTGGTACTATATAAGATGTATCATACCACATTCCTAGAATAAATAACTGAATAACACTAACCTGTTGTTCATCATGCCTGTCTTTCATTGCATCAGAAGTTAAATACGGTATACGCCGGTATTAAACACACGAGAATGAGCTAGTACATGATGGGTTGGACAGACTCTCTGCTTCAGGTACCTCTCTCCATCCATTTGTAACCATGTCGAATTTACTGTAAGATTTGGTGATCTTATTTTGTGTGATTTAGCTAGTTGGAGAACCCTTCGTTAGAACACTGTTGGTTCAGCCCTTGACTGAAAGCGAAAGCGGACGTGTCAGAACATGTACAAGAAGTTACAGTTTGTGTGGGATATTTATAGATCTTATGAAATCATAATGCTATGTGTTAGGAATTGTGCCTAGAGGGCGATACCCAATTGATACATGCATTGGCATATATCTGGGGATTTCCCCTTTCTATGACTGCCTAGCGCGGTCTTGATTTGTTCCGTTTTGCTAGATGCTACGGTGAGCGCGGGAAAATATTCTGGGTTAGCTTAGAGAGTCGTTCTTGTTAGGTGGTTACTTCATGATGGCGGCGTACTGGGACATGCCGGAGATGGGCTGCTGAAAGATTTGGCTGGTGTTGGACGTATTGTGCCTGGATTTGATCACAGAGCTACATTCTGATGAAAAAGAGACCAGAGACTCTGCCGGCGCAAATGTTGAGTTAATCCGACCAGAATTGACGTTGCTGCAGCTCCTTTTCAGAAATCGTGAGTTAACACATGAGACTGCGTACGTGCTTGAATACAAATCTCGATCACGCGATTTGTGAGATGACAACATTGTAACAAAGATGGCTGCGCACATGTAGAGTGTGACGATCGACGATACATCATTGTACTGTCGTATTTATGTATGTGGGTCAACTGGCGACTCATTCCTTTCATCGATTCGAATATAAACACGGTTGCTGTGTTATTCCATGTCATCTGTGATTATCGTGACACTCGAATTATTGTGATGATTTATTGCTTGACGTGACGTGACTTGATTTATTGCACAGACGTGTTACAAGTCTGTGAATATTGTGCATTGATTCGTGAAACGGCAAAACCATAAGATACAGCGGAAGCTATGGCCGATTTTCCATTTGGCAGAAACACTTCGAGATCTTCAACGCTGTGTTGAAGAACCTTTATCGCCTGAGAGTGTGTGCTGTATATGAAGAGAACATTGAAGTGCAAACCGTCTACGGGTATACAGAGTTTGTTGTATGATACTACTGTGTAGTGATAGAGACATTCCATCCAGTATCCAACAGAGAATTGTGTTCTTGACTATGAATTATACAGACAGTCTGAGACATATGAACTGGTTTGGTTTAATGTGTGACTCTTGTGCAACTGCGTTGCAAGTTATGTTATTGTTGTGTTAAGTACATGCATAGTTAAGTAGTTGTTTGATTGCACTGTATTTTATCATTAGTATTTAGATGATTGTCAGAGCGTTGAAAATATTGACGCAAACTGTATCGTGATACCTATTGTTGGAGCTCTGTGTACAGGTCTGTGAATGTGGAGGCGCTCCTATTCATCGGGACCTTATCTGCGCCCCAATACACAGCCCTGTGAACGACCATAGGCATTTTCAAAAACACTACACATGTCATACAAAATGTCTCATTTCGGGACGAATTCGTACCTCTTTGCACCAAAAGCAGCGTCGACCACCTTAACATATATACTGTAATGAACACTCGGTTGTTGAATTGATGTACTGTAGGGGAGTTTTGGATGTTAAAACAGACTATTTATTACCCAAAATGCGTATACATGGTACTGAAGTATATAAACAGAGACGCCATTTTGGTCACGCGATAAAACTTTTTACTATGACGTCAGAGCTGAATGACGAAAACGTGTTTTCTATGAGGAAAATCAATATAAAACTTGTTTTACAAATAATTGTGGTTTTTGACTAAAATGTTTAAATTTTCAGTTATTTTCAAGAAAAAATACTTTAATTTTAAAAAGCAATATATTATTTTGTTATCCATCATGCTTGGCAGAAAAGTATACTAAATCTTAATGATGGAGGTTATAGCTGCTACAGATGTGTCTCAAATATATACAGCTCAACACAACATCTGTGATCAAAGATGGGTGGAGACTGCTCAGCATGATGGGTTTTTAAAATTAAAAGTAAATAAAAATAAATTAAATTTTAGTTATAATACATCATTTATTTATGTTAATTTTCAAAACAAATACACAATAAATGAATAATAAATTAATGAAATATTTATTGAACAGTTGTATTCATGTTTCTTTATAGTGTTCGTTGAACGGGATTCGATGAAAGTACGTGCAGATTTCTTTTTCGCAGCTGTGACGTCAAGAAAAAGTTGTATCACGTGATCACCGTTAATCAATTCCTAATTTTCGAGTTGTTAGTTTTCTATGAAATTCCGCTAGAGGGCGCATCCAAAATTCCCGGATGACGAGCCTGAGTGGGGTTGTTTTTATTGAAGTTCTGTATTCTTACATGCGTAAATCAATAGATTAGAAAAGCAAAAAAGTCCCAGAACTCCGAAATTTTTTTCAGAATCGTGGTATAACTTGCAGCAATGTTTGTAAAGCTAAACTGTTTGAACTTGTTGAGTTAGCAAACGAGTTAAATGTTCGCCAAGAGTCAAACAATCGTCGTACTGTAAAACACGAGTCGACGATAACTCTGGTAGATCCGTGTAACGTAAAAACTTGGCAAAAAAAACTTCATACTTTGCCTTTGTGTTAAATATGTTCGCATATTTGTTGCATCGAAGTGACTGGACATCAGCCAGACTGAAAGAATATCGACTTATTAATGGTTACTTACTTCATAATTTCCGGTAAAGCTTCATCATGTGCAGAATACAGAATACAGAATTTAATTTCATTATGGCAGAGTGTATTCGGCAATGATCCATGAAGGAAAATCCTTACAAGCCATGGTTTATTATTAAATCAAACTCTAAAATAGTTTCTGGTGTTTGTAACTGTGTAGTGTAAGTTTGATTTAATATTTTATTCACCAGGCGATCAGCAGATGCAGTTATCATAAATGGACACACGTTTTTTTCCTTCCGTAGTTATTTTAACTTCAACTTCGCAAAAAATGCCATCATAAGGATTCCGAACAAGAAGATCGATGTGGGAATCGACAACGAGCGAATTTTTCATCAAATCCGGCTCAATGTTTTCGTTTGCGCTCATCTCGGGAAGCTGACAGAGTCTTCGTTTTTCAATCAATGTATAACTGCGGTTGAAAGACGGCTGTCTCCAGTTATTGAACTAAAAAAAATACTGGCGCAGGATGGAAAATGCCGTGAACAAACCCGGGAATATAGTTTGGCGTCCACTCAGATTCCCGACGACACATTCGAATCCACTGGCGTTGAAGTGTTGATTTCTTGGACGAAAGAAATGTATGAAAAGTTACGCCTTTCATCTCAGGATATTTCGCAGTTTTTTCTTTTTAATCGAACCCAAGGAATAGTCTGGGGCATTACAATACCAGTTAACCATTTTGACCAATTCTTGCAAAACGTTTGTAAAAAATAAGACTTCGGCAACAGTAACTACTAGTATATTGCTTACAGCAGACGTCGCTCAAATTTCAACCCCACCACAACGTTCAACGGACTGTCATCCGGGTACTTTGAGAACGCCCTCTATCGAATTTCGTGAGAAAAATAGTAACTCGGAAATTAGGAATTAAGTCACGCATGATTCAAGATGGCTGCCACAGTTTGTTGACAAATGCGAGTTTGACGACAAAACGTGAATTTTTCCACTTTATAATTGTCAAGTCATCCGTAAGGTACAAACCGAGTGTTCATTAAATGTGATTGAAACGATCGGTGCCATTTACTGATGGAGGATGGTTAAGTTTCTGAAAAAAAATGTAATTTTCCATGCCACGTCCGTTGGGGATGTGGGGTTTTAGAAAATCATAGTGACCGTTCACATGGCTGTGTTGGGGTGGCGTAAGAAGCCCAATGTAAATATCACCCCTACACAGCCATGTACACAGGGCTACTATTGTTGTAATGTGTTTGGTTCCGTCAGGGATTGACCAATGAGAATTACGGGTTGTTAATACTTAGGCTAGTGATTGGTTCTATGTGGTGTTAATAGTAATACCTGAAGCATAGTGTTAGTGTACTGGTTGTTAGGTTTTTATTTGAGTATTTGGAGATACTTTGAGAATAGATTAGTCTAGGGGTTATAGTTGCCGAGCATGGCTCTTGCAATATAACATAGGCGTTGTAGTTGAGCGCTGACTAAACGCGACGTGACAGACTACCCATCGTTTAGCACTACCAACGTAGCGACAGTATTGGCATAGGGACGTTAAGTTAAGGGTCATAACAGACAGTATTGCTGTGTAGGTTAAGGCATTATTATTGTCGACTATTTGTGATATAGTAACATTATTTTGTTTATTTATGTACAACTTTGTTGTTGTTGTTTACTTGTTACCACGAATATATATAGATTTAAACCTATTTTGACCTGTGTCTTGCTTGGTGTTCTATTGTATGTCGTTACTATGTGCACACTTGTATGAAATCGGAAGTCAACGGTATCCCCTTGTTCCCTACCCTGAGATAAATTTATTTGGAATCTAAACTCTCGTAAATACTGGTAACACATTCATGGCAAGCATCAACATGAGAACACGTAGACTTCTCAAACTGACATGTTGCACAACTACTTTCTGCCTCGCATCAGAAAATTCAAAACATGCATATTCTGACCAAGGGAAACAGCTGCTATAAATGCATAGTCAAATTCTCTACAGATATGTGGTCTTCTTCTAGTGTAGGTTCAGCATGCTGCTCATCATCTGAATACGGAAACAAAATACTGACTACAAAAGTAGTGAAATCATCAGTCTTCTGATCAATAGGTTGTAATCTTTCACTGTTGTTGATCCCATGTGAACAAGAGCAGATCAACAGGCGAGTTCTCTCTGAATACTTACCAGAGGTGATCTGTCACGTAGATCAGTTTGATGTCGATCGTCCTTGTCCGTGTTGTGCAGTTTTGCAATCCTGGAAAAAAAACTCTTCATCGGCAGTTGTCCTGCAATGATTACACCTCTGAGTACCTGATTTATATGTCGGGTCATTGTGACCAATGTCGTCAAAAACTACATACAACCTGCATGGAATCGGTCTGTCACTCAGCTTCATACTGTGGGGCCATGTTGCTGGACAGGAGCATCGCCGAGAGTTTGCTCTCGTTACGAATTCCTAATTTTTCTCACGAAATTCGATAGAGGCCATTCTCAAAGTACCCGGATGACAGTCCGTTCAACGTTCGTGGTGGGGTTGAATTTGAGCGGCGTCTGCTGTAAGCAATATACTAGTAGTTACTGTTGCCTAAGTCTTACTTTTTACAAACGTTTTGCAAGAATTGGTTAACTGGTATTGTAATGCTATTCCTGGGGTTCGATTAAAAAGAAAAAAAAAAACAGCGAAATATCCTGAGATGAAAGGCGTAACTTTTCATACATTTCTTTCGTCCAAGAAATCATTTCAACGCCAGTGGATTCGAATGCGTCGTCGGGAACCTGAGTGGACGCCAAACTATATTCCCGGGTTTGTTCATGGCATTTTCCATCCTGCGCTAGTATTTTTTTAGTTCAATAACTGGAGACAGCCGTCTTTCAACCGCAGTTATACATCGATTGACAAACAAAGACTGTCATCTTCCCGAGACGAGCGCAAACGAAAACATTTATGATAACTGCATCTGCTGATCGCCTGGTGAATCATATTAATTCACACTTACACTACACAATTACAAACACCAGAAACTATTTTAGAGTTTGATTTAATAATAAACCATGGCTTGTAAGGATTTTCCTTCATGGATCATTGCCGAATACACTCTGCCATAATGAAAATAAATTCTGTATTCTGCACATGATGAAGCTTTACGGAAATAATCATTATCAAGTCGATATTCTTTCAGTCACTTTGATGCAACAAATATGCGAACATATCAGCTATTTCAAACAATGGCAAAGTATGAAGGTTTATTTGCCAAGTTTTTACGTTACACGGATCTACCAGAGTTAGCGTCGACTCACCGTGTTTTACAGTACGACGACGATTGTTTGACTCTTGGCGAACATTTAACTCGTTCGCTAACTCAACAAGTTCAAAAAGTTTAGCTTTACGAACATTAATATTGCTGCAAGTTATACCACGATTCCGAAGAAATTTGCGGAGTTCTGGAACTTTTTTGCTTTTCCAATCTATTGATTTACGCATGTAAGAATACAGAACTTCAATAAAAACAACCCTACTCAGGCTCGTCATCCAGGTATTTTGGATGCGCCCTCTAGCGGAATTCCGTAGAAAACTAACAACTCGAAAATTAGGAATTGGAAATGAAATTTGCAAATCCTGAGTGTTAATTTTTTTTCACATTGACAACAGCGTACAATTTCACCGGTTACTAGACGTAATGAGCTACAACGAGTCTGTGACTGTGGTTTCACCAACCAAGATGCACTCTGCGCCAATTGTTTTAGTCTGCGACCGGAAAGGGGCGGCATATTATCCGCAGAAAGCCCAGGACCGATAATCAACTGTACGCAGTGCATATGAGCAGGGGGGGGGGGGGTATCGGCTGGAATCTGGTGTAAGAAATAGACAAGGGATGAAGGCTCCAACGAGCTCATATTTTTTAAACTGGAAAAACAGACGAACAGAATGAAAAATAAAATCTGAAAAAATACCAGGTTGACGAATATTAGTTGCTCTTTCAAATTGCGGCAAAGCCTCACCTATATCGGCAGAATAAATTAAGAAAACTACACAAATTGACTCCATTTATGAATAATTAACAGTTGGTCCGAACGCACGGCACAGTGGCCTGGTCAGAATTTGTCAAGAACCAATCATAAGACTGGTACAAACCAGTTGAGCGGGGCTAACTGAGTCGTAACCTTGGCGTGGTTCGTAACTTATGATTGGTTGTTGACAAATTCTGAACAGGCCACGCCTCCAATTGTGCCGTGCATTCGGGCCAGTTAATTATTCATCAATACATGCACACATTTCACGTCGATCACATATGAAATGAAAGAAAATCTGTTGACACTTTTTTTTTCTCCCAAGCCCAAAAATGTACATGGAAGTTTATTTTATTCGACCAGAGATATATTACTGTATTATTTAATATTAGTATAATTTAATATTTAATAAATATAAATATATTCTCACAATGGGGTAATTCTCGTTTTTATTTGAACAGCTGGGAACTATTAATGCACACTTGTCTACATGGACATCGGTGCCTACATGAATTGCAGCATTTACACAACGAACAATGACAAATTGCACATTTTTGGTTACACTAAACTATCTTTTCTAATCTCTGTGGTACATCATTTGGCATACCAGACACAGATAAAAGTTCCAAGTACTTTCATTCTGAGACACTGGACTTCACCAAGTGATATCTGCTAGTAAAACTTTTTCATGTCATCCTCGCAATGCTGTATTTCCACTTTGTTTGTAAAGCAGTATGCTTACCCAGTGCTCTCGTTGTCCCTAGCTGCACGGCCAACTTCTTGCCAATAACTTCGAACAGATTCACTGAGGGCCCCAGTGAATTACCATACCAATGTCTGCAGGGATGTTAACCCCAAGCCCAAATGCGATGGTGGCAACCACACACCGTATAGTACTGTCCTTTTTTGAGAGTTTCCACAATTCGTTCTTGATCTTCAACTTCCAGATTTGCATGGTTTAATTCCACTCTTCTTTATTCTATCATCAAAGGCATACTCACCCAGGCCATCCATTTTTTGCAGCTGATGTTATACTTCTGTAAATACATTTTAAATTAATAATTAGTTGTCGGAGTTGACAATTTGAAAGGGGAGGAGATGATAGCAAAAATAGAAAAGAAAATAACGTTCAAAATTAAATCGCCATAAGTGAAAAAATATCCTGTACAGAAACTGCTTCACCTAAATTTCAAATTTTCCACCTCTTAGTGTTGAGTGGTGTCAATTTCGCACACTGACCAATGCCGAACTAAAGCTCAATGTGTTGGATACCAATTATGCTTTTTTACCTGGTGTATATGATGGCTTTCCTTGCTGATAAACCCTTTTCTATACTTTCTTTTTTTTTTATAAAATTCAATTTCTTCATTGAATTTCAAGGCTGTGCCAATCTTAAAACTAATAAATATCTCTGGTCTACAATTAGTTCACTCGATATTTAAAAAAATCAAAATGAATTATTAGATTAGATGTTACCAAAACATGTTAAATGTACTTGGTGTATTAAATTTCAAAAGTGCCAACCTTTGCCCACATTACTTTCAGCACACGGGAACACTTTGATTGTAATTGCATAACACTCTTAACTGTTGAACAACAAAAAAAGGACCAGTATTTTTTTGAATTTAAGACTGGGAAAATAGTGTATTCAATATTTATTTTTAAAAGTTCCACACGGACTCAATGGATTTTTTTCTATTATTTTCTCAGACTTGAAATTTTTAGTTTTGAACATGACTCTCCTCTGGAAGTCAACTTACCTTTTATTGTTTCAGCTGTCATCTCTGAATGGCTTGTAATTGCAGCACATTTCAGCTCTAAGTTACACCAAATGGTAACTTGGTCCATCATTAAACCCTTGAGGGGCAACATGATAACTGCAATGCTTGTTGTCTCTTTCCGTGTAATATTGAGTAGCATTGGTGGTAAAATGTACATTATACTTTTGCCATAGCCTGTTGGTAATATGGCCAATGTGTGTAGATTAATTATTTAAAATATTAGTAGTACCTTCTACTTGTTGAGCTTTTAGGTCAAATTAAAAAGATTCTGGTCAAAAGACTCAACAATTTTGTCTCTATTCCATACTCATAATCCAAATCTGCTATTTAAATTGGATTATACACAATATATAGATAAAACTGCTTGAAAAAAGATATTTTTTTAATAATATATGTACTGTATTTGATAAAAAAGATAAGTCACTTAATGGTGAAATGAAATTAAAAAACATAAAAAACCGTCTACTGTAGTCACGTGACTACACCAATTAACGTGACAGAGGTTTCAAAATGTCGGTTCAATCGGAGATTCCACTTAGGCACAGTTTTAACGCGAAATAGTCTCATTTACATGGGAAAATTCGCTTTATTCAGTTGCAGATATATTTGTGAGAAAATATTTGTCTATTTTATCCTGCAAGACGAGGTAATTTTATTACAATCACAATTTAAACAATACATAACTGACATATTTAAAAATGTGTGCATTTCTTTCGGGAAGGGATCTGCAGCTCTCTGGTTGCCCCGCAACGTATACCACAACCAAGAGAGCTGCATGAACTGCAGCAATGTGATTCTCATCACTGTATTGATGATCAATGTGATTGAAATTGAACATACCTCCACAAAATCGTTTTGCGAGTTAATATCACTTCCCACGGATGGCTGCAATGACTTTTTTTTGCTTTTCACATACTTCCACTAACCGTTTACTAGTGTATCTTAATCTAAACTCAAATAACATCTGAATAGAGAAACAAATTAGCAATTTATATACAAAATGTAGTTTCAGTGTAGCCATATCTTTAGTACACATGATTATGTATTTTAAACTTACATATAGAGCATCCGAAAATACTGGAAATTCAGCAATCACTTCCCTTAACAGACTTTTTTTTTATTAATACTCTGATATGGTCGCTATTTCTTGATTTTGTTGGCTTCTCTCATTCCTCACTAAATTCCTTGATGTGTGACTTGACGTCTTCTTCTGACATTTCCAAAACAGTTTAGTTGGTGGCTTACACTTATTTTAAAACCCAAATAACTTCTAATTACAAGATGCGAAATGAACGAGAACACATTGAGCTATGTATGTATATGAATACCCATCATTAGCATTTTCCACGAGTTGATATAGCTGTGTTTATTAGTATTACGAACGAATCAACGAATCGGTGCATTTTCCAATACGCATGTTCATTGATTATTTTGGAACATACAATGAGTGTGAAATAGCCTCCATTTCTTGACGTAAACTTTACAACACTATAATGTATATAATAACATCACATAATATAGTATGCCATTCCTGTCCGCTGTGCACGAAATCACAGTATCCTTGTCAAAATGATTAGTG
Source organism: Saccoglossus kowalevskii (assembly GCF_978046115.1). Taxonomy (NCBI): domain Eukaryota; kingdom Metazoa; phylum Hemichordata; class Enteropneusta; family Harrimaniidae; genus Saccoglossus; species Saccoglossus kowalevskii. The sequence goes on from NC_140648.1 coordinate 12,684,788, forward strand.
GAATAAATCAAACCTGCCCCCGCCCCCCATTTTTTTTAAAGAGCCCCGTGGAAGATATGCCTTTAGTTACCCTCTATAAGATCTAATCTAAAATCTAAACAAGTTTTGACGAGATTGAGTGGATGATACATTTAATTAATAGACAATTTCCACCATTTTGATGATTTGCAGGTCCATACAGACTTTTCATCTTCAAATTGTGTCGCATGTCTTATCTTTTGAGATGTTTCTGTGAAGAAGGACTGCAAAAAAAAGCTACATTATTTCCATCGACAAGACCCTCCTAGGAATTTTAGCTAATTTACGAGAATGTCGAAATAGTGCTTCTTAGTTAAGCCATCAAAGATATATTATTTGAATAATTATGGCATTAACAGAAAATCATCACATCACTCAAAACAGAATGTAATTTCTTAGCTTCACAGCAGTTTGACGCGAGGATGAACTGCAATTGTATGTACATGAATAATGACATACGCAAACACAACAAATGTTCTTCTAAACATGCACATACCCAATGATGTTTTCCAGCTTCCATTCTTATTCAAGGTCATGTCTAATAGAGCTTCTCACCAATGAATCTGTAGTGACTTCTCCAAGGGTGGGGTAAATTCCAAACTAATATTCTGCACATTCTGAAATCATTTTGTTCCAAACCAATTCAACCTTTTTTCTATTTAAGGTGATAAAAAACCAATGGCGAAAATAAAGGAATTGGTCAGGATTTTAGAGAATGAAGAATATCTAAAAACAAACAAAAATAATATAAATTATGTATTTTGTGTATTCCTACATACCTGTCCCAAGTAATATCAGAGGTAAGTGAATCTAGTGTTTTTGCCACCAATAACTCCAGCACCAAATTATCGAAGCAAGCCAATGTTTATGTGACTATTGCCACAATATACGAGTCTATTCAAGAAACAGGTACTACATATGAGAGGATTTGTAAAGCTAATGGATATACATATAAGTGTTTATCATAAATAATGTATTTCACCAATAGTATAAAATAATATGACCACTAGTTTGCACAACATAACTCCTACACCAGAATATGAACCTTGTTCAGCATCTATATCTACAGGCTTGTTTGGTAAATCACTGAGGATCCTTGAGGAACCGCTAGCTGCAGCCAACAGGTTTGATGGATTTGTTCATGTTGAGTTCGAAATCTTTCCGTTCATTTTTCATCTGCTTGCAGTATTATCAACACTTCCGATATCAATTCGAAGAGAGTCTCATCCTCATCGACTTCAGTGTCTTCACACTCTGTAACAACTTTTATACTACTACTACACTGAATGTTCAACTTTTCACAGCCTATTAAAGTATAATGAATAAATGCATGAATAACTGCATAAGTTTACACAATGAAGGTAATTCCAGAAATATCCCTCTTTATCGTCTATATAGTTACAATTTGATTTATTAGCTACATTACACACAGTAATCTGAGACAAACAAACAATGCTCATAATAGTCATTGTGCTAAATCTAAAAAAATGGGAAATCAATTGACTTAACTTTTTCCTTAAATTCACCTAGTGTTTTTGCCACCAATGACTTTTTAAGGCAGCGATGGCTGTTCCACACTTTGTATAAAGGCATTTTCAACTGTACATTGCATGGTCATAAAAATAATAGTCAAATGTAATTCAATTTTCATGAAGTGAACAGTGAACACTCCAACAGTGAAAATTCTCAAAATTTGTCAAAGCCATGACATTGATTTGGGTTTAGAATATTGAATCCAGTGCATCATATACAAATACTTTATACATTAATTAAAAATATAAAATTGAACCATACAATCTGAATTGTCAATGCATATTTGCCACAACCATATTGTTTCAGACTCCAAGCCAACAGTGCAATGCAACCAACACATTTTTGACAGTGAATTTTGAAAATCTTTAAGAGATAAACTTTGTGTGAAGTTTATTTGAAACAGCAAGCAAATGACGACTTTAGATAGAATATTTAAACTTCCCTATTACGATATGTGCTTGTGCAAAGAAAAACTATATCTGTACAAGTCTGACAAAATTCATAAAATGATAAAAAGGGCTGATGAAGACTGCTTCATAGTTGTACATTTTTAAATATCCCATTTATTGAATGTGTTTTAGGTTTATTTCGCAGGTGCAAATATGAATATTGAAATGTTGCTATTCGTGCATTAAACCATTTCAGAGTGAAGCAAAATAATACAATAGCCAGGATAGATATCGTGGAGCTATGCCTTCTAAAAATATGTGCATGGGATCATGTTCCAGACCAGACGTTATTGAAAAATGTGTCAATATCATCAAGAATTACATTTAATAGCAAAGCACATACATAATCAAAACATACAAACCAATAAACATACACTGATTATGCAATAATATAAAACAGTTACCTCTACAATAACTAAAAAAAAATGATTATTTCTAATAAAACTAAAAATTTGGCAAGGGATCCCGTCAGTCTAGCTTACCAGGGCCACGGGCATAAGCGCGGCTAACATCAAGGTCACAGAGGATGAAGGTCACTGTGCCACCAAGGTCGTGTGTGGCCGTGAAGGTGACCGAGCAAGTGAGGGATAGCCTGGAGAATGGCTACTGAGAAACTGATGACTGAAGTGACCCCCATGAAATAACCCAATTCTTGAGTTATTTGATGAAAGGATGCTTCAGCCCAAGGGGTATATGAAATATGCGCGGCTTGGGGAGCAGGATCTTGGGTGACATGTGCGACCCAGGTGTAGGCATGAAACAGTTCTTTATCGAAATTCCTATTGCAGAGCCAATTGGGATTTTTTTCTTCGTGATAACTTTTGTCATGACATCCAACACCGTTTCAAACGTGAAAAGGAACAATCTTCAAATTTAGAAGATATTTTTGATGGACAAATATCTCAAAAGCTATGTCAAAATTGGATCCTTCTCTTCAAAAGATAATATTTCATTAATGTGGAATACAGATGGCGTTCCAGTATTTAAGTCATCTTATTTTTCCATTTGGCCATTGTATTTCATGGTGAACGAACTTCCTCTCCATGAACGAGTTAAAAGAGAGAATTTGATATTTGCCGGCCTATGGTGTGATACAATAAAACCAAAAATGCTAACATTCTTGAAACCATTCCATAATATTTTTACTAAACTGGAACATGAAGGTTATATGTTGAAACTAGCACTGGGAGGAATTTCACATCAAAAGTGATTTTGATGAGTGGTGCTTGTGACCTTCCAGCAAGAAGTATGATGTGCAACTCGATTCAGTTTAATGGATTCTATGGCTGTTTGAAGTGTTTGCAACCTGGTAAGATGGTGAAAACCCCAAAAGGAAGGCATGTCCACACTTTTCCTTTTATTAATGAAAACTACTAAGAACCACTCAGAACACATGAAAGCATATGTACAGATGCCAGAACTGCCACTGCCCAGGGTAAGTAGTAAAGTTCCATTACCACATAATTATTATTTTCACCTCTGCAGCCAGTAGGTGACCATGACAAGGATTCGCTAACTAATGTATGATATACTTCTAATCTGAATATGCTAAGTGTCTTGTGAACGAGCATGAATCTTTTATTTTAAAATTGATTGTATACATATCTATACATGTTTTTTTTTCATTTTACTAAATATTGATTTCTGGAATAAATAAACTAAACTATTGGGATAAATATGCATGTTGAGTTTTTCGATAATAGTAATCAAGATGGTCGAATAGTGACTGTTCAATCGATTCTGTCATTTCAGAACCAGACACTGGTTACACTTCAACCTACTGTGAAATACTTTATTTTCGCATGTGAAGAATGAAAGGCCAGTTAGTGCGATTTTATTTTCACGCAAAACATTGTCACACTTTCTTTTGTTCTGTTGGATAGGTTTCATTGCTTCATAACATTGTGGATGATAAAAAAAAAACATTTTCACGTTTTCTTCTGCAATAGCACTTAACAACTGAAAAAAAAAAAAATTCATTTATGTATAATGCATTACAATAGAACAGGCAATTATCGCTGATGTTGGCTGGATTTTCTGTGTCCAAATTCACAGACTTAGAGAATCTGCGGTATGCCATTAATTAAAAATAAAGAACAAATACTAGAAACTACATTCAAATCAGCAACTAGATGCTGTTTTTAAACAATATGGAATAATCCTGCACTGCCATTTGTGTTATCTTTATTGTTTAAACTCCTGCCAAAAAATGCGCACACTTGTAAGTGAAGCGTCACTGATTAGATTTGTCCTACATAGATGCTAGTATTTTTGGCTAGTATGATGAAATTGTTTACACGTATCTGTTGAACGACTTATTTAGCTGGTTGCGAGCGAATGGCTGTGTTATATGTCATCGTTTAGGCCCATGCAAGGTTCTGGACGGAACTTGGTTCAGTGATTTGGAACAAATTACGATATAACCGTCGCTATTCGGACTACTATTTCTGACAGTTACTAATATAGTGAACGATTAATCAAAAGATATGACGTATTCAGTACTTAGTGTGATTGGCTGTATGATTGAAGGTTACGGCTTTGTAATTGGTTAAGGTTTTGAAAGTAAATAAAGTAACTGTTGTTTTAGTTGGTCTTGGCGAGTACACAGGGAGAGACGCAGTCTTGGAGCAGTCGTGGGGCTAGTCTTGGGTCAGCCTTGCGATAGTCTTGGGGACTTTTCCCCAGGGCGCTGTGTCTTATAGAGTGCTCGACTGACCGACTAAGACGAGAGTTGAAACGTATTTCGTTGTGTGTGTCTTATTTGAATGTAAAGTATAAGTGACTTTCCCGATCCCGTACCTCAAGGGGACGCGATATAGAGCCGAGACGAGATTCCCCCCTGACACGTGTGGAGAACCCAGAGGAGGAAGAATTCCCCCCTCGTACTAGTGTCCAAACATGATTTTGTTTTAATATTTATTTCTCACATTTTGATTTTATGTTAGGATTGTGTATAGGTATTCCGGAGTTTGTTATGCCTTACTCTATTGTCCATGATACTTCCTGTGAAGTTCAATGTTAATCATATTTAGTTAGATGTTTGCACGAAATTTAACTCTACACAAAATGACCTTTTGTGAACATAGTGTTTTTCTCATTTTACAGGAAAACCGAAAATGGAATAAAAGGACCGTGCTGGCTGGGAGAACTCTCTTTCCATGATCTTGCGGGAGGAACTGGCATAGACTATATGCACTATATTTTACAAGACGTTATGAAAACTCTGTTTTAATTATGGTTCAATACCACAAATTCTGGAGAAGACTTCAGTATTTCACATAAAGTTCATATTATAGACAACCACCAAATGACATTTCTGAAAGTACTAGAAGGCGTCAGAGGTGCGGTATTTTTTACTTTATTACGGACTTACAGTTGTGTTAGGAATACTACCTGACTGTTTACTATCAACATTTTGCCTTACTTACTGCAGCTATCTTCAAGAATCAATCGCCTATGAACAACTTGAATTAGCTGACAAATTCTTGCAACATTTCTGTTTTTTTTATATTCCATTCTCTATGGAGAAAGATATTTAACACATAATGTACATACGCTTTTACATTTGGTGGAAGATGTTGAAATTTATTTGATGGAACTCGGAATGTTTCAAATTGTTAGTGATGTGTCCTTTGTTTAAAAATATGCCTAGCTTGGTTGAAGGTTTGAATCATAGTCAAGAAGCAATGGCTTTCTACAAGAAACTGTCAAATAACGACAAGGCTACCTTGGTACATTTGGAACGAAATCTCTATGCACTGCGGTCTTCGCAGGTATGTGATCTTGAACAAATAGATTTGAATGCAGTTTTGGATGTGTTTGCACACACGCCTCCTGGTAAAAGCATGAGGAAATTTCATCACCTAAAAATTGGTTCTACTATATATCATTCATTGTCTTATCCAAGAGCTTTTAAAAAAGCAATTCCTACACTATCATATACAAGTGCAATTATAATGAATATGGCATGATCAAGTTTTTTTTTCTCGATGAAACCAAGTTGCCTGTGCGAGTGCATTGTAATTGTTCTGTTCATAATTTAGCAAATGTTAAAAAGTTACCAGTGAAGAGGGATGTGGCTTCTGCCTTCCATTTGTCAGTTGTGAATGTTTCAAATGAAGTAATATGTATTGATTTGATTAGTATTGCTGCAAAGTGTGTTTTTATGAATTTCACAGACAATGTTTTGTGGGCAATTTACTAAATCTAAAGGAAAGGAACTAAAACTCAAATGTACATGTCATATTTCTTGGATAGTTGAATGATATTTAGTGTGTATCTATATATTGCTGTATCGCTGCACTATGAGTACACACAATGACGCGTCCTGGAGTGTGAGCTACCAGAGCTCTCCACTGATCTTACTGTATACATCTATAATGCTACTTTTCACACTCGCCCTCTGTCTTTGTCGGATTCATGATTTTCGTGTGGATGCAGTTGCACATATGATATAGACTGGAGATAATTCCTGGCTAATACAAAGGGTAACATGTGTTATCTATCATACACCTTGTATTGTATTGCCCAGCCTTGTAACGCTATTGGAAGTGCGCCTTCACATCAGGGAAATAATTTCCTGTATCATGCCCGGCCCAGTGCATTCAGTTTTCATCAATCAAAACAAAACGAAATTACGTTGTCGTGCAGTGGTAAAATTATAATTACTGGTACACCTATAAAGCATGGGATAAAACATTTATGGACTTGGGCTCCTTCTTCCAGCCATATCTGGGCTCTCTGGAATTTGCTAGGTAATAGTAAATTTACTAATCAAGAAAAAAAAGTATTAGTAAACTTTGTCTGGAAACTGCGGAGCATTATCCCGCGACCGAGCACAACGGGGAAGAGAGAAGGAGAGGGAGGTGTCCCCTCTGTCGTCCGCCGAAAACAAGAACAGCACGCTGAAAATGGTGCTTGCTGGTGCAACCTGAACTCTAATTTTGTGTGTAATTTCATGACATCAAATTAGGCAGTCTGCTCCACAAAATGTACCATTTATGATGGTAAAACAAAACATTACAACAAAATATGCAATGTAGACACCAGAACCTTTATTTGAATAACTAACTAATTAATTAATTAAACATATTCATGATAAGCTCACATTGTTAACAGTGGGGAAAATAGTCATCATTCAAAAGTTCACTGCCTAGAACACAGGTCATCCTGTGAATAAATTTTCACAGGAAATTTCTCAGAAAAAAACTCTATGCCAATCAATATTATTATGAAGTAATCTCCCGTGCTCATCGTGCAAACCCGCATGTTGACGTTTATGACGACACAAAATGACTATTTATTTTCATCGAAATTTCTGATTTAAAGTGAAAAAGTAACTAAAGTAACTTTCGGTCTTGTAACTCGATCTCAATGCTAAGAATGCTCGGTAAGAATGTTACACAAATTATAGTATTTTTCGATCGATAAAAATATAAACAAGACGTCCGAATGAAATTGGTAGGGAAAAATTAGATTGTATGTCGCACCAAAGAGCTACGAAACCGCATCTAACCTTCCATTATTTCTGAAATCGTGCTGCAGTACAATCAACTTTCCGTTTCTTGGTGCTGTCAGGGTTAGGACACCCATGGGTTTCTGGTTCTGAACACGATTTAGCGGTTTCTCCATCTCTCGTGAAAAATACTCGTCGAGCAGTTGTCTGCTCCTTTTTGACGTAGTCTCCATTTTCAATAAATAAACAAATCACGTGTTTGATAAGGGCGACATGAAACCGTCCCATACTGAGAGTAAAGTCGCGGGGTATCTCGACCCAAGACACTTCGACCCAAATTGAACATCTCGACCCACCGCATCGACCCGACCCTATTCTAAGTGTGGCGACGCGAACCTCTATCTAGTTCAACGTTGTTAATGTTGCCCTTCGAAAAAATATAAAATTCTCACGATCCTGTGTATCGTGCTGTGTTATGAATGCTGTGTTTGAATGAACGACATCTATTGATTCGAAACATTGAACACAGTGAACATGATCGAATTGATTTAATATTTAGCCAATCTTGAATAACACACGCGGTGCTTCAAATATAAGTCTGCATGTCTACAAGATAAAAACAAATACTAGTAGTTTGTTAACGCCATTTCACGCCCTTTGTTACATGTCAATATTAGTGGCAACACGTTCCGGTGTCACCTCCTTGAAGAATAACTTATCACCCATTAAGCGCAATGGATCAATCCAAAAATGACGTCCCTTTCAGGGGTCGCGTGCTGTGAAATGAACAGCAAAAGCAGCAAAAAATAATAAATCAGTGAAACAAACACTGTGGTCTACGCGCACTGGGAAAAGTACGACGCTATTGGGATTGGGTCGAGGCGGCGGGTCGTCTGAAATAGGTGGGTCGAGATGTCTAGGGGTCCTGGATGAGTTGTCCAATGAAAAATGGGTCGAGATGTCCAGCACCCTCTTGAACACATGTCGACTAAACTACGCATGTGCGATGACACCAAAATAACTTTAGAGTGGAAAAATACAATCAGTGGCAGTTCCGTGTTGATCGCGATCACCATGTAACAATTGTTGCAATCTTAGAAGTAACGGGACATTGTTTAACTTTAAAATGGCAATCACTCAAACCGTAACGCGTGATGACCACAGTCGAGTCTTGACAATTAAATGAGGGCGATTTGCGAGGGTATTTTGTACAAAATGTGTTCGTAAATCCTACTAATAGATATTTTTTTTGTTCGTAAATCTTGTCCAAATTTCGTAATTTACGACATTTGCGAGCGACAGCGAAAGCACAGCATGATATCCAGTTCATAAAGTTTGCCCAAAGCCATATTTATATTTTTATCACACTTCTCGCAATACTACACATTATGTCTGGTTTGATTACTCATTCTCTGATGATTGTTTGGTAAGGATATGTGAAGAAAATTTCCCCGTCGTAATTTTTCATAAGTAGCTGGAGATGATTTTCATGATTTCTATCTGAATTCTTTTATATTCAGCTTCGAAATAGACATTAAACAGCGAATCATGTCAAACTCGGAATTAGACAAAGTTACGCGATCGTCACGTTCATTGTGATAGGTGATTTGAAAGTCACAGCTTTCAAGTGAAACTATTTTCTCTCTGATTAGTTTCACCAGAGCAGAATACCCTGGAACCACTTCAACAACAAAAAAGCGAATCCTGCCACGATATCTCACCTGAATCTGGTACATTTTGACTTGGGTAAGAAAGATGTGGAAATCTATATACGATTCAGAACACACACTCAGGTCCAACCTTTCGATTTTCAGTTAGCTTCCTGGCGACACATTGTGGGGGACACAATCGAGTTATTAGTTCAATTTATTAATTATTGTTAATGAACATTGAATAAGCTACTTAATAATAAACAAAACAAGCACACTGAGAGAAATAGCCGGGTGTTAACTTGAGCGTACTTACACTGCCCACATTGAGTCGAGTTGATCCGAGGAGGTCAAGTAAGATAAAGATCTTTAGACGGGCACACCAAAGCAGTCATCAACTTAGCTGGCAATGTTGCTGTTTTTGTGTTCGAAACAATATGGCGGTGACAGTATAGCTGATTTGATTGTTGTGTACGTAGCTATGTTGCGCCCATTGTAATAATAATACTAATTATAAAATAGGGCTGTTTCATTGAAAACATAAAATATGTCACAATAAATGAACCGGCATTATTAACGTAATTGCGCGTGTAGCGTCGGACATTCTGAATACGACATTGCTGAAAACGCTAGCGTTCATGATCTGAACACCCATTATTGAAAATTGGATGCGTCTGGCATCCGATTTTTTTTTTACAAAGTAGCAATCATCTGGTCATGGTCAAACTCTTGCTTATCGGAGCAGTATTTCAGCAACTGTGATATGTTTCCAGCTGACCAGTGTGGCAGAATTTTGTTAAGTGCTTTAGATCTTTTTGGATCCGCTTGTTTAAAATCATCGACCACAGGGCTTTGTATGCTTTGCTCCCCTTTTTACCCATTTCTTTATCGTTCCTCATCTTATGATAGTGTTGCATATGCGCAGCCAGTGATCTTTGTTCATTGCAAAGATGGTGAATTACTGATTTCCATCTTTCTACAAGGACCTCAGAGACTCCTTTGCAATGACGAGGTGACCACCACAGATGATTGGTTATTGCCATTATCTATGACGATATCTCATCACAGCCTTTTTTCTTTGCAGCCAAAGTTAGCTTCTTTTTTATGCTATTGCTAAAATGCCATACAAACTGGTGATCTGTTGCTGGATATGCTTTGGACAACATAGAGCCAGGACACCAGTATTTACTTGTTCTTCCTTCGTCTTCTCCAGTGCTCTTATGCAACCCTTGTTTCCATTCTGAGTGAACCTTCAGTTTCAGTATTCTGGACAACATAGTATATGTACCAGACTTAGCAGAATAACCTGGAGAATTACATCTCCCATCACCAGACAGTTGGTTAGTTTTTCTTCTGTAGACTGATACAAGTTTTTCTTGTTCTACTATATGTAACTTCAGATATGACGAAGGAGTCAATGTCAAAGGGCTCAAACATCATCGTTTTAAGATTTGTGACTGAACAGTCTCGATTGGTACAATTTGTCCACCACAATTGTATCTGTCCCCAGAATCTGTTTAGCTAGTTATTTGGTTAATTTCAATATGTCAAAAAATAGCTAACCCTCTTCACAAATAATGTACGTCCATGAAAGTAAATAAAAGCAAATAATTTGCAAGCTCTTGAAAGGAACGTTGCACAAAAAAGTGAATTATGGGTCTAGTTAGATTTATAACTGTATAGTGTTTACTGTTCACTCGCCAGCCTCGTAATAAAAACAATTGTCGACTCTTTTTGAGTGGAACTCCAAATAAATGACAACCAATAACAACATCAACAAACACAAATAACTACGCCCATTTCTTACGTTTCCAGGCAAAACTTTTTTGAAGATATCAATTCACGTTGTGTATACCTAACAATGCAATGATCCACACTAGCATGAACAAAAAAATCAATGTACAGATGTGGTACGATTTAAAGAATGCTGGCTATGTAAGAAAACGAGAGAATAAGACCCTTTAAGGTAGAGATGCAGTTTACCTGACAGGTATTTTCATTAGTTAATTAGGGAACCAAGATAACCTCTCTTGTCCACAAAACTATATATTTTCGGAAAGCTTATTGTATGAATTTTAAAATGTTGTTAGTATTTTTTTTCTATGGACACTGTCGTGTACTTTTTTGGTCAAAAGTGATTTAAAAAAAATTAGCTTCTAAACCATGCTTCTGTTTCCTGTCAAAATTGGTATATGGGTACATCTATTTACTATGAAGAAAGTGCCGTCTTGAAAATTGTCTACCAGTTTTCAATTTTGCAGGGCCGCAGCTCAAATTTCACTACTTCAAGTTTATGCATAAATTAACACCCAGGCTAGTTGTCTGTACGATTGTTGTAACACTGTTCAACCAAAAACAATGCCCCAACGGCGTTTTGAAGATAAACACATTGTCAATCATTTGTGAAAATTTCAAAACAAAAGGTCAAGGCGTCTAGGAGCCATTTGTTATTAAAGTTCTGGGATGTGCACTCAAAAGAAGCTGAGATAATTGCTAATTTGCATAACAATTCACTCAGTAAGAAGTTTTCTAATGCTCATAATTAAAATGGCTGTAGCAGTTCCAAATTTAAATGTATTATCGTTTTGTTAAAAGTTAAATATATTGCATAATATGGAGATCCCATCATTTCTTTTTTCACCATGTTTCTTTTTTATTATTTATGTACAGCCTTGCTAAATCTTGCTAAGTATTCAAAAGAAAGAATGTTTGCACCTGTTATCTATATTTTAAAATCGTTTTTTGAGTATGTTCCACTATTCACAATTGTACAAAATTGTAACACTCTATAGCCAAGACTGTTTGAATAATAAAAAGCCAAAGAAAAAAAATTCACTCCCAAGTGCCCACGAACTTGCATCTCTACCTTAATAGGCGTATTTTTCAAAACTGTCCTTTAAAGCAGGAAAGAGGGAAGCAAAGTCCTTGTCAAATTGTGAACTGAACTCACTGAATCTAGCCAAGGCTTTGTTCATAGTTGTTTGAGTGGACGTTTGGATTAGCAAGACCGCGTCTTGAATCACATAAATTGGGTAAGCTCCCTTTATTTGAATCGTTATATATGTAGAGATATCTTGTGAGAGATATAACGTTTTATTCTCTCCTTCATGTGTGGTATTAGTATACCAGAATAGTTTCGTTTTGGGAGGTAGTTTCCCTAGTGTATTGATAGGAGATTATTGATGGTTCTTAGCCTAGTGTTTGTGTTACTTTGATTCCGGAATAACCACATAAGCCATTTGAACTCAGAGTAGATTGTGACTTCACACTTGGGGGTTAGTACGTTTAGCTGTGAGAAATTGTTTCAGTCACCAAGTCACAGTAATTCTAGTTTGACGTATCATGTTTGGCCCCTGCTAGACAGTGGCATCCCATTTGTAATAATTGTTTTGGCATATAGCTAAGTGATCATAAAAATTGTAACCATCATTCTGTGAGTGGCATGTATCAAGATCGGATGGGGGCAAATTTCATTCTGAGCTGGGGATGGTGTGTACAGATGTCCACAGCCAGAATGGGGTACGGAGCTACTAACAATCATCACTAGCTCATTATAAATTCAGTCTTGAGCCTATCAAGTGTCTATTTTATGCAAAACTGTTATCACGCAAAGCAGCATCATTTGGGAGTGCAATTAGACAGGGATTGATACTTTTTAGACCTTACAGCGGAAACTATAGTTGAACTCGCTGCATGAGTGATGAGCCATCTTTTGAAACTTGTGGTGTAACTTTTGATGCAAAGAGACATTTGTTGACTGTGTGCTTTAGTATGTTTGTGGCGGCACTGTCTAAATATTCAGTCCCAAACATAATATCATGGGGTTGTTGTGAAATTCCTGTTGGTGTTTTGTTACTTTGGTGGCACTGCGGTGGGACACTGTAACAGACCGACTGCTTGGATTGGATGACCCCCAAAAAAATGCCTAGACGACTACCCAAACCTACAATTGAAAAATTGGAGTAGAGAGCAACAGGTGGCTGGTCAGTGGAAATGTTTATGGGAGCATGGAGACTGAGTATGCCCAAGGAAAGGAACTAGAAGGTAGAATGGGCCACGTGAATGCATTAAATAGATTCCTATTCTCCGGCTATGCAACCAAATGGATTCAAAGAGATATAACAATCATTAAATGGAGCAATAAACCAAGCTAAGAACAATTTCTGCATTGCCAGGGTGGTTATACACACCCCTGACAAATTGCCAGAAAGCCAAGATATCAATCATCAACAGAACAGAAAATTCTTTGTGAAATGTTCCTTTGCATGTCAAAAACCCATGGACTTCCCCCATTGGATCCTTTTAATTCAACTGACATGTTCCCATGATTATAAAAGGGGATCGTAGCAGTATGGTTGCTTCGGCAAAACTTCCCTGAAGCATAATGTAGTGTCAGGAAAAATCTCTGGAATGTCATCTTCGCATCAATATTTGGCCTATTTTGAACAATGCATACTTGTGAATAGTTGGGATGAATACGAAAATGCATATTTCTAGCTGTTAGTTTAACAGGGCCAGAATCCAGTTTGGTGTAAACACTGCATATAAAAGTATGGAGATGGTTCCCTAGATCGGTTGACAAAGCAATATTTTCATCAAGTAATCCAGGATGCATTGTTTAGAGCCGAGCCCCATAACCTGGATCATGATGTATGAGTGAGCATAGAAACTGAATTCCTACCTCAACGTAGAGGAAGAAAGAATGCAAGGGAGGTATATAAGGCAAGTAGGAGTAAGTAGAGTTGTCATTTTGTTTAACTTTCAAATTAAATGGCTTGTATTTTAATTAACTGTAAACTGAACTTCGAAAAACGTTAAACAAAATAAAAAATCTATGTCGCCCGTAACTCTATGCTACAACTTGGTTACAATTCCGGCGTGTGTTTTTTTTAATAGGGGCGTGGTAATTTTTGTAACACTGTTTTCGTAACTCGATATCCGAACAATTCAGCATCTCCAGTTGTTAAAGTTTTAGTCATTCACAGTCAGGCACCTTAGTTTCAGTCGTGTTTTTCTTCTCCAAGCCACTGCAATGAAACGACCAGTAATCAAAACATGCAGAAAGTATGTGATCTAGAAATGTCATGTGGGAAAGTCAGTCTAATGTTATCGCGTAATTATTCATAACATACAATTTCGAAATAATTATATAGTTTTTCTGTTAGGTAAATTTAGGAGAAGTTAAAAACCTAATACAATTGGCTGAACCCGGAGTCAAACCTAAACCAAGCCAAGTGTTGTATTTGCTTTGTACAGCGTGTGGTGAGAGTATTTATATATGAATTACCATGGAAATGGGAAGCTGTGTGTGTAGTGCATGTAGCGCGTGGCTTTGATATGCAAATTAGTGTGAAATTGTGTGGTGAACGAAGCAAGTCAGTACACCGCGAATCGTCGACGCGTGAGCATCGTATTAAGCTCTGCCTAGCAGCAGTTTGTAAGAGCATTTCAGGCTCTTTGTCACCTTGGTTTACCCTACAGAAACAGACTAGTACAACCAATGACTGTGTACAGACAGGACATGTTCGTTGGTTTTTCACGCTTCTGTCCTTTGTTGACTGGAGCAGATGTAAGTGACGGCATATAAGTTGTACATTGCATGTTAAAGTGTCGTGCAGACACAATTATTTACATGGAGTTGATGGGATGAATAGAAGTATACCCTTGTAAATTATAGATTAAATGATTCCTTCGTGAAGTAGGTTCATAAGTCGAATTGTCATGTGACGGGAATTTAACTAGCACGTTTAATTGGTGTTACTATTTCTAATTTGGTAATCATGGTGACATCTGGTGCTTCTTGGTCGTGTGGACGTGCATGATTATTTGCATCTGGTGGTGGTAGTGAATCTACCCTGATATCTTACTGGTGGCACAGGCAGTGTTAGAAGCTCTATGGACTTGACGATGATGGTAGCTTAAGTGTCATCAATGCCAAGATTTGAGGAGCGTAACAGAACACTGTAGGACTACAATGGAACATAGATACTGTAAATTTTACCACAGTCAGTGTTGACTTAATTTGCCCCAACCTGAGGAATCCTTGTATTTCACATAAATGGATAATAGTCGATGATTTTTTTTATACATGTTTTTGTTAGACGACAGGAAAAAACGAGGACTAAACCAAAAGCGAATTCGATGGTTTTATACTGCAATTCGGCATATGCACTATACGTGAGCACTTTTATCAAACTTTTATTGGTTGTTATCCCCGACACTTTAAGTTTGATAATGTTCACACAGTGTGCTGTCAGGGAAACAAATTTGACAAATAAACGATCCTATAAAACCAATATCTAAAACATAGTTATTAATAATATGATTGTTTGTGCAGCATTCGCCGATTGCATGTACTGCTGTAGATATGATTGAACTGGAGATTGTACTGAATGACTATGTTATGGGTGCACTTGCGGGGTATTATGTGTTAGCACATGATTAATTCCCGTACATGTTTGCATCCATACCAGGCATACAAGAATACGATTATTGGTGGAATTGAGACCACGGAGAGTAGACACTTTTTGGTGATTTCATCGCGGTGGGCATCATATGCAACTTAGACGAACTACTACGACGTAGAGCTTGTTGATTTTTTTTCACATCCTCATAGCTGATTAAAAAATAAAGTTCAGAATGAGTATTTGCTTGTTTTTGTTCTGATTCACTTTAGTTTAGGAACTCCGGACAAAAAAGAAAAAAAAACTTTTGTATCCTGGACTATTTGCTAAACGTCTTTCGGTTTAACCCTTCGTAAGTGAACGAGTTCATATTCAGAAATGATACCAGGGAATCTACTATATTTCTTTATTTGTTTTGGTACTTTACCATTAATCACTGCTTCGGTGTATCGCTGTTTATTACAATTGAAGTACTTGGACGGGTTACTATTTATCAACCAACTTTGCCGCTCGAATGTAGACAAATCATTTGTATTTTTTGCTGGAGCTGGACAGACCGTCACGCTATGTTTGGTTGATGTCTCAACAAATCTCTACTGAACAAAATTTAACAGTCCCTTTACTTGAAAAATGGGCTCACCTACAACGTCTGGTTAGCGTTCATCCTGGGAAAAATACTACATCACCATATAGTAATGTCTTAAATATCTTTATTGTAATTTGTATATGCTAATTTGTAGTTACTGAACAAACGACCCCGATAGACATGTATTTTGTGACGCCACCTATTCATATTTAGGTACGGTTTCTGGAATTGTGCCGCTGTCTAACTTCCGATGATGTTTCCTGTAATTGGAGCTCGGTTATTTTATGACTGGACCCTGACAACTCTTCAGTGTGTCGCCTGAATGCGTTAGACGATTTTGACAGAGGAATTCCCATATTGGAACTCAATTTCATAGAACCACATTGATCTCATCGCCAAAACCATTTTTCAGTTGACTTGAAAAAGTCATTTTTTTTACGATGGCGGGAATGTTAAGTTGCAAATGGACCTTGAAGATGAAGATTTGAACAGATCACAGAAAAATGAATGCCCAACCTTGAACGGAAACTTCTTTTATACAAACGCGAGATTGGATTTTTGGAAGACATGAATGTAAATTACATAACATCGAAGTTTTAAAATTTAAATTTAAAATACGAGCGAGTAAATAATGTTCGAAATAAACGAACGAGTAAATTGCATGGGGGTTCTAAAAAACGAACGATTGAAGTTTTGTCGGGAAAAACGACCTTTTATATTTTTAAATTTTTTTTTACGGCGATTATTCAATGTTTTCCACCAATTTCGATACAATTACAAAGTCGTGGTTTGAGCTGCTTCAATTCCTTTTTGGGAGGGTTGGTTGTGCTATTTTCCGTGTCCCGTCAGTACTTGAAACGATTTTCTCCCTTTTCGGTATATCTTTCATAAATTTCCTATAAATAGGGTCCTGCTCCTTTTTGTTTTTTGACTCCAGATGACATGTTGGATGCGCATCTTCGCTATCCACAGCGCAAGTTCATACTCGCCCTGCAATTAAATGGCGTGACGTACATCAATCTGTCGAACTTGTGTTATGAACTCCGGCGTTGTCTTCGGGGATCATTACAGATCATTATACTGGCTGTACATTCTGTGAAAAAATACACTAATCTGTAATTCTGTATCCTTCTAAGGTCTCTTCCCACTGAGACGCATTTTCCGTTTCTCTGCTATGCTCATGTTTGGAGTCGAAGTCTCACGTCTTCCACTGAATATATATAAATATATATAAAACACAGTGATATTAACAAGCAGACAAATAGCATGTACAATGGGAAAAGTATTACAGCTTGAAATGAAGTACACGTGTCCAATTTGTCACATATTGGTTACTTAGCTGTGACCCTGCAATAGTTTCCACACGAGGCAGTCACGGATATATTCCACACGAGTTTACTCTCATTGTTGTAAAACAAGATTATTATAACAGGGAATTGACAAACATTTATCAAAATGCTAGTGTTATGCAAGACATCCTTTTTACTATTCTGATACATTGTGACCATAGCAAAAACTAAGGTACTTTTGTACTGCTTCCCAATTTAACCAATGATCAAACCAGGGAGTTAAACTGATTAAACTGTTAAAAAGAAATGTGACATCCCTTAAATTGCCAATCGTCACTTCTGCAGCAAGGCTCGAATTCAAGTTTTCCATTTTTTTGGATACAATTCCAGAAGACGTAATTTCACTTTTAATAGCATAATTATTTATAAATTTGTGGGCAATGCATTCTAAAAGGGGTGATATATTTATTATTTGGGGGGGGGGGTGCAAGGGGTCACCCTGTTGGTGTGTCCACCCTGTTGGTGTGTCCACGTGTGTTGGTTTACGAGTTATAGGGGACCAAGGCTTTATTTTTTGGAATATTGGCTTGAGACCTAAAATGGCTCCATATTATATGTAAACTCGTACCCCTGAGTAGAGACAAGGAACAACCAGCTGGGCCAATTAGACCTTGTCAGAGCTATACAACTTGTATAGCCAATTTAATTGCAATAATTTACTCTGCGCTCCATTTCCCAAGAATAAAGTGGATATGCCTTTCACGGTGTTGGTGTGGGTCATGGTGTTAGGATCTACATAATGCATTGAATGATTTTTCACATTCATGAAGGTTATCAATAGTTCCTTAAAGTCCAATGTATGATTTGCAGCTTGAACAGCAAGTGTTTCTCGCATCAAAGGATGGTAACTTCAAAACATTCTTTGAAAAAGTAAGGTGTTGTTGTAAGTTCCAGGACAAATAAGATTTATGGTATACATCAAGTCTTTTACGGCAACTTTTGTCAATCTGTGTCTCGGAACAAATGCTTGAAGAAGCAAACAAGCTGTTCTTCTGTAACATTGGTGTCTTCATTAGCAGCTTGTGGATTCTGTATATAAATAAAAAATATTTTCACTCAACAATGATGTCATTGAAATAGTAGTTTGTGGTTTTGATACCAGTACACTATTTATACTACCATAACAATTGTGTGGAAGAAGTTGGATTGAATACGTCTTCAAAAAACAAGGCAAGGTTCAAAGTCGAATAAAAATGCAATGTTGACAACAAGAGATAACTAAGATAACTGAGTTCATCAGCAATATCAGTTCCAGTAGGCAATATTCGGTAATTGTCATAATACGAGTTGACAACAATCAGAATACAACCATGTTTACACAGATTACAAACACCATATCATGTTATCAATCATTATCCCGACTGTCACGGTACCATTGTTGACTATTTAAATACAACTCAAAAACTTGTAGTTGTAACACACTCTTGAAAAACTGTTTTGTGCATTTGTGTAATTGAATACTGTGGTTAATCATCACAATTTGTTTTGAATAAATACACATTTTTTTTCTCTCGTTAATAAAATTTGCATAATTATCAGATTTTGTCAATAAAGTCTAGGGTCGCAATTAAAAATTGGGTAGGGTTACCAGAACCACACAACTATTGTGTGTTCCTAATTGACATAAGAATATATGCGTGTCTCTAGAGTGTAATACAAAAATGCCCCCAAATTAAATAGGGCAATAATACAGTATGAAAATGTGAAAAAAATCTTACCAGGAGTCCAGTCTTCCATGCAATTTTCTGCCATCCACTTCACTAAGGTTTGTGTGCCAGTTATTTTTACCAAATCTTTAATCTGTGGTATGGTGCTACATGATTTATGATGTCATCTTTTCATTTGGAGGCTGCATTTGTTCTTGGCCTATCATGTGCCACTTTTAATAGAGAGCTTGTTGCAAATGTTCTCCGGTAATTTATCTCAGCAACCAAGTTGTTTTGCTATAGTGATTACTTCTAAGGGGACTCTTGTATGTCATGACTGAAGAGGGTTCCCGTCGTATCATGTGGAGTAGCTACTACTCGCACAGCTAACTCGTCCTTAGAACCAGCAGTTGGTATTTTGTGAAAATGTAACATTTCTTTTAACTTGACAACTGTAAGTTTCATTGCATCCAAAGTATTCATTGGCAGAGAATTTAAATCTGCAGTGTATTCTATGTGATTTTATTCGAGTCTTCTAAGTATTGCTGCATGTCATGTACTGACACTAAACAAACATAACAGTGTCATGTATGGTTTAATGGTTTCCTTAATGTGTGGCAGGGCAAGAAAGACAGGCTGCAGTATTCTTGATGGCAAACACAATTTCGGAATATCCCATGGACCCACTTTTATATTACTCCCATGCTCCCATCCTCAATTGACCATCTCACAAAATATTGTAAGGGTTGTAGGCTCTTCTCGGTTGTGGATACATTGTGAGTGGAAGCTGTATATTCATCACACCAGCACATGTATTCTGCATCAGGGTTGATATTTCGTAGAATTCATAATCTTCACTATAGAGACAATTGATGGCAAACACAATTTCGGAATATCCCATGGACCCACTTCTATATTACTCCCATGCTCCCATCCTCAATTGACCATCTCACAAAATATTGTAAGGGTTGTAGGCTCTTCTCGGTTGTGGATACATTGTGAGTGGAAGCTGTATATTCATCACACCAGCACATGTATTCTGCATCAGGGTTGATATTTCGTAGAATTCATAATCTTCACTATAGAGACAATTGAAGTTTTTGTTTATTCCCCATACATCATTTAGTGTTTGTAAAATGTTGTTGAGATGGTAGGTCATCTTTGACTCCAATTTGTTTTGTTCAGTCATAGAGAGAAATGTTCTCATTATTGAAGACAAAATTATCTTTATTTCCAATTTCCCGGAATGGTAAAAGAGGTCTTCCTCCAAAGCTTGCTGTGGTCAAACTTTGCCTTACTACTTCTACCATTCTTTCCATTCCATTTTTGTGTTCTTTACTTCCGGGTCGTACACCTTGATCAGTGTAAAAGAGACCATGATTTTGAAGTGTTTTATTTTCTTCTGCATGTACTCTTTCAGCCACATTCATTTTGCTGAAATATTCTGCAAATGACAGTTGGGTGATTTTATCTATTTCAAGGAGCTGTTTTAGTCCCCTGTTGACAACAGGATGTGGAACAGCTGATCGCGGCAAGGTGAGAACACTCGCATATTATTTTTTGTATTCATTACCCCCGACTTATTTTTGTTTCTTTTAGTATGCAACTGAAATGAACAAGACTTAAAAGATAGGTTTGTATTTATTTAATTACTAATTGTAAAAAAACATTCAGTTTTACGAAGATGCTTAATGTTTAACTATTTAACTATTTTACAGAAAAAAAGTCATTGAATTTAGAAGAAAGATACCAACAAAGGTCTGACTGAAAGGTGATGCCATTGACGTGAATACAAGTTTGTTTGTATGCAATGGTAATGTGGACATTTTGCCACTCCATTTTGACCAAGCCAACAAAACAATGTTTATCTTACTGCATGTCACTAGAAATGACAGGTGAGAGTTAAGACGCACCTTCATAATAAATTTAAGAAGCACTCAGCTGATGACAACTGGGAAGTTTACCGCCGCCAAAGAAATCTTACAACTTCAATACGTAAGCATGCCATTAAGGACTATTTTAAAAACAAATAATGGAGGACCCCCAAAAATAATGACTTTTGGAAAACTATCAAACCTTTTTTGACAGACAAGGGCAATGAGAATAGTGGTTCTATAATGACTAAAACAAACAGCAAAATTGAAACAAATCCTTGCAATGTTTCATTAATATAAAACAAAATTTGAACTCGTGTAACTTTTCTTTTTGTCACACAACACCTGAGAGTGTGGAAGAAATAATAAATCATATGAATACAAGGAACGCCACGGGGTATGACAATATACCGCCAAGACTGTTGAGGCATGGTGCTTCCAGTATATGCCATCATATTTCCACCATTTTCAACCAATGCATTGATAAGACTATTTTTCCTAAAAATGCTAAATTAGCTGAGGTTGTACCACTTTTTAAAAAAGACAACAGACTTGTTATAACAAATTACAGACCAGTCAGTATTTTGCCATCTATATCTAAGGTTATGGAAGCTATTATTCATAAAGAGATGTCAGTTTTCCTGGATCATATCTGGGATTCTAAAATTGCAGCCTATAGAAAGGGGTATAGCTGTCAACATATGTCCTATTACGTCTTGTGGAAGACTGGCAGCTTGCTTTATGGATGACGTCAAAAGATCGATGTCGGATAAAAAACTTATTTCCTTTAGTTTGGGGGTGGGGGGTTTTGACCTCAAAAAGTTTCCATCCTACAAAAACGTTTTTATTTTTTAATGAAGTCAAAAAAATCTTGAAGTATTTATAGTTCGTTTTTTTTCTATCCAATCATGGACAGAAATAACCGAAAAGGAAAAAACACACATCCAAGACGAGAAAATGGTTTGGATCGAGTGTAAATCTGTGCGTCAAATGAGGTGCATTTGTAAAATCTTTTTACACCACCCGACAACCAACTGCTACGCAATACTACTGTCCGATTATCAATTTGTATTTAATGGTGAATGTAGTCTGACTCCATGACCAATATTTATCAATTAAGTTTCAGTGGGGGTAGGGGGTTTGGAAAAAAACTAAAGGAATTAAGTTTTTTATCCGACATTGATCTTTTGACGTTGTCCCTTAGAAAACAAGCAACAAGTAGGGGCCATCCTTATGGACATTAATAAAGCATTTGACTGTCTCCCCCATCAGCTGATAATTGCCAAGCTGAGAGCTTATAGCATGTCAGTGGAAGGATGTACTTTCATCTGGTCTTATCTTGCATCTAGAAAGCAGAGTAAAACTATTTGGGCATGTTAGTGACTGGCTCAGTTTATGTAAGGGGGTCCAACAGGGGTCTGTTTTAGGGCCATTACTTTTTAATACTTTTGTAAATGACCTTTTTGTAATATCTACAAATATATCACTTTATAATTATGCTGATGACAATACTATATCAGCTACTGGTGCAAAAAAAATGAACTGATAAACAACTTAACTCAAAAGTCAGAAATAGCTGTCAAATGATTCAAACATAACATGATGGAAGCTAATATAAATGTATTTCAAGCAATTATATTAAATGACAAATCTGACAATACCACTTTTAGTATTGGAAGTGTTGCTATCGAAACTGAAACTAGTGTTAAATTGATCGGGATTAATATTGACCGGAATTTAAATTTTCATCATCATGTTAGTGTTCTGTGTAAACGGGCAGGTGCCCAATTGAAAGTTTTGCAAAGAATGTCGGGTTATTTAGATCAAGCCTCAATACTATATATTATATATTTAGATGTTTTATTTTATCACATTTTACTTATTGTTCTTTAGTTTGGAATGTTTGTGGTAAACATTGCCAAGATGGAGCATAATCAATACAGAGCTCTGAAATTTGTGTACAATGATTTTCAGTCCAGCTATCAAACTTTATTGGAACGTGCTGGACTACAAACACTAGAGATGTCCAGGAATCGTGACATACTTGTTGAAGTTTATAAAAGTGTGAACAAACTCTCCCAATCTTTTATGTGGAATTTATACAAGGAGAAAAATGTAATGTACAATTTAAGAAATTCTCATCAATTACAGTTAAAACGACCAAGGACTAAACGCTATGGACTGAAGTCATTGTCTTATAAGGGTGCTAAAATGTGGAACTCGCTAATCGAATGAAGGAGTGTGAAGATTTGTATTCTTTTAAGAAAATGGTGTCATTGTGGTCACCATCATTTTAAGATATTTAATTGATTATTTGTGAAATCTTACTGTTTTTCTTTGTGTTTGATGTTTGTAATTTTTGCTTTTGTTTGATGTAATTTTTAGTAGTCGGTGAAATTAGCCTTTGGCTAGGTATTTCAAACTGACTTTAAATAAACGAATTGGAAATTGAATTGAAATGCATTAGGGTTTACCAATGAAAATTGCAAATAAATAATGGACATTTTACCTTGAGAACTTTTCAAAACTCAGCCCCTATTGATAATGCTGAATGATAAAAAAATATAATTTGAGCTTCTTGACATCTGTGCACCGTCACCACTTATTTTGACCTACAGAAAGATAGAATAATTATGTTCCTGTTACTCGTACTTTGCATAAACAGGCTCAACAGAATGTTTGATAATTTCTCTGTACTCTATAACCCTCGGGCACAGGTTCGATGACACTGATCTTGTTCAGGTTTTGCTTACACTGCTTTAGCAAGTAGGTTCTTGGTAGATTTGAGCCACATGAAGACATGCTAAGTTCATGGTATGCCTCATCAGAAATGCAGAATCGATCAAGTAGTTGTTGCAGTTCATAAACTGCCACTTCATCTTCTGAAAATCCAATGGGAGTAGCGATTGGTGTCTTCTCATTTGAATTTGAAGGTTGCTGGTTTCTCTGATGAATAATTTTGTTATTCTGAAAGTCAAAGACTACATCAGAACTGCCATCCGTTGTAGTTAGGTTTTTGACCGAAAGGCCAAAATTTTCCATAAACCATAAAGAAACTTCAGTTTTATCTTTTGTTTGTCCTTCAATTCTGACAGTTTCTTTCCATTGCATCTACTCTGTCCCTGCAATATTTCAAGATATTGCTGTAAATCCTCATTCAACGACTTCTCTGCCAAAAAATTATGGTTAGCTGTATGAAAACTGTCACACGCAACGTAATATTACCGTAATTGGTATAGTACAGGTGTGATGGTTCAAATACCAAAATGGCAACAGTAACAGAAAGACTTCCCTGGCGGCGATGATAAAATACGAACACGGAGTCAACAGATGAGGTTTCAACTGGTACTGGTATAATTATACTCTGCAGACATCAATTACAATAACGCTGTAAAACTCCACTACTCCAGTAACTAGATACTTAAACTCCAATACAATTCAACGAGATCTCTGATCTGAACTCAGTGCTGAACACCTCCACTGTCTATAAATAGACCATTACATCAGCATACATAATGAGTCTGGCACTTACTAGAATGTTCCATTACCTTCTATTGCCTCCTACAGTGTTCTATTACATATTCAACCAGTTTCTAAACAAAATCTAGAATATTCTACCCAGACACAGTACGGTTCTAGAACATTCTCAGTGACACAGAAGTAGTAAATAAGTCGTATGCGACATGCCTCCCCTCTCAAGAATATTATAACATATAATATTACATGACTAGCAACGACGTCAATAATACGAATATGATAACAATTTCAAATAAAACAACAATACAATATATCAAATCGAACTGTATAAAGCTCTGAGTACATAAACTCAAAAATCACATACAGTAGATTATAATAAAATATGAAATATAATCATAAACGAATAACATTCTACTATACTGTTCAAAAGTTCCTCAGTCCATCAATCTACTCAGGTAGTCCGCTACCACATTGTCCCGTCCAGGAATATCCTCAACACGATAATTATATCCCTGCAGAGTCATCGCCCATCTCATCACTCTGTCATTTGCAAACTTGGCTTTATCCAGGTAAGACAATGGTTTATGATCCGTCTTCAAAATATAGGCGAAATGTATTCACGCCCCATACAATGGCTAAACATTCTCTTTCTACAATTGAATATTTCTTTTCTGCATCGGATAACTTCTTACTTGCATACGCAACTGGATGAAGCTTCTCACCATGATTCTGCATAAGAACTGCTCCAATTCCTACCTGAGATGCGTCCGTCCGCAACACAAATGGTTTCTGTGGGTCAGGCAACTTCAAAATTGGTTTGCCCAATAAGTATTCCCGCAAAGTGTTATATGCTTTCTCCTGGGCCTCTCCCCATACAACTTTGTTGGGTTGTCTTTTCCTTAGTAGATCACTCAGGGGTGCTGCAATAGTTGCGAATAAGGGGATGTGGTCTCTGTAGTAATTGACCAGCCCAAAGAATGATCGGACACCTTTCTTGGTCGCTGGTCTTTGCGCTTCTCGAATTTTTTCCATGTTGTCGTGACTCGGACTCACCCAATTGTGTCCAATTTCATGACCCAGGAATTCTACTGATGTTGCACCCAGAACACACTTGGATGGTCTAGCTGTTATGTCCGCTGCCCTCAGTCTTCGTAACAACTCTGATAATACTTGAACATGCTCTTCCCCCAGCTATATAGCTTCCAACCCCTCCATACCTGACAATAATTTCCTGATTCCCCGCACCAGAGTAGCTCCCGAATTCTTCATTCCAAATGGCATCCTTAAAAATTCATAAGTTCCATCGGCAGTAACGAATGCTGTCTTTGGTATATCTTCTTCAGCTACTGGTATCTGCCAATAACCCTTACTTAAATCAATTTTTGACAGGAACTTACTATTATGTAGCCTCTGAAATATGTCCCCTGTTGTTACTATTGGCTCAGGGTCGGTTACAGTGACCTTATTTAATTTCCTATAGTCTACACATATGCGATTCGATCCATCTTTCTTCTTTACAATCACCACCGGTGACTCATAGGGTGATGGAGACTTCTTGATTACTCCCATTTTAGCACATCTTCAATATCTTGCCTAAGGTTCTCCCTTATTGCATATGGTAGTGAGTATGGCTTAGATCGTATTGGTGTATCATTTGTCAGGTCAATCTTATGACTGATTACCTTGGTCTTTCCTGGCAAGTCAGTAAACACCTTATCATAAGTATTGACTAAACCCACCAGTTCTTTTCCCTGGTGTTCTGTCAGGTCTGTACCAATTTGAACATCTTTACTTGACTCCTTGGGGTTACAAGTTCCTAACTCTAGAATATCATCTTCGTCTACAGCATTCTCTTCATCTGACTCGTTGCACCCCTCTGTAGCTGCGTGCACAGCATTCATCAAGTCTATGGCCGTATTTGGTGAGTAACCTGTCTCACTTCCATCTGGTCTCCCGCTCAACATACAACTTTAACATATTTACATGATACGTCTTCTACCATTGGGGCCCGAATAAGGTTCAAGGAGCGATGTGCGAAATACACCGATCATGTTGATAACGTTGAATCACCAGGTCGTGGTAGTGGATCTCTGGCAGCCAGTGTTCGCCATGAAAGGAACATACTTTTCAATCCAACCAGAGTTAGTCGACAGAGGACTGGGAGAGGAGGGCGATCTGGCACAGGTAGAAATGCTGGGCGAGTTCGGACCTGGACAGTAAATGTCGTTTGTTTGGCTGACCGACATGCCCAAAAGATTCCAACAATTGCTGAGAAAGGGATACTCTTCAAGGCCGGACTCGGACCTAAGAAGATAATGTTTAATGTTGACGATGAAGAGGATGACATTTTGGGGAAAATATCAAATGAGTATCCACAATTGAAAACGTGTGGTGGTTTTGAGATTATGAGTTGTGCAGGGAACTGTCGAGATTCTACATGGAATACTGCCCAACTGAAATGTAACCTTGGCCCACAAAGCCGCATATATCTATGTCCAGTTCAAAACAGCCTCAGTACGAAGCCAGTTAATGCAACTGTCACTTCATCTAGTTTGACAGAAATATGTAAAGGTTGTCTCAACACATTCCCTTTACGTGATATCCGGTCTCATTTGGAGACTTGTCCTGAAGTATTATTCTCTGAATCTGACCCAGAAGATCTCCTTCCTGCATTTGACAGTAATGGTATCCAACAACTGGATACACAGAGGGATGAAGCTGTGGTGGATATTACTACAATTGAAGACAATATGGCAAGTATCTATTTTTTCATATTAGAAAAGGGTGTCTCAGGTTGGTAGTGGGTATATGAATGTAAATTTTATTTAAAGCGGCAATAGCTGCAATTATGAACATTTTTTGGGTTAAAAAAAACATAACATTTACCAAAATATTGTTTTATCCACAACTGTAGCTAAAGCCGCATAAAATGGCGATGTGATTGCAGTTTTAAGTGTCACGTCGCGGTCCATTTTGTTGAAATCGCTCATGTGATGGAGATAATAATTTATTACTCTACTGGTAGCATCTGAAGGTACCATATTTGATTTATTAGTAGCACATGCATTTTTATAAGAATAATATAGGGAATATTGAAGGGCATCAAGGCATGATGCAGGGCTTGAACTTCGGAGTTGAGAGGGCACCCATTTTCAAGGCAAAATTTCATAAAATGGCCTTAGTGTACAAGAATAGTATGGGGAAAATCTGTATTTTTCAAAGAGCACCAAGGCGAACTCCTAGGGCATTGAGGCAATTGCCTTCGATGTCTCCGTGAAGTTCAAGCCCTGAATTCTAATATATACAACATACAACGGTTCTATTGGAGAGGTTGCTTCTTAAGTTCAGGTATGCATCTGTCATCTTACTAGGATGAAGATATGGGTTCATCATCAAACTTGAATTAGTTTGGTGAAAATCTGATGTATAAATGCACCGTTCCCTCTAAAGCCTTCAGTGTTTTTGCAAAATTTTCCGACTGAGCTCAGGTTTCTCAGTGAAACTGGACAATCTGAGGAATATTCCTTAATTTCATGCATTTTGTATTCAAATACACCTGATTCAAAGTGGTTTTAAAGATGAAATCACAAAATGTCAGTATCACTGCTAAATTTACTTAGAGAGAACACTGATATAATGGAGTGAAAATAGCATGTTTTGTCATTTTGTGCATTTTACCATTTGTGGCAAGGATTATCAGTATCTCAAAATCTTGGTCGATGACACATGGGGAAAATATGATTTAATGTGTCCTACAATGAACTTGTTTATGTCTAGTACGAGACGTATTAATAAATTAAAATTATTTTTAGTGGGCTTTTAAAGTCTTAAAAAATAATCATGGTTTAACTAAGGAAATGACATCTAAGTTTTCAGAATATATTTCCTTATAGCGGCAATAGCTGAAACTATCGATCTTTTTTCTCTGATTTTTATTTTTAATAAAACATTTCCTGTGTCATTAGTGCCAATTTGTAATGGCCATCGCCGAAATGTGGACACTGAAAGCATAACATGTACGCTATACGTTGTACATTAAAACACTTGCAAGTGAAAAAAGATGGCCCCCTCTGGAGACCTGGCGTAAACCCGCGGCCATCTATTGAATTCTGGTTTTGCCAAGCGAACCTCAAGGATTATGGTACAAGATGACAACTTACCGGGGGGCCCCTGAGCGAAATGTCAAATATGTCGCCATCTTGAGAGGCTAAGCCTTTCTCTCACTGATGATTTTATGTGTCATTTCCCATAACAGTGTGCGTCGTGTGTGACCATCACGTGACCGATTTCAACAAAATGGCGACTACTCGACCCTTATTTTTCACATCGCATTTTATGTGACATTAGCCTAAAGATGAAAAAAAAAGTATGATGATCATAACACCTTGGCAACCAGAGAACAAGATTTATGGTTTACTTTTTCACATATTTGGGAGACATGATCATAAAACCACTGAAGAAATACAGCAAATATTATGAAATACGTACACGACACCATAAATGTCCCTCCATCACAAAATAATAGGTTACTGAAAATGCGTTTATTTCTCCTTTTCAGACTTGGACAGCTGTAAATGTTAATAATGAAGAAGAGTAAGTATTGTATTGACATAATCTCACATACAAAACAAATTGAAATTGTCATAAAACGCATGCACACTGTGTATGGTTATTTGTTTTTTTGAATAACCATGTAATCTCGAAAAATACCATGTGATAGAAGTATACTTAGCATTATTTTCCATACTTTTGGTTAGAGCCTTGTAAATTGCCCTCCCATTGCTAAACTCCATGCACACAAGACTGACAGAACACTAGTTTTCCACCCTCCATGACAATTGCTTATTACCCCATCATTAGAATGTTCTCTATATAAGTGATGTTATCCAATGACAGTCATCATTTGTTCATAAATATGTGAATAAATGCTCATGACTGTAGTGATTTGTTTCTGTCATTCATATTGCCAAGATTGCAAGATGAGCGGTTTTGGTGAGCAATTATGTCCACTGGTATTCACTGTATTTTAATAACAGCTGAAATTACATTATTTGTATTTGTTTAATATTTTGTGATTCACTTTGTTTGACAGACTAATTGCCCTACCAAAGCAGCCTACCTGAAACAGTCCAAGGACCTAACATGTGCATAATTATTGACTTTCGCATTTATACCAATGATTAATGACCAATATTTCTGGTGTTTTCATGCAGACATATAGGTGAAGGCACTGAATCCATTTCCAGTTCAAGCCAAATTGATGCAACAATGAGCAGTATTTCCACTGACAACTCTGGTACTAGAAATGCAGTTGATGATACCACTGTTGAACCAGATGTGGGAAGTATTAGGTGAATTGTATTTCCAGTAAGATCCTAAAATTGTGGCTTCCATTTGCAAAGCTCACTAGGTCAGTTCATAGACTCTATAGAAGACACATACATTGTCTCATTGAGTCAGACTATACTAGTATTCAACACATACATTGTCTCATTGTGTCAGACTATACTAGTATTCAACACATACATTGTCTCATTGTGTCAGACTATACTAGTATTCAACACATACATTCAGTCTCATTGAGTCAGACTATACTAGTATTCAACACATACATTCAGTCTCATTGAGTCAGACTATACTAGTATTCAACACATACTGTAACATTAATTCACTCTCATTGAGTCAGACTATACTAGTATTCAACACATACATTCAGTCTCATTGAGTCAGACTATACTAGTATTCAACACATACATTCAGTCTCATTGAGTCAGACTATACTAGTATTCAACACGTACATTCAGTCTCAGTCATTGAGTCAGACTATACTAGTATTCAACACATACATTCACTCTCATTGAGTCAGACTATACTAGTATTCAACACATACATTCACTCTCATTGAGTCAGACTATACTAGTATTCAACACATACATTCACTCTCATTGAGTCAGACTACTAGTATACTAGTATTCAACACATACATTCACTCTCATTGAGTCAGACTATACTAGTATTCAACACATACATTCACTCTCAATTGAGTCAGACTATACTAGGATTCAACACATACATTCACTATCATTGAGTCAGACTATACTAGTATTCAACACATACATTCACTCTCATTGAGTCAGACTATACTAGGATTCAACACATACATTCACTATCATTGAGTAAGTGTCTTGTCAAGAGATTTTTAACCATGGCAATCAATGCATGGCTTAAGAATTTGTACCAAACTAGTACTATAGTACCAGCCTTACAAGCCTTCTATATAGAGCTGACAGTTTATTTTTGCGTACACTTGACCAGGTATCAAGCAGGAAACTACTTAATTTACTACTGTCTGTTCATTGCAAAACAAGAATGCACATAATTTGTTATATCAAACTTGTTACATGTGTGGTACGGTACAGCTATAGTTATTTCTACAAAAATACTTGCTAGACAGTTTGTATGCACTCTGTTATCTGTATTTCTTGCATGTCTTCGATTTATATTCCATTGATGATATGAATATGCCTGGACAGAATGAAATAGCTTAATCTCTGTGAAGTTCGAGCCCTGACTTGATTATTTCCAGTATGATCAATGTTGTTGATATAGTGTTCTCCAAGGATTATGACCAAGCATGGCGGCTAATTTGCTTAATAAGGATTGAGGTGATAATTGTTATTTTGTTTCCAAAACATCAAAGCATGGCGGCCGCCATGCTTAAACAGCTCTGGGGAGAACACTGGTATACTTTTGCCATCTTTGTAGTCTGACTGTCTGATCCTATGGTAAAAATATTTGGCGAGTCGTCGAATACGTGATCAGATTTTACTGTGGAATCAAAGGGACTGCACGTTCCTTGTATGATAATTTATATTGTTATACATCATGGCATTGGCAGCCAATCAGATTCATGTATTACAGGTGTGGCATATTTTCCAAAATTGCGGGGCTTGAACTTCACAGAGGCATCAAAGGTAAATGGTGTCCTTTGACAAATACAGGTTTTCCCTATATTATTCCTATACGCCAAGGCAAATTTTATCAAATTTTACCTTGAAAATGGGTGCCTTCAACTTCGAAGTCCAAGCCATGGAACTGCATGTTAAACCATTTACTCCATTTTAATAAAAATGCATGCAGAA
This sequence comes from Saccoglossus kowalevskii, assembly GCF_978046115.1. NCBI lineage: Eukaryota > Metazoa > Hemichordata > Enteropneusta > Harrimaniidae > Saccoglossus > Saccoglossus kowalevskii. The sequence continues at coordinate 12,716,370 of NC_140648.1, forward strand.
CATGATCCTGTCTTCATTCTTATTAAGGATGCGACAAGAGAGATTTTTGAAATTAATAATTGTGTTTTTAACTGGTACAATGGAAATGTGTACATTTTGCTGAAAGCTTGGTTACAGGAGAATACAACTAGGCATGTTTTGAAACCTTGTTTGCAGATTATCTAATGGAGATTCTCGTAAACAAGCATGTAATTTCGGAACACGTTTGTGAGAAATGTACTTGGACTACAGAGCTGAAATGTTGTTTAACGAGATAATAACCTAACAAAGTGTCTTGGATTAATTTTGGCTCTTTTAGTTTTAGAACAACAGCATCGAATGTACGTCAACAAATAAGAAAATAATTTTTGTAATGCTTGGCATGCTGCGAAATTAAATCCTGGACCAAGTTAAATAGATGTCATTGTTTTGAAACATCACTTAACATTTCAATTTCAATCCTCTAGCCCTAGTACATTTCTCAAAAACGTGTACCGAATGAAATTTCATGCTTGTTTATGAGAATTTCTGTCAGATAATCTTATAAAACAAGCCTAGTAGTTGTGACCAACCTTTCAGAAAATGTATACATTGTCACAGTTACATGTACAGTAACTGACATAGTAGTACCTGTTAAATACAAAATTAATAATTTCACAAATCTCCCTTGTCGCATCCTTAATATTTTAGTACAGATTTTCATTAAGAAACAAAAACGTTGCTACGCAATAACATGAACACATACGCTGCACCATTCTCCAAGCCTTGACTGAGTTTGCCAGTCCGAAATCGGGGACTATTAATTTGGATTCCGTTCGTCCGGCCGTCTGTCCGTCCGTCCATCCATCCATCCATCCATCCATCCATCCATCCAGAGACATTTCTCAAACATGATTTGATCGATCACATTCAAACTTAACACAAAGACCATGGCTGATGACTTACATATGCACATCGATTTTCATTACCAATTGATCAAATATGTCTGACTGGCAGCCATTTTGGTCCTCAAATTTGCTAAATTCTGATACTTGACCGGAACCTTTTCTCGGAGATGAACAGGGCAATTTCATTCAAACTTTGTATCAGGATCATGCATATTTTTTAGAGATTCAAACAAAAATGGCCGATTGGCGGCCATATTGTTTTTGTTCATGTCCATGCCGATTCCTCACTACTATATCGCCTGATTCAGTTGAAAGTTTGCACAAAAGTACTATACTCTTAGGTAATACCAAATGATCAAATTTGTCGAATTGACAATCATTTTGTCTAAAATCCTAAAATCGCAGTCTGTAAATGTGTCCGGAATCATTTCTCGCAGATGAACTGGGCTTTGTATCAGGAGCATATAATGTACATACTGGGTTACAGGTACACACCATATTTTTTTTGTTAGATTAGAACAAAAATAGCCGACGATCATTTGATTTTTTTATGGTATCCATGCTAGTTTCTCTAGTCTGTATGTGTGATTATAAGTACCACATTTTGTCAGTCATGCACTTCCAGTCATACTGCATTGAAATTGACATACAGATGATGCATGGAGCCCTTTGGTAGACATGTACATGTACATGTGAGTTGCACTGAACACTGAGATTGACTACCGGTAAAAACAACACAAGGACTGTGCATTGTCAATGCTTGTTCTTTTATTTATTCATGGTATTAAAATATCATCTACAAGTTTAATTATTATCTGATAAACTTCGAGTACTTCTATTATCAAATCAAATGTATTTTTCATTTCCAAAAATAAACCAAAGAGATCATTCTGCATTTAATAATAAATATCAATCTTACAGTTTTCCCTCCACTGTTATTTGTTATCACAGTACAGCTAATAACTTCATTGATAACAATTGTTCTCTTTTACATACCTAGCCCGGAAATGAAGACAATGAAGATGCCGTTATTATTAAGTCGGTAGATGATATTCTACTAGAAACAGTTGCTTACTGCAACGAAAATGCAATTCACAATCCTGTTGAAATATTAAGATATTATCAATCAAAAGTCATGCTTGGCAGAGCCCTTGATATTACAAACCCTAGTGAATGTGCTGAAAGGGAAACAAATTTAATTTCTGTCAGTCGGTATAATCTAGTAACCAACACATTCGATGAGTTGACAGATAAAACTGAAGATGAACTACGAACAACGCTGGAGGCTGAATTTGTTGGTGAAGTAAGTACTTTGGTCCTTCATTGTGTATAATAATGAATCAAACAACTGTTGTCAGTTAAAGTTTAAATTGGGATAGAAACAAAAATAAAGTACTTTTTATATTTTCATGATCCGCTTCAAGATGGCAAATGGCAGCCATTTTGTGCTAAAAATGCATCAAAATCAATCGTTTCTGCCATTCCGGAACTGGATCTCGGTCGTATATATGGATGAATTTCGTTCAACCTTGGTACATACATTGGACATTATGGGACCTTGACGCACGTCATTTTATTTTTCAGATCAAATTTAAAATGTCCAACTGGTGGCCATTTTGTTTTAATGAATGCTGTTCCAGAGCCATAACTCTGACATGCCATGACTGTTCATCTTCAAACTTTATATATTTATTAAACTTGATAACTATTTAATGCAATTACTTGTTTAACAAAGTTTTCATTATGATTCAGAGAGCAAGAGATTTTGGTGGACCCTGCAAAGAATTCTTTGGTCTTATTTTGAGGGAGCTGAAAGAACAATATTTCTGCCATGGCCTCAAAGAGCATCTTTCTTCTGACCATGAAATGGTTGGCGTTATAATTGGTATGTGTCTATATTCCCACAGACTTTACTATATGTACTATACATGTATGTGTTATTACTGGCACTGAAAATATTTATACAACTAGACAGCATTCAGAGGAGATGCCAACCTGCGCTAGATTTCTTCAATATCAATATCAACACTCAGAGCCACAATTTAGGCCTTATGTTTGCATAGTTATGGCCGGAAACTTGTTGGGTGATCCTGTGACATTCTCCTTTGACCTTAAAATTTTACCAGGTCTTGTGAGTATCATGGGGAACATGTGTGTACAATTTGAAGGTGGTACATATTTTTCCCTTGGAGATATATTGCGAACACACATATTGTGTCCTTGAAATGTTACTAAAGTATTGGGGATCACGTGAGGAACATGTGGGCCAACTTTAAGGGCACTGGCTATCTTTCCCTTACGCAAACACGTACTGGGCTTGACGTTTACTTTTAAACTCACTTGTCTGAATTGTATGTTAAGGCAAGTGAGTTACTAGTCAGTTGTCCGAATGGCAATTTTACTTGTCCTGGGCTATAGGACTGCGCTTTGTGTCTAGCCCTGGTGACCTTTGACTACCAGCTCAATTGCTTTGATGCTTATGTTGTTATAGGACAGCAGAGCTCTTTCGCCGGCAAATTGCTTGTTTAGAATTTATATTTTAAAATATATTTCTTTCTCAAATTAAAGGTCTTACTATGCTACAAAATGGAAAACTGCCTCAGTTCCTGGGAGAAGATGTGCTCCAAGAACTTATCCATGCAAATGAGCCATCAGTTTGTATCAAGAGTCTTCGTAAAGGCTTCAGTCGACTAGGATTGTATCAAGTAAGGATTAACTGCAGCTATTTATTGTGCCTGTTCAAACGCAGTCCAAAAACAGGGACTATTAGTTTTGCTTTCATCCAGAGCCATTATCTCAGATACCCACTGACCGATCTCATCCATTCAAACTCTTTACATAAAGACAATGAATTATGACTTACATACATTTTTGTATGCACGTCACATTACTTTATGATCCAAGCAAAAATGAATGGAAATGGATTTTGGATGTAAAATTTGCTAATTCTAATACTCTGTCCGAAGCTGTTTCTTAGAGATGACTGGATGATTTGGATCAAACTTGGTACATGATGATTTTAGTTAGTTTGAATCAAAAACAAATGATAACCCACTAATATCGCTGACTGGTGATCTTTTAGCTTATGGAATGGGAGGCTCATGGAATGGGTCCTGTGCGTCCATGCGTGCGTCTGTATGTTATCGGTCATATCTGGGACATGCACTATTGATACTAAATTGTGGGATGAATATGCTCACTGACCTATTGGTAAGATCAGTGTACATTATTAAGGGAGTATTTTGGGGCATTTAGTGTCATTTTTAATCAAAAAGGGCTTGAAAACGATGTCTTTGCTGTTTCCCTGGAATGCATTGACTGATTGTGTTAAAACTTGCATGGATACTAAATTATAGTTTACAAATGTACATTGACTCAATTAATGATATGGCTTAATCTTCATTGATTTTAAGATTCACAGTCACCAAATACCAGACAGAGACATCTATGTCATTAACAGTTATTTGTTTTATTGTAGTTGTGCAAGGAGTTTGAGGAATTTATTTTTCTTCTTCGACCAAATGGTTCAAGTGAGATGTCAGTAAGAAAGATAAAATCACTATTGGAACCTTTATTCAGTGCTGATGGGTCAAATAACAAAAGACATGAAAGTTTGATGTATGCCAGCTTGGCCAAATATTATAGACAAGTTTATGGTGAGTGTCTACCCTTACATGTGCAAATCTGTGTATGCTTTCAAACATCTAAAGCTTGTTCCACTAAAATCCTAAGAATTCAATGAAGTATAATCCACATATCTGATGGTTTTTAGCCACCGCCGGACATGTTTGCCCAGAACGAGGGGTTATGGGATGGGTTCCGTATTGGTCATATCTTGGACATGCATGTATCGTTTTCATTCAAACTTCGTACATATTTTGGGTCATTTTTGGTCAAAAAAACAGGAAAATTATGTTTTTGCTGTTTGTCAGGAATGCATTGACTGATTGTGTTCAAACTTGGTGGATGGATACTAAATTATAGTTTACATATATGCATTGACTGATTTTTATGATCGGTGCACATTAAGAGGGTATTTCAGCGTATTTAGTGCCATTTTGGGTCAAAAACGACTTGAAAATGAAAGAAAGCCTTTTCTAAGCTAGTTTCTTTGATTTAATTTCACTTAGGAATTGTACCTCAGCAATTCACACAAAATATAAAGTTTCACTTATATCCAAAGCTTCATAGTACTATCATGTTGCTATATTGAACATAATTATCTATGAATTTCATATATTATGAAATTTGTATTCCATCACATACCAATGCTCAAAGGAAGGACGTCACTCTTCTAAAATTTACCAATTTTAAGACTTAACCTGAAGGTTAATCTGTTATGTTTAAATAATACTTTATATTTATAGACATCACGTAAGTATAGAATAGAATAAGTATATATATTTATTATACAAACATGAAAACTAAAAGGGGGGGTCCCCCCCAATTTTATAAGCTTATGAGTTGGAAGTGAATAAGTTGTCATGGATACTGCTTATGGGTTAGGAATGAAGTAAGTTGCCATGAATACATATTGTAATACTGACATGCTTTGGTAGATGTGATATTGAGGCATGCTGTTGTAGATGTGATATTGAGACATGCTGTGATACAGCCAACCTGATTGGCTGCATAGTCACTGTATTGTGCATATAAATAGTGAATGCACAGCAACAGTTTGTTTGTTGGTTAGTATGTTCAGTGTTAATTAGTAACCTTAGTATTGGTTAGTTAGTAACTTACATGTTGGTGGTACCCTGTGTGGGTTTAGTTATACATTTTATAATTTATTTGTCGGTACATACTGCAATGATAACCTACAAGTCATGTCAGACTTGTTCATTCCTCAAAGTGGGGCAGTGGTTGTTGCATTGGTTTGCATGTTAAACAGGATAGACAAATAGTAACATAACCAAATTGTTGATCTATATCCCATTTTCATTTTATTCAGAATATTGTAGTTCAGGCATCATGAATGTGGCACTAACTATACATTACCATTTTCTTAAACATGATAGTAAAACAACTCATCAATCATGATATTTGACGTTCAGGTTGATTGTTAGCTGTACAAAATAAAAAAACAAGGATTGTATGAATGAACCTGGGCTTACATGCACTGATTTAGTTACGTTACACTTGTTTATGGGATAATGTTATTGTTAACATTTTGTACTTTATAATATTATGTACTGTTATAATGAAGATATGTTGAATTAAAGACCAACATGCATATGTTGTATTGACAAGACAACTTTGGTTTGATTATTTATCAGCAACAATTTATTACACAGATATCTCATATTACTGATTGTCCATCTTAAGTAAGCTGACATTTTAAAACTTTAATACAGTACACAGTATTCCCATTTTGATTTAAAAAGACAGTGCACCTGGCATTTAAAACACTGCATAATTGGTAATTACAGAAACACAGTGCACCTGGCAATGAATACATAATCATGAGTGATTGGTGAACGATATCAGGGGCGGATCCAGGCATACATCCACTAACGCGTGTGTGGTAATCAGGATTGCCAGAAAGTACCAAAAAACCGTAAGAATTCTTCAGAATTCGAATGACATGACAAATAATTCAGTCTGTGGCAGTACTCTGTCAAAACCTGGATCCACTCCTGTTAGTGGACGATATCAGAAGAGGTTTGTGAATGATATCTCAAGTGGGTGGTGGTCGATGTCTGAAGTAGGGATTGGTGGACAATATCGGAATGTGGTTGGTGGATATCAGTGGGGATATAATACTGGCAATTAGTGGTTTAAAACATTATGTGAGCTGGTTTGATACTGCTAAAACACCACTGTATGCCAAAACATCAAATAGCGAATTGTGAACAGCTGGAACTCTGTGAATATTGGACTCTCACTTGAGAGCAGAGAAGTGTACATATTAAACTGCTGTACCAATACATTTTACATGTTATGGTGGTTTACTATTGCTAGTGTGTCTATATAAACATCATAGTTATTTGAAGTCCAGTCCGATGACACATGTGTAGAAAGTTCATCCAAACACTGTTGACTGAATTCATAAGTAACTCCGGCTAATATGGGTCTTGGATTATCACTGTCGTCATTATTGACAACACTTTCAACACCATAGTATTCAGTATCCACATCGTCTAGCCCAAGTGGATTCTGTAATTCGCCTGAAATCCACATCTGAAGAGGTGATGCTCTCGTTGTGCGCATCCTGTGTCTGCACCAGGCTTTTTCTCCAGAACTCTTAACTTTTCATTTATCTTCCTCATAAAAAAGGAATGAAGGGCAGCAATATGTACTGCATTCAGTGGATCTAGGATTGCATTTTCCTCCATGAAGTAAAAAAGTTGATGATACATACTCAGAACGCCTTCATATACATCTCTCCATAATCTTTCTATCCTCTGATTGTGAACACTTTTACCAGTTATTATGCTTCCTCTACCCGCTCCTCTTGCAGCTATCATGTATTCTGCTATTTCCATATTTTCCATTCCTTTGTCTGATCTCACCCGGCTTGGAAGACCACATCTCTCAATTCCAATCTTAAAATAATGAAGGGTTGTAGCCCTATTGTTGTTTGTACAAGATAGACCTACAGGTAACAGACTGAATCCGTCAATACTACCAAAGATTATGAACTGCCATCGAATAAGTTTGTGGTTAGTATTGATATGCCATAAGTGATTCGGTCTCTTTACATTGTAAACCCGTCGCTGCAGACTACCCCTTCTTCTTGTATTCACTCCAGTGGAGTTAACTCTATGTATGCTGTCCCTCAATCTCATCCGTTGCATCTGTATACCAATTTCATGTAGCAACTGCTTTAACATGTTTGTACTGCAATATGGAAATTCAGCTGTCAATTTTAGGACATGTCCGTCTAATTCATCATCGGATAATACACTAAAATCCATCTTGCTCAGGCCATAATACCCCATTCGTCGGTATATAGTGCTCTCTGAGACACATAGCATTGATGTTATATCTTTAACTGTAAAATTATCATCCAACAGATTTTCCAATACTGATTTTGGAACAAAGAATTTAGGTGCACCTCCGAAATCCCCTTGCATTTTGACTGGTGGTCTTCCTCCAAAGGTAGTACATGCTAGTCGCAAAGCCATCATGTGTCACTACTATTCACTACTCCAAGCCTTTTCATCTCAAATATTGACAATTTGCAAACCAGATCAGCAGAAATCTCCTCACTCACAAAGTTGTTCAAAAGATGTTCAAGATTAAGTCTTTCAAGGATCCGATTTATTTCAGACGCCATGATGCATTTGAGCTGTAACCTCACAGAGCATGCCCAGACAAAGTGCATATTGGGATACATTTATTTGATTCATAAGATAACATAATACATACACGATGAATGCACACCATAGCACGATGAATACACACCATAACATGATGAATGCACACCATAACATGAGGGTTGCACACAATAACATGATGAATTCACACCATAACATGATGAATGCACACCATAACATGAGGGTTGCACACAATAACATGATGAATGCACACCATAACATGATAAATGGACACCATAACATGATGAATGCACACCATAACATGTTTGCACGCGATATCATGATGGTTGCACACAATAACATGATGAATGGACACCATAACATGATGGTTGTACACGATGTCATGAAGAATGTACACCAAAACATGATATAAGTGAACTTAAGACAGTCATGGCTTTCCATAAAAATCAGCCTGTTGAAACCCCCAGCATTGCTGCTTGCAGCTCTAATTCTCTTTTCTTTTCTTCCGCTTCCAATCGTAACTTTTCCCTTTCCCTCAATCCCCCTTTCCTCGCTGTTCTGCTTCCGCTTCCAGCCGTAACTTTTTTTCTTTCCTCAATCTCCATTTTCCTCACCTCTGCTTCTATTTCCATTTTGCGTTTCTTTCTTCCCTAGCCGCTTGCCTGTCAGCCCGCTGAGAACTCAGTTGCTCCAAAATAAATTTCCTTTTGTCTTCTCCAGTCATTCCCAGTTCATCCGCCCATTCCATCAACTCTTGTTTCGACATATCTTTCATCTCGCTGGCCATGTTGTCTTCTATATGTCTTCACTGTTCCCGGACGAGCCCCCAGATGTCACACGCAACGTAATATTACCGTAATTGGTATAGTACAGGTGTGATGGTTCAAATACCAAAATGGCAACAGTAACGGAAAGACTTCCTTGGCGGCGATGATAAAATACGAACACGGAGCCAACAGATGAGGTTTCAACTGTTACTGGTATTATTATACTCTGCAAACATCAAGTACAATAACGCGGTAAAACTCCACTACTCCTATAACTAGATACTTAAACTCCAATACAATTCAACGAGATCTCTGATCTGAACTCAGTGCTGAACAACTCCCCTATATATACCTCCACTGTCTATAAATAGACCATTACATCAGCATACATAATGAGTCTGGCACTTACTACAAATTTCTAGAATGTTCCATTACCTTCTATTGCCTCCTGCAGTGTTCTATTACCTATTCAACCAGTTTCTAAAAAAAATCTAGAATATTCCACCCAGACACAGTACGGTTCTAGAACATTTTCAGTGACACGGAAGTGGTAAATAAGTCGTATGCGACAACAACCCTCTTTTAAAACTGCTATTTCTTTTGACACAGTGGTCACACAGACAAGATCATCCATTGAGACGCCACATCTTCTCTCTTGCTTCTTTATGTTTTACTTTTACCAGTGCATTTTTAACCTTTATGATTTTTGTTCGCAACAGTGTTCCGAGTCGATGTGAGTCTTCATTCAGGAGCACTGCATTACCAGGGATGGACATGTTCAAAATACCAATGTAATGTTTTTGTAGCTCAGTTGTTGTATCACATTGTATTACATTTGCCCTTTCCTCCAAGGTTTTCCATTTTAGATGAAAGGCAAAAAATCTGTATCATCTTGTCCAGAGCAGGTAACTTGGCTGACATTGGTGTCACCAATAACTACATCAGAGAACTTCAGTTGGCTATATATAGTATGAAGGCTATCAAACATTCTAAAAATGAGACATGTCAAAATAATGTAGATTAATATATTGTATACAGATAAAATTGTTGGCGGATATCTACTTTGGTTAATATCAGGAATAAAAATTATGGCTTGTCCATCTGTCTCAGACGGGCATTATTTATTTGCGACATGTATTTTAGTAATTGATTGTCCCTGTCATTGGACAGGGAACTTTTATTATGAAGTTATCTCAGCAATTTTCTGTAACTAGATTAAGAACAAGTAATCACAGCTTGTATTTCTAAGAATGCAATCAAGATATTGTTATTATTATTATGGAGGTCATAAAGGAAATATTCCCACAAAACAGTCTTCACGATTGTTTTAACAACTGAGTTATGAAACGGTGAATGAATAGCAGACGTTGATTTACTGGGCCCCCAACATAAGAGGACTATTTTGTTTTCTTATTCATTTTCATCCATTATAAAAACACATGCATCATTGGGTTATTCTACCACATGAACAACAAAATCAACAGAAACAATTAGCACATTTCTAGACACCGAGTCAATGCCAACTTGAAAAAAAAAACATTCCCCCCTTTAAACACAGAAGAATCGTAACCAGAATAATAATGTAAAGATACATACCTTCAACAAGAGAACGACGATCACTGTAACTTTAAAGATGTATCAGGACGAATCGAGGACGAGGAGAGTATGATGATGTGCTGCTGTCTATCACGAGTCAGTGGAATAATACTTTGGATATTCAAATTACGGGATGACACTCTCATTAGGAGGACAATAAGCGACACAATAGACCCCATCAACTCAATGAAAGAATTCGAAGTAAAGATGAAACATTCACGTAATTTCAAAGGACACAGACTACGGTTATTTAACACGACAAATATGACCTTTGACATCGACTATGAGACAAGCAATATAGCGGTAGTAGCCAAAAACTTTCGATATTTTTTTCTATAATGTTTATCTGGCTATAACGGAAAAATAGCGGTAAATTACCGCACTTAGTTTACTTCCTGGCATTAATTGGACTAACTGGAGAGCAGCGATCAGATAAAAATCTTCCAAATGTTGGCGTTATTTTGGCTGCTAATAATGCATTCATGATCTGAAAGGTCATCGATTGTGTGATCTTTTTGTTTTTAACTTTCTTAAACCGAGCGCACACGATCGATTTTCGCTCGCTGTCAACTGATTTTATCGTTGTCAAAACTGCACTATATGACTGTAAAATTGAGAATCCTATTGAATTTTTTACGGTAAATATGGCAATCAACGTTGCATGATTTTAGTACAGTCTCTTGAGTGTGAATGACAGTCATTAATTGTCCATTTCAGAGTCAATCTGATTAAAATCTGATGTAGTGTACGGGCTTTAATTATTTTGGCTATACATTTTTTTTATTACTTTTTTTAATAATGTCTTTTTATGTTATTTTACTTTGATTTTGATTTTAATTCCGTCCTACATACATCTGATCCGACGCCTATGTAAGTCCCGTTTAGATCTCGCGTAAGTAACGGCCAATCACAGCCCCCCCCCCCTTTATACAGGCTGTCGGTTGCTTACTTACGATACTTGCTTACGGTTGCGATACTCTGGGCAATCTTTCTGTACATTATATTTTGCCCACTTGAATAAACCATTAATAGAAAATTGATAGTATATTTTTATTTACAAAAGAAATTCTACAGCATTTTACAATTTTTGTCATTACATTGAATATTTTGTTCACTTCCAACAAATTTGTACACTTCCTGATACATCTTCGCCAGCCAAGGTTTGTTATTCAGTCATCGCTTCAATTTTACATCAAACATTGAGCATAATTATCTAGAATGGAAGCAAAAAAATAAGTAAATCGTAATGATTAGAACACTGTAAACAGCTATAGTAAACAATGCAAACTGATCTTAAATTGTATAACGGACAGCGGCCCACGGCAGTGGAGGATCAAGCAAAATGTATTGGGGGGGGGGGGGGGAGCTTCCCTTAACATTACGGAGCGAAAATCGCAGAGAAGCTATGCGTAATCCAGATGATATGAATCTTCATTCGTTTTGGGGGCCATGCCCCCCCCCCCCCCCTCTGGATACGCCACTGGCCCACGGCATCGACGCCGAAAATTGGAGTAAAAAAATATTTCCTGATCAATTTCGATGTGTTCCAAATAAAAAATATTCTATTCCAGTCCAAATCAGCTCAATTACTTTTCTAAATAGTTATTGTATAATGTACAAAATGTTGATACATTTTGATGAATATTTACAGCTACAAAAATACGGCTTCAATACCATACACGATTTTGGCCCGATCGTCAAAACATCACCCGTCTCCAGGGCAAGCGACTGGAAAAAGACACCGGTGTTCGGTCGAAACAAAATCGTCACTCCCAGGATAACTACCGAAAATAACGATCTAAAGTCGAACCATTCGAGCCACAATATAAACATAAAAAAATGACTTTCGTTGCATTTGACAATGATAAACTTACCGAAAAGCCGTTTCATTCTCGGTCGCTAACTTCGGTATAATCCGCTATTTTATTTGAGTGTGTTTGCCACGTAACTCTGCCCGGTGACGTCATCATGTGCGATATAGAAAGAGGTCTGTGATTCGTTGACTAAAATCGTCGATAGTGGGTCTCGTTGAAATCTCGTTACATAGGCGTCGGGTCAGATGTATGTAGGGCGGAATCAAAATCAAAGTAAAATAATAAAATAAAAAGGCATTAATAACAAAAGTAATAAAAAATAAAATTAAAATAAATTTATAGCCAAAATAATTAAAGCCCGTACACTACATCAGATTTTAATCAGATTGTTTCAGAGTGAACATAAGGGGAATTAAACAAAGCAAGTACACATTTTGCCGGTTTTTTGTTGTTATTCACGGCACTCCAGTGCAATTGTATAGGCGAACAATACCAACTCAAGTTCAATGAAAACGATATGCAAACTAGATATTGGCGACCATCCATTTCTGGCGATGGGAGATTGACGAGCTTGAGCAACAGCATAAAGAATACATAGACCGTATAAAAACTGGGAAGTCGAAGAAACCCTTAAAATATTGTAGAGGATATACTAGAATTGAAAATTTATAAAGAAAATGTTGTAGGTTTGAGAGCATCTGAAAAAGAAAATGCAAAAGTAACGAATGGAAAAGTAAAGTCAGAGCCATACAGTGGAATCTGATTGAATTCAAGTATATCAAAGAGTGTTGTGAAAGTTTCTCAAAAGATGTCACTGCCCTACTAAAGGACATCACTGGTGTTGAAAATTTGGATATTTTGAGTGCAGCCTTGGTGTGCAGTGATTTGGACAACACGACTTTAAGGTTGCCCAATCTCAGAGACGCTCTTGTTTCTATGAAAAAAAGGAGTGACGGGGAAACGTCGTGTTTCTGCAACTCGTGTTTTTGTGTGGATGATGGCTGATGAGTTGCGTCAAATCAAGCCATACGCACTGCCAGTACAATGATTTTCATACAAATCAATTACAGACAACAGAATCAGAAAAGAATGACAAAGTGGTAGAGATACTCAAAGAAAAAAGGGCTTTGAGATTCGAGGTAGGATTTTTCATCTCAAAATAAATTTGAGGGCTTTAAATTTAAAATAATTTTAGGTAAGATATCGTCTGGAATTTCTTGTTTATTTTCTCTTAAGTAATTTTTTTAGGATTGGTGACTGATTGATAGTTTAGTTCCCTGCGAACAACCGGAAGAACTCGCCCCACATTTATCTGGGCCCCACAGAAAGAAGCTAAAGCTGAATTTCAAAAGATCAATGTCGCATCCATGAAGAAAATGTTAAATGTTAAAAGTATGAGACCATTGTTTTATTCTAGTACATGTGTACAAATCATTTTTAACGAATTCTTCCTTTCAATATAAAGCATGAATGTACTACTGATCTGATACTGGAGCGCAAATGTTTCCAATAGGGTACTTAGTGATATTCTCAAATGCCAGTGAAACTCGGGCATTTCTCGCACCAAGAGATGACGTGGATAACCGGATTTGAACTCTGGTACGAATCTCCAGTTTTCATAAAAAATCGTATTCGAATCTTAGGCTAGCTAATTTGGCGTGGTGAGGCGCATACAGACATTTATATCGCCTGGGGGGGGGGGGGGGGGGGGGGGGCTAACTTGTCAAATAAAGATAAAATAATCGGCAATTAAAATGCACTAAAATATATTCGAAAACAACAACGGAAATGTTCGTTTACAGCAACAGAATTCAAAATGCAATGTCTTGTCGACTGCTAAATAACTGACCAGTTCATAACTAAAAGATTCTACCGACTGGATTACAAGCTGGTTCAAAGGTGCGCTGTGAACAATTCAGTAACAACGCAGACAATGATTCTGGTTTGCACGGCGACTTTCCCTCAGTAGCAGTACAACAACATTGTTTAGTCCGACAAAGCTGTTCTCGCGCAGTTTACAGAAAAAGTCCTCGCAGTAGATGTCCTTCCCACTATCATCCCTGGTAGAGCCAATTTTCCTGCTCATGGTGCATAATTAGGACTCAATATCACAACCATCTTCACATTGTCCCCAGACCACTCGTACCATGATACCTCACTCATGCATGACCCTTGACAAGGTATCCACTGTTATCACATTTTGTTTTGATGTTACTTCATACTTCTCATGTGCAGCTAAACTCCCGTGACGAATGTTGGTATGCTACCCACTGTTGTATTATGGGATTTTTAGTCTCGAGGCTAAAACTAACTCGGTCATTTTTCAGGCAAAACTCATACACGCCATCCTTGATTTCACGCAAATTAAACTATTCACAATGGACTTTCGACAAAATATAGGAGACAATACAACTTTAATGTGGCACGTCTCCTGGTATTAATTGAATTCAAGTTGGAACAAAATTTACAATGTCAGTATGTCCACTTTTGCATCTACTGCATCCAATGTACAAGAAATTAGTTATGTAAATAAAAATGGACTTCCACATAACATAAAACCACAGGATCTTATTTATGTTATGTTTGCTGGTCAATTTGCATCTCAGTCTGGGCATACCTTGTTAACTAACAAGTGCACTCAAATTTTCAGATCCAATTGAGTGAACTGCATGCAAATTCCACTCCCTCCCTCCCTCCATGAATGCAAGTTGTGAACATAACCAAGCCTATATTTTTCACTACAGTGCTAACAAACACAAAGCTAGAAAGTGTACCTTAAGATATTTTTGTTATGACAAATACTGTAGCAAGAAACCAGGGTAGTCAGAAATAAGATGAAATGCATGTCTAGTTTGGGAAAGTCTGTTAATTCTATATAATTTGTTACTTTGCACCATAGTGAAAGACGTGGTATCTGAACCTAATAAAATTATCTTGTACTGCATGCTTTCACAATAAGCTTGGCCCATTCACCTTTTTTTTCAATCATAATCGAAGCAAAATAATAGTTATCTTCTTCTCTACACATCCTATAGTTCTCCACTCATTTTTACCAATACTTGAAACATAAAATCATTGACATCATATTCGTTATTTGGTTCCAGTAAGAGTCGTACTGCAATATCCTTAAAATGTTCACTGTTGTAGCTCTTCAAGTGTATATTGATATTATTTTTGTTTTAAAACGCTTATCACCTTGAATGGAATCATGTGTTTAATTTCATCCGAGTCAGAATCAGACACAGTTGTCTTTATCTCTGGAGATATCTAAAGCAACTTCACTGACCAAACCTCGTATTTTGCAATGTGAACGGTACTTTCTCCCATTCAACAAAATCAGGAAACTCTTCATCAAAACAATTCTACAATAAAATTAAATAAAACTGTCATTAATTCACAATGTTATTAGTTTATGCATTGGAAAAGTTTGCACATTACAAAATGGCATTCAAAACTTCATAATTACACATTCTAAATTATCAGATTTCCTTGTTTATTGTACGACAAAGACTCATTTTCAATACAAAAAATAGTTCAAAAATTAAAAAAATTGTGGCAAATTAGGTCTGACCCTGGTCTTACTGTTTCATTTCATGAATTTTCACAGGTGAAACTGTAAATACTTGTAAAAAAAAAAAAATGCAAAAACGTGCCTTCGAAATCTGGGAGTACAAAGTTGTACCACAGGGAGCCCAGACTGGTTACGAACCAGTTGAGCAATGCTAACCGAGTCGTGACCTCGATGTGGTTCGTAACCAGTCTTGTGATTGGTTGTTGACAAATGCTGAACAGATCACGCCTCCAACTGTGCCGTGCGTTCGAGCAAACCGTTATGAATTCCTAAATGGAGTAAATTTGTGTAGTTTTCTTGATTTATTCTGCAGATATCGGTAAAATGTAGGTAAGGCTTTGGCGAAATTTGAAGGAGCAACTAATATTCTTCAACCTGGTATTTTTTTTAGATTTAATTTTTCATTCTTTTCGTCTGTTTTTTCGAGTTTAAAAAATGTTAGCTGGCTGGAGCCTTCATCCCTTGTCTATTTCTTACACTAGATACCAGCCGATACCCCCCCCCCCGCTCATAGGGAGTGCGTACAGTTGATCATAGTTCCTGGGCTCCCTGTGGTTGTACATGGGGATAGGATCGTGAAAATATTTAAACTAAAACATGTAACAATAATAATAATAATTGCAGCTACTTAAAATTCATGCGATATAGATATTATAGACAAGTACTATAAAAAACTACAGTTTAGCGAAGTGGACGGGTGTAACGTTAAAATCGAATGCCTGACAAAACAATTGTCGCTATTTTGAAATTATTAGTATTGTGAACGAGACTACGAGAGAGTGTCAAAAATCATAATACTTGGAATTGTACTTGCCTCTATCTACTGAAAATGATTAGCTTTGATCCAAAACGGAACTTCCATGCTCTGGACTACTAGAGTGTGGGCGTTCTTCAGTTAAACCTCGCCGGTTGATATATGGTCGGTAAAACAATCCAACTCGACGATGTTCGACGATATGCGCATGTACCGGAAGTGATCAGAACAAAGATTTATTCAGAAATGTCCAGCTCCGACAGCGCCATCACATGCGATTTCCCCTCTGGCCGAGCTCATGAAAAGCAGGACTAGCAATAGTTTCTGGCGCATTTCCAAATTACCAATCAGTTACAGTGTACAGTAAGGAGCGGCTCTCCATGGGAAACTGGACAAATGTCTGTTTTCCGTGTCTTTTTAAACCGTTATAAAAACAATAGGCTGGTAGGAAAGTTCAAATTTGCATTTGTATTACATTAAGATCGTGAAATAAATCTTGAAATCCAGTTATGTGCCCCTTCAAGTCAATAGCCTGAGATGGGACGGGTGCAAAGACTGATTTTACAGCTGTACACTGTTGTGGACAGGGGGGGGGGGGGGGGGGGGTTGGCACGAGAGGGCGCCATCTGATCTGAATGGAACGTTTCGACGTCAGTCGTCCGTTGCCCATCGTCAAGCAACAACGTCCCGTTTACGAACAGATAAAATAATTTCAGCCATTCCTTTACAGAATACTCCTCAACAAAACTTAGAAACATGTCATAGACAAATACAGGCTCAAAAATTATGTCTATTTCAAAACAATTCAACCGACAACCAGTTTGACGCCACAATTTCGTGCTGGAGCCCGAGTTCTACGCGTGATTTTATTGCGTTCAAATCTGTTCCATTTCAAACTGCGCATGCACACACACTGTTGTTCCTTGAAATGCATACTAATTAGGTAACTAATCACTGAGCAATTTTGAGCAATAGTACTATAGTGAAATATAAACGTGCCTCTGCTATGGAAGGCCAAGTGTTGCAATATTCATTAAAAATATTTATGTGCGAGAATTTAAATTTATATTTATGAATTACATATTTGTATTCATAAAACCTTTATTTATATTCTTGAAATCTCTATTTGTATTCGTGAAATCTCTATTTGTATTCGTGAAATCTCTATTTGTATTCGTGAAATTACATTTTCTATTTCTACTGGAAATTTTTATTTGTGTTCATAAACCTACATTTGTATTCGTAAAATCTCTGTTTGTATAAGTGAAATCTCTATTTATATTCATGAAATCTCATTTGTATTCGTGAAATTACATTTTCTATTTCTACTGTAAATTTTTATTTGTGTTCATAAACCTACATTTGTATTCGTAAAATCTCTGTTTATATTCAAGAAATCTCTATTTGTATTCGTGAAACTACTTATTTTTCATTTCTAACAAAATCTCCATTTGTGTTTGTAAAATGCCCATTTCTATTCGTTAAACTTTCATTTGTACTTGTAAAATCGCCATTCACTTACTCGTGTCTTGTAAGTGTGGAGGCGCTACTACTGCTTGTAATAAAGATGGCAGAAGATCACGAGACACTGACCGCAGATGCATGGATCGCTTTCTTTAATCATATTGCCGATTTACTGAATTTATGCGACCATCATTTTGAGAGTGAGGACGTTGTGTTTGTGCGGTATGTTATTGAACGTCTAAATCGATGTTTGAGAACAGTTTTGTTTATATATGACAGTGGTATCGATAACACTGATTTGCATTCACGCATTGACACTCTCGTCTACTGTTTACGATACTTAAAAGACATCTGGAATGAACGTCTTCTGCATTTATCAACCCAACGACGATGTACAATACCAGCACTGATTGGGGAACGGCAGTTAATTAAATCAAACTCGCCTGGACGTCCCAGGGTTTATATAGGTTTGGAACAGGTAGAGTTTCTTTTATAAGCTGGTTTTACATATACAATTATTTCAGCGATGTTACTTGTAAACAGAACAACACTGGCGGAATATCCGCCGAGCAGGTGTAGAATTTACACGGTATACTACTTTGAGTGATGGTCGTCTTGATGAAATTGTCGCTGAAATTTATCACAATCATCCACATACTGGTGTTGTTATGATGCTGGGACATTTAAAATCAAGGGGCTTAGCAGTGCAGCGTCATAGAGTAAGATCAGCTTTGCACAGAATTGATCCTGCCAATTCTGCTCTTCGATGGGGTTTAGTGGCACAACGTAGGATTTATTCTGTACCTGGTCCAAATAATTTATGGCACATAGATGGCCATCATGCTTTAATACGATGGAGAATAGTGACTTGCCATTGATGGATATAGCAGATTAATTGTATATTTGCATTGTTCTACCAATAACAGAGCAATAACTGTAGCGGATTTGTTTGTGGGCGCTGTAGACCAATATGGTCTTCCATCAAGAGTTTGTGCTGACAACGGTACAGAGAATGTTCGTGTATCTGACTTTATGGAAACACAAAGAGGACCAAACAGAGGAAGTTTTATTGCTGGACGCTCTGTTCATAATTCTCGAATCGAACGCCTATGGAGAGATGTGTACTATGCTGTCATACAAACATTCTATGCATTGTTTTATCATATGGAGACACAAAATAATCTAGATGTGGATAGTGAAGTGGATCTGTTTTGTTTGCACTTTGTTTTTGTCCCTAGAATCAACAGTGCACTGGAGAATTTACAGCTGCCTTCAATAGGCATGGTCTGCGAACGGAAGGAGGTTAGTCCCCACTACAAATCTGGTTAAATGGCATGATTGATGTAAATAATCAAGATCAAACAGCAGTACAAGATGTGATAGCAAGAGCACCACTGTCTAGATTATCTTGGATATGGGATAGATCCACAGGCACCAGTTCCAGATGAAGACGAGTACAACATCACATTACCAGAAGTGTTATTACCATTGCCGAATGATAAACTTGATGTTTTAACTCAAACTATCAACCCATTAGAGGAAAGCAATGATTATGGCATTTCAATCTACATTTTAACAAGAGAGCGTTTGTACAGTTTGCTGGAAAATACACTTCGCCAATAAGCGGAGATTGACACCTGTACATGCATCAAAATATATGGTAGCAACACCTTAATAATATGCAAAGGCATTTTGGTGAATTTGTGTTCCAATAAAAACCACCCCATTGCAACATAGTAATGTTATTTGTGTTACATCTGGATCTTGGTAGTAGCCACTAAGGATGTTTGGTAAGAACTGTAGAATAAAGTACTTAAACCTTATGAGAAGCAGTTTTCTTTTATTCACTAGATAACAGAAAACATAATATCCCGACAATATTGAGGCAAAAACAAGTTTAAAGAACTATACACACATTAGATCATGTAGCTATGAGAACTACTCAATAAATTTTACATTCAGACTCCATACTACACAACTGACACTGCAATTTAATAGACATCAGTGGTACACAAAAAATAGCTTGTTCAATCCCAAATAAACATTGTAAGCAGGAATCAAAGTGTTCACACAATTGCATGAATAATAGTGACTTAAACTTGGAAAGAAGTATAGCATTCATACCACTTAATGGTGAAATATATCAGGCCAATGAATACTAATTTCACTGTTCTAACATCCGAACTATCACTTACATAGTCTACTCAACTGTAATTTACCTACACTATATCAACATGACAATGTAACAAAAACAGAATTTTACCCATGACTCATTGCAATTGATTATATAACAAATTAGAAGTACAGAGTTGAAGTAAAAGTGAGTTCCCAAAATTTAAACATCTCATAACTATAATCAACAATCGCTATGCATGTTTCTGGACACCTAAAATACATTAAGTAATGCAATATCTGTCAATCAAACATGATTCTTGAAAAGATTGTAAGCTTGTGCCTCAATGAACGTCTGCTTGAATACAGCTAATATGAACACAGGAACAACACCCTTACACGAGTAAATGCTTTTCATTGTGTGAATTGACCTACTTCTCCAATGCAATGGAGCTGGTTGAAAAGAGCTGAAAAAATAATATAAATTAAATATATATAATAAAATATAATTTGAATTTAAATCACAGGGATTTTAAGCTATATCTAACCTATAAAATTCTTGGCAAATTAAACCAAAAATTACATGAAACGTTTACATCAATGTTTATCTCTACCAAATTTGGTCCAACTTGAAAAAGCTGTTCAGCAAATATTATATTTCAGGCTCAGGTCTGCCATTTACCCCAACGTATATAATATATATTTCTTCAAATAATACTTTGTGTACTGTACTAATCCAAAGATTCATTATAGAATAATATAAAATGAATTGCAGGAAAGTTCCCAAAAAAAGTGCAGTAATATAAGCAAAACAAGAAAGTCATCAGAGATGGCAGATCCACCAACATTGACACTTGACTTTGTGAAGTGATTGAAGTGTTGGGTAAGAAATCATTAAATAGCATATGAATTATAGCTTTGAGCAAATGAATTCACTTGGGAAGTGCTTAGTACAAATTATTATTATACATCATCTGTCACTGTAACGCCATAAGTTCCAGCACCCCGTAATTCCATCCTACCATATTAGGAAATGCAAATTCAAAATATGGAATGATTACGCACGTAAGCATACTCTGATAGTAAAAACAAACATGGCTGCCACCAGTGGTTGACCGGACTCCACAAAAAAAAGTTCTCTGATTCTGTTCTAAATATTTTGGATTTTGGCATTCTCATGATGTACCCTTGAAGAAAAAGATGTATAATAAGTAATTGAAAATGACACAGTTCCTGTTAAAATGTTGAAAGTTCTCTTTGTGCTCGTCATATTGAAGCGAAGGGGTTGCCATGAGCATGTTCTTGAAACTTGAGTCCCAAGTGGCACATACAACTTTTTTTCACAAATATAAGGCCTAAACTTGCAGCACAAATAAATACTAATGTGAACTTTGCCTCATTTCTTCCAATTCCAACCAGTAATTCCTTTTATTTTCATCCTGTCGATGAGCTTGAGTCGAAACTTGAGTCCCAAGTGGCATATACAACAGATTGTTTATTTACATCAAACTCGATAGGGATTGGAAATACAGCAATTGCAACTCTTTGTAATTGTATTGTTAGTTCTGGACTAAAGTGGCTAATAGACCCTTTCTACAAGTCAAGCACCCTCTTGTGTTGAATAATATGGTGAAGGCAGTGTCCTCAAATTTGCAGTTTTAATAAATAACAGTTCAAAATAATGTGTTTAGTAAGCTAGGCCCGATTAAAAAATGTCTAAGCATGTTCAAGTTATCACATTTTAAACAAATAATAAGAATTATAAGTCCTTGTTTTCGAACTTCGTTGAAACAGAGACTAATTGAGAGTTATTGAGAGAAACAGAGAGTTATTGTAACAAGAAAAAGTTAACAACAAATAGATGGTACAAACAAGTTAAAAACAGAATGAGCAACATCATACTTTACACACGACCAAATCCTGGGCTGTTCAAAATTACAAACTCCATTGAGTTTTTGAATATTTCATATGACTTGACTACAGGTATATGCAACACATTGCCACATGTGTTTGCAACTGGTAAATTCATATTATTGTCTTCACCAATTAAAAATTCTAAACTTGGAGATGGAATAAATCCAAGAGGAGGAATACTCTCCAAACCGGTGGCAAACACCATAATGTCTTTGAGAGTTACTTCTACTTCATTTTCTATAAACAAAATTATATATTGTTTATGGGTTAAAAAACATGGAAATTATGATAAATGTGATTTTTCATGCAAAGTCTTGTGCTTCTGAATGCGGCAAATATCGCAGTGTTAAGGAACTTTAAAACATATGCAGACAAAACTGCACTAAATAGCTGAATGACTAATGACAATTTACATATTTCCCTTGAATCGGAAAGATACACAACTGTTACCTACACAGTACAATTGCTCATATGGAATTAGTTCCTGTCCTGTATTCATACGTGTATAAAGTCTAAACTCAGTCGGTGTTGTTATCAGCCGCCATGTTTCTTTAAATACTTGCAATGAATGGAACTCCAGAGCGAGGCAAACATTAAGAGTGTGCTTTTAAAGAGGCGTTATTGTCCACTGGCACATGCTAAAAACGTTTCTGTAAAAATGATGTGCCAGTCGAGACTTGCCATTTTAGGACATCTTAAACTGATTGGGTGTGGCACAGCTTATTTTGTTCATGTGTGTTAAATTCAACGCCGGCTTACTTATTAAGTTGGACACCAAACCAGCTTTTTTGCACACATGTGAACATGGCACTAAGTCATCTCAAATGAACAGAAAGCGAACAGAAAATGTATACAATATATACCTTCAACATCAACTAGATAGTCTCGCCAGAAACTAACTACTGCCAATTCCTCAGTTCTTTTATTAGAACCTTCTGGACTAATGGTAACAGCAAATAATTCTTCTACATACTTAGAAGTTAATTTTAATATAAACGCTTACAGTATAGATGTATGTCAAAACAGACTATCTGGTAGACTGTGCCACTGTACTGCAAAACATGAAAGACAGAAGAAACAAGTCATTGTCAATGACACGTCCCCGTTCCGTTCATATTTGAGTGACATAGTGTGTTTGTTACGGTAGTTCTCTTTTTTGGAGTGTGTGGTGGCCCTGAAAAGGGCCGTTTTGTTTGTGTTTTTACGTAAAAACTCATTGGAAGAGCATCGCCAGGCGATGGACGCGGGGCTCTTTGGCAACGACCAAAAACGTATCCGTGTCCAGCCATTGGTTGGCCACGTAGAGGTCAAAATACGCGTTCTATTTTTACGCGTTAAGTTTGGCTCTTTCGTTTCACCCCCTCCGGAATGTTCTACTTTCGCAGCCTAATCGCAGGTTTTTCGAAAAACGTCGAAAAAACACAAGAATTAGTGGAAATGTTTCTATTTGGGGCGGATTATTGATAGAGGATAATGTCTTTATTACAAAAATGCTGAAAAACCGTGAATTTTTGCCTTAGTTATTTTTTTATCGGCGAAAAACTGCGAACTCGACAAATTTGGTTGCACAACTTCCCTCTATCATATACACCCAGTGACACCGATGCCAGCCGTGACTGTGAACGGGAGCGAGCACTTTTGAGACATTGCTACTTTCTTTCCATTCCTCATCACAGCTATGGCATTACGGTCATGTGGATTATTTTTCTGTCGTTGAAGAAAACACATTTTGCCGACCTCAAGTCCATTACGATAACCATAATGAGGCATGCCGACGATGGGAACTTGTTGCATCATAATTTTGTCTTGTGTGTGGGTGCGTGAATAAATCATGTTAATGAGGTCGACCAGAGTTTATTTTCAGTCTGTTTTTTTATGTATCGCCATTTGGATATGTTTATGTATTCACAATAGTTTGTAAACATTTCACATCAGTAATAAAAGTTTTTTTGTTTCATAACCCTGTCTGCTATTCTTCAGTAATTACGATGCGATGTATCAATACGTGTGAACAAAATTATGCTAATGAGGTCATCGCCTTCTTGGATTACAAGCGGTAGTTTTTCCCGGCCGTTTCGACTTGCACTGATCACGGTTACTAAAAATGTAACCGTGCATTGATTACAATATTTACCATAGTTTGTAGTCAATTTCAGTGAGTAATACAACTTCATTCGCTGACATAAAACAAGTTTTATTCTTGAAATTCGACCATGTGTCTTAGTGTTACCACATATCTTGACCGAGTGCTCACGTTTATTGAAACCTCGCATAAATCAAGAAATAAGTACGTGTACAAAGTGTACGAAAGCATTCCTTTATTTGACCTTATCATACGATCACAAAAACAACTTTTTAAAATATTTTTTGGGGTGGTCCTCAGGTAAGCGCCCACTCCCATTTTTTCCCGATTTTGTACGTTCAGGCCCCTGGGCGCGTGCCCGAGGTAATACGGTACATTCAAAGCAGATCATGACCGAAATGCACCTGCATATGTACAACACATTGTTCTAAATCTGAACAAAATCCATCCATGCATGACTGAGATCAGGTTCCGGAATTGTGAAAATACGTGATTTTGATGCATTTTCGGCCTTAAAATGGCCATCATTCAGCTATTGTTAAGCGGATCATGAAACAAATGCACATATCTATTTGTGACATGATGTACCATGTGTGTGTGAAGTTTGAACTTGATCAATCCAGACATGTCTTGGATACGGATCCAGAACTGAATTCTTTAACAAAATGGCCGCCAGTCGGCCATTTCGAACTTGATGCGAAAAAAAAAGACGTGCATCAAGGTCCTATTATGTTTAATGTATGTACCAAATTTGAACAAAATCCATCCATGCATAACTGAGATACGGGTCCGGAATGGTGAAAATGTGCGATTTCAATGCATTTTCGGCCTTAAAGCGGCCCCCATTTGGCTATCGTTAATGAGATAATGAAACAAATGCACATACATATTTGTGACATGATGTACCTTGTGTGTGTGAAGTTTGAACTTGATCAATCCAGACATGTCTCGGATACGGATCCAGAACTGAATTCTTTAAAACAAAATGGCCGCCAGTCGGCCATTTCGAACTTGATCCGAAAAAAAAAAGACGTGCATCAAGGTCCTATTATGTTTAATGTATGTACCAAATTTGAACAAAATCCATCCATGCATAACTGAGATACGGGTCCGGAATGGTGAAAATGTGCGATTTCAATGCATTTTCGGCCTTAAAGCGGCCCCCATTTGGCTATCATTAATGAGATCATGAAACAAATGCACATACATATTTGTGACATGATGTACCTTGTGTGTGTGAAGTTTGAACTTGATCAATCCAGACATGTCTCAGATACGGATCCAGAACTGAATTCTTTAAAACAAAATGGCCGCCAGTCGGCCATTTCGAACTTGATCCGAAAAAAAAAATGACGTGCATCAAGGTCCTATT
Organism: Saccoglossus kowalevskii; assembly: GCF_978046115.1. Classification (NCBI taxonomy): domain Eukaryota; kingdom Metazoa; phylum Hemichordata; class Enteropneusta; family Harrimaniidae; genus Saccoglossus; species Saccoglossus kowalevskii. The sequence goes on from NC_140648.1 coordinate 12,741,963, forward strand.
ATGTTAAATGTATGTACCAAATTTGAATGATATCCGTCCATTCATAACTGTGATCCGGGTCCGGAATGGTGAAAATGTGCGATTTCAATGCATTTTCGGCCTTAAAATGGCCGCTATTCGGCTATCGTTAATCAGATCATGAAAAAAATGCATGTGCATATGTCCCATATAATGTGTGATGTATGAGTGAAGTTTGAACTTAATCGGTCCATGCATGTTCGAGATACAGGTGATCACGGACGCACGGACGCACGCACACAGGGCAAAACATAAGTCCCTGTTTTCGGACTGCATCCGAACGAGGACTAAAAAGTATATTCGCTGGATTTTATATTCAGAGTCATTCCTTCAGCAAAAAATGAAAATTAATTCTAAGCGAAAATAAAGTATTTTACAATATAGTTACTAAAAATACTATTTTTCTAGATATCAATGGATTTCTACCTGCACGTTTGGCATATGAGATGGTTTGGGAGGCTACAGCAAATCTTGAAGGTGGTATTGGCAAGAATATTGCTTTAGATCTGGTCAATGAGTTTTTGAACAATGACTTTAAACGTAAGCACAATTGTTTAATAGCAAACTTATAAATCCATACTGCTAAATTTTCAAATTTTTTACCAAACTGCTAAAAATATTCCTATTCTATAGTATAACTATATATAATAATATACTTTTCTTCTGTTAATAGAAAACCTCAAACATTCAAAAGGACAGTATACTGTTGCACGGTGCAGTCAAATTGTCGGTAGTTTAGGCAAATCTTTACAGAAGGTATACATGGTGGAGGTGATGGATAAGTATATACCAAAGTCAAAGACAACTGCAGGGGATTACAGAAAAGATGTTAAGAGATTTGTCAGTGAATACAAGCATGCACAGTTGTTTGAGAAATTGGGAAACAGAAGCCACAGTGGGTTTGAAAATCATAAAAATTCCATATGCCTTGAACACCCTGAAAAACTTAAACAAAGACTAGTTAAATATTCCAAAGAACTAGACTCTGATAGAAGACTTCTACCCCAAGAGTAAAACAGATTTGCATGTAAATTCCAGTCATTTGAGAGACCATCATTTGTTCTATTGGAAGCGCATGCATTTTTGCAAATACCTTAACAACATGATAAAGTAAAACAAGTTGATTGCAGATTTGGAGGCATTCTAAGCAATAATAATTTGTGAAAATCTGAAAAAAATTTAAATTCGTCTTTATACATACTTGCAAATCAAAGTTACATAAGCTTCTGATAGAGCAAAACTATGATAGAACAAAACTATGATTGTAAATGATCAGAAAATGTGTTTATACAAGATTTAAATGGTAGATCTAAATTTAAATGGTAGCAAACTACCATATTTTCTGTATTAGAAATGGTGACTTGTTATATATTTATCATCCTATTTTACAAATACAAATACTGTCACTGTATACTGAGTGAATGCAGTCTGCAGATACATTTGCTTCTACAAAAAGAACAACACAAACATAGATGGCATGAACATTCTACACATTCTGCCAATTCACTACACCCAGCTCTGTTTTTCAGTTTATCTATATAAGATGAATCCACATCATTGAGAAGGAACACATTTAAAATGGCTACTCTCAGACATTCCACTTCCCCTTTCTTCAATTTCACCACTAATTCTTTCATATCTCCTTTACAATGGAAAATACTCATAGGATAAATGAGTAAATGTGCTTCTGCAAGAGCGCCATCTCTTCCAGCCCTTCCAAACTCTTGCCAGTATTCCATAACAGTGTCACATAAGCCCCAATGGATCACAGTCTTAACATCTGGAATGTTGATACCCATCCCAAAGGCTACTGTGCAGATCACACACCGAATAGCACTATCTTTGCTAGAAAACACCTTCACTACCTTCTCTTGATCTGATGTAAAACGTCCACCATGATATACAGTTACCATTCTGTTGTCAACACTTTGCTTACCATCAATGTAAGCCTTCTCACCCAACTTACCCATCATTAATTTAAAAACTGTTCCACATTGTATAACACTTCTGTAAAAGAACCAATGGGATATATGTGTATTAATTATACAATAGTGATATATTAGTCTAGTTTATATAATGTGGGGTAAGTCGTACAATAGGACAATGGTGATGTAGATAAGTGTACACAATGGAGATGTAGATGAGTGTACACAATGTAAATGAGTGTACACAATGGAGATGTAGATGAGTGTATACAATAGTAAACAGATGCAAATTGGCACATAGTGGTATAGTCTTGTTATAGGGGTGATGTAGACGAGTATATACAGAGGGTAGTTTATGAATTTTGTTTGATGTAATATTATACAATCATTTCTTACTTTACATATATAATGACTTTCCTAGCTGTTATACCATTATCCTTGATTTCGCTCACATACCAATCAAGCTCTGTTGATAACCTTGAGTTTGATACAGCAACATATTTAAGAAATATGTTGGACCTAATAAGGGTTTAAAATTCAAACATTATATATATATATATATATATATATATATATATATAGCATTACATCATCATAGTTGTTTCACCTAGTACAATTCCTTGAATATGCCATTAAATTATGTGACTTGCAGAATACATGTTCTATTTACTTTATATATTATTTACACACTGTTATGTAGAGTTTTTTATTTAAACATTATTTTAATCTGTGTATGACATTCTACTGACAGTGATTTGCTGTATCACCAGATTAATGGTTCATTACATTATTTTGTTTCAAAGAATAAGAATTAAAATTGTATTCACCTGTCTGGTAAAATAGCCACTGTATCTATCTGCTGGAAGTGTAACTGCTTTAAAATTGCAGTCTTTGTGGATTCTGTGCAGGTTGCGGTACATATTAAAAAAGGCTTAGAGCTATAATGGCTTCTGATCTCATTGACCAATTTGTAGTGTGGTCTGAAGGTATCGCCCCTGTAAAATTTGAAAATATAATGTAATAAAGTTTACATAGACATTTGAATATTTACACAATAAATAATGGAAAATAAATACATCTGCTGAACTCGCACATCTCATCATGGTACATGAACAAATTAATAAAATTGAATTAAAGAAAGAAAGAAGGATACACAATACCTCTCTTTATAATTCTTACCATGTTTCTAAACAGTGGGCCTCATCAATAGCCACCATACAAACTCTATCCTGATACACTTTAGAGTAAAATAAAACATCTCTCCATGATTCCATTACTTCTGGATTTAAATAAACAATGGAATGTTTTCCACTCACAATGCCTAGATTAAATATATTAATTACTATGATTAATGTAAGATTGAACAGATCATACATAGATTTTTTACAAATATGAAATATAATGATAAAAATGATTTTTTTTTTACATACCTTGAATAGTTTCTTTTTCCATTTCTTCCATTTTTGTTATGCAGGCTGAACTTGTTCCATATTTATTTAAAGTTTGACATTGATCAAACATTAAACTTCTTAATGGTGAGATCACCATGGTTATATGTTTTTTCTTTGGAAATTTAGCATCCAATAATAGAGGGGGCAATACATAGCAATCACTTTTGCCATAACCAGTGGGTAACACCCCTAAACAGTGTGTATTGCCCAAAATAAGTGCAATTAAGCGTTGCTGTTCTATCTTTAAATCATATTGAAAACAATTGGGGTATTTGTTTCTGACTTGTTCATACAATGGTTCAATATTGTCAGCCATTGTCACATGTAACTGAATATGAAAAGTGAAAGTAATTACTAAATATGCAGTCAATTAATTCATTATTTTATTGATACAGAAATATTTATTACAAGTGTATTAAGTATACATTACATGTAATTTTTCTTTATATACATAATAATTAACGTTATTAATATATTTTCAGTGTAACTACATTTTTCATTGTTATTTAAATCCTTTCCTGGCTCTGAGCGCCGTATTCGTCTTCGTAACCAGAGAAACACGTGGATTTGTTGATATCTTGATGTCACGTGATCGTTTTGCGAGACTTGGCTTTACTCTTGTAGTTTTCAAGATGGCGGCGTTGTCGCTAACTGAGGTTGCAGAAATCGTGAGAAATGATTGAAAAATAAACTACAACGAAGAAATAACGAACCCAGATTTCTGTCGAGGGAACATAATGATTTAGTTTACCCGTGGAGGTATTTTACTTGAGGGAAATCTGTATATTTTTGTTGTTTTCCGACCAGTTATATAGGTCGGTAGTGTCATTTGCCATTTTGCTCCACAGTTGGACCCGCGGCGTTAGGGTCCGACTGTATACCGACGATGTATATATAACTGATAGACGAAGCAAAATGCCTTCCCGGACCCAAAACGCCGCGAAACCACGGCTAGCCGCCATGCTGTTATTACAATCTATGTGTTGAATCGAAGTCAATGACAAAGAGTGCCCTCTGCGTTCACTCGGCGCATATAAACATGATGCAACGAACGCAAATAGAGGTTGACTAATATAAATGGAAGTTTCACCAATACAAATATACATTTGTATTGTATACATAGCGCCCTCTATGCTCACTTATCACATTTTTTTTTACAAATACAAATAGATAAATCACGAATACAAATATAGATTTTACGAATATAAATGCAAATTTCACAAAACCAAATGCAAATTTGCATTACGAATACAATCGGAGGATTTATGAATACAAATGTAGGTTATTACGAATACAAATGGAAGTTTTACAAATACAAATGACGGTTTTAAGAATATAAATAAAGGTTTTATGAATACAAATATGTAATTCATAAATATAAATTTAAATTCTCGCACATAAATATTTTTAATGAATATTGCAACACTTGGCCTTCCATACTCTGCATTCTCCGTGAATTTCATAACTTGCTATGATCATGGTAAAGAGAAAACCTGTGTTTACTTTCAATAGTAAGCTGGAGTCTGATCGAAAACGTGTCTCAAAAAATACCTTTACATAATTTTTCCGATTATTTTTTCAGCTCGTAACGATAGAATCAGTCAATTTAGAACTAACATGTATGCTATCGGAAAGCATTTTGGCACAATTTTACTGAAAAGACGAGTTTTTCATTGCTCGTGAATATTAATTTATGCAAATGAGACGAGTATTTCAACCAATCGTGTCATGCAACTCCCCCCTGGTCGTGGGAGGGCAACTGGAAATGCTGATGGCCATCCATTTGTGAATAATAAATTACGTGAAGGGATAACCACAGAAGATCCTTTCTTGAAAGCGAGAGAAATAAAGCTGGAAATATGGTCATGATAGGTTAGTAATTACTAATGAGTTTGATATGACTGATGTGTGTTGTGTCTAGGAAAGTAGTAAGTTATCCGGTATGTTCGGATGTGTTAAAGCCCTAAGACAATAAATAAAGACAGGGAGTGGGCCGAGGTTGGTATGGGCAAGAGGTATGTTCAAAGGAGAAGAAACGAGAAAAGATGATTGCTACAGGGTTCTCCATGATTGAAAAACAGGTCGTGCCTTCAGACAGGATGATCATTGACCAACTAGGCGTGGGGCAGTGCACAATAGTCACGATAGCAACAAAAAGGGTATAGGTATTGCATCATTTTGAGATGTTCATCTACAGTTTTGTTACTTACATAAGTTCCTCATAAACCACGATAGAGTGGATACTTAGTGTTTTGTTGTACTTTGAGTTGACTTGAATGCAATATTCTCGGCAGCATTTTCAAAGTAGGTATCAGTAACACAAATAGAGAATTGAAGATATTGCCCCAAAATGAACAAATCTGAAATGTAAAAATACATTATAGAAGATACCACTAAATCTGACAGATTTCTACCCAAGGATCAAAGCAAAAGAGCTAATAGTTTTCAAGAAAAAGTCATTTATAGCAAGATTTGAGGTATGTAATCCCCTATATGAATAGATACACTCATACATTTTTGATGACAGTGAAGGTAAAAACGAGACCAAAACTTTTGAAAATATTGATTGAACTAACCTGGTTTTAGTTTGCACACTTGTTTCATGTGTAATTGTGCCGTGGTAGTGTAAGGTAGGCTGAACAATCCACTGATATGATTAATTATCTTTGAATAGTGAGTGTTGTTCTTAGACTGCAGATTATAATATTTTCAATAACGTCTAACTTCATAGAGTCATCAGTGGGAAATTTATCCTTAGACATCTTCAAGATCTTACATGCTAGCGCTATTTTTTCTGGTCATCATGTGTACCTTGTTCCTGTAAATCAGTTAGCCAGTTGTCACATTGCTTGCTTAGCAGGAGTCTCAAACTCTTCGTTTTCTCCCTAGACCTTCTCTGCCTGCCATAGCTACACTTGTTTCATGGGTTGTTGCATAGGAGATACGAAATCCTTTTTTTCTCCAATGATGAACTTGGGGTCAATTGGATTATCGCTAATCATGGTAGAAACAGGCCTCGAACATTCCCGCTGCTCGATGACCGTGGTAACTAGATTTTATGTCAGAGCCAATGAAATCGTCCGACGGGCAAGCCATTTTGAAGCTGATGTTTATTTCCTTAAGCTCGGCCTCTAATAGACTGATACAAATTATCAACATGTTTCTATTTTATTATTTCGTGTGAAAGCTGTCATTTAGTTTTTCCTTCGTCCAATGAAGTGATAACGTCAGATTTATCTTCCAACTTTTTATGTAATAAAGTTTACGTGAAATTTAATCAAATTACGAATTTTATATTTTAAATTTTTGGTTTCAAAATTGGGTAATTTGAACTGTCATAACCCTGGATCCCCGAATCATTAGGTATTTTACCAAACCACCGGCACCCGAGTCACCACCTGGACCTAAATTAGTTTGTGCTAATTTTGATGGCGCATCATGCAAGGACGGAAGTCGGGAGTTGTTGCCCATATATTGAAGGAGGCACCCTACGTTATACCAGTGCACTGTATTGCTCACATGTTAGAGCTCGCTGTACTTGACAGTGTCAAGCATGAGAACAAGTTTGAGAATACCGTGAAAGGCCTCTTTAACTTTTATCTCACTACAGCCCAAAACAGAGACGTGATTTAAAGGAAGTTGCACATGTAACCCATGTTTGTGCTGTGCTTTGGCCCTCTGATTGTGCCAGCTTGTTATCCTGCAGCTTGTGTGCATTGACGCATGTGTGTAATTGGTTAGGGCTGTATGGCGCCCTCACTGTCTACTGTGTATGTTGCCTTTGTTGGCTGTGTGAAAACCTCTTTCGCGGGAACCTTTGTTGTGAATGTGGTGTAGCGTGACTGTTGTCGCACCCACAGGGGCTTGTCGACTGAGCGCGAAAGCCTCTTGGCGAGAACGAAGTTCGTTCTCGCCAAGGGGCTTTCGCGCTCAGTCGACAAGCCCCTGTGGTCGCACCTATGGTACTGTGCTATGCTCTTTTAGATATGTGATTATTCAGAAGTTCTTATTCAAGGTAGTTCTTATTACGTTTTTTATGAGAAAAACTTGTGTTGTAATTTACTGTGCATTACGGGACGAGGTAGTCGTTTTTGGGGTGTACGGAGCTGAGAGCGAAAGGGCTCTCTCTCTCTCTCTCTCCTGGCGCCGAGCAGTTAACAGTGCTGAGGACGTTGGCAGTAGGCTGCACTGTTTTTGAGAAAGAGAAGAAAAGCGAGGCGGCGGACGTGAACCACTGTTGTTGCGGTGCTACGCTGGACAGCCAGATCAACCCGTGGCCGAGCCTTGATCGTGACTGGTAGGTGAACTATCGCTATTTGGAAAGGGGCCCGAAGCAACTTTTGATTGCAATCGAACGTTGAATGATTATCACATGAACTTTTATTGCGTCAAAACTCTGTAATTTACATTATTGTAGTTTTTTGTGGGCAGTGAGAGCACTTTTTCCTGTTTTATGTAGTTTTTGTGCGTGGCCGCCGAGATTGCGTCATTCCCCCGTTGCACGCCTCGTGAATTTTCCTATTTTTCCCATGCATTGCGAGGGCCGTTTTGACCGCCGCTTGTGGTTATCGTCTCAGGGAATTTTCCTCTGCTTGCGCATTTCGTGTTAGGCCCTTGTACTGTGTTGTTTCGGCTGTTTTTTTGGCGAGATTCGTTTTGGTCGCTCTTTTGAGAAACCACGGCGAGTCTTATGTTTTGGCGGCGTATTTGGGGCAGCGACGCACAGCTCTCTTGGTAGATTATATAGACTGCTGAGTCGATCGCACTTTGTGATAAACACAGTGAAGCGATTTTGCTAATTTTATTGTGACGTTGTGCATTCTTTGATCATTGTATTTACCCCGCCTTGTTTGTGTACGTGGTTGGGTGCATGCCTGTGCATTTGTGCTGAGTTGGGAGCTAGTGTTTACCGTGTGGACGTTGTTAGCCTTTTTTTACCCGCACACCCTGCTTCTTGTTTAGCGTGGAGCTACTGTGGGTGGTATTTACTGCTTTGTTCAGGCATTTTATTTGTATCGCAGTCAGGCGTTTCATTGTATTTGGCGTGAGTGTTAGGCACTGCCAGGTTAATTTAGTTAATTTATAGGCAAGTTCCTGGCAGGTTAATTTTATGTGATTTTGTTTTTCCGGTGACAAGGCGCCACTGGGTTAATTTGGTCAGCCTGTTGGATTGACTTGTTTTGTTTACTGACTTGGTTTAGTTGCCAGGTCCTGTCAGATTAATACTGTATACCTTTTTGATAGTAGGCCTTAATTGTGTTGTGGTGAGGTTAATGTTGACGTTATTGTATTAAATTGGCAGTATACCTGTCTCTGTTTATAACCGAAGCATATGTGTTGGTTGTTTTTTTTTGGGTTGACTGACTCATTCCCGGACTGTATCTGCATACCAACTCCTCTACCCCGGACCATCAAGCCTGCCTTTGGTATGTGAGGCAGCCCCTGTGATTGTGAGGAGGAAGACTACTATTGGTATCCTGCGGAGTTTATTTAGACTGGTGAACGGAAGTTTCATCATCTGCCTCGCCCCGTCAGAGTCCCATGAACGCCGGAGGGCGGGGGTGGCACACACATTCTGGACGAGGAATTGGCACATCTTGGATATATCAAACAAGTCAGTGTTTAATAAATGTTATTTACTTATTATTTACAATTTTACTATTTTTGTCTAAAATATTTACTGGGTTATTCAATATGCGCGTTGAAATCCCTTATGTATATAATTTCCTTTTTAGTATAATAAGAATAATATATATAAATGTACAATATACTTTGTTTGTTAATTTACCATGGTAATACTAGTAAGCAACAATAATACATATTGTGTTTTTAAAATTATTTCAACTGGAATAAGTTTTGGATTTGCATGTATATTTTCCTCAATTGTTTGATAAACTTATACAAAATATTTGAAATATGCAGTTTTTTGTTTATATTCATGTACTATTAAATTGTTGATTTTATTTGAATTCAATTACAACTACAGATACTAACTGGGGAGTCATCATAACATGTGTTATCCCTTGTTGCAGAGGGAAGATCTTTTAGTTACTGAGGCCTGTCATGAATTAAAAGCTGCAATATTGAAATTGTTGTCACCAAAAATAAAACCTACAAATGCAGCAAACATAGAAGAATTCTATGAGCCTCCTATCTCCTTGGCCAGCAGAAAGGGATGAACCTGTACTTTATGGTGTAGATGATGTCACTGCTCTGTTTAATCACTTCAGTACTCAAATCAAGGATAAAAGATCTACCTGTTACTGGGATATTCAAGTTGTACCAGCATCTGCTTACTATCAGGCCTCATAATCTGCATATTATCTGCCTGTTGATATCATGTTTACAATTAGCTGCAGTACTGCTACTTGTGAGAGATGTTTCTCTCAAATCAAAACTGCAAACCGCTCCTGTCTAAAGCAATCATACAAGCTTTGCTTCTTACAATGTTACATGGGCCGATCATAGTAGAATTCAATCCACTACCAACAATACAACATTGGCTTGAAAGTGGTGGGAAACATATACATGGACACGCTCTTCAGCATGATGAATCAGAGAACAAAATAATATTAGTAAACAAATAGCAATATTTGTGAATGTGATGATGTAATTGGTGTGAAATAATTAATGTATTCCATTAATTCTAATCGTGTGTGTTTTCTTCACATAATGTAAGATGCAAACATGTTACACTATACACTTACGCAAAAAGGGGCATGCATAATTTTCATCAGGGCAAGTGATATTAAAAATTTACTTGTTCTGTGGCAAGTAATTTTTTTGAAAAATTTTCTAGGACTGATCTTGGAAAAATTACATCTTAGAAAAGTAACTGTTCATACACTATGTCAGACATTAAAATGTGATTGATACATCATAATTATTACTTTGCCAATACTGCAAGAAACTTGTCCCATTTTTTAGGGTGCTGTTCAAGTTTCTCTTTTTTTTGTTAGCTATTATATATTCTATTTTTTGTATATTGTGTACAAATGGTTGAAAAGGCTTAAAGTAGGGAATTCTATTTTCATACATATGTAAATATACCTCTTTGCTATCAATATTTGCAATATTGTGAACAGCGGGTTTCCCAACAGTATTGACATTGCGTTAAGGAAGCTTCTTATCCCAACCTTACTGCCCCAATTTTCTGAGAATTTTGTCCAAAAAATATTCACCAATCAACCATAAGATGTATTAATGTTTCACCCTTGCAAAATAAACATAGCTTAGTTTTACAAATTTTAGGTATAATTTTGTGTAATCTTATGTTTGTAGTGAGAAGGTATGATTAACCTTCCACTGGAACTCTCTCAATTGTGTATCTATTGTTAATTTAAATGGCAAACAATATATATATTCTCATTCATGTATTGTCTCATTTAAAAAATCAGCTAAAATACTTTATGATTTAGAAGCAATAATACCCGGAGTAACCTGCTTTGCAGTACACTGTTTTATATGGATATGACAGTCTGTGAATTTTACCCCTAATATCTGTTCCCCTTGGTTTGTTATATAAAATTTTGACAAATCCACACCTTTTCTCAGCTCATTTGGAAAAGCTGAGATTATCCCATATCGTTTCAAAAACAAGTGTTCAGTCAATCTGCTCAAGACTCCCTCTCCCCACTCTAAAAGTCTACCATTGTTTTTAAAGAGATGACCGATATTTAATGCCAATTTCAGAGATCCTGAAAATAAAAACTATACCCAGCTATTAATATGTGCTTGTTCCATACTAACTGATTAAGAATATAATTTTCAGGGACGTGATCTTTTACAGATTGCCAATAGACTACCATGGAAATTGTTAAATTTTATTGCCATTTTCATTGTGTCGAAATTGCTATCCAGTAAATCCTCATTCTTGCCAAATTTGTCTATCATGTTTTGCAAAAACATTTCCAAGGGTGTTGCACATTCTTGTCACAAAAACAACGCATCCAATTTATTCTCTGGGATTTATAAATGACAAAAATATCAGGTATACTTAAACTACCTTTGTCAATACCCCCAACAGCTGTTTTCCGAGGCATCCGGTCAGTGCCGTTTTAAATAAATTGAAAAATCAAACTGTTTATCTTTTTTAAAACACCCATCTGAGGTTCAGAGAGATTCCCAAAGCTTTAATTATTTAAACTCTACCTAGTAGAGTTAAATTTCTCATTTACCAGAAATTTAAAGACCTATTAAAAGAATTCCATGGGGCTGCAATATTCATTTTGTCTGCCAGATTCTGGTTATAAGGGATATAGATCCCAACAACTAACCCAGTACTGGTTCCCTTGTTTATGACACAGCTAGTATTGTTTGTGTACAGAACTCTAACCCATTCCCTAAAATTTGGACTAAATTCAAATATTTTCAGTGTCTCTTGAGTAAAGTGCCATTCCACTGTATCAAATGCCTTTTCCATATCTTGGGCGGTATTTTGTGTGCCAGCAGCTGGGTCGATCACGCACCTGACATATGATGGATGGGTTTACGTTACGTTACGATGTTGATTATTTTTCTATCGTCCCAAAAAAGACCCCAACGTGAATTTCTAGTGGACCCGGCCTAAATTTTTAGTGTCCCGGGCCGTCGGGAAGATGATAATTTCGAGAGCTACTTACTTGATAGGTCTGGGGCTTTACGCACCTCATTCAGCGAGCGTGCCAATTAACAACCTGAGGTCGGTGCAAGAACGTGTAGCCACTTCAATTATTTTTCTTGAGTTGAATGATTCGACTAAGAAATTTAGGGCATCACGAGTTTTGCTTTAAATGATAAAGGCGATAACGTAATAGGTGTCAATGACGATGATGGCAAGAGTGACAAAAACGAAATGGCTGACAATGATTCAAATAATAATAAAGAAAATGAAAACACACATTTTGTTATAGTCCACATTTTCGGGCATGTTGACAGTTTTCATAGTTTGACTATTTTCATCATCATTTGCAGTAATGTCAATCGCTTTATCTGTTTTATCAAGAGGGGACTAATGTGAGCAATACCGCATTGATCAGCAGTTATTGGTTCAGGGTTTTGGTGGGTTTCACTATTTTGAACAGAATGACCACGAACGTCATATGAAATTTGCTGTTGGCTTGCTGGACAGTTTTGCATAATATGTCCCTTTTTTAAACACCAGTGACAAGTAAATACGGTATTGTAGCTCCACATGTGTGGCACTAATGCCATCATCAAGTTTCTTATTATTATACAACATATAAACTTGATGGCAAAAGGATTTAACGTGTTTCAGCTCGGGTTGTTTGCACCCGAGTGGAATTAATCGAACAAGACGGCCATACCTTGAAAATTAAGTTTGTAGGACGTGATTTGGTATAAAGGGGGTACACCTGAGAGAATCACTTTTGTAGCAGGTTTAACAAGTGGTTAAACATGGATAAAGCAGTCTCCCACTGAGAGACCAGTAGTACATACAATTTCAACATCGTTTACAGGATCTCGAAAAACTATAACACTTCGGTATGCACGGGAAGCAGCAATAATATTTACAGCAAAAATACTTATCCGATCAATTGACTCGCATTTGAGACCATGATTTCGTGTCAGCCCTACAAAATGGTTGACACGTGTACTCGCAATAATAATAATAACTTTATTGCCTCCGTGTAAAAAGATTTACACAGGATAAGTACAGCAAAAAAAAGTTTAAAAATAATAACAAGATATATGCAAGAATTGTACAAAAAACAATACAAAAGGACTTAACTAGTATTTAAATGTTAAATAAATCTTTTTGTTGTGTAAATATAATTGGCAAGTTCTATAATTATGCCAGGATCTTTGCTTGAGAGTATATATGTGAACTGTATATTTTTATTGTTGGATAAAATTTTCCGAGTGTGTTACATTTTGGGCAATTCAATAGAAAATGTTCTTCATCTTCAATTGAATTTGTGTATTGCATATTCTTTTATTTATAGGTTATGGTTACTAATTATATATTATTCATTCAAATATGGCTCAAAGATGTATTCTGTTTTAAATTTAGCATATGTTCTCAGTTTGCTATTTTCTTTGGAAATCATATTTATTTTCAAGGGAAGTTTTTAAAATTTGATTTTTTTGTTTGATAGTGTTTTTTCTTTTATGAAGTTCAGTGAATTGTCTTTCAATATTGTATGTTTTGCATTTAGCCATTTGTATTGTTTGTTCTAGGTATGCCTGTTTTGTAAGATTTATCCCCTGGGAGTTCCTTTATATGCAACCAGTAATTAATACCCACCTCTGCTCTTGATGCTAAGTTATAGGATTTTTTATTTACTTGTAAGATTTGTTTGCAGAATTTAATATTGATTTTTTCAATAGATGTTTTGTCCCATTTAGCATTGTCCTGAATGTCCTGCAAGTCTATGGCACATAATTCTGAGCCATAAAGCAAAATTGGTTAAATGTTAAATAGTTTCATTTTTAGTATGTCTAGATTTCCTAAAAGTACTTTGTTCATGATGTAAATTGATTTTCCAGCTTTACCTGCTATGACATGGCATCAGCAAAACTCCCATTTGATTTTATTGTGATTCCTAGATATGTATAACTGTTCGTTGTTTGAATGTTATCATTTCCAAAATTTAATTGGTATTTTTTTCTCAATGTTGATGAACCGAAGATAACAACTTGAGTTTTTGAAAGGTTCACACTCAATTTCCACTTATTACAATATTCATTTAATGATGTCTGTAGACCAGTCTGGGCAGTGGAAATAAGGGCTAAATCATCTGCATATAAAATTGAGTTAACAGTGTTATTATTCAGGAGTGGTGGTTCAGTATTAGCATTATCCAACTATACTTTAAATCATTGAAAAAAGTTGGGCTAATTATACATCCCTGTTTTACTCCCTGTTTACTTAGTTATTGACTCCCGTGTGCGAAGCACACAATGGGAGTCTTCGCAGTTAGTGTGTGTGTGTGTATGTGTGTGTGTGTGTGTGTGTATGTGTGTCCGTCTGTTCCACTGATATCTCAAGAACCATACATCAGTTTTTGTTAAAACTTGATGCATAGATGCTCTGGGCCAATGCGCAGATTTGATTAGGTTTTGGTAAAAATCTGTGCATATTAATTACCTAATTTGCATGATAATTAGCTAATTTTTAGCTGTTCTATGACTGTTCCACTGATATCTAAAGAACCACTCATTGCATTTTGATGAAACTTGATACATAGATGCTCTAAACTAATGTGCAGATTTGATTAGTTTTGGGTAAAAGTCTGTGCTTATTAATTACCTAATTTGCATAATGATTAGTAAATTTTTGGCTTTTCCACTGATATCCAAAGTACTAATCAACCTGGTGCATAGATGTCATAGGTCACTGCACAGGCCTAATAGTTCTTAGGATAATATCAGTACTTAATAATTACCTAATTAGCATAATTAATTAATTAATTTTCAGCTTTTGATATTTCAAGTACTAATCATCACATTTCAATGAAACTTGGTACATAGATCCTGTAGAACTATGCAAAGACCTGAATAGCTTTGGGATAAAATCTGTGCTTATTAATTAACTAATTTGCATAATGATTAGTAAATTTTTGGCTTTTCTACTAATATCTCAAGTACTAATCATCACATTTCAATGAAACCTGGTGCATAGATGTCATAGGTCACTGCACAGGCTTGATAGTTCTTAGGATAATATCAGTACTTATTAATTACCTAATTTGCATAATTAATTAATTTTCAGCTTTTGATATTTCAAGTACTAATCATCACATTTCAATGAATCCAGGACTATGCAGAGACCAAATTAGTTTTTCAGTAAATATTTGTGCGTATTAATCATTAACCTTTTTTCAACTTTCATACTGAAATCTCAAGGACTAATCATCACATAATCAATGAAACTTGATACAAAGATGCTCTCAGATTTGTAATCTAACAAAAATTTAAAACCCAATGATGGATGAATTGTTTGTTCATTCAGTCATCACCCTTTTGTTTGTGATAGTGCAATGGTAATCATGTACATTAGCAGCAGTGTTCCATTTATAAGCTTTATTTGTGCGAATATTCACTGTGAGATAGCTTGGTTTCTAGGTTTCTAATTTGGGGCATTTTTCCAGTCTTGTGTATTATGTATTGAAACACACCTTATTTACAATATTGTTTAGTTCTAAATTTGGTGAGAGGGACAGAAAAGAATGCATATGAATTTAAACATAAACATTTTTTTTCTTCAAAATTGTGCACACCTTTGGATATATATGCACTATCATTTGTTATTCAAATTTATGTTAACCTGTTTGTCTATGACTTTGATATTAATTTTTGAAAATTGAAATCCTACAAATAAAATTATTGTATTAATGTATAAATTGATATTACTGTGAATCTAGTCCAACATAGTATCTCTAAAGGCACAGTACCGAGTACATACTGTTGTGCAAAACGGAAATGAATCGTCTGCGCTTGATGTTGAAATGTCAGATCATGGCGCCCGCTAGTGGTCCAACCAAGGACATCTTACACGCAAGGCAACCTGGGTAATAGAGTAGCATGTTTCAGAACGCCATCTTGTTTTTCATCAGGCAGCTCTTTAATCGTCGTTTTCATCAGTTCTAAGTTTCGTTAGATTATTTGAAAGACGCGTGTTACAGTTATTTATTGTGGTAAGTGTCTTATCTACCGTTTATACAAATAACACTCTCCGTCATTTCCTCTACAAACGGGTTGGAAATGAATGTCGTAAATACTGGTACGGCGTATTTGAGAAACTGCGCCTGTTACCTAAATACCTGTTAAATGTCTTGTAAATACGTAATACATCCAGCGGATCTGTGTGACGAAGTGTCTCGTATTTTGTTGTATGCGTGGATGGTTACTAAAGAAAAGTGTGATACACCAGTATATTTTAGCGGGCCATCTAGAGACGTAGAGTCGATGATTAAACATGTAGCATGTACTGCTATTTTTGCATGTAATATTCGATTTGAAAATGTATGATCAGATTATTCCACTTTATTGCGTAATAAAATGAGTAAAATAAACGAATGTTTCGTTGGGTGCTCAACACAATCAAAATTGCCGTCGTTGATTCGCACGACTGTGGGACCAGTTAGCGTACGGTTCGATTGGCGTACGATTGAACTCCCATTGAAATACCTATAATTCACCACGCCAATTTCAGCCAATTTAACAATATTATTGTGTGGAAAATAGTAATCAATTTCGTATTATTTATGAAAATCGAAATTATAAATACTTTTTTTGTGTGCATGGCAGTTTTTTTGAGGCGTCTGTGAATGCCCGTAAGGACAATGAATATAAATAAAAACATCGTCAATGTCCTTGTTTTAAAGATTTCTTCAGTTTTTCACCGAGTGGTGATAATTTGAGACTTCATGATTCATGTTCTTTTAAACATATTTATGCATTTCTAGTGTTTCTGTGGTTATTTTATGTTTATTTGAGCCCAGGTGACTTATCATGTGAGTGAGACTGTGGGTCTATTTATAACCATGATTTTCTCCGAACGAAAATTGGTCAACTAATATCTTCCTACACAAAATTGTTTTTTATAAACATTTGTGTAAATTATATAGGTATTTCAATCATTAGTCAATTGTACGCCAATCATAAGTCAATTGTACGCCAATCATACATCAATCTTTTGTGAATCAAACTGTATGCTGTCATCTCACTTGCAACGATTTTAGGATTGGCTTCACATACTTTGAATATATTCACTGAAACTTGTTCATAGGCTCACCACTGCAATGTGAGTTCATGTTTTCACAATTGACTTTGGGAGGACATGAAACCGCAAGAGTTTGTGGCAATTTGAATTCCCAAACTGTTTGTGGTAGGAAATGTACTCCCTCTAATTGCTGTCCCTGTACTACACCAAATTTTCAAACATAAAAGTAGTGTTTGCTTTGCTTATGTACCAGTTAAATCTCATTGTATCTCATAAATGTTGGACACATTTAAGGACGATTCGTTACGAAAGGTTAAGTTTATGTCATATATGTAAAGATTTTTTTTTCTTACTTGCATTGTATGTAGCTAATTCTTCTTTTTTCTCTTCACAGGTTGGCTAAACACCAGTTAAAACAAATATAACAAAAATCAACACTAGATACATATGCACTGTGCCCACATAATAAATACACATTACTGGTAACATCCAGTGCCTTTGCTCATAACAACAAAGACTACATTGAACTACCTTATATACAATTCTATGAACAATCTAAGCCTATCAAAACAATTCTAAGACTATCTAAGATTATCTGTGAACTATCTGGTGTTTACCAGTGTCTAAGCATTTCTATATATCTAATTAAACTTTATCTAAGAATTAAGGCAAGTATATAGTACTGTCCTGTGGAACAGCATTGGATTTTGTGTTTGCTAGCAGAATACTTTATTAGCTATTTTGCAATATTACTAGAGTAATGAAAGTTAAAAAGAGAAGCCAAGCAATTTCCAATAAACAAAAAAAATTGTACATGCAACAACGAAGAGTTGTACCTTGTCGTTATAGAAAGGTAAATGTTAAAGGTGATGGAAATTGTCTCTTCCGTGCAATAAGTCTTGGAATATACAATGAAGAAGAGCATCATGTTGCCATCAGATTGGGTGCTGTACAATATATTGCAGATCACTGGGATACATTTGAGGAGGTCATTAAAGGTGAATACGAGAGATGGCATATACATACAAAATGTCAGTATGTAGCATACATGAGTACACATACTCCAGGTGAAGCAACATATGCTGGACATATTGAAATAAACGCTGCTGCACTGGCATTTGATATAAAGATAGCAATTCATCTTGATACTTTAAATGATGCAATAGACACAGCTGGGCATGGCTCGCCAACAATACATGTACTTTATCATGAATACAGAGAGAAAGGTCAAGTGGATAGTGGACATTATGACTTCTTGCAATATGTTGAAACTGCTCGCACAGAAAGCAGTGCAGCATTTCAAAGTTCAATGCAATCAACTGAATCACTTAAAAGGGCCACTGGTTTATGTGACGGAGAGAGAGAAAAATTGCAAAATGTACTAGGAAAGAAGAGAAAAAGATGCAGTGAAGATGATAGACAGAGAAATGCAAGGGCTAAGAAATATAAAAGATCTGTAGATCCACAATACAGGCAACTTGAAAGGGAAAAAAATGCGATAGCAATGAAATCAAAAAGATGCACAAACCTGCAATATAGGGAAATGGAGAAAATTAAATTTGCCACAGCATTGAGATCAAAAAGATCTACCGACGTTCAATACAGAGCACTTGAAAAAGATAAAAATGCAACAGCAATGAAATCAAAAAGATCTACCGACGTTCAATACAGAGATTTTCAAAAAGATAAAAATGCCAGAGCAATGAAATCAAAAAGATGCACCGACCTGCAATATAGGGAAATGGAAAAAATTAAATTTGCCACAGCATTGAAATCAAAAAGATCTACCGACGTTCAATACAGAGATTTTGAAAAAGATAAAAATGCGAGAGCAATGAAATCAAAAAGATGCACCGACCTGCAATATAGGGAAATGGAAAAAATTAAATTTGCCACAGCATTGAAATCAAAAAGATCTACCGACGTTCAATACAGAGATTTTGAAAAAGATAAAAATGCGAGAGCAATGAAATCAAAAAGATGCACCGACCTGCAATATAGGGAAATGGAAAAAATTAAATTTGCCACAGCATTGAAATCAAAAAGATCTACCGACCTTCAATACAGAGATTTTGAAAAAGATAAAAATGCGAGAGCAATGAAATCAAAAAGATGCACTGACCTGCAATATAGGGAAATGGAAAAAATTAAATTTGCCACAGCATTGAAATCAAAAAGATCTACCGACGTTCAATACAGAGATTTTGAAAAAGATAAAAATGCGAGAGCAATGAAATCAAAAAGATGCACTGACCTGCAATATAGGGAAATGGAAAAAATTAAATTTGCCACAGCATTGAAATCAAAAAGATCTAATGACATGCAATACAGAAAACTTGAAAAAGAAAAAAATGCCACAGCAATGAAATCAAAAAGATCTACCAATGTTCAATACAGAGCACTTGAAAAAGAAAAAAATGCAACAGCAATGAAATCAAAAAGATGCACTGACCTGCAATTTAGAAAAGTTGAGAAATTTTTTTTTTCCACAGCTATGAAAGTTAAGAGATGTGATGAACAATACAAACAAGCTGAACGTACAAAAGATAAGATCAACAGAAGTCACCAAAGGCAGTGTTGTGGTGCTAAAACTATTGAAGAGTTAATACAAAAATTTCATGATGCACTTGAACATGGACCAAACTATATGTGTATGTGTTGCAATCAGCTTTGGTATAAACAAGGTGTTGTTAAATATAACAATGTGCTAAGACAACTCACTGATACTGCATTGTCATGGTTACCAAACCCAACTAGTGAGACAGACTGGCTGTGTATGACATGTTATTCATACTTGAAAAAGAGTAAACTTCCTCCTTGTGCTACTGCTAATAACATGTCTTTCCCAACAATACCTCTCGAGTTGGACCTACACCCACTTGAGGAAAGATTAGTTGCATTGCGCATACCTTTTATGCAAATTAGAGAATTACCAAGAGGAAAACAAATCAGCATTCGTGGTAATGTGGTAAATGTAGTTTCTGATGTATCTGGAACAGTTTCAGAACTTCCTAGAAGATTAAATGAATCACAAACAATACCTGTCAAATTGAAAAGGAAACTTAGTTTTAAACATTCATATCAGGTACAAAATGTAAGGCCACAAAAAGTATTAAAAGCAGCTGAATGGTTAACTCAAAACAGTGCCTTGTATAAAGCAGAGAAAGTTAAGGTGTCAGCAAATTGGTCTGTGTGTAATCAAAATGAAGTCCAAAATGAATGGAATGAGTTCTTATCTGAGGACGATGCCATCAAAGAACAAAATGATAATATAGCTGCAGAAGTTGATTTGCATGGCAATGTAGAGCAGAATGATATTCCTGAACTTATAGAAATAAATGATGATGCTAATGCAAATAGTGATGATGATGATGAATGGACTGAAGCTGTGAATTTTGAAGACCGTCCAGCTGGAAATTTAGACACTATGCTAGCACCTCAGCATCAAGATGATATTTCAGAAGGGACATACTGTTTTGCACCTGGTGAAGGTAACAAACCAATGGGATTGTTTCAAGACAAGTATTCAGAAGAACTTTCATTTCCTACAATTTATTGTGGGCAGGCAAGAGATGATAAAAGGAAAGTTATGGTTTTATATAGTACGCTTTGCAAGTGGGAATTACGTCATGAAGACAGACGAGTTGCTAAATCTGTTCCTAACATTTTTTTCAAGCTTAAGAAATTACAAATCAAACAAATTAAAGATAAAGCATCACTGTGTTTACGTAAATGTAATTTACAAGGACGTAAAATAACAGCTGGTGAATTACAGTCAGCAGAAAATATACAGAACATTGTCTACCATGATGAAGGGTTCAGAGTATTGAAAACATTGAGAGGATCACCACCTTACTGGGAAAATGCCAAGAGAGACATATTTGCTATGATAAGACAGCTTGGTATTCCAACCTTTTTTATGTCATTTTCAGCAGCAGAAACAAGATGGATCCATTTACTAAAAATCCTGGGGAAGAATGTTGATAAAAAAGATTATACTGATGATGATATATCAAACATGTCATGGAATAAAAAATCTGAGTTAATACAATCTGACCCTGTTACTTGTGCTCGTCACTTTGATCACTCTGTTCAGAGATTTATACATGACTTCCTATTGACTTCATTCCATCCAGTGGGTGAAATTGTGGATTTTTTTATAAGAGTTGAATTTCAACAAAGAGGATCACCACATATACATATGCTGACATGGATTAAAGATGCTCCACAATATGGTGTTGATAATGAAGAAGACATAATACAATTCACTGATCAATATATAACATGTTCGAATCACACTCCTGATGAAAACTTTGCCAACTTAATAAATTATCAAAAACATCGACATGCTAAGACATGTAAAAAACAAGGTCGCTGTGTATGTAGATTTGGTTTCCCATTACCTCCAATGCCAAGAACTATGATATTGAGACCGTTACCTATTGATATTGATGAAGACGCTGAGAATACACTCAAAGAACATTACAAACAAATTAAATATGCTCTTGATGATCTCAACTTGGGGGATGATATAACATTTGAAGAATTTTTAACCACTTTGGGTTTAGATGAACAGACATATATTGATGCAATTCGGTCATCTTTATCATCAGACAAAATGTTTTTGAAGCGATCCCCCAATGAAGTTAGAATTAACAGTTACAATGAGTCTCTTCTTAGAGCATGGAGAGCAAATATGGACATACAATACATATTAGACCCATATGCATGTGCAATGTACATTGTATCATATATTAGCAAAGGTCAACGTGGAATGAGTAATTTACTGACAAAAGCAGTGCAAGAAGTAAAAGAAGGAAACAGTGGTATAAAAGAAAGAGTTAGACATATTGGAAATAAATTCTTAAATCATGTAGAAGTTAGTGCACAAGAAGCAGTTTATCTTGTTTTACAAATAAAATTAAGACGTTCAACACGTGATTTCATATTTATCAATACTTCACCAATTGATAAACGTGTTATTCTTGTAAAGCCATTGGATGATATTGAAGGGATGCCATCTGATTCTACTGACATAGAGTGTGACAGTATACTGAAGAAATATGAAAGACGTCCCAAAGCTCTGGACAAATTATGCTTAGCAGATTTAGCTGCCTGGTATAACTTTCACAAAGTAAAAGATGAAGAAAATGAGAATGAAGATAATGATGAGCTATACGATACTGACAGTGATGATTGTTCACTTGAAAGTTATTGTGTACGTGGCTTGTTGTACAAGAAGCGTAACAAAAGTAAAGTAATTAGATATGCTCGCTTTCATAAGGAAAAAGACAAGGAAAATCATTACCGAGAGCTACTCATGTTGTATTATCCTTGGAGACATGAAAATGAAATTATTGGTGAATGTGAAACATACTATGAAAGATACCTGCTAGTACAGAAAGACGTCAACTCAAAACAATTAGAGTATGATATGCATGGTGAAGCACTTGATCAAGCAATAGAAAGAACTACAAAATGCCGACCTTAATAATTTTGATAATGTAGCTCCAAATTCAGAACACCAACAACAACAAGATATGGCTGAAGGTTCACAGCCAAGTGATAACTTAAGTTCTTTCATGCCATGTAATGAGAGTCATGCACAGTATGATATCGGACAAGATATTGGAATTGCTGTAAACAATCCAAACATGGAAGAACTACAACAGCCAAGAATGAGTGACACTGAACTCTATCCTCTTATATGCCAACTCAATTTGAAGCAGAAAGAGTTTTTCTATCATGTACTACATTGAATAAAAACAAAGAAAGATCCTTTACATGTATTTTTAACTGGTGGTGCTAGTGTTGGAAAATCTCTTGTTCTTAGAGTATTGTATCAAGTACTACTAAAATATCTTTCCAGCACTCCTGGTGAAAATCCTGATGACATAAAGCTATTACTGATTGCACCTACTGGCAGGGCTGCATACAATATCAAAGGCTCTACTATACACTCAGCTCTACAAATTCCTGCTAGTCAAAGTTTGCGTCATACCAAATTAACAGCTGAGAGATTGAATACTTTACGAGCAAAGTATATGAAGTTAGAAGTTGTATTCATAGACGAAATAAGCATGGTTGGTTCTGCTATGATGAATTATATTAATCTCAGACTTCAAGAAATTATGGGGAATAACCAGAGCTTTGGTGGAGTGAGCATAATTGCTGTTGGTGACTTATTTCAATTAAGACCAGTCATGGATTCTTGGATATTTCAAGATCTTAACACTGTTCACAACATTTGAATTAACAAACATTATGAGACAAAAAGATGACCAAGACTTTGCTCAGTTACTTAACCGCCTACGTGAAGGGAAGTACAACAGAAATGACATTGCTGTACTACAGAGTAGAATTGTAGAAACAAACATAGAAAGTCCACCATATGATGAGTCAGCTCTACATATATTTTGTGAAAATAAACTTCTGGATAATTACAATTTATTAGCATATAATAATCTTACTGGAATCAAAACTGATGTATATGCCTCTGACAGTGTAGTTGGAGATGTGCCTCTAACTGTAAAACAGCAAACGTTGAATTATACTCTTACACTGAAGCCACCAAAGACAATGGGATTATTTTATCAATTATCAGTTGGAACTAATCAACGTGTTGAACTGTGCATTAATCTAAGTGTGCAAGATGGGTTGGTTAATGGCACTCCTGAAATAATAAAGTTGATTGATGGAACAAACTTGCAACAAGTCACTATATTATGGATTCAGTTTGAAGATGAGGAGGTTGGTAGAAATTTGCGATATGAAAAGCGTCATTTAATGCACATGAATATTTCAGATACATGGACACCTATAATGCAGATTTCGCGCCAATTTAGAGTAGGGCGACATAAGAATGCAGAGGTTTTGAGAAAACAATTTCCCATCAGACCAGCCAGTGCAAAATCTGTACATAGATGCCAAGGTGACACACTCAGTGAGATAGTTGTTGATTTCACTACTACCCGAAAAGGTAACCCAGTACCTTCTCATATGCATTATGTTGCTCTCAGTAGAGTTACTAAACTAAGTGGTCTCTTTATAAAAAACCTATATGAGGACAAAATATCTGTTAATAGTCATGTTGAACAAGAAATGCTTCGTATAAGAAATCATGCATCACTCCAACCGTGCCTTACTTTCCTATATAACATAGATAACTCATTTGTGATTGCTCACCAAAATGTAAGATCTCTACATCGTCACTGTGCAGATATTTTTAATGATTTCAGTTTGACATCTGTTGATGTACTCATTTGTACTGAGTCAAGACTTTCACCTTCAGATTTGAATGAGGATTATAGCATAGGCGGTTTTGAAATCTATCGAAATGACTGTGATATGCAGCAATTAACAAGACCACATCATGGAACAGTTTTATATAGCAAATTGAACACACTTCAGTCACTTCCACATTTGCTGAACCAGAATGGTACTTATTTGACACTATCATTACATAAAACACCGTATGGAATTGTTCAAATCATTTCTGTATATCGATCTCCTGCTTCATCAGTCAATCATTTTCAGAATACTTTCAATGAACTTATGCAAGATGTGGAGTACACTCTTCCCACTGTTGTAATTGGTGATTTTAATGTTGACTTAATGCAGCACAGTGCTCATAGCAGACAGTTGACAGAACTCATGACAAAAACATATAATTACACACAACTTGTCAAGCAAGCGACTACAGATTATGGTTCTTGTCTTGATCACATCTATACAAACATTCGTGCTGCTAGAACTGGTGTACTGGAATCATACTACAGTGATCACAAGCCTATATGGATTGCCATATAGCAAGTATCAAATACAAACTTCTTTATTATTTACTATTTTCAGTTTATATATTTTTGCAAGCTCTTTTTTTTTAAACCTTTCTGATAATGTATCAATTTGTTTATTCTGACTTGGCGCTTAGTTTTACTATTTCTGGTGAATAAATTGGTATTTTAAAGTATCAGTAGTAATGATAGGCCCAAACAATTAATTCTGTGGATACGTTTTTTGGATCTCCAGAAGAATTATAGCAATTTCATATTTAACACTGCTATCACACAATCAAGGTAGTTGCATTCATTCAAATCCCAGATAATCTAGAATATCTGCAGCAGTTAATTGCTTCTATATTATATCAGAGAGTGCAACATGGGTTTGATACAGAATAGAAAAGAATAATGCTTTATTAATACCGTAAAGAAAGAGTTAACATTTCCATTTAGGTTTTCAGATTAATAAAGTAAATAATAAAAGTACATGAAATGTAAAAGTTGATTTAAAAAGAATTCAAAATTATACATGTAGAAAAGATAAGACAAACAATTATGTTGTTTGTTACAAATGAATATGAACTTGAACAATTGGTTTCTGAAATAAATGCTGTTAAATACACTACCTACTGGCAATACCTGATGGTCTCGTCATATTCATAATTTGTCCCAGTATCTGTACAATATGAAAACACATATGCTCCTTATTTCATAAATACAATCAGTATAACATCTTAACAGAACAAAAAAATCAGTGTAGCTTTTATGTTTATAATATAGTTGAATACATTAGATGTGAAATAGCCTACTTTTAAAATACTAAAAATAAGAAGTATAAATCAATATCTACATTTTGCCACAGTCTAAGTTTATACTATTTGCCCAGCTTCCATTCAATAATTCAATTAAATAATTTCATGTGTACACCGCCCTCAACGGTGAACTATTTACCATCCATAAATTCACAGCTAAGCCAATAATCAACGAAATATTCGGAAATGCTGAAAAAAATTATTACAATTTATTAATATGAAACGTGCATTTACTACAGATTTATTGTAATTACAGACAATTTGATCGATCACTCATAATTTGTGATTGGTCATTCTCGTTAAATCACGTGATGAAAATATGTTCTTGTCGTCATTGCCTCGTGGTCGGCAGTTGAATTGGGAATTTTGATCCGATCAACTCGGCTTTTGTTGATTTTTTGGCGTTTAACAATGAGCAGATCAGACAAACAAAAAAACACGCCCCGGCAGCTAGCGGATGCTAAAATGTCATCGATTGGAGAAGACTGTGCTATCATTGTGAAAGCACAGTTTACGCCGCCTCAAAATACAACGCCTGCAGTGCCGCCCGTCATCGGAAAAGGATTTCCTCCTGCATTTTCTCCAAGAACAGGAAATGTATTTTCAGCCAAAGCACATTAGACGACTTGCGATTACTTAATTCGTTTCAAATGATCAGTTTGAATTTCACTTTCATTTTCGTCAACAAGTTGGTTACTAAAAACTGACATGATGCAATATGTACTGTCCCAAAAAATCGATGTTCTTTTTTGTTGCTGCTTCCTCTCACACGTGCATTGCCGATTGATACAAATTTATAAAGATCCTGTTGCACCCACTCACTATTTAACATAATAATCAAATTTGCTAATTTTTCACTTCAATTTCCGACCATTTCCGGAAATTCCCGAATATGGAACAAAACGTAGTCATAGTCGTTTTCAAGCCATGTTTTCTAATTTCAACGCAGGGAAATAAAATCAATTTACAATAATTACAATAATAACAATTTGTTACACCACTCAGTTCTTAGTATGCTTTTTTTACTGTACACTGCACTGGTTTATCTACGTTCATACCAAAAGTGTGTATTCTTAAGGTTTTTTGTTTAAAAAGTTGTCAAGAAGTTTTCAAGCTAATGTGTCCAACAAGTGGAACATTTTTTTTAAAAAAACTCTTTATTACTTCCAGGTCCCAACGAACAAATAAATACAAACCATGACAAAAGTGCTGTGAAAAGAAAACTCTTTATCGAAGAAGGTAAGAACAAATCTCTGCTCTCAAACCCCCACCTACCTATATAGCGTTTCCTTATATGGCAGCTGCAGGCTGATTAACCCTCTACCTTCAGGCATCTTCTTAGTAGCTGTCTCATGAGCTTCCCAGTTTGCTAAATACTGTGTGTGAAAAATACAACTTTGGCTCTATATTCTTAACTACACCACTAATCAAATCATCCCAAGTCAAGCATTTCTGGCATTCCAGATTTGGATTTGTTGTTTATGAATGTATTTTGTTAAAAGTTCATACATACATTTGACCTTGATGCATGTCATTTTGTTTTCCAGATCTTATTCAAAATGGCTGACTAATGCCCATTTTGTTTTAATGAATGCTATTCTAGAGCAGTATCTCTGACATGCTTCAACTGCTCATGTACAAATTTTATATATAAATTACACATGTTGTATATATGCAAAAGTATTTTCTTTGGCAATCAGATTCAAGATGAATGAATATTCATTATTTGATGTTAAAAATTCATCATAATTATTAGATTCTGAATCAATATTGTTCAAACTATATTACTATAAACAAAACTATATCTTAAACTTGATTATTGGGACTGTACCATGCATGGTATTTATTTTTTGTGGACTGCCAATTTGTGTCTTTTGTATACATGTCATTTACTAATATTCAGCAAATCGTATTGCATACTGACAGTTTACTTTTCATAGTCGCATATTTCCAACAATCCACACTTAGAAAACTCTTGATGGTTGTACTACCAGTTTTTGTTATTTGCTTCAAAACTTCAAACTGGCATCTTGCTGTTCTCATAGGCTATTAACCATTTTTTCCAGACGAGCAATGTCCCATTTTTTCAAATGTTTGTTGCACAGCAAAACCTTTTCTGTATCAGCAAAGTTTTATTCAGTTATACACAGCAGTATATATGACTTGTTCATTTTGTTTTGTAGAACATAAATGGTTCCTCGATTACATTATAATACTTTTACTGTTTTCTCCCCAGATAAACCTGAGCAGCAATCAAGATCACTGGTACAAATAGAACAAAAAACAGTGAACATTGAAACAACACCAATAGGGTACATTCACAATGTACAAATCAGCAAAGACAAAAGTAGAGTAACTTGTCTGCTGCAAAGGAACCACGAGATGTATGTCAGAGTCATTTCATGGTATCCTACAAAACACCAAGACCATTTGCTGCAAGCAGAGAAAGACAAGCGACCCATCCAACTATTCAACGTGAAAATTGCTCCCTGTTTCAATAATTTCAGCGATGATGAAATACAACTGCCATTACCAGCCAAAATAAAATCGCTGCAGTCTTGTACTTTCGAGTACAAAAAACAACCACTGCTGTACATCAAATTGAATGAAATCGACAGTAAAAAGGAATATGAACATGTAAACACCATTGGATCAATCATAAAAGAAGAACAAACAGATTATTGTACTAAATTGAATCTAAAAAATGTACAATTGCAAAATAAATACATTGCCGATGATACAGCAGCTATTCGAATATCTACTTGGGGACGTTTAGCAGATGAGCTACTCATTGGAAAAACATACAACAGGCAACAGTTCGAATTTACATGGGCACTAAATACTTGTCTACCTCACAAAATACAAAAGTTGAATTAGCAGAAGCAATTACAAACTGTATCACTGAATACAATGATCCAAATGAACAAACAATTGAAGGCACTCCAGTGCTCTGTGTTCTTACCAAGTCTGTCACGTGCATAAAACAAACATGTAATGCACCAGTTACATTACGAGTGACGTGATACCAACACTTGTCAAATGCCACCATTGCAAGTCAGCACAGCGTACCGCAATGATGCCCATCGCCTTTACAGGGAACATTACACTGACACACAATGATGGCCAAATGACTGATTTGAGTTTCACAAAATCAAGCTTGACCAAGTATGTGAGTACAATAAATCCAACTGACTATGGGCAACCAACTGGCAATCCACTCCATATATTGTCGGCAGACCAAGTCACATCAGCACTATTAACAAGCACATCCAGTTTCAGAGTTATTTATCATAAACTAACTAAGTGTATCCTCAGCTTTGAGACTACAGATTTGTAGTTATCCTCAGCTTTGAGACTACAGATTTGTAGTATTTTTTTAAGGCATAGGGGTACTGTATTGTTTAACACCTATACTTACGATATCACGTCTACAAGTCTGTTCTATTTGTGACAGTAGTATTTTTCTACAAGTTTTGTGAGATGTATAGAAGGTGCATTGTTTAGCACCTTTACTTACGATATCACGTCTACAAGTCTGTTCTATTTGGAACAGTAGTATTTTTCTACAAGTTTTGTGTGATGTATAGAAGGTGCATTGTTTAGCACCTTTACTTACGATATCACGTCTACAAGTCTGTTCTTTGGAACAGTAGTATTTTTCTACAAGTTTTGTGTGATGTTTCGAAGGTGCATTGTTTAGCACCTATACTTACGATATCACGTCTACAAGTCTGTTCTATTTGGGACAGTAGTATTTTTTTTACAAGTTTTGTGTGATATATAGAAGGTGCATTGTTTAGCACCTATACTTACGATATCACGTCTACGAGTTTGTTCTATTTGGGACAGTAGTATTCTTCTAAAAGTTTTGTGAGATGTATAGAAGGTGCATTGTTTAGCACCTTTACTTACGATATCACGTCTACAAGTCTGTTCTATTTGGGACAGTAGTATTCTTCTACAACTTTTGTGTGATGTATAGAAGGTGCATTGTTTAGCACCTTTACTTACGATATCACGTCTACAAGTCTGTTCTATTTGGGACAGTAGTATTTTTTTTTACAAGTTTTGTGTGATGTATAGAAGGTGCATTGTTTAGCACCTATACTTACGATATCACGTCCACGAGTTTGTTCTATTTGGGACAGTAGTATTCTTCTAAAAGTTTTGTGACATGTATAGAAGGTGCATTGTTTAGCACCTTTACTTACGATATCACGTCTACAAGTCTGTTCTATTTGGGACAGTAGTATTTTTTTTTACAAGTTTTGTGTGATGTATAGAAGGTGCATTGTTTAGCACCTATACTTACGATATCACGTCTACAAGTCTGTTCTATTTGGGACAGTAGTATTTTTCTACAAGTTTTGTGTGATATATAGAAGGTACATTGTTTAGCAATACTTGCGATATCGCGTCTACAAGTTTGTTCTATTTGGAACAGTAGTATTTTTCTACAAGTTTTGTGTGATGTATAGAAGGTGCATTGTTTAGCACCTATACTTACGATATCACGTCTACAAGTCTGTTCTATTTGGGACAGTAGTATTTTCTACAAGTTTTGTGTGATGTATAGAAGGTGCATTATTTAGCACCTATACTTACGATATCATGTCTACAAGTCTGTTCTATTTGGGACAGTAGTATTTTTGTACAAGTTTTGTGTGATTTATAGAAGGTGCATTGTTTAGCACCTTTACTTACGATATCACGTCTAGAAGTCTGTTCTATTTGGAACAGTAGTATTTTTCTACAAGTTTTGTGTGATGTATAGAAGGTGCATTGTTTAGCACCTTTACTTACGATATCACGTCTACAAGCCTGTTCTCTTTGGAACAGTAGTATTTTTCTACAAGTTTTGTGTGATGTTTCGAAGGTGCATTGTTTAGCACCTATACTTACGATATCACGTCTACAAGTCTGTTCTATTTGGGACAGTAGTATTTTTTTTTTACAAGTTTTGTGTGATATATAGAAGGTGCATTGTTTAGCACCTATACTTACGATATCACGTCTACGAGTTTGTTCTATTTGGGACAGTAGTATTCTTCTAAAAGTTTTGTGAGATGTATAGAAGGTGCATTGTTTAGCACCTTTACTTACGATATCACGTCTACAAGTCTGTTCTATTTGGGACAGTAGTATTCTTCTACAACTTTTGTGTGATGTATAGAAGGTGCATTGTTTAGCACCTTTACTTACGATATCACGTCTACAAGTCTGTTCTATTTGGGACAGTAGTATTTTTTTTTACAAGTTTTGTGTGATGTATAGAAGGTGCATTGTTTAGCACCTATACTTACGATATCACGTCTACGAGTTTGTTCTATTTGGGACAGTAGTATTCTTCTAAAAGTTTTGTGACATGTATAGAAGGTGCATTGTTTAGCACCTTTACTTACGATATCACGTCTACAAGTCTGTTCTATTTGGGACAGTAGTATTTTTTTTTACAAGTTTTGTGTGATGTATAGAAGGTGCATTGTTTAGCACCTATACTTACGATATCACGTCTACAAGTCTGTTCTATTTGGGACAGTAGTATTTTTCTACAAGTTTTGTGTGATATATAGAAGGTACATTGTTTAGCAATACTTGCGATATCGCGTCTACAAGTTTGTTCTATTTGGAACAGTATTTTTCTACAAGTTTTGTGTGATGTATAGAAGGTGCATTGTTTAGCACCTATACTTACGATATCACGTCTACAAGTCTGTTCTATTTGGGACAGTAGTATTCTTCTACAAGTTTTGTGTGATGTATAGAAGGTGCATTGTTTAGCACCTATACTTACGATATCATGTCTACAAGTCTGTTCTATTTGGGACAGTAGTATTTTTGTACAAGTTTTGTGTGATGTATAGAAGGTGCATTGTTTAGCAATACTTGTGATATCGCGTCTACAAGTTTGTTTTATTTGGAACAGTAGTATTTTTCTACAAGTTTTCTGTGATGTGTAAAAGGTGCATTGTTTAGCACCAACAATTTACGATACCAGTTTTATGTGTTAAAAGTTGGGTTTTTGAAATGTGCAGATTCATTATATGAATAAACCAGACACATTTTGATTTTGAAATAATGTTATCTACATGAATGTGTTTCCCAATTCTCTCAACCAACTCACTGACCATGTTGTGATACTACAAAATTATTTCAAGTTCAGGGTGTAGTCTTGTTCTGTACTTAAATTCTCACCTGTTGCCCTCCTCCACCATGTATTCACACACAATATCAAGTTGGCAACCCACACTCATCTAGTGATGTAGGCAAGATATGCTTAAGGAGACCTGTGGATCAACTGAATTTTTTTTTTACTCCAATGTTTGTAGCACACAATAACACAAGATTCTGTATTATGCATGAAATTGTACATAAAATCAGGACACAAAATACCAATGGCCTCAAAAAATGAATTAATGTTGGAGTTAGTATATCTCATCACTATAACATCAGTATCTCAACATTGAACTTTAAGGAAAAACAAATTCTAAATCAAATCATTCAGTCCATGCTTCCACACATTACACAAGAGCTCTCACTGAATTGAAATTGGTGGACGACTGTTTCTGTATATGTGGGTGTGTATGCAAATGTGTACAAGCATGTCTGTCACACTTGTATCTTATAACAACTAATAATCGGTTTCATTGAAACCAGTAGAATGCACCACAGGTGCGACTAATTTAGAGTTATTTACCATTTCTTTCTATATTTAATTAATTTTTAATGTGTCTTCAATACTCTCAGCACACGGGAGTTCTTTCTAAGCTTTCTTTGATATAATTATTTATATTAATGCAAGCTTTTGTTTTTGAATACATGTTTTTTATTATTTTGTAAATCTTGCCATTAATGTTATTTTTTAATAGTTTATAGAATAGCCCTACTCTCCATACCGTGTCAAATACTTTTGCAAAATCTACAGAACAAACATGGAGTTAATGTGTTTTTGAATTAGTTTTTAATACAAAAATTTGATCAGTTCTGTGTTTTTTTCTGAAGCCGGCCTGGTTGTTTTGAGTATTTTATTTTCTTCAATGAAACAGTTTATGCGTTTATTTATGATACAACTTGAAACTGATATTCCCCTGTAATTTTCAGGGTCTAATTTGTCTTTTTTTATAAAGATGAGTAATGCAACTTAAATTCCAAATATCTGGGAAAACCCAGCTACCCAAAACTAAGTTAAATAATTAGATAGTTTGAGCTGTATTTTAACAGAAACCATCCAAGCCTGGTGCTTTTTTGGATTTTAGCATTTTCAGTGCTCCACTAACTTCTTTTTCACTAATAACCTTCCTTATCAAGTGATCATTTACTCTGCAGGCTCTGATAATTCTTTCATTACATTTTCCTGGAAACTATTATCATCTTTTTTATTGCATAACATTCCATCCATTTTATGACCTTCTACTCAAAAACAAATCTACATCACTGCATTTAGTTGCTGAAATTGGAATATCACTATTTTGATATGTATTTTTCGTATGTTTTATAGAGGCCGCCATCTTCGAAAGGCCCCTAACGACGAGCAAACTAAAAGTGAAAAACAAAAAGCGGTAGACTTATACCGTGAAAGCAAAATAAACAAACGTACATAAGTGTGACAAAAAGGATGGTACAAAAATAGTAGTGACTTGCTATTTGAAGCCAAAAAACGTGTTTTTTTTGAGTTCTTGTAACGCGTGATAGACATGCGGTTTTCTTACAATAGTTCGCATCTTAGTATCAAAAGTGCCCATCGCTGTCGTCTTTTATTTATTTATAATCCAAATTTGATGTGTGGCTAAAGAAAGGACAACATACTACCGTTTTGAGGTACCCAAATTCTCCCATTAATAGTGTCAACTATTACTACAGTTTTCTGTATACTATTATTACTTCATTTTAACCTATTTGAGGAATAGTAGTAATAGTAGTATTGTTCAGAATGCCTATACTTGACAAAAATATTAACTACACTTATTGTTTTACTTCTAGATCAAATAGATAATGCTATGGGACGTTTTCAAATGTGTAATGCAGAATTAGAAGCAAGTTTCATTAGTACCTCGAGAAACCCAGTTACCTGAAAACTGTTTTTTTTTTCTAATGAACTATTTGAAGACACTAATGATAATTGTTCATTTTAAGATATTTAATTACAAAACCACCATATACTGCGAAACTGTACATGCTATTTTAGCAGTCGACATCATCACAAAATATGCAGCATTGATTTATATATCTCAGACAGAATAACTATAACATGTTTTCATTACAGGAGGCGTAGGATTTTTCCAAAACTTGTTTAACAGATATCTACAGCGTCCATACCCAAGATTGGTTGATCCGGTTTTAGTCAAAGCACCAACTCGCACAACATCACACACAAAGATCTTACATTTCATTTTATATTGATATACCTGTAACTTAATCATCTGAACTTCGACAAAAAATTGGGAGTACATATATACTCTTATAATTGATGAAATTGGCATGGTAAGTGAGATAATGTTAATATACATACACCGGCACTTATAAAAGATTCCATAGCTATATTGGTTGCTTTCATATTATTGATTTTGTCCAGCTAAAACCTGTAAGTGGAAAGTATGCATTCAGTAATGCACCAATTCAAGCCATTGTTTTTTAATTAGAATAAAAGACAGGGGAACATCGACTATGCTGCCCTTCTAAATCATGCTAGAATTGGACGGCTTATCTGTGATGATATGGAAGTCTTGAAGACGAGGCTAATATCCCCTTCCAATATATCTCTCGGTGAGGTCCGAACCACTTTTATACCTAGTGATGAGAGCAAATTCGGTAATCTGCCACAGATACTAAGTCTTTCAATAAACACTCGTGTGATGTAAGTAAGAAATATATAAACACATCACAAGGATTGGTCAATGGTTCTATTGGAACTGTTCCATCTGCAGTGCATGTCACACTTGACGACTCTTCTGTTTGCTGTATTACCAACCAAACTCATATCCGCCCCCATACTAAAAGAAACAATTGAGCATGAATTTCTAACCGACACATAATCAGACAACTACCATTACATCTGCGTTGAGGAAGTACAACCCATAAGATACAAGGGTTATTAAATTTGATAAAGCAGTTGTCAATATTGGATGTTCTGTTTTTGAAAAGGGAATAACATATGTTGATCTAAGTAGAGTTTGCACCATTGAAGGCCTGGTATTTACAGCCATAAGTCCCTCAGTTATAACACCCCAGACATTGTGTTAGAAGAGTACATTAGTCTTGAATCTCTTTGATATGATTCCTATGATATTTCATTATTTTATTTACAGAGATCTGGAAAATGGTCTTAGCAATTACCATACCAGTGCAATCTACAGATTTGATATAATTTTTTTTCAAACAGGAAGCAATCATTCTTTGAACATTTAACGTTAATACTCATAAAGTAATTAGATTATGTATCTCTAAATGTTTTACTCACTCATTCTAAACTATTTACTATGATCTTCTGCTCTTAAAAGTTTCAAACATTTTCACATTCATAACTTAATTCTCATATCCTGGAACACATTTCATTATAACAAAATGGATCAACCACATGAAGACCCACAAGAAAGTCTGTGTGTAAAAATACTGGAGAAGTCTGAAAATATATTAACATACAAAAGAGCCAATGGCTCCACTGGAGAATGCTTCATTATAATTGTTGCAGCTGATCCAATCACTATTGGTACGTGTATACAACCATTTTCCTATGTAAAGAGAAACTCTTGCTACAGGATCACCAACGTAATTCAAAAGGGAGACTAGTACTAGGCATTATCAACATCAAATATATCATATGCTTCAAAGATAGACATACCTACCACAACTTTAAAGAACATTGTTACCAGAACAAGAGCCTGCTTCGAGCATGGAGAGAACCCTCAAGGCTGCCTTGGAATCTCTGGGTGTAATTTTGACTGTTAAATGGACAATTTCTCAGGTATGCTTAAAAACGTTCACTCTCTTTTTCAGCTCACTTGTCATCGCAGGTTGCTGAACAAGCTCATGGGTTGAATGATCCCTCATCATGTCAAATGACTCAAATGACTGGCTATAAATCTTAGTTTAGAAGTTAGTTCTTAAATGTTTACAATTAATTTCAGGTATCACCACTAAAGTACAGGCGAGATGGAACATTGCCTCCAAAAGTGTTGGCAATATAAAAATAACACAACCACCACTAAAGGTGGCTACAAGATTGGAGATATAATTCAAGTATACAATGCATTCTCTAAAAATATGGAAATTGGTTTCTCAGTACCAAACAAAAGTCACAGTGTGAAGTGTTCATTCCTGCAATAACCACAATTCTCGCTATCGCCAATACGTAAAGGTTACATAGATGGCGCTATCACGCTTCGTTCCAAATGCATTATGGGACGTGGAAAAAGTTGCTTCGGAGGCAAGACAAGTTTGAAATCACGGTACGTTCACGATTGTGTTCTCGTCATTTTGACAAGGAACAGCTGCAAAGTGATGGAAATGCAGTGGGGTTCCCCAAATATTTTTCGTGGAACAATTATGTACTGAATCCGAGAAAGTCGGGAGCAGTGGAGAAGCGAGCACAAGCCGACACTGCAGTCGCAAGCGGCACCCTGCCCGGTGCAAGCCTGGAGGCAGAGCCTGACGAGATTAGGGAACAGCCGTCTTCGCTGGATCACGACGAGCACCTACTACATGTGGCTCCCATATTGCCGATAGCGTTGGTAGAGAAGTCACCGTCCACTTGCAAACGAAGAAAATTAACAAGAATATTGTTTGCCGTAAGTTCACTTCATGCTTTTTTTTTCATGCGCAAATGCAGCAGCTGTATTTCCTAATATTAATAATATTGTAAATATGGGGATTTTTTTCCTTATCTTTGTATACGATTGTCGTCGTGCATCAGTCATAACTCATGTCTCTTACTTAGTTTTAGTCCTACTCATGTGCACTGTTATTGTTAATTTGCCACGATGAAATTAATAATGATAATCAAGACAATAGTTTAACATGATATTAAGAAATACATTTATGTTCTAATAGTCACATTTTATTAGAAATATCATCATCAGGTATCATTTGAATACAGGAATTATATAAATGCATCACCCAGGCCCATATTTTGAAAGGTACAGATGTTTTTTGATTTTTTCAAAATTACTCATGTGCACATCCCCTTTATCTGTGACGCGAAAAGCAACAATTTTTTTTTATTTACGGCCCTGAACATTAAACTTTTTTTTGCATGTTTTAGAATATTTTTTTTCCTTTTGAAATTATGCGCGATTTTTCTGTAAAATAGAATTATTTGATAATTGTTTGTTAATTTATGCATACAGGTATGCACTTCATTCCAGAAAACATCACTTATCATCAAGCATCAAGTTCTACAAAGTCAACTCAAAGCCTGCTCACTGCTGCTGACATCTGTCGTCTAGAGGTGAAATCAACTACACCGTCAAAGACTCCCGTCGAAGATCTGGTTGACAGCGCCATCCTTGGCAGCGACGAACGTGTCAACTTCTACACTGGCATCCAGTCAAAGACCATGTTGCAAGGTACATGATGTTCAAAGTGTTATACATTTTTTTTTCTTCATTTTTTTAACCCTGAAGAGGGAATATTTCTGAAAAAACGCTGAAATAATTTCAATATATATATAGGTACTAATTTTTTAATGTAAATACAAATTCATATGATTTTGAAATTTTTGACAAAGCAGTGAAGTACAGTGCAAACTTGGGCTTCTTGGGCCCAGGAAATTTACTTTGATGTACATTAATAATAAAAAAAGCATATTGACCAATATTGCTATTGAAAAGTATTTTGTTTTTTTGACAATGTATTAATTTGTTTTGTTTTTGTATATTTGTTTGTTTATTACCAGATCTGTTCTGTAGAAAAGGGAGCAGAGAAACTGAGGTTCTGGAAAGGGCCAGCCGGGGAACTAAGAACTACGAGGGAACACATCGTGCAAAGCCAGGGAAGCAGCACAGTGTGTCTATTTTCTTCCAGTTCATCTTGACACTGATCAGACTGCCATTACTCTTACTCGCTGATTTGTTTTGCATAGGTACAAAGACTGTAACAGAGATAACAGTTACCTGGTTAGCCTACTTGAACCAAACTATCGTTCCTGCTCTTGTCTTCTGGCCATCACAAGCTACAGTTAGAGCAAACATGCCATCAGATTTCAAGACGCGGTTTCCATCTGTACGTGTGATTATTGACTGCACCGATTTTTTTATGGATCGACCAGCTAACAAAGGGGAACAGTATAAGACCTTTTCACAATATAAATCACATAATACATACAAGTGTCTAGTGGGTATAAATCCTAATGGTGCATTTACTTTTGTCAGTTCATTGTGGGGTGGAAATGTCTCGGATAGGTACTTGACTGAGCATTGTGGATTGCTTGATAAACTCAATGAGGGAGACGCTGTTATGGCTGACAGGGGGTTTCATATTGAGGACTCTCTGTTGGAGAAAGGAGCAAAGCTTGTTGCTCCACCATTCACCCGGAAGACAACTGGTGGAGTAGGAAAGAGACTTAATGTTAATGAAATAAAAAAAACTTTCGCATCCATGTAGAAAGAGCGACACAAAGGCTAAAAACATTCAGAATTTTGAAGCACCAGATTCCAACTTCGCTCAATGGAGTTGCATCAATAATTGTTCAGGTTGTAGCTGCATTGTGCAATTTAAAAGGTCTGTTGTACTATGGGACCAATGAACTTGCAAAGAAACATCTGCACATAAAGAAGAAGCCGCTAAATGTAAATTGAGAACACTGGTTCTGGTGATGCATTTTTTTATCTTATTTTCTTTGTTTTGTTATGAAACTAATGTTAACATGCCTGTCACATACGACTTGTTTACCACTTCCGTGTGACTGAGAATGTTCTAGAACCGTACTGTGTCTGGGTGGAATTTTTAGATGTTGATTGAATAGGTAATAGGACACTGTAGAAGGTAATGGAACATTCTAGAAATTTGTAGTATGTTCCAGACTCATTATGTATGCTGATGTAATGGTCTATTTATAGACAGTGTGGGTATATATAGGGGAGTTATTCAGCACTGAGATCAGATCGGAGATCTCGTTGAATTGTGTTGGAGTTTAAGTATCTAGTCATTGGAGTAGTGGAGTTTTACCGCGTTATTGTACTTGATGTTTGCAGAGTATAATAATACCAGTACCAGTTGAAACCTCATCTGTTGGCTCTGTGTTCGTATTTTATCATCGCCGCCAGGGAAGTCTTTCTGTTACTGTTGTCATTTTGGTATTTGAACCATCACACATGTACTATACCAATTACGGTAATATTACGTTACGTGTGACACCTATAAATATTCTGTCATAAAGCCAATTAGAAATAAGATTGCTTTTATTTGACATCAATGTGCCTAAAGGCGGTAACCCGTTATTTCAAGATTTCATGTTCAGTGAAATAAAATTAAAAATAAGTCATAGATCCATCCTTGCATTGTAAATTCAGTACTTAAAGTTGCCCGGCATGACAGTCCACTTCCTAATAATCTTCTCTATATTTTGTCCATTATCAGGGTCAACCACACATTCTCATTGCAACAATCTATTGGTTATAGATGGTGAATAGAAGTGTTAACATATTTGTGAAACATGGAATGCCTTAACAACAGTACATCCTGTAACTATACCAGATGTTTTTTGTTTTGTTTTTTGTACTTTGTGAGTTACATTTCAGTTAATCATACATTCCTTTGCTGACACTCATTTTTAACAAATTCAGATAGCCCAATGTAAGGCAGAGAGCTCGTTATTATTTTTGACCGTAATGGTAATTACAAATTACGTGACAATATAATGATAATAACGGTAATAAATCCTAACCTAACAGTTGAACAGAACGATCATATAGTCAGTGGGATCACGCCAAGGGTCACGCACTTCGTTGCAAAATGGCCATGTGGTTGAAACTGGGTCATGGCGTGACGGATGAGGAAGACATCATTAAACATTCACAAAATCACAATAAAACGGGAAAGTGGTTGCATATTACGGCGTAGCCAACATGAGATATGAAAAACCTTACAGAACAAACGCCATGGATTTGAATCCCACTAGATACACACTCATCGGAACCGAAATTATCCAAAACCAGCAATGGTTGTGGCTTTTAACTCATCTGAACATTGAAGTAGTTAGCAAAATGAACACCACTCAACTGCCATCGAGATAAACAAAGCTTAATATGACAACCCACATGGTTCATTGGTTCGAATCTACTGGTTAGTACGATTTTTGAATGCTAGTGAGAACAGTACTATCAGAGTTAAAAGTAAATATGACTACATGAGTAACAGAATATCCTAGTATTCAAAGGGGTCCACCAGAAGAAAAGTTCGGAATCGTGGGAAGAGTCTGAAACCATCGTGAAAAGCATAATTAAAGGCAAATTAGAAAAAAATAGAGAGCATATCTAGAGGTATAACAGTTGTTGTTCATCTTGATTGTCATGAATATTTGTTTCAACTTGAGACTCCTAAAAGTGAGTGGTTGAAATCAGAAATTTGCATTTGGATTGCCAATTGCTGGATTCAGTTTGTTTTATATGGATAGGCCTTTATATGGTCATATGTTTTTTTTCTCCAAAGAACATTCATGTTTAAGGTAATATCGGTTGTTCTGGTGATCGTTTACCATTAAGTCAGCAAGCACATCCAGAAAAAAATGAACGTGGTTCTTGTACTCGATGTGGTACATTTCCACATCACAGTTGTACCATGTTGTAAATAAGCCTGACGATTACAAAGATTGGAACATCCTATCAGAAGCATGTGTCTGTAATATATGCAGACATTTCATTGAGAGAGAATACAAGAAGCAACATGCGTCATCATTAAAAAAAAACATTTTCTGAGCAGGTCCAGGAAAGGTTCCTTGTCTAAAATTGATGACAAGCACAGAATTTTGGCCAGGTTTAATTTACATGTGAGATTAGAAGTAGATACAATCCCAGATGAAGTTTCTATGTGTAATGTGCATCATCATCTTGGTATCAAAGGGTTTACCAATGGTGTTGTTTACCAGGGATTACCTGTCAGTGAAATAAAACATCCCCTTCCCCCACAGTTGCTGAAGGAGTATTTCAGTGAGCATTGAGATTATCCTGCAAAGCATGTTACACGAATCTTTACATGTATATCAAAAGTCAAAAAATTAATCAAAAGAGTTGCCACTCAAGTGATTCTGAATTAGCCGAGTTGATACAATCTGTTAAGGGAAAACATTTTGCTCCTGGTGGCAATCTTGAGGATATATTATTGGCCAAAATGCGTTTATATGTTGGTGACAAACTAACCACTGATGGGCATTTACTATTACAAGAGACAAATAATTACTTCTGTGAAGTAGCAACCAAGTTGCACAGTAAAAGGATTAATCCAGTACACCACTTACAAATTACACACAAAAATACTTATAGTGAAATGCAGCGTATCAAACTATTTGGTGAACACATCAATTTTTCAACTATAAAATCGAGTGGAAAAATAATTCCAAAATATGGTACACTTGTCTTAAGGAACAAAGATGTGTTAGACTTGTCATACGAAGTAAAGCCTATACTGAAAAACCAGAAGGGAACATTAAACAAGGTGAGGATGAGCTATCTGGTACTACATAATACTATATCTAGCATCTGAAAATTTGCATACTTGATTGTATGAAGCAAGGCAAGAAATTTGTGATTGATTATCAATCAGTTGATTTTTCCAAACTCAGTTTTAAAATGTACTGAACAATATAGATCCTGTTTTGTGGAATTGTGTGTGTTCAATAACACAAAATAATAGTGTGAGGACAGAAATGAAAAGAAAGCATTTTACTTGGACAGATCATTATTTAGGGTTTCATAACGAGTCTTCATTGGTCAAGCATAGGCGTTTCCTTCAGATTTTTTACAATATATGTCACCTGCTGTTCATTTCAAATAGTGATTGTACAAAAACATTGAAATTAATAAGACAATTTCTACTCCAAAAGAAATACACATATTGTGGTTAAAAAAATCACGATACCATTCAAGTCAGAACGCAAACAGAAGAGGGTATTATACCAAATAATATGGCTTTGCAATTACATTGGTATCATTCATGTTTTATTACCTAATTATAGGCACAGGTACATAAACATCGCCTGGTCCTTCCTCCCTATGATAACTCTGGTTACAAAGTTGAAAATGGTATGATTACACCACCATGGGATACCCCACAATTATACAAAATGTTGCGGACCGTGTTTTCTACACCAGAGGTTGCAAGTGTAAAAAGTCTGATTGTAAAAATAAATGCAGGAAAAGAAATCAATTCCGTGGCTCGGGAATATCGATAATTTTAGACACATCTGTAGACTAAGAAGATGACAATCGTCATGAAATTATTGAAGAAGAAAATGATGACACTGTGGATATTGAAATTGAGAAAGAATTTGAGTTGGATGAAGAAAGCCTGTAAGAAATAGATGAGTCGTGACAAATGTATACTGTATACATTCTACCAAATATGGAAGTGTAACCTTCGTGATTTTAGAAACACATAACCTACCATCAGTATGGAGATCTTGATTTATTGGATTTATTTGTCCATCCCGTGGCAGCAAGCCTGATGTGATTATTTGTGATGCGACTAGTTTAGCATATAAACGTATCTATGCCGAATGGAATGTGAAGGCACCAGCTACTGGCCAGTTATTATGTGGCAGATTAGTATTCAAATCTTATTTGAAGATATCATTAATTAACTGTTTTTAGCCCCCAACTGACACAGTCTGTGGACTTATGGATCGGGTTTCATTCGTCTATCAATCTCAGAAATTCATTCAGACGTAGTAGAGAAGCAGTATATTATTTCACAAAGGTGTAAGTTTTTTGTTGTTGAGATTCTACGCAGTATGGCTGACCAGCAGCTATTTTGTTTGCACAATGCTGCTTATATATCAATATTGATTGATTGGCAGCCATAGACCATAATTGCAATTTCAAATAACATGACTGAATAAAACACAAGCGTTTCTACTTCCACAATCTGACCAAACTATTCCACAATGCAGTATAATTAATTATAAGATTTTTTGAATAATTGTTGTTTTTCATTTATAATCATCTTTGTCTATACCTCTCACAGAGATGGAATATATGTCAACACAATTCTTGAAACTGCCAATCTCATCCAACATGTCGCCATGCCAACACATCATAAAGGTCATATCCTGGACTTATTAATAACTCGTTCGTCTAATGACATCACTGACATCATTATTAGCGACCCTGCCATATCTGATCATTATGCTGTTATATTCAAACTTCCCCTGACTAAACCTTGTGCCGAAAAGAAAAGTGTTACATCACGTAAATACAAAGACATCGACATTACAGAATTCTACAACGATCTCCGTACTACTTCAGTTATTACATCACCAGCTTCAACTGTATCTGCTCTTATTACTCAATACAACTCTTCACTGTTAAATGTGTTGGACCGTCATGCTCCAGAAATAAGAAGAACTGTGACAATCAGGCAAAATACCAAATGGTTTACAGAAGAAGTTGCATCTATGAAAAGGGAAAGAAGAAAGGCTGAGCGACGCTGGCGTAATACACTGTTGACGGTGCACAAACATATCTATTTAAGTCAATGTAAATCTTTGCATCGATTAATCAACTCCAAAAAGACAGAATACTACTCTACATTGTTAGAAGATAAACAATCCGACCAGAAATCCATGTTCACCATAATTAACACTCTATTACACAGGAAACACGAATCACCTCTACCAAAACACGATTCAACCCAAGAACTTACAAATAGGTTTGCTACATTTTTTGCTCAGAAGATCCAGGCAATATGGACCGACCTGCAAAAGAGTCAGCCAAACAATAGACAACAAGAACAATGCAGAACAATCATCAGCCCACTAAAAACTTTCCAGCCTGCCACCAGAGATGAAGTTAAAGATATTGTAAATAATTCACCTAATAAATCATGTGGACTTGATCCTATACCAACTTTTCTCGTTAAGAAATCCCTGGATGTACTACTGCCAAGTATCACTACTATTGTCAATTCATCGCTTTCTACTGGTCACGTTCCAGCCCTTTTTAAACTAGCTCTTGTTTCTCCTCTTCTCAAGAAGTCACATCTTGATCCTGATGTCTTGAAGAACTATCGCCCTGTCTCAAACCTTACATTTCTCTCAAAAGTCACAGAGAAAGTTGTCGCTAAAAGATTGATCTCTCACTTGCATTCCAACAGTCTTATTGAATCTATGCAATCAGCATACAAACAATCGCACAGCACAGAAACAGCTCTAATACGCGTTCAAAACGACATACTCATGGCACTTGATCAACAGAAAATTGTGATGCTTGTTTTATTGGACTTATCTGCCGCTTTCGATACGGTTGACCATTCGCTTCTTCTAGAACGTATGTCAAGTGGTATGGGTGTGGCAGATACTGCGCTATCCTGGTTTGAATCATATCTCTCAGATCGACAACAAAAGGTTTGCATCCGTGGATCAGTATCATCACTACACAAGCTAAAGTATGGCGTGCCCCAAGGATCTGTACTGGGTCCTATCCTTTTCACTGTATACACATCACCACTTGGTGACGTAATCCGGCATCACA
Organism: Saccoglossus kowalevskii; assembly: GCF_978046115.1. Lineage (NCBI taxonomy): Eukaryota > Metazoa > Hemichordata > Enteropneusta > Harrimaniidae > Saccoglossus > Saccoglossus kowalevskii. Next base: position 12,786,290 of record NC_140648.1, read on the forward strand.
ACATTAACTTTCATCTCTATGCTGACGACACACAACTATATTTATGTTTCAAGACCAAAGATATTGACATCAACATATGAAAAGTGCGATCAAGGATATTCATAATTGGTTAACATCGAATTTCTTAAAACTCAACTCGGACAAGACGGAACTGTTACTTTTTGGATCTCGACCAAATCTGGCCAAGTTAAATTTACCATCTATACAGATTGAGGGTTGTACCATTGTGCCAACAACATCTGCTTGTGATCTTGGCATTGAGTTCGACAAGCATATGACCATGGAAAATCGTGTGAATAGTATTTGTAAATCATCATACTTTCATATACGCAATATTAGTTCCATCAGGAAGTACCTAACTAATGCAACCACAAAACATTTAGTACATTCATTTGTTACATCAAGGATTGACCATGGAAACAGTCTCCTCTTCGGCATTGCCCAGACGAACATTCGTAAGCTCCAACTCGTTCAAAATACTGCGGCACGCCTCATCACAAGGACCAAGAAATTTGACCATATCACTGAAGTTCTTTACAACTTACACTGGCTTCCTGTTCAACAACGCATTAATTTCAAGATCATGTTAATCGCCTTTCGTGCAATTCACAACACCCTACCATCATACATTTGTGAACTGTTTGCATCTTACAAACCTACCCGCAGTCTACGCTCCACTAATAATCTTCTCCTGAACGTTTCGAAAATTAATACTAAATCTTACGATCAACGCGCCATCTGCCATGCTGCACCTGCCTTATGGAATGAACTACCTCTACATATCAAACTATCTGACAATATTGACATTTTTAAGAAGAAACTTAAAACTCGTCTTTTTAAACAGACTTTTGAAACTCAGTAGTTTTTCTTTGTTGCTATTAATGTTTTATTCATGAACTCTACTAAGCCACGCCATATTTTGACCAAATTCCTTTATCGTCCTCAACGATACAGTGTGATTACTAAAACAAAGGAGGCTCTAACCAATTCCGACATTTTTGTTACGGACGATTTATGTCGCGCTGATCTAGTAAGGAAAAGGAAGCTGAAATCTATTTATTATGTCCCGGGCATACGAAGACGATAGGCGTGTCCGATTTCAAAATGGTAAACTTTTCATTGACGGACAAAGTAACACTGCTGTAATTAAGGCTTGACATTCCTATCCAAGGTTTGAGTATTTTAAATACTACGCATCTGTGGGAGCACTATTTGGTGAGGTATTCAAATGTCTTTTGTTTGCGTTTGGGTATGGAAGTCTACGTTTGTACAGTTTTTTGTTACTTGTGTTTGTTCCATTTCTTTTTGTTTTGTTTTTGCCAACAGTACCTTTTTATGCAAAGTTGCGGGCATGTTAGTGGCTTATAGTGGCACATAAATCATGACAATGGGTGATCCCTTCAATTTCAAGATGCTTTCCCTCAACATAAGAGGACTCAACTCCAACAAAAAACGTAAATCGGTTTTTAAATATCTGCAGGAAAAAAAGGCAGATATAATTTTTCTTCAAGAAACATACAGTACAAAACAGGTAGAACATACTTGGCGGAATGATTGGGGTGATGTGATTTTCTCGCATGGTAACAGCCATATTCGAGGGGTTATGTTATCTTTCGAAACATTTTCGTCAGTGTCAAGAACTCTGTTTATCTACGTGCATCTTGAAATTGGCGAATGCTCCCTTCATTTTGTTAATATTTAATCCCCAAATTTGGAGGTAAATCAAATTAACTTCTTCACTGATATTTATAATGAATGAATGTAATGTTACTAGCGAAGACAGAATATTATTGGTGGGGATTTTAATGTGGTGCTGAATCCAAACATTGACAAAAAGGGAGGAAGTAACAACGATGGGGGGGGACTAAAGATAGAGCATGTGCTAAATTAAAAGTCATTATCAACGATTTTGAGTTGCAGGACATCTGGAGAGTTAAACATTCATTTGTTAGGAGATACAGCTGGAGAGGTGGAAGTCCGATCGGTCACAGTCGTTTAGATTATTGCTCAAAGATTTGGTTGGGACATCTGATATTCTTGCTGCAATTAAATTCTGACCATTACCCTTGCAATTAAAAGTTTGGATCACTGTAAAAGGGGTTGGGGGTACTGGAAAATGAACTCTTCAGAAGAGGACTATATTAACACCTTGGAGCGGGAAAACAATGGTTGGCGAAAAGAATTCTTGGATATCACTGATAAAAGAACGAAATGGGAAATTATGAAATTAGACAATTCAGTAAAAAATATTCCAAAGAAAAGGCTAAACTTGGGAGAGAAAGCACATTAGAGACAAAATATCATGATCTAGAATTGTCACTTGATTCCCCAAATGACAGTAAGGAAATCGTAACCAAAATGACTAATATTAAACAATAATTAGATGAAACTTATAATTATAAAATGAACGGATTAATGTTACGAGCACAAGCTCAGTGGCATGAATATGGGGGAAAAAGAAATCACAAGAAAACTTCGCAAGAATGACGACAGCACGATTACTGATCCAGGGAAAATTCTTAATGAAGCCAAAATGTATTATTCTGACCATTACAAAGCAAGAGATCCCTGCATGTCCGATTCGTTAAATAACTTTATGCTTAATTATAAAAAAGCCAAATTATCTTTATCGGACTGCGATCTATGCAAAGCCAAACTGTCTTTTCAGGAGTGTTTGTGTGCACTCAAAGAACTGCCAACTGGAACCTCTCCGGGCAATGGTGTTATTACTGTTGAATTTTACTTAGTCTTGGTTTGGAGAGTTTGTAGTTGATAGTTTGAATGAAGCTCACGAAAAATGAAACTTGGTAATTTTCATAAGCAAGCTGTAATAACTCTGATTAACAAGGGAAAACTGTTTAAAGCTGCACAATTGGCGCCCTATTTCGCTCTTAAATGTTGATTATACAATCGGATCGAAGGCTCTGGCAAAACGGATATCCAAGGTTCTATCTCACATTATTCATGAGAACCAGACTGCCTACGTTCAGGGGCGTTATATTGGGGAAACGATTCGTACTATGGTAGACGTTTTAGACCACACCAAATATAATAACATTCCCGGCGTTCTTTTATGCATAGGTTTCCAGAAGGCGTTTGATTCGATTAATTGGTCTTTTTTAAATCTGGCGCTCAAGAAATTTTATTTTGGTCTATCCTTCATTCACTGGGTCAGATGTATATATAAAAACATTTCTAGTTGCATTATGAACAATGGGGTTAGCTCTGGTTATATGAATATCAATAGAGGCACTAGGCAAGGATTTCCATTATCGCCTTACCTATTTTGTATCACAGTCGAACTTATGGCGATTGCAATTAGAAATAACAATGACATTAGAGGTTATCATATTCACGCAATATGCGGATGATACCACTGCCCTCTTGCATGATCTAAATTCTGCCAAATCGTTAATTTATGTTATAAAAAGCTTTGGAAAAATGTCTGGTCTTAAAATTAATTATGACAAAACTATGTGGATTGGTTCACTTCGTTACAGGAAAGACAAACCATTGGGTATTAAATGGCCTGACACGCCTATCGGGATACTAGAAATATATATATCGTACGATGAAATGCGATCAAATGAATTGAATTTTCAAAAAAAGAATTCTAGGAAGAATACAAATTGCCAAAACTTGTATTGTCTCTAAATTCTTGTTTCCCGACAATTTATTACATGTCCCAAACAATTATGTCAAACAAAAACGAAAAGGTGCGTAGAGATATATTAAATCTGGATCTTGATGGGGGTGGTTTAAGAGCTCCGCACTTGCCAACTATGATTGCGTCATCACAAATCATGTGGTTGAAACGATACTTAGTGTCTTACCAGGATTGTCCACAATTATATGCATAAGTATGGTGGCTTACAACTATTTTTATTATGTAAAAAACTACAAGACTTCTAAGTTGCTCAAGAAATTTTGTAAAGAATCACTTGCCGATTGTGAATTTGAAGATTTACTAGATATCACTAGATCATTGGCAAACCTGAATACACTGCTACAAGTCATCACCAGAATTTAAAGTGTTTTTGGAAGCTATAGTTTACAACACTGCTGTTTGTGCTATATTTGGGCCAACTGATGATATACATAAACTACTTGAGTTTTTGCTTGATGATGAGGATGTGTTTCGCCGAAATGTGACATATATGACAGATATGCATAGCAAAGTACCAATAATTTTTGATTTGATGACAAAGGTTGACAGTCTTCATCCTTGTGTACAAGGAAGGCATTATTAAGGAATTAATGGTAATTTCATTGAAACCATTTGAAAAAAGTCCACATGGCAAAATACCTGTCGATAATGAGGCTGAATCAATGGCGTTTTATCCAAATCTTATATTTTGTTCTGGAAGAGGAAAATATATATGTGGCAGATAAAATTCTATGAAATCTGGATGTGCAAAGAAACGTCGTGGCCATGTGTCACTACTACCTGGAATCTTCACTGTTTATTGTCAACACGGTAGGTTTTATTATTATTGTTTTTGCCTGTAGGTTAGACAAAGTTTTAAAATAGTTATACTGTATCTGAAAAATATACTTGATCTTGGTACAAAATGTAACGGTTTTTTATCTACATGCCTATTTGCATATCTTTTACACCATAGATGTTATTTGTTTTGATATAGAATATTAATGAATATTTGCAAAACAAAAATAATTATTACTCATTTAGTGATTTGTCATCCTTTTCAAGGTATCTGTTATGGATACTTGTGAGTCTCAAAATGTATGTCCCTTTCACAATGATTAGGACAAGGTGAGTTAATACATCATGTTGATTGACTTTCATGAAGCAATTTCAGGTGTTTCAGGTTTTGTGTGTATAGTTCATTCAGTTGATTTATATTATCTATGTTGTTCAAAATATTACAAAAGACGACAAAAGACATAATTGTATACATTTGTACATCAGTTTCTTTTAGTACTTACTTGTCTCTAACAAAATGAATTCAACATATATTATACAAATTCAAAATAGAAAATACTAAATGCCCAATTCAATTTCTCCTATCAGTAACAGCAATCCACTCAAAATTTACAACTTACCACAATGTCAGTAAGTATAACAATTTAGTACTCGCCCTTTAACAAATAGGCCAAACATTAGAACTGTTAAATGGGTCTACGTATTAAGATATACCACAGAACAATCTATGTTTAGTTCTCAATACAGGAATATGAAAAAACTGAGCGCGCGGTATGCTGAATAGTGCGACGGAAAGGCCAAATCAGTCGCACAGACAATGAAAACGTCAAAACACACGATAAGCGCTAAGTAGCCAGATTCATTGAACAATCAAGAGAAAATCACTATAAATGCAACAAGTTATTCACTGAATCCGGTACTCCCGAAACTCTTCACTGATAGTGTACTCTAAAGGGCGGTAAATTCAAAGGACGATAAAATACACTATGTCGTAACAAAAAATTTAAATTATACGCTTCATTAAAAACAACTGATACGGGGAAATTACTAAGGAACCTTAGATTATAAAACATATGGCATGCACTTATTGAAATGGGTCCAACTGAAGTTTTTTATGGACACAGTACTAGTATACGAGACTTGCGTATCTTCAACGGCGGTTATGTTGGTCCACAAACTTGATTTCTTCGTGCACAACAAACGATGCTTGAAACACTTCAAATGATCCGGAATTTCTGCCACATCCACGCCGAGTTTCTCTGCAGCTTGATTATTGACTTTCCGAGCACATAGTCCGTCAAAAATGTAGAAATGTTTCGGAGACTTCTTGTCGCACGTCAGCTCACAACATCCGCAATGACAACCGCTCCCTTTGTCTCGCTCTTACTATGCTCGTACCAATTGCAAGAAGGCCGGGAGTCCAATCTAAAATCCCTGCAACTCTAAATATGAAAACCCTAACCACAGCCTTCATCCCTTGTCTATTTCTTACACTAGATACCAGCCGATACCCCCCCCCCCCGCTCATAGGGAGTGCGGACAGTTGATTGTAGTTCGTGGGCTTCCTGTGCCCTAACTGCGAAATTTATGTCATCTAAAATTATAATAGTACTATAAAATAATACAACCTTTGGGACAAAAAAACAACAACAAAACAACGCGCTGACACAGTACAAAGTCATAAACGGTGCGCAGCAAAACCCTCTACAAAAATCAACTGGTCATCATGTCCTACGCGTGTTGAAATCATGACGTCACTCACATAGCAACTTTCCAAGACCAACTTGTCAACAAAAGTCACGCCGTTCAGCCCGTACTGCATCAAAGTAAAACGCACTCATATATATGAAAACACAAGAAAATTCCCTATCGAAGAAATAGCATGATAACGAACATAAGAAATACTGCTTGCTCTTAGGAATATATGTACAATATAATAACTCAAAAACTTGGTCACCAACATAAGTTATGCAAATTATCCTTGACACCAGAAAAACGCAAAACAAAACGCGCTGGTTAATATAACTCAATATGCTTGGTACTCTCCAACTAAATAATAAAAATAAGGGGCTCGTTCACAATACAAAATGAACTCCTCTGGGTGATTTTAAACCAATCATGTGTGGCCTACCTACACTAATATCCTCTTTTGAGGACAAAAAATTAAGCCCATGGGTTAATACCCATTGGCGCAACTCGACAGAAGTCGTGGTTACACATGCATCATATTAAAGTGTTGCTAGTCTTTTAGCCTGAGACTACTAGCACAACTAGTACTGTAACTTTATAAGTACTCAACATTTTTATTAAAATTGTCATTCAATATTAATTATTGCACTCAATAAACAACATTGAATAAATGTTAGTTTCAGACTACTTTCTGGTCATGGCTGACAAATACTGAGTTTGATCCAAATGTAGCCGAAATACAAACCAGTACTGTGATATAAGAGATACACTTGTTTTTAGTTTTGCTATGAAAACAAACTGTACCCGTTAGTCTGTGCTCAGGAACGATGCATGGAACAGACTAAAAAACACTGATTAAATTTGGCCCATTGTTAAGGTCTAGATCTTTAGCACAGGCTAACAACGAGTGTGCGTGAATGTTTAGCTCAGGCTAAGCGTCCAAAACATTTGCAGATTTACTACATTTGCTTTGCTATTTTTTTATAATTGTAGAACTGAAACATATACATTCCTAGTTACTGTACTGAGTATTCATTGTTAAAATGGCTGAACACTTTTGTATATTCATAGCAAGATTGGGCGTTCCACAGCCTACGGCAACCACATTTTGTTCCACGCGTGAACGTAATTGGGTCTTTCTGATTAGACCAAATCTTAGTCTGTACTTCATGTAGCGTGTTTGTTGAATAAACAAGATTACACGAGTTTTTTCTGTACCAAGCAAGTCTCGGTGCAAATGTAATTTGCATCATCAAAATGATGTCTTCATCACAGAGCTCCACCTACCAATTTGAATAGTGGATGGTGGAAGGAGTAGGCACAGCCGACCAATTTACTTTGGAAATGTTGAGGAGAAACTCAACGATAGTGGCATGACTTATCTGGATACTAGAATGATAATTAGTGAATGCAAAACGTTTTGAGCACATAAAAAAAATTCATTTTCGTTCACTATGTATTTTGTAGTCTGCCTGGAGAAGATTGACTGACTGCATGACTGATCAACCTGCTTTATACTTTGCAACACTGTAAACAAAATGAGTAGCAACACATTTTGCATTCATGGTACATTTTATAACTATAACTATGCTTTTAGTGACATAATACAAATCTAAATTGTTAAGAAAAAAATAGGTTTTAATTCTCAATATTCAATATTATTTATACAAAATGTAACTCACTTTGTAATTGGTAATGTCACATAAATCTGACATCTTTGTCCTCATCACCGGGAAATGAATCGGAATGCAGGCCCGCACAACGATAGCGCCACCATGACAAACAATGTTCGCATTGCAACATTGATTCGTCTCCTTTGCGGATATTGTAAATTTCGCCATAACATATTATTTGCAGTCTTCATTAATGGATCTGCGCCTGTTAATAATAATAACAACAATGATAATTGCAAGAAATAACAAAAAACAATGCCATTAAATAAATTTTATTCAGACTAACATTCTTCACACTTACTAACTATCTCACATGTACAAACGTTTACTTTTCCATTATAAACAAGTCTATATCCAGGTACTGTACAGTGCTGAATTACAGTTTGCCTCAGCATTGAGGAAAGAAACCTTAAAATTTGAAATTAATTAAGGAGAGACAAAACACATTTATGCGCTATCAAAAAACGGTTATTGTATACAATTATTTGACGCGCATGTACCCTTGATGTACAGCTTGTGTATGATTGTCAATGCAATTTGTTATTATATGCTTCAATTCTTGAAAAGTCTGGATTGACATTTTCCATTAACTCTAGCATGTGGGCATGTATTATAGGACAATACGATCAAAGTTTCTTCATATGTCGATTTAGCCAAGATAGATGATATTTCATAATAAGAAGGGTTATCATCCTAGTGAAATAAAGACAACAATGAGCTATATTTAGTAGCATACAGACACATGACACAATGTTATAGACTGGCAATGTGATGAATAGTTTTTTTGTTACTGTAGACTATATGCGAGATAGTGATAGACTTTCAAAATCATTCTAATTTGTAGAATGCGTTTCACCCGCACCTACACAGCCAAGCAACACAACATCGTTTTGATAGGTAAATACACTGGTAGCCAATCGTGATAGCCAATTATTGAGAACACCCAGCCAATCTCTGTATCTGAAACAAGCTAAACAACAGTTAAACAGTATCTTTTTTGAGTAGCAGATTTTTCACGAGATAAATAGAAACGTCTGTAATAGAGCCTGTAACTTGTCCTCCTCCAATTAAATAACGAATATTACAATATCCATTTTTCTTTAAAATAAAATTTGTATATATTAAAAATACTCAAAAACATCAAGGAACATCAAGTATTTAAATTATTTGTTCATTCATTATTTTCAATTTGATGGAATTCACTAGCATACCATTTATTTTTCTATTTACAGATGATTATAAATAAAGATGATGAAGATAATAATTAAATAATTTAAATAAACTATTCTGTTAATTTTACATTTATATTAATAAATAAATTGTAGTTGTACTATCATACCTGTAACAGCAGGTTAATCTGTTGCATGGTTGTCACTTGTGTTTTATTAACAGTTTTCCTTTTACTTTTTGTTCGTGTTGCCTGGCTTGATACTTTCGTTAGTTGTTTAAAAGACGATTGATTGACATATGTTGGTTGTTCTGATGGAGATGGCGCTTGAGTAGATTTCATTGATCTAACAACCTCTAGCAACTGATTTTGGCATGGTCTCTTACCTATAAAATGAAAGAGAAACGTTTCATAACAGTTAAAAAACATATACATTAGATAAAAAAAAATGTTACACACCGAAAATAACAAGTTAACATTATAATGTAAGCAACGTGTCACAACAAACCGCTCGCCGCCGCCATGTTCGCCAAGTAATCGCAAGCAGCACACAGAGAGGTCAATACCCGAGATTCACTGTCAACCAACGCGCACAAAGTATAGATCTGCGCGAGAATTCGGTACTTTGATCATGATACTTCCGTGAAAATGCAACTTGGATTTGCTAGGCGGCGAACGTAAAAAAATGAAGATATTTTTATCAAATTTTTGCACTCATATTATTTCATTTTCGGCTCCTGTTCATTCGGCGGGTTCGCGAAACAAGGGATAAAAAAAGTCTGGCCTAATGTCTATGTATTACAGATATGTTAATAGAGGTCTTTCACGTGACGTCATTAACCCGGAAGTCGGCCATTTTGGAGGTCCTACAATTGTGTCGTCTGCGTCGTCTGTGTCGTCTGCGATCATAACAATAGTACGCGTAAATAGATTGATTGTTTGCTAGTGTATCTGTTCATTTCCTTCAGTCATTTCCATTTACTTCTTTCATTGCAAACATGTCTGGCTCTAAATTGAAACCTAAAAATGCTCTCTGTCTGTATCGTGAAACACTTTCTGGTGCAGAACAGCTACGTTATGAAGCAAAACTGTCTACTATTGGGGGCTGTGACCCTTACGTGGTTGATGCTACTAAATGGTCTGCAGACGTCGCCTTGTTACCGTCCGTGACATATCCAGATATTGTGAATTACCTGGTTTTCAATCCTAGCCCTTACACACTGGATGACTTAAAGTGTTACAAAGGTCTTGAAGCCTACAACCAATTTGTTTCCGGTTGGGTGAGAGAAATGAAAACATTTGTGTGCAATGAAAACATTGTAGTATCTGCTAAGGTGAGCACTAATATATGGCATTGTCAGTATTTTTAATAGTCCACTGTTTTCTCAGTCGTGGATGTCCTTTTGTTAAGAGATATATGTCTGTTGAAAATCTCGGTCTCAGTCTGGTGTGTTTTCTATTAACTATAACGAAACATTACAATTGTTGTACATCTTGTGCTTTGGGGCTTCAATTACCTCATATTTATTTTTTTACACAGGTCATGCATTCTCAGAGAATGAGTGAGAAGCCTCTACAGCCCTGGATGATAGCGAAACAAAATGGTAGTGTTCTGTGTGCTCATTGTAACTGCATGGCTGGTCTTGGGGAAACCTGCACCCATGTGGCTGCAGTTCTGTTTGCAGTGGAGGCTACTGTTAGGATTCGAGACTCCAAAACAGTGACTGATGAAAAGGCATATTGGCTTCTACCATCATCTTTGGAATCTGTGACATACAAGAAAATGAATGATATAGACTTTACATCAGCCAAAACAAAAAAGAAACAGTTGGACTTGGCATTACAGACGCAAACTCCCCTGGCTCCAAAAACACCACTGGCTACACTTAACAACATACCACAACCAACAGCTCAAGAACTACAGTCACTTTTCAATGAGTTTCATCTAACTGGGTCAAAGCCTTCACTGCTCTCGTTGGTTCAGCCATTTGCTGCTGGGTTTGTGCCACATTCCAATGATTCCATCACTGCAGATGAAAGTTACCTACCAGCTTTAACAACATTATATGATGTCAACTATAGCAACTTAAATTATAAAGAGTTACTGGAGAAGTGTTCAACAGTTCAAATAACAGTGACGGAACAACAAATAAAAAATGTTGAGTCACATACTAGAGAACAGGCTAAATCAAATAGATGGTTCCAGTTTAGAGCAGGCAGAGTAACTTCATCAACGTCCAAAATAGTATGCAGAACCAACCAAGACAGCCCTTCGATAAGCCTAATATCATCCATCTGCTATCCAATGCTTTCCAAGTTTTCAACTGAGGCCACTAGATGGGGATGTGAGCATGAAGACACTGCCTTGCGTGAATTTTTCGAAGTGATGTCTCAACACCATGAAAATGGGCATATAGAAAGAAGGGGACTTGTAATTTACCAAGACCAGCCATTTATTGCAGCTTCCCCAGATGGTGTTTTCATTTGTGACTGCTGCAGTACATCTTGTATAGAAATCAAATGCCCCTTCAATCTACGAAATGAAAATCTTGATGGCTGTGATTACCTGAAGAAGGAGAATGGCGTAGCAACACTTGTGAAAGATCACAGTTACTATTACCAAGTCCAGACTCAGTTGGGTGTATGTAATTTACAGCAGGGGTATTTTGTAGTTTGGACTAAGAATGACATGCACATTGAAAGTATAATGTTTGACGAAGAGCTTTGGGTAACAATCTGTGAACATTCAAAACATATATTTTACACCGCAATAATGCCAGAACTTCTGGGAAAATTTTACACCAGCAATCACAAAGAAGTCAGCAATGATGGTGCAGCCTCTACGTCCAATAGCAATGATGATAATCTGTATTGTTATTGTAACCAAGAAGAACAAGGCAACATGGTTGCCTGTGACAACACAGAATGTGCTCTTGTCTGGTTTCATTTCAAATGTGTTGGAATTAGAAATATACCAAAGGGAAAATGGTTTTGTCCTGACTGTAGGAAACTACCAGAATACAGGAGGAAGAAAAGATTGTGTGATGCAGCCATATTGACATTATGAAACAGTACATCTCTCAATGTTATGTAGTCAATATTTATTTGCATTTTTTCACCCAGTATCATTCTTTTATATATCCAATATTTATTTACATTTCATTACAAAATATGATGCAGTCAATATTTAATTGCATTTTTTCACCCAGTATCATACTTTTATATATCCAATATTTATTTACATTTCATTACTAAATATGATGCAGTCAATATTTATTTACATTTTAGTGAGTGTGCCTCCAATGTTAAGCAATATTTTGTTTACATTTTTATTATTTCCAGTACAAGGCAGCCAATGTTTATTTTTATCCATTTTTTTTAATTTGTACAGTAGTTTAAATTCTGACATTTAGAAAAGAAATTATGACACTGATAATGCTACATGATATCAAGACAAAATATTTTATTTCATATTTACAAAAGCATGCTATTAAGTGGGTGTACATAAAAAGTGTAAGTACCTGTGAAATATGCCTGAATATTGTTCAATTAAAATCTACAACAGACTCAGAGAGGTTTGCTAATGAACAACATACGTGTGCTATTTTGTCTACCATTGTTGTACCCTGGTCATCTTTAGAAATAAATAAATTGATTGGAAGAGTACTACCCAGTATTGTATATTTCTGTCGCACCATTCCAATGACCCTTTCCACATGAATTCTTACATTAGCTATTTTTCTGGTTGTTTCAACATCAACTGCAGACAATTGGCTTTTTCCCCGGGTGAATGCAGGAATCTTGAGTTCTGCACAAACAGAACAAACACTCTCCTGGATATTAAAACCACGATCAGCCAGTATCAAATCTCCTGGTAATAAATTGTCAAGAATGCCACTATTTTCTGTAATGTGTTTGTCACTCACTCTACCACCCCAAGCTCTAGACAAAAATGACACAGTACCCTGTGGTGTAATGCCCAGCAAAAATTTGGCTGTATTGTGGTGTTTATAGGAAGACCATGTTTCAGCACGTGCTTTCAGATTTGATGGTCTTTCTATAAACACCTCAAAACAGTCAATAATTACTGCACATCTAGAACCACAATGCTGTTTAAACTGCATTGGCATAGTCATCTTCAAAGTCTCCCTATCTGGCCAAAAAACGAATGGTTTTGTGCGAATGTACATAACATTAATAACTGAAGTTATAATTCTTGACACTGAAGCAGGTGAAATGGAAAACTCATAGGCTAAAAATTGTACTGACAAATTCAATCGAAGTCTCATTAATGTTAACATAAACATTCTAAATTTGTCTAAAGACGTACGAGGAGGTAAGTGTTGTTCTATGAAATTGTACAATGAAATTAAAATGGCAAATGAAGAGATGCCAGTAAAAAATTTTACTTTTTCATTGTCTCCCTCTAAGTCTACCTGTGACATTTTATTTGTATATTTAGAAAGTTGTTCTTTCAATGATTGGTTTTCTGTTCTTAGAGCTTGGAGTTCATTCTCCATTGATTTTAACATAGAGGTAGTTAGGTCTGTTTGAGTGCCAAACTCAGTTGTACTTGTAGCGTTTTCCTTGTTTTCCAACGCCAACCCCTCTTCCACAATGACGATCTTTTCCTCTGCTTTTCTTTTCTGTCTATTGTGGAGCCTATTGTACCTGTTTACTGCCATTGTTTGCTTCAGAACATTCTCCCTGTGCCCGACATTGACTGTTGGCACCCAGTTTGGGTTACCTTTGTCATAGAGCCGGGCCTTTTCACCTGCGGGAGACACAATAAAATACACTTGATTATCATATTATCGATTTTCTCTACCACCAATTCCACTGGGTTTTATCAAATTTCAATGCCTGGTGATAAATAAAATTGAAATTGTAAACAGCGAGAAACCTACCACCAATAAAATGTGCCGAGCATATTCTGATGTTACCCATGTTTCGGTTTTCAAATTTCTGTCCGAGGCTAGCCAGCCATTCTCGTCGCCTTTCACTACTCAGATTTTCGCAATCTTCGCCTTGATTTACCACTACTGCTGGTAATCGATAAAATTGCAAATGTTTGTCCCGATCTTTTCGATTTGTACATCCAAAAACTACACATTTCAAAACCATTTTTGAGAAGACGATCGACCTTGTGTTACGCAATAACAACAATACGAATGAAGGCCTCCAAGATGGCGGCGCGTCTCATTGTCAAGGGAACAATGACGTCAGTGAAAGACCTCTATAGCATTTCAATATTATCACCCTATTATTCTAGTTTTTGTAAATAATATAAAAGTATAATAAATTCTTCAGGCATTGATATAGTTGAAATAAAAAAGGCTGTTTGTAAAATTATATGTAAATTATTTATTTTCACTTCAGGGGTGATTAGAAAATATAAAATCCAACAAAAATACCTTTTTATTTACATGCAACATTAAGTACCATTGTTTTGTAGTCTATGCTAAATGTTCGTGAATGTTAAATTTCTTAGCCCGTGCTAACGAGATTATTAAGATTAAAAATATTTTGATTTTGTTGATTTCGTCTTTCTATTTGAAATACTGCTAGGTTCATATGGCAGCATATTATTGGCGTTCATGTTAGAGATCTTGGCACATACCGAACGATGTGCGTGAACAGTCAGGAACATTGACACATAACAACCAATCACAAGACTGGTTACGAACCACATCGAGGTCACGACTCGGTTAGCCTTGCTCAACTGGTTCGTAACCAGTCTTGTGATTGGTTGTTGACAAATGCTGAACAGGCCACTCCTCCAACTGTGCCGTGCGTTCGGGCAAACCGTTAATTATTTGCAAATGAAGTAAATTTGGGTAGTTTTCTTGATTTATTCTGCAGATATAGGTAACATATAGGTAAGGCTTTGGCGAAATTTGAAAGAGCAACTAATATTCTTCAACCTGGTATTTTTTATAAATTTTATTTTTCATTCTGTTCGTCTGTTTTTTCCAGTTTAAAAAATATGAGCTGGCTGGAGCCTTCATCTCTTGTCTATTTCTTACACTAGATACCAGCCGATACCCCCCTCGCTCATAGAGAGTGCGTACAGTTGATCATAGTTCTGGGCTCCCTGTGGTATGGACATGACGATGAAGTGCAGCTAGATATTGCCCGATGCTGTAGTTTATACAGTTATGAGACAAGCTGAAATAGAACCCTTGATAAGGGGTTTTCATTTAAGCGGCTGAAGCCAGCATGTCAGAGCAGAGTCTATAAGAGGGTGTATTGAAGCCGAATTCTGCACTTTCATTTTTGCTGGCTTTGATAATTTTTCTGAAGCAGATGAGGCAAAGATGGATTGTTTATATATAAAGTTCAACTATAACATAGTTGTTGTTTTAATGCTAAATTAAATGACATGCATTGATTTTGCATTGCATTTTTTAGGTAAATAAGCATGGACATTAAGCTACGGATCTTGCACATACAGCTATAATATATTAAGATGTGGAAAATAAGATTAACACTATAGAATTTCATGCTTTTAGGCAATTGAAATGCATAGCAGGAAGCTTGTATCTATTAAAATTGGATGCAAAGTGAGAGGCACACATCTATGACATATCTACAATCACCAGCACCATTATTTTATATATGGTTATTCTTACCTTCAAGTAATTGTCATCAAAAATAACCTGTTGAAAGTTTAGATATGTTGCACATCAGAATTCATTTGAACTATTAAAGTTCACTTATATCTAAAATACTATGCTAATGTGATAAACTTTTGAGATTGTAAACAATTCATACTGTCAGATTATAGATATCAAAAATAATAGACTCACCATAATGTTTTGTTTGTATACTAACATTATCTAACAGTAATAAATTAATTAATTCAACGTGAATCAAAACCTGTGATAAAAAAACAATAAAAATTAGATCCACAATACAACTAAAAACTTACCTGTTTTTTTCAAAACATTCATTGAATGAATTTTGAACTTCTTTGTTATTATTAAACTCTCTAAATTCTGGAGAACCTAGAAAATTGTTAAACAAGCCATGCATGGCACAGTCCCCGTTAGTTATCAAATATAAGATATATATTTTTTTTATAGTAATATAGCTGGAATATAACCATGTCAGGAATATGATTATGATGATTGTTTAAAATGAAAGTCTGATCGTCAAACAAGTACTTGTCTATATTGAGAGATATTGCTCTGGAACAGCATTAATTAAAACAAAATCAGCCATTTTAAATACATGTATATATCTATAACATGATGTATAACGAATATATAAAATTGGAACATAATCAGTCAAAACAAGTCAGAGATATGGGTATAGAAGCCCATTCATTAAAACAAAATGGCCGCCAGTCAGCCATTTTTAATCCGATCTGAAAAATAAAATTACGTGCATCAGGAACCTGCTATATTAAAGTTTGAACAAAATCCATTCATAAATGCAAGAAATGCTTGATATTTGATAATTTTTTTAGCACTAAAATGGCCGCCATTAGCACAAAAATGGCCGCCATTCGGCCATCTTGAATCAGATCGTTGAACAAATTGATGTTCATACGTATAATATGATGTATGTGTGAAGTTTGATTATTATTATCCAGGCATTTTTAAGATACAGGTCCGGACGCACAAGGGTCAAAACGGGGACTAAAAATGTGATGTCTTCATGTGAAGCTTGTCAGTACGAGAGCATTTATTGTTGTCCAGTCACTACAATCCTCATATCAACTTATTTTCTAAAGGCCAGGTAATATATTTAAGGGTATTTACAGGTGAAAATGGAGGCACGTTTGATCAGCTAATATGAAAAACAATACAAAAACAAAAACAAGTATGAACTAAGTTCTGGTTTGTTTGAATACATGCTTCCTTGCTATATAAAGGCAATGTTCTGCATTATAACACCATGGACCACTACTGAATCTCTGGATCAGTGCACAAGGCCCCCTCCCCAAGAAAAACCTGAATACACATACCAAGGTGATAAGTTAATGGATATGTAGCAGGCAAACAAGTCACATAAAACAGTAAGTTACCATACTCCAAAAACAGAGTAAAATTTGAACTGTTTGTCCTTGGCATTAAGCTCAAACAAAAAACAAAATGCTCATTTTAATAGTCACAGAAAACTAAAATTCAATCTTCGTACAATAACATTTTGTATTGAAATACTTGAATTGTGAATGAAGTATGAACTTTGCATTATGTGTAGTTTAAAGTTGAAGGGTAAATGGAAGACAATTTTAAAAGAGTTTGTACATAAAGAGAAAACACATGATGCTATGCTTCATTTTAAATTTTGATATTTTCTCTACTAGGAACAATAAAATGCACATATTTTTAATGTAAACATTTGTGAACATATTCCCCCTCTACTGCATGTGTACAGAACAGTGTTGGCTGCAGTGGATTGTGGATTGTGTGCAGCTAGCTGAATTGGCAGCTGACTATGTATTATAATGCTGGACATTCCCTTTAAAACCAAACACAAACAACACCTTTCGCCCTAAAACATACTTTTTTAATTCTGTATTAATTATTCCTTTGTATTCAACATTTACAATCCACAAATTACTGTGTTGCTGCATTTTAAGAACTTTACCATGACTCGCTTAATTTTCCGATTTAGTGTAAGCAAAGGCCAACATAAACTTTAAGCAAATAAGAAACAAATCATGTCTAATAGATAAAGGTATAAATTTTGTACTACTTTTCGCTTATGAATATATTATCTGATAATAGTTTGTAAGATATTTTAGGGGTTAATTGTGAACTGACTGCAGGTATGGAAAGAATTGAGAACAAAGTAAATTAAGTAAAGTAAGTACTCACCTTCAAAATAAAGCCCTTCCTTTCTTTCAGTTTTCTGAAATATCAAGCACACTCTAGCATTGGTCTTTTGAACCCAATTCTTCACCTAATAAAATAAATGCACGAGATACAATTTAGAACTAAATCTTCCATGTATTCTGCAACACTTCAGTGATTCGCATTATGTAAAGTGGATATGTAAAATTTATGCCACATTTAATAATCACAAAAAAAGCAAATGTTGATTACAGCAATTGGAGGACTAACACTGGACATGTGACATATGATGGTAAAAATAATAGAAACTGTTATCACTCACTCCTAGTCACAGATTTTGAAGTCCTTCCCATGATATCTAAGAACAAATCAACATAATAATCAAAGAAAGCTTAGAAAGAACTCCTGTGTGCTGAGAGTATTGGAGACAAGATACAATGCAACAGACCATCTATGTACCAAGTTTTATTGAAATGAGATGATAATTATGAAAATAATGGATTTTACCCCAAAACTAATCAAGTTTGCACATTGACCTAGAGCATCTATGTACCAAGTTTCATTGAAATTTAATAATCAGTACTGTAAATATCCATTACGGGAGCAAGACGCTAATAACCTAGCCACAAAAAAAAAAGTTGCTAAGGCAGTTACTCGGGTGCGATAAAATATCGATGTCTTGTGGAGTTTGTTTATACTGTTTTTGAATATGGGTCGTAAAAAGTTAGATAAGCTAATTAGAAGGCAATGTCTGAGACGAAGTACTCATAAATACTTTCTTACGGGTGGAACTATTTTTTTGTTTTTCACGATGTGTTTTTTATATACTCTATAATTATGACAATAAACATATACTGTTGAAAATGTTATTTAGTTTAGAGCTCCGTGGAGTTGTTTTATCGCCATATTTTAACATGAGTATTCAATCTGGAATGGCCTATTCACTTCGCTCTTGCGCGTAGTGATATGTAAATGTGATCTTTATGCAGTCTTAGTCTTATAAAAACAACTGGTGTCCAGTTAAATTTTCAATTACGCTTTACAGAAGCGTACATGATTTGTTCCCGTAATTGTATCAGTATGGCCATTTTCACGGATGAACGGGGAGTTGATAGAGTGAATCGATGGGTAGTCGCCAAAGTACGACAAATCCACGCAGACACTAACACGAAATACTTGTACTCTTTTCCGTTTATATTGTTCTAAGACTTATTTTAAATGATCACGAAAAATGTGTATGATTTCTGTACGATCGTGATTTAGTAACACCAAACGCGCACTCCATGTGAGTTTCTAAACTGACAGGTCAATCGATGTCTAAAAGTAGTTCCAGTCAGTACACAGTATACAATGGGTTCTACATATATGGTTCCATACATCAGACATGACTTTGACAAGGAACAGTGGATGTCAGTTGCTAGAATAATATAATTTGGATGGAAACAAGAGGGATATTTCCCAGTTAATCTGGCACCACCATGTCTTGAGCATTGCTTTTATGGTTGTGTTCATAGCAGCATAGCTGAAGCATACGCTTTATTTTTACCAGAGTCAGAGGCCCAAGCGATTCAGTAAGCAGTTGATAGTTTCACCAGTGTAGATGAAGATGAATTGACTGATATACTTTATAGCAATCAGTGTAAATCATTACCTACATACCATAATATAGCTACCATTGTAGACGAGATAGCACTCACAGAAATGATACAGGAACCTATGTATGTTATTGATTGCTGGCAGCAAATGTTCAAATGTATGCCATTATCATATGCTGAGTTGTCAGAAATATATGGTAAACTGAAACCTACAGCACGGACGGTTTTGAAGATTTTGAATTTTCCAGACAACCTATCTTTTATAGAAAATGAAGTTGGCAACCATCTGCAACGATTTGTACGTTGACTTGATGAATCCATGCTGAATAAGTTCCTGTGATTTTGTATAGGTGCAGATTTATGTATTAAGGATGAAATATCTGTGCAATTTACTAGTTTAACAGGGCTTGCACACAGACCAGTTGGGCACACGTGTGGATGTGTTCTTGAACTACCAAGAGTATATGACAAGTTTTTGCAGTTCAGATCGGAATTTAAGTCAGTGTTGGATGCAAATGTTTGGGTGATGGACTTTGCTTGGATTGTTGTCCATCTTGTACTGACTTTAAGTAATGAAGAATGTATGTAGGTGTTAATGGCAGCCCATCTTCAGAAACAAAAAGGGGTTCCCAAGGTTTGACATTCGCATACCTATGGTGACGGACTGAGATATATTTCCATAAAGCATCCACTGGACAACAACAGTTGTTTTTACAAAAGGTCAGAACTGACCCCTTTCTAAAGGGATCAGTCTCAGAAGATTTTAGCTTTAAAAGAAATTTATCTGGTGTACTAAAAGTAACATCTTCCATGCACAAATTACTACGGCAATCAAAATGACCTGAATTAGTAGTGAACTCACCACACCTCATAAACCCAAAAAATGCCATTGATACTACTACAGCTTGCAAAAGGCAATCAGTAAAAGGTGTGAATACCCCTTCGCCCAGAATTGAATATAACTTGGCCACCATACCTGCTGTAATCGGGAGCTGAGTGTGCTGTAGTTGGCCTTGATGACGAGAAATACCCTCAAGCAGCAACTTTAACCTCTCTGGAGGTCCCCCAGAAGCTGATTTCAGTGGGTTTGAAAAACCTGAATTTAAATAAGCATACCGAATCCCTGATAGGTATAGCTTAATAGTAGACGCACTTAACTTTAAATGATTGTAGCAGTAAGTAACAAACAACATTAACAAATTCTCAGAAATACAAGGCAGATTAACAAAAGAGCAAGATACGTTGTGTAAACTAGCAAATGTTAAGAACTGTGAAAGTCCACTATTATAAGCCTTCTTAGTATTTTTGGACACAGCTCATTGGCTTCCACTTCTAAATTCGGATTACATCGCAATATGCTGGACACAACATGTTCTGTTGCTGTGCCATTGGAGCCAATAACCTGAACCTCTGAAATTGAGAACGTGAAAGTGCATCAGCTATACCATTATGAACCCCTGGGAGAAATTACCCCAGAATAATGAAATTGTTTTGCATGGCTGTCAAAGTGAGCCGCCACATTAACTTATTAATTGCAAGGCACTTAGAAGAAGCCTTTCCCTTTATTATAATGTTCACTGTAGCTTGATTGTCACAATTAAACCTTATCCTCTTTTGTGACCAATGTTTCCCCATAACATGGCAAGCACCACAATAGAATAGAGCTCTAAAAGTGTCATAGAGAGATCAGAATGTTCGCTCATTAGCAGCTCTGCTGGCCACCTGTCACTAAACCATTGACCTCGGAAGTACCCTCCAAAGCCTATAGTCGACGATGCATCAGTAAAAATGTCCAGAGCTGATGCA
The DNA here is from genome assembly GCF_978046115.1 of Saccoglossus kowalevskii. Taxonomy (NCBI): domain Eukaryota; kingdom Metazoa; phylum Hemichordata; class Enteropneusta; family Harrimaniidae; genus Saccoglossus; species Saccoglossus kowalevskii. The sequence continues at coordinate 12,807,469 of NC_140648.1, forward strand.
CAGTAGACTTCACTATTGAGGAAAAGATGAATCCGTTCCAACCCTGCAGGAATTTCCTCCACATCACTAATTCCATACGACAATCATTATTGATGGAGACAAAATGGTGAAGCTTTGATACTGATGCAGCTAGTTGTATTAAATAAGAGACAAATGATCTACCAGGCAAGACCACTCGTCCAGCAAAACTTAAATGCCCCAAAGTGATAACAGGACTTTTCTTAGACATCACTTCCTCTATTTTAGTGCAAATTCTAATTTTTTTGTCTAAAGGTAAAAAGGCTAACAACTTCTTAGAATTAAGCCTTATCCCCCAAAATTCAAATTCCTGTGCAGGTCCTAGTGTTTTATGTCTAGCTAAAGGAATTCCTAATAACTTGAACAACATAGTCATAATTGACATAGTACGCAGTGCACTTAATTCCCCTTTGTCCACTGTCAAGAAGTCATCTAACAGGTTTAATTTAATTCCATAGAAATGTTCAGCAACCCAACAGCATGGGACAGCATGTCGAAAATCTTTGGGCTAGATCTGCTACCAAATACTAATCTAACAAAAAAGTAATACTTGCCCTCCCATTTTACCCCATGAAAGGGCACAATGGATGGGTGCAAGGGGACTTGCTTAAATGCGTCAGTTATATCAAACTTACACATGAAAGCATCAGTACCTACTCACTTCAGTTCCTCAATAGCATCATCTATTTTAATATATGACATCGAAAAAGAAGCCGTATCAATGAGATCATTAAGACTTGTAACCCCTGGTTCATTGTGAGGAGCCGAAAGATCTACTATAAGGCGTTTCTTGCCTGAATATTTCCTTTCAGCTATACCAAGAAGGCTGATGCGATAGACAGGGAATGGGGGTAACAAAGGGTCCTATCACATAACCTTTATCTATTTCTGATTGTTAAAGGACACTGACAGAAGCTGGATCTGCCCTGGCTGATAAATTATTAGTACACTCAGAAGAGACAACTGGGACATCACTGATCCCAGTTAAGAAACCATTCCTAAGTCCTGTACACAGATTGTCAACAAAAATCCTATCCGGATGTTCTATTAACAGTTCCTCTAATTTGTCAATATTAATTGGAGTACAAATAGAACAAACGTGGAGGAATGAACAGCCTGGTCGCAAACAACCATTCTGCGAGTTGAAGTTGTTGCAAAGCTCTCTCCCATTATAGAAAACTCGCTTACGACCTCTAATATCTGTAGTGCTTTGCTGTTGATTTGTGCGTAACTGCCCTGCCTGTCCAAATCTCTGTTGTGGACAGAAGTCTTGCAAATGGAGGGTGCTGTTACAAATCACACATGCAGCAGCTTTCCGACCAGCTACTTTAACCTTTTTAGTTGGAGCCATGTAGCTGCATTCATAGAAAATTGTACATGGTATTCATAAAACACAGCTCCATAACTATTGACCATATCAATTATGTCATTTTCATAACAGTCCAATTCCTCTCGCCTCCCCGGTTGAGCATCTTGATCACACATAACTGCCTTATACCTTCCAAATGCCACCAGGAATTCACTTAAAAACATATAATGAAATTACCCTCGTGAGGACAGTTTAGTTTTGAATGCAGTTTCTGATTTTGAACAATTATTTCTATTATGTCAAAGCGTTTAACTGAAGACACTGAGAAGGAGATTATTCGCTTCGTGCAAATGATCGACGACGGGGGAAGTTGGACTAGCGACGGTTCAACAACGGTTCAAGGGATTGTGCGGCAATTTTCCGTCGTATTGGTTGAATACGTTTCAAGAGGAGTAGCGGCCGTCGACGAATGAATTTTACAAAATTGTTGAGTTTATCGTATTTTGTCTGAGATTTGAAGGATATTTGAAACTGGTATCTGGCGACGGTGAAACTAAGTAGAAGATTCCAGGGAAAGATTGAATGGGTGATGAGTGTTCTGGCAAACTGGCAATGGAACTTGGACCAGCCATTATGCGAAACATTGAATGGGACACTCACAACGCTAATATAATTAATTTAAATCTAATCAAAGGAATTTACATTTATCATTTCTTGTTAATATTCATTCGTAGTTTTATGTTCGTTTTAGATTTCTCCCAAATGTTACACAGCAATGATTTTTGTACCTACAAAGCAATGGAATAGTCCAACTACCCCTTGTTCCTCATGGCAACACATCAAAGGCATACCGTGTCCGGTGTTTTGATTAACTGTCGCATGAGCGTGTATGTAACTTTATTACGTCTACAACGGTCATTGGAGTGTCTGGGGATGTTGCAAAGTCCCTTGGTAATTCCTACCGCGTGCGGGAGTTAGGTGTAAATAGCTTGCGCCCACTGTAAGACTTATTGAACTGCTCAGTATACTAATTTTAATTTTAGCAGACCATGTTCCCACCTTACTGTGCATGCCCCCCATAGTTTCCTTCTACGTTATACCTCCTTAGTCCTCCCCCTACAAACACTGCACATCCCTTCAAACAGCAGATTCTTGGTACAATTCTCCAGACACCTGCACCCCCCAATCATACATAGTACACTATATTCTACTTCAAATCATAAGTCACCATATACCCATTCTTGCACCTTGTTGTAGCCCTACCCTCAGCAGACTTGTCCCCCCCTATAAAACCAGCCATGCCATATACACAGCAACTGATACTAGTATGACAGTGGTAACATCTTGATTTACTGTCTACCTCATTTTATTACATCTATACTGTAATTGGCAATGTTTATAATATAAAAAATACACATGCCTATTCTCTAGTTTCAGCCCCTCCCCAGATATACTTTTACAAAACCCTGATCAAAACCACATCACATCGCACTGCACCCTAGTACAACCATTCTATTCACACCTTCACTCTCAGCACTAACTACATAACCAAATTATACCTCCCCCTCAAGGCCTCAATTTATTTTTCACAATGCTTGTACCATTTATCAATCTGAAGACAGAACTATTTCCATGTCATGGGGCCACCCGGTTAAATGCAACAGCTCGATTTTTCACATGCCACTTGATTTGCAACCAATTCCGTTTGCACAGAACTCGTTCTTTCGAAAGACATTGCTCAGCTTCTGCTTTTTTGACTGGAATATTTTTCTTTATGTGTTCATAAAATGTCTGTCTATAGCATCATTCTCTTCCTTTGACCATGGTAATTTTTGTACGTGACCTGCAAACAAAGTAAACACTTGTATTAATAAGAAGCAATAAACATTAACTAGCACATTACATAGTTGCATTGAGACTCTTCCTTCAACAGTTTTGCATTCCCAACTCTCACTAGATGTTCTGTTTATACATAGACATATAAAGCTATGATGTATCAAAGGAAAATGTGAATAAATTAACGTTAAACTGACTGGAGAGGTGTTCACTTGGAGAATAAATCACAGTATATCCTTCTTTTATGCAAATCATATCAATATCGCGCCAACACAAACATAGATTCAAACAGGGTAACTACGCAACAGGAATAAAATGCACACAAGAAAACAAATCTGTCCACTACACTCAAATAACAGCCAAGGGGTCATGAAGATTATCAAGTGTAAACAAGCCCTGGTTATATAATCTTGAGGAGGTAATTTCTTGTTTTTAGCAAAATATACCTGTTTTGTGTTTGTATTCCAAGTAATTTTAAATTATTAATTACACTGATGAATCATCAGGCTGAGTGGCCCTCAACAAAACATCTCACTTTGTATGAACCGTGGAGGTCATTACTCATTACAACCGCACATACTTCAACACACACCTGACACTGGGGGGACACACGTATACCAGTACTGTGTAATAGAAATATTTACAGTCGCTTCAACGTTTGAGTGATTATTATTAAAGTAACACACAGATTTAATATTGTATATGGTTGCGTAATTATTATGCATTTGAGACTTTGTTACAATATAATCCTTTCTGCAGTTATTTTTTTTATTTCCATTGCAGTCTTTAAGATTGCTCTGCATTTCTCATCTAATTATGAGCTAGAGATTACCACACATCACCGTGGTCATTACCGCATACACATTAGTTCTCGCAGTTGTTGACCTGCATACAGCATTGTATTTACCGTGATGAGATCCAGCAACATGTCTCAATATTTTTTGAAAAAATGTAAATAGATATTTGTTATAGAAATGGGATAACTGATATATATTACTAACCTAGGGATGAGCGCTTTTGTCTTTTTGCAAGGACTGGTGTAGACTCCTTTCTTCGTTCTGTGTGACCAGAATTTGCCAAGGCTAAGAAAACAGGAAAGAAACAGACTGTGAAACAAATTTCAGAAATCCCCTAAATTTTGGGTTCAATCAGCTTACAGATATATACAAACAAAATAACAATTACTGTTTGGTTGTCAAAAAAGTCTTTGGGACCGAGGATAAAAACACTAAATTTCTAAATCAGCAAATGCTCCCCAACCCATAGGACAAGAAAGGCTATCAAATACTATGAGGTCAATATTTACCATGAAATAAAATATTAAAACAATCATCAACATCCATTACGTCTAATCCAAAGCATCCACATTCCATGCATCCATCTTTCCTTGACATCCATCTATGACATACATCCTTTCTTGACTTCCCTCACATCCATCCATCCATCCATGGCATGGCGTATATCTGGCATCTGTATATGACATCGTACATAGTTATCCATCTTAAGCATACTGATTCCATGCAGCCAAACATACATCCATGGCATATGTATATCTGGCATCCACATATGACATCAACACAGCCATCCATCTAAAGAATACTGATTCCATGCATTCATCCATGGCATATGTATATCTGGCATCCACATGTGACATCTACACAGCCATCCATCTAAAGCATACTGATTCCATGCATTCATCCATGGCATATGTGTACAGTATCTGGCATCCACACATAACATCTACACAGCTATCCATCTAAAGGATACTGATTCCATGCATCCATCCATGGCATCTGTGTATCTGGCATCCACACATGACATCTACACGCTATCCATCTAAAGCATACCGATTACATGCATCCATCCATGGCATCTGTATCTGGAATCCACACATGACATCTACATAGCTATCCATCTAAAGCATACTGATTCCATGCATCCATCCATGGTATCTGTGTATCTGGAATCCACATATGACATCTACACATCCATCCATCTAAAGCATACTGATTCCATGCATCATGCATACATCCATGGCATATGTGTACAGTATCTGGCATCCACACATAACATCTACATAGCTATCCATCTAAAGCATACCGATTCCATGCATCCATCCATGGCATCTGTATCTGGAATCCACACATGACATCTACATAGCTATCCATCTAAAGCATACTGATTCCATGCATCCATCCATGGCATCTGTGTATCTGGCATCCACACATGACATCTACACGCTATCCATCTAAAGCATACCGATTCCATGCATCCATCCATGGTATCTGTGTATCTGGAATCCACATATGACATCTACACAGCCATCCATCTAAAGCATACTGATTCATGCATGCATCCATGGCATATGTGTACAGTATCTGGCATCCACACATAACATCTACACAGCTATCCATCTAAAGCATACCGATTCCATGCATCCATCCATGGCATCTGTGTATCTGGCATCCACACATGACATCTACACGCTATCCATCTAAAGCATACCGATTCCATGCATCCATCCATGGTATCTGTGTATCTGGAATCCACATATGACATCTACACGCTATCCATCTAAAGCATACTGATTCCATGGCATCTGTGTATCTGGCATCCACACATGACATCTACATAGTTATTTATCTTAAGCATACTGATTCCATGCAGGCAGGCATTCATCTATTCATAATGTACTCATCCATTCATGAACACATAGGTTCATTTATCTCATTCAGGAAAAAAACGTATTAACTCATTTTCTATGACAGTGAAGCTAGAAATCATAGAGCTTTTCCTTACCAGGTGAAATGGCTGAATTGCTACTTAGGTCATCCTCTTGATCACTGCTTGAATCTTCTGATGCATCAATACTATCAGTTTAAGAGAGAACAGCAATATCTAAAACACGTGTCACAGGTTCGCAATGTTCATAATGTGAATTTTACAATAACGCCAGGCTAAATGCACACTGTAATGCAATAACACTAATTATGAATAAAATTCACATTTTTTCTTCCTTTTTTTCAAGCACAATCACTCTCAATGTTTAATTTACTACTTTACATTGTTGTGTTTTGTATGTCATGGCAACATATTTTCCACATATCAACAGCCTGAGTACATGTGATGAACTTCAGTAAACAACAGTATGCGCATCACATTTTTTCACAATATGTGAATCTTGAATAAGGTTTCATTATTATTCATAATTACTATTAATGTCAGAAATAAACAAACGAGATGATGACTATCCTATGCCAATTTCATTAAAAATTATATTTGTAAGTTATTACAGGACTTGCATCTGCACTATATACTCACCTTGAGGACTGATATCAATATCTTTTAGACTTTGGCCTTTATACTTGGATATTGTACCTGCTTCCATAGCAAGCAAAACTTTGCTTATCTGTGAGGCCTGAACAGTCCTTTCTTGCTGTCGATAAAACTCTATGTACATGAAAGTCATGACCCATATACTTTGCAAGGTTTTCAAGCTCATTATTCTTTAGATTCAGGATCTGGCACACAGTAGCCACATGTTTTCGCATTCTAGTTGATCTCAAAGTCTCTGGATTTGAAGCATTGCACTGCTGTGCATAGTAACGAAGACAATCTGTTCCCCTATAATACAGTTGTTTCACACCATTAGAGTTAGCAAAAAAGTAGGGATTATTTACTACTCCAACATGACAACGTTCTTTGGTTAGCAACATCACAACTTCAAGTATTTGTGAAGAAAGCAGTAGTGGGACCTTCCCTCCCTTCTTTCCTCTGGTTTCTATACGTGTAAACTATTTAAGAAGTCGTACTGCTTAGAGAGGAGACAACATCTTGATTGATTTCATCTTGGTTTCGATCTTCAAATGTTTCTAGAAGAAACTTTGAAACTTCACCACAACGTCTTCGGTTGAAGATTATAACTGATGTCAGTGTTATTTGACATAGTCTTGTCCATACATCTCGTGAACATTTGTGTTTTAACTCTCCCTGACACTGACAATTCACTTCGCAAATAATCGCTTAGTTTCTTTATGCCATCAGCTGAAGGGAGTACTTCATTTCTATTCCAGTGTGCTTCCTTCAGAGTAGTGAGAGCTGCAGCTGAAAGTTCAGAATTCCACTCTGACTTGTAAAGGCGCTGAAACTGTTCAGCCTGTAAAAAAAGTAGCTTTTGTTTTACTGTTGTAATAGTAAAAAAGTAGTTTGAATTGCACATAAATGAATGCAAATAGATTGGAATTTTTTTCCCATGAAACTTGAAATCTGATTGTGAAGTGAAATGAAAAGGTAAATGACAGCTGTATGTTGACATATAGAACTTCCGCCTGTTTTCACAGAGCAGGTACATACAAAAATAACAAGAAAATAGGCACAGGCCAGCTACTACTTTTTCAATAAACAGAGTAGATGGACAGAGTAGCTCTGCTATCCCAATGGTTATTGTCATTATTATTGCATGGAGCTTGTAGCCGACAAATGTAGTAAAAGTGAACTAAGGTCAGTATAAAACCGAAGCAGACCTGTAAGTGGTTTCCAAGAAAAAGTTGAAAATATGATTTTGGACTAAAGATGACAAAATATTCACCAAAAACAGCATGAAATGCCATGATAAGTAAACAAATGACTTGACAGTTGAAGTAGCTCCGCTGTCTCAGTTATTGTTATTGCATGGTACATTTTTGTCATGGACAAATGCACAATGTAGTAGAGATGAATCCAAACAATGTTGATAGTTTTGAAAATTCAGACAATGTAGCATTTTTAACAAAACAAAAAACCCTAATACACCACAAAAAGTGACAGTCTAAAATAGCAATTTTTCCCAAAATGACAAATTTTGCAGGATACATCACAAAGTGAGTGATCGTGATAAAACACCATCCACGATATCTACATGTACATTAAGACATTCAAATGAATGGTTTTCAGGAAGAAGTCAAAAAGAAAATTTTTAACCAGAAATTACAAAAACATTAATCACAAATAGCAATAAACATGAATTGTAATGAAATGTACAAATCTGGTAGTACTCCCCACAAAGGGTTTTGCATATCAAATCCTAAAGCAGCTGTGAGTCATTGTCTAGAAGAAAAATGACAATAGAGAATTGATAAAACACCATCCAAGGCACCTACAAACCAAATACTGAAGGAATCCTGTGTGTAGTTTCCAAGACGTTGAAAATACTGTTTTTGACCAAAAATGACAATAATATTCAAAAACTAGAAAGTTGCATACCTCCGTCATGCAGTCACACACAACATATAATTAGAATTGTATTTGCCATGACAATGATATCAACTCCAACTGGTGCCAAAGTGTTCATCGGAAATGAATGATTGAGAACACCATGGTACAATATGTTACACAAAGTAAGCAAGAAAAAGTAAGCAAAATAAACAGACCAATGTTAAAGTATTCTTTTTAGGGCTGTTGTATTAAAAATTTGACCATATTTATGTGGACCAGAAATGAAATGAAGGATGTTGTTTGCACAAAAAGAACAAATAATAACATCTTCAGAACTTACTTCTTTAACTTGGAATTCATTGCCATTTATAATTCCATTAAAAATTATTATATCACTTATTGCACTCAAATTATGTCCGGTCTTGAGAACTAGGGATGGAATATCATATTTCACTCCAGTTAATCCAGCAAGAGTTTTAACAGTACTGATCAATGTTGGGAAGTTTTCTGGTTGAATGAAATCTGCCATCCCCTTTAGTCCAAGTTTCTTTCCTTCAATCAACAATCTTCCACATTCACGCATTTGTTGTCGAATGTAATCAATTTTAGCTGTATCATATGTCACTTTTCCATCATTGTGCTACCTTTTACCATGTTTAACAGCTTTTCTTTTCAGTTGTCAAATAAGTGGAACTTTTTTTGCAACTTCACTGACATCATCTTGCTTCATTTCAGTCATAATTTTCCAAAATTCAAGACTTATATTTTTAGGCATGGGCATAAGTTGCTGCGCATAAGACTGTACTCGTTTCTTTCTGGTACTTTGTTGACTGGTTTTCTTGAACTTGCAAGTACATTCATGCCGCCACAGTTCTTTTCGAACATACATACCTTGGCAATGAATACAAAATAAATAATCACTTGCTGATTGCTTTTGTGGTGATTGTCTTTTTGTTATCAAAATACCATTGTCATCTTTCAGAACCTCTATATTGTGAATTTTGTTGCCTTTGTTGGTCAGCAATCGAAACAGCCTCCTGTGTTCTTTTGATCCTTTGGGATGACCCATAGCTTCTACTACATCATACTACTTCATCAGGATGTTTTGCCTTTATATGTCTTGCAATATGAGTCTGTGGTAGCTCGCAATAGTAACAATAATTATACTTAACGGTTCTTTTTTGTCACTTTGCTTACGTAGGGTACAATTGATTGTAACTCCAGTTTGCTTAAGAGGAGAAGATCTGTCACTAACTTGATTATTTTGAGTGTCAATAGGCTCACTAATAATCTCAAAGACAAGAAAGCTTGCTTTGATTCTTTGATTCACTGGAAACTTCCATTGACTTTTCATCATCTCTTGAAGTGCTTTCATCATCATCACTACTTGGAATGTATTCCGAACCAGATGATTCTTCATCGAAACTGTCATTGTGGCCCATGAATGCAGGGAACTGTATAACAAAAAAAACAAGTCATTGAAAATGACACAGTCCCGGTCAAATTTTTGAAAGTTCTCTTTGTGCTCGTCATATTAGCGGAGGGGTTGTCGCGAGGGTGTCCTTGAAACTTGAGTTCCAATCATCAAGTTACCCCATACACCGAATCATTTCATCGCAAAACTACTATGAATAGTAAAAAGCCATTCTACTAACAGGAAGATGGTTGGAACAGGTGCAGGATGAAGTTGTTCATGGGCATGGTCTCCCAATGCATACTTTTTCAGTATTGCAGTACTATACCATTAAGTGTATGCTCCCAATTTTCCTCTCTTATTCAAAGTGTCAATGCATCATGCAGTTCATATGTGTAGTCTCACAGATGTTTTCTTTATTTAAAAAGTAAGCAGTATGCTTGCTCAGATTATATTTGTGTGGACACAAAATATAATGCTAATGGCAAACATGGTACCATCTATTCATCTATGCATGGCACCTATCCAGCATGAACATAGAACATTGCAGAAACCATCATCATATCAATACAAATGAATAGATATTTCCTATATCTATATAGATACATAACTGAATGTAACTGGTGACCAACAGTTTTATAATCATATATTATTGCGATTTAAATCTTTACCTAAATTTCAGTTTCACTTTTTATACTTACATAGTTTCTTCTCTCAATCTCCAAATTATCATCTGAACATGAACCACTTGCAATATCATCAGATATATTAACATCATCACTGACCTGAAATGAGAACATTCTATTAATAATCAGACTAAAGTGCTCTGAATCAGAGGGCATTTCACAGTTTAGAGCATATTTTATCAAACGTGTCAGAAACCTTCTCAGTTTTTTGACAAACAACTGTAGGAGAGGTTTAACGATGAATTGGTTAGACAGAAAACACACCTCCATTTCAAAATAAATGGTGGTAAACCAAATAATTTACAATCCCACAGAAATTATCAAACTAAAAGAAACATAGAAGTGAAATTGAAAAACATACCAAAAGATCTGATATCTTATCCGTCCTGGATACCTTTTTTGGTGAGCAAACTGGAGCAACAACTGCAACATTAATACCAGCTAACTTTTCATGAGATCGCTTCAAAGATCTAGACTGCTCTGTAATAACGAATTCACGTGGCTGTCTGATAAGTATCATCTCGTTGCATGGCAGACTTGTCACTGGAGCCTTTGCTGAAACCACTTGTTCATCGACTGGACAAGTTGCCTTTGAAGCTATGGTGATTATTTGTTTGTTGTATGGAGCTGGAGCTGTGGTTGCAGCTACTGGTTAAATGCATGGAACTGCCACTGGAACTGTGGTTGTAACTACTGGTTCACTGCATAGAGTTACCACTGAAGCTGTGGCTGTGAATACTGGTTCACTGTATGGCATTACCACGGGAGCTGCGAGTGTAGTTACTGGTTCATTGCATAGAGTTACCACTGAATCTGTGACTGTGACTACTGGTTCACTGCATGGAGTTTCCACTGGAGCTGTGGTTGTGGCTACTGGCTCAAAGCATGGAGTTACCACTGAAGCTGTGGCTATAACTACTGGTTCACTGCACTGAGTTACCACTGAATCTGTGGTTGTAGCTACTGGTTTACTGCAAGGAGTTACCACTGAAGCTGTGGCTGTGACTACTGGTTCACTGCATGGAGTTACCACTGAAGCTGTGGGTGTGACTACTGGTTCACTGCATGGAGTTACCACTGAAGCTATGGCTGTGAATACTGGTTCACTGCATGGAGTTACCACTGAAGCTGTGACTACTGGTTCACTGCAAGGAGTTTCCACTGGAGCTGCTGTGGCTGTGACTACTGGTTCACTGCATGGAGTTACCACTGAAGCTGTGGTTGTGACTACTGGTTCACTGCAAGGAGTTTCCACTGGAGCTGCTGTGGCTGTGACTACTGGTTCACTGCATGGAGTTACCACTGAAGCTGTGGTTGTGACTACTGGTTCACTGCATGGAGTTACCACTGAAGCTGTGGTTGTGAATACTGGTTCACTGCATGGAGTTACCACTGAAGCTGTGGTTGTGAATACTGGTTCACTGCATGGAGTTACCACTGAAGCTGTGGTTGTGAATACTGGTTCACTGCAAGGAGTTACCACTGAAGCTGTGGTTGTGAATACTGGTTCACTGCATGGAGTTACCACTGAAGCTGTTGCTGTGACTACTGGTTCACTGCAAGGAGTTTCCACTGGAGCTGTATCTGTGACTACTGGTTCACTGCACGGTGTTACCACTGAATCTGTGGTTGTAGCTACTGGTTTACTGCATGGAGTTACCACTGAAACTATGGCTGTGACTACTGGTTTACTGCATGGAGTTGCCACAGAAGCTGTGGCTGTGACTACTGGTTCACTGCATGGAGTTGCCACAGAAGCTGTGGCTGTGACTACTGGTTCACTGCATGGAGTTGCCACAGAAGCTGTGGCTGTGACTACTGGTTCATTGCATGGAATTACCACTGAAGCTGTGGCTAAGAATACTGGTTCAAAGCATGGAGCCACCACTGGAGTGATGATTGTGATTACTGGTTTATTCGCAGTGACTGGAGCATTTGTTGCAGCTGCTTTTAGTTTCTTGCATGTAGAAATTGACATAATGTTTTCTTCAGTACCATTCTGCTTCATTCCATTAAGTGGCAACTACATGAACAACAAGGTAGAAAGTAAATACTGTCATTATTATAGTAGAATATTTTGAGGTTATCACTCAATATCAAATATTTGCAGAAGTGGTTGATATGAGAGATGCATGATCTGTATTTTCCACTTAGTGGATAATATAGACCACAATGCCACCAATGCTGTGACAGTGGTGATAACCTGTTTATCACATGACCAACTGCTAAAACTGAGAATTTGAACTTGTGTAACTTTGCTGGCATGCCATACTTTATGGTAACCATGCTTAGCCAGAGTAGTTGCAGACTGTTTTCAATGATCACTCTCATTACTGGTGTATCTCAGGATTCAAATAAACAGGATTACTGTCAGTGATTATTGTAATCCAGTTTGAAATTATTATCTAGGCGAGATAAATTGCAGTATATTCGCACAATACTTCTGTGTTGTTTTCCCATGATAACATTTAGTGTAAATTTTACCATGATTCAAGTGAATATCAGTTGTGACATCCACCCTTGAATTTCATTCAAAATATTTTTCGAAGTGATATGCAGTCCCCACTACAGTTTTATATACACTGATCCTTCAAACAGTCTTACCTTTCTTTTGTCAGTTTTGTTCTTGTTTCTTTTGGGATCACACTTTGGACAATGAATCAAGGTCTGCAACAAATTTTACAAAGAAGATAAATGACATGAAATTGAGTATTACTGAGGGGGAGGGATTCACAGTAGGTTGACAATGCATATCAGATTTTCAAAACATTAATTTTTTAAAAAACTAGCATACCTGTTGTCGCCAAAATAAGTTGTAACCATCATAATTGTATGTGATTTCCTCTCCCTTTAAGATATCTCTTGCAGCAAAAAAACATATGTGTGGTATAGAATCAATTACAATCTTTCGTACTTAAGTCTTCCCAATGAACCATCATCTTGAGACGCATCAACACTAGAAATAAAAATTAACAAGAGTTGGATAACTATTTCAAAGCTGGATTTCCAGAATGGCATTAGCTAGGTGAATTAGGCAATTTATTCATTCAGACCCCCATGTTCAGACCATGGACACACTATATATTAAATATTATATGCGCCTCACCTTTTCCACATGCAACTACCCTGCAGAGGCACCCTTACATACATGATATAGTATTAATGGTAACTCAACTCAACCCCACCCAACATAAGAAGTAGAGTTAGGAAAATCAAAAAGAACAAATAGAATTTCCCTTCCAGTAGAAAAGTCCAGCAATAATGGTTGGCTACACAGTATTGTTTATGATGGGAGTATCGAAAATTAGTGTTATTAATTGGTACAGAAATTTAATAACATAGATAATCTTGCCATAGATGTTTTGTGTATCAAATGATAGAAGAAGAACTGCTTTTCATCAGTTGGTGATGTTATAAGCATATCCGACTCTACGCTTGTTGTTAATCGTCCACGATATTCCAATACAAATTCCCCCTTTTGAATGTCTTCTTTTGCAAATACTCCATTACCTTACAAATTAAAGCACATACCGACACATAAAAAAACTGACATGTGAATATGCAAACATCCTTTACAAGTTCGCAGCTATTCACTTGAATAATTAGTATTTGTTTTCCAAAGCATTGTCAAGCTTGACTGAAACAAATTTCCTTTAAAAACATAAAATATACATGATAAATGACTGGAGTAGGAATGGTGGGCCAAAAAATTAGATTGGCTTAAAGCTCACCTCTGTATGAACATATGAATTGTTTTTCAACATTTGGGGGGGGGGGTCTTTTTTTTCTTCCAAAAATGTCTGCATTCTATGATGTTCATCTTTGCATTTTGACAATTTTTGAGTACGTCTAGATACTCTAATACGATTCATTGCCAAGGTCTATAAAGTAAAACAAATCATACATAAGAGGACAGCCAGTATATGATGTGAAATATAAGAAAATCAGAGAATGCTTATGAATAGTATACATTCTTTGAAAAAGCCCCTGTATAATCCCCGGGTGATTTGTGACTTAGTTTGTATTGTTGGAAAATATTGTTGATTCATACATATATGTACATCTCATGGATGAATTAATGGCTGGCTAACAATAACAATGGACATACTATTATTAACATTATGTTCCCTTACTTTTGTAATATAGCTTCTGATAGAGGAGACCATAGAAAGACCATTTGATAACATCTCCTTTCTATTAATATTGTACTCTCTTGCTGCTCTTGAGATTGTTTGTTACTGTTGATTAATTTACTAATAAATTGTTCATTCCATTTGTGGTTTGTAATTTGAGTCGGTTCAATGTTAGTACAATCCACAGAGGCCGATTCAAATTTAGTTTCTACTACTTGTGGCTTCTGCACATCACAACATTTTGATAAGTAAGGCATACTTCATTCGGCTTGTCTTCAGTTGTTTGTACCATATCAATCATATGCTTTTCAACATTGACTGTCCTATTAAAATCAGGTTTTGAGCTGCATGCATATTTGTTCATTTAAAATGGTCCTTGCTTTATATATAAGATTGGAAACGAGCACTATCTTTTGCAAACTCATTTCAATACAATGCTTTCTGTATGGACACACTTTTCTGGGCAAAGCAATTTTCTTCAATGATACTGTGATTAGCCTCTGTATGTCATAAGTATCCATAGTGCACTGAACACTGTAAAAAAAATATTTACTAACTAACTACTAATTTTTCAAGCCAAGAGTGTTCAGAATTTGAATACAAAAGTAGTTCAGATTACCATTGTGACTTTAAAAAACTCACATGTGAATGTCAATAAACAAGGAAATGAAATATACTGAAGCCCCACAGTGCAATGCTTTGGTAAATCTTAAAGGCAAACTCTGGCCATACAATCATGAAATCTGCATGGTTGCCATGATTACGAAATTAGTTTACCACTGCAGTCATAGTGTGAACAGTACTTGATTCGGTAACATGGATTAGTATGAACAAGTAAGTGTAAGTCCTGGAATAATGATCACATCGCAGAGGCTGTATTCTATTCTATGGAGTCGGTAAAAAGTGGCTAAGTCACCTTGGAACTGCTTTTGTATATTTATATTTCTAATTAGGCGGAATAACGGTATCGCCTCTCCATTTAGCAATAATAAAACATTGATATATTTTTACGAATAATGCCGAGTGCAAAAGAACCGATTACCATAAAAATCAAGTAACTGGCACGTGTCTTCCGAGTTTCTGAGTAATGCGTCATTTTCATGCCGCGATCGGGCAATCGCTAAAATTGGGAATAAAAGCTAAAACATACACACAAATTTGTACCACTGGTAAATGAATTTCGCTATGAACGACACGATTAATTTGATATGCCATGACATAATCGTAAAAAAAATACTGGGCGTCGTGAGAAATCCGGGCCCTCGGTCCGCCATTTTGTTTTCTGACACGGCGTTTGTGATGACTCAAACTTGTTGGCATTTATACAGTACCAATACTAACATTGTTTTTGATCCTCGAGTACATGAAATTTATGGTAAAGAACAAGATGATAGAAAATAAAAATATCTTATCCCGATGCTATGAATCACTAAAATCGTAAATACTGATCGTCTTCTGAGTTTCCGAGTACAGTACTTTCCCACAGATTACGGTCGGATATTATAACCCCTGAAAAGTTCGTGATAAAAAATGTGCAATAGCACCAGAAAAATACACGCAGACGAAACATTATATAACTATATACTTTATGGTATCGATTCGATGGATTTTGGTGGGAAAAGTAAAAGTGAAAATTGCTCAAATTCAAACTACAATACATCAAGGACGAGCAAAACCCGTTCATATAGTCACGTAAATTCAATCCTATTTTGTGAATAGAAGCACAGTGTTTTCAATAACAGAGAAAAGAAATGACACAGAATGAATTGAAATAAAGGGGGAATATAATCATTTTATGTAAAAAGTGAAACTTACCCCAATTTCACACAAACCAGTCATCCACAGAACAGGCTACACATTACGCGTACATACCGCATGTCTGCAAATACGGTGCGCATGCGCAAGCACAAACTCATGCATCCTTCATGCAAATGAATGCTTACCGTCACGCATTTCTGTGAACTTTCCGTTGGTGGCGCTAAAATGCTGCTTGTCAAAGAGTTTGAGTACCTGATGGCTGTTTTGCATACTCTCCAAGTGTATGGAGAAGAGAGTATGGTTGACGTAAAAGTGGAACCAATGATATTAACCTCAGATGGCCCCATTTCTCAGTATTTCCTTTGTTTTAA
Source organism: Saccoglossus kowalevskii (assembly GCF_978046115.1). Lineage (NCBI taxonomy): Eukaryota > Metazoa > Hemichordata > Enteropneusta > Harrimaniidae > Saccoglossus > Saccoglossus kowalevskii. The sequence continues at coordinate 12,824,187 of NC_140648.1, forward strand.
ACAGCAAACAATGTGGAGCCCGAGTGCAAGGCTCCACTTTCAGGAGGGGCTTCACATCGTTGGTGTGTAAACAGGCCAATGGCTCCACATTTCATGGTTTACCAACGCACACACACACATACAGACACACTAACTGCAAATACTCCCTTTTTGTGCTTCGCACACGGGAGTCAAAAACCATTTATGAATCTTTGGTTTTGGTTCTCAAGATAATGCGTATTTTAGTAGTCTTAATTTAGAGTATGATGATTGGCCATTTTTAGTTCAAAGAGGAATACTCTCTAAGATAGGGGCCTGAGATATCATGTGATGTCTAAAGACGTCATTCCGATCTTAAATTCCAATTGTATTTCTGGTTATAGAAATGTTGCCATGGCAACACTAAGAATTCTGGGTAAAAATTAGCAAAATGTAGGTTTTCAAGTGTAAAGGTCATTGGGTTTATCTTTAACAATTATATGCCAACAAGTATTTCTCATAATGACCATAATCTTCTGTGTAATTAGTGTTGACATTGCAACAATTGTATAGGCAGAAATACAGTAGTAATTACTCGACACACAATTTCCAACAGTTTGATTTATTATTATCTATGGTTAACATTTTCTCAATTTTGGCATCATATGTCCGACCTCCATATAGCATATTCTAAATTAAGCCCACTAAATATATGATACCTTGAGAACCAGGGATGATATCAAAGATATGTGAACAGTTATGTCCTTATTTCATCATTTATTACATGCAGTTAGTAAATAACCACATTTATTTTTCTTTGAATATTGGACGTGTACCGTTGACAGTGTTTACGTAGTATTGTAAGGTAACACTAGTTATAGTATACATAGATTATATGTGTATGTCAGTTGGAATGAATTGAATCTGAATTTGTCAAAAAATTATTTTGTTTCATATTCAGATCAAAAGTGCATTTGCTTAATTTGTACGTATGTCACATTTGGTTATGTTTAAAAAAACGCGTTTTTTCTAATGTTCTGAGTTATTTTGGCAAAATAATGCGCTTTTAAGGAACATAATCAGTGTATGTTAGTAGGTGTTTGGCTCCAGTGTGTGCGAAGCAGTTACCCTGTCTGTGCGTCACAGTTGCCTTTGTCTAATGCTATCTTTAAAATGCTTTGGTCAATGTTTACAAACTTAGCCTGAAGAAGCTATACATTCGTTTGAAGACAAAAAAAGTTTTGTGTAATTCCGTACTCATTAAGTAGTTTTTTATTTTAACTTTATGGCTTGTTCGGGTAAATTTTGTGGCTGCCTTTTTTCAAGGAACTCCCACAATTTGGCCTACTGTTATATATCTTGGCATCCACAACACTAACAGACATTATGTTTACATGGTGGGGGGACCAGCTATTTTTACATATCTTCAAATCTAATCTTGAAACAATTACTTGCAGGTTTGGAGACAACTATTTGGCAAAACATCTCTCAAAAATGACCTGCAACACTTGCGTGCATAAGTAAGAAGTTTGGAAGGTTTGGACTATTTGGCATAACATTTTCCCCACAAATTGGTAATGACCTTAGGTGACCTTTGACCACTTTGCCACTACACAGGAGCCCATTCCAAGCTGTCTTTGATGATATATTGATATAGATGAATAGTGTAACTGCAATTGGTTATGCATAAAAGCAAGCCTTGATTCAACCTCAAAGCGAGTTAGCCAACCTACTATACTATCAAGTGTTTTCAAGGAACAAAGTTAGTTACATTATTATCCCACAGCATGTAGGTGCGCTGCAGGGGATATGATCGATCCAAGTCCATATAGAGTAATATTTGTGACTTCAAACTTAGTGTGGTTATTGAACTTATGGGTCCAGTGCTGTCAGCATGTAGCGTCAATCTGATTAAAATCTGATGTAGTGTACAGGCTTATTTTGGCTATAAACTTATTTTAATTTTATTTTTCATTATATTTGTTATTGATGCCCTTTTATTTAATTATTTTACTTTGATTTTGAGATTATTTTTTTTAAATTCCGCCCTACCTACATCTGATCCGACGCCTATGTAAGTCCCGTTCAAATCTCGCGTAAGTAACAGCCAATCACAGCCCCCCTTTTATACAGGCTGTCGGTTGCTTACTTTTCAGTGTATACGGGCAATCTTTCTGCACATTATATTTTGCCCACTTGAATAAACCATTAATAGAAAATTGCTAGTATATTTTTATTTGCAAAAGAAATTCCACAGCATTTTACAATTTTTGTCATTACATTGAATATTTTTTTCACTTCCAACAAATGTGTACACTTCCAGATACATCAAAGTTCGCCAGTCATCGCTTCAATTTTACATCACTGAGCATAATTATCTAGAATGGAAGCAAAAAAATAAGTAAATTGTGTAATGATTAGAACACTGTAAACAGCTACAGTAAACAATGCAAACTGATTTTAAATTGTATAACGGTCACCGGCCCACGGCATCGACGCAGAAAATTGGAGCAAACAAATATTTCCTGATCAATTGCGATGTGTTTCAAATAAAAAATATTTTATTCCAGTCCAAATCAGCTCAATTACTTTAATAAAGAGTTATTGTATAATGTACAAAATGTTGATGAATATTTACAGCTTCAATACCGTAGACGATTTTGGCCCGATCGTCAACAAAACATCACCAGTCTCCAGGGCAGGCGACTGGAAAAAGACACTGGTGTTCGGTCGAACCGGTGGAAACAAAATCAACACTCCCAGAATAACTATGCGAAATAACGATCTAAAGTCGAACCATTCGAGTCACAATATTAACATAAAAATGATTTTCGTTGCATTTGACAATGATAAACTTACCGAAAAGCCGTGTTATTCACGGTCGCTAACGTCGGTATAATCCGCCATTTTATTTGAGTGTGTTTGCCACCCGGTGACATCATCATGTGCGCTATAGAAGGAGGTATGTGATTCGTTGACTAAAATCAGAGATAGTGGGTCTCGTTGAAATCTCGTTACATAGGCGTCAGATCAGATGTAGGTAAGGCGGAATTAAAAAAAATCACAAAATCAAAATGAAAGTAAAATAATGAGATAAAAGGGCATTAATAACAAAAGTAATAAAAATTAAAATTAAAATAAGTTTATAGCCAAAATAATTAAAGCAGATTTTAATCAGATTGCATGTAGCGTGTGATATTTTGCATAATGCTTGTGGACGAAGTCATATCTTTCATTTCTCTGTCGATCTTCACTAAACTTGGTGCTATCATGGTGGTGACAACCTATAGTGTTGGTGCTAATTTGCATATATTATTACATAATTAGCGTCTTTACTAAGTTTTTCTCATATAACTTCCAGGTTTATGCACCGATGGAACCTGCTTGGTGTAATTGTGACTACCATGGCGATGACGTAGAAAATGTATGCTAACTTACATATATGATACATATCTGATCGCTTTCTTGTTAGACATTGTTGATATATTATACCATTGTTATTGTGTGTTTTTCAAAGTAAGTGTTTATGGTTAGACAAATATATCTTTATATCACGTTTTATAAATTCTTCTGCTCATGTTATTATTATGACTTGTCATTAAATCAAAGTTTGGAATCTTGTTTTTAGTTCACCTCTGTCCATGTCATGTATATTTAGTGAGTCCAATGACTGAAAACACGATAGATTCGTGCACTGAATAACTACGTAATTTATGCATAAAAAAGTGTAGCGCAAGCAAAAGTCAGTGTGAGATAATTTCTTGTGTTGTTGAAGAATATACTATGAGTTCTTAAGTAATGATTGTGAATTGTCGAATTGTACTAACTTAATTTAGAGTAGTTTATTGCCCATAATGATCCCTTCACGACAGAAATCCAACATTGAATCTCGATTGAGTATATCGTTATCTAGCATATTCACCAGCCTTTAAAGTATCGTTTTAGCTTTATTATAGACAATGAAATTCTACGAACTGAAGTGCATTCAAATACATTTAAACGAATTTCAATGTTTCACTAGTGCAAATGTATATTGGCCAGTAAAGACACAAATAACTTTGTCTCTGGTCTGATTGTATTTGATACAAAGAAAAAGGCAAATAAAGCTTACCAATTGAAGTGCTCCGATATGTAGGGGCACTTATTAAAAAATATTTTGTCATGTTCAGGAAACCTGTTATAGAAACACTCGCCAAAAGCTTTATCTCGAGGAAAAAACAAGGTTTTTGAAAAAGGAAGCTCAAATTCTGACCTTGCATGCGTCTATATGAAATGTGCCTAAAATGTGCTTTGTGACGACAAAAGGAGTCTTATAAGTAGTTAAGTAATATAGTTAATTAAGTGTTTGTAGGATACAAAAATGTGAAATTCATCAAAATCCAATAAAGATATTCGTTGATACAGCACATTCTGGAAAACTGCTAATTGGTATGCAAATTATTTAATTAGCATAGGTACGTGCTAAAATCCACTTTGTGGTACAGGATGGATTTCTTCTGGCCGATTCAGATCATTAATCCTGATTACATTTCCTGTTTACTTCAATATTGATGAACACAATTTTATATACCCAGTATTATCATATAGGCCACCCTAAGAGTAGTAACTTGTACAACTGGACTAATTTTTCACTACCATTATTATTATTTTCACTACCATTATTATTATTATAGGTGATCAAGATGATTTTACCGCACATCTCGGAGTATTTGATTCAAGTCCCATTCCACCTTCCCGATAAGACCTTGCGTACATCTCCTCTTATGATGATGGGGGTGTCAACAGATTCAGCTACATTTTCTCTTGCAGCCAGTAGAGATGTTATGACACCAACGAATGTTCAAGTGGCTGCAGATATGACATATCTCACCCTTGGTGTAGATCATGAGAAGTGTGCTGCCCCATATATTTGTAGCTTGCCATTAATTGCATATATTGACTGGGATCATGCTCAAAGAACGTTCCTTCACAACCGTTTCTACGACAATTTTGACCTAACAATATGCAAAACTAGCTATGGTACATACATTGTAGCAAATAGTAACCATCTTCAGGAACTCAGAAGTGCATGTCAATCAGAATCAGTGGTAGTATCAATAAAGAGGAGTGATCTTAAACTGGTTAAAATATCACAGATCTTCTAGTATGATATGTTCCTGGCTCTGAGGCACACAGCTTTACATTACGGCAATAAACCATCTTATTCAACCTATTAGTGATATCAACTTTGGATCCCCAGAAGATATCCAAAAAGCCTTTCAATTCTTCAAATATTGGCGTATGTATGTAACAGCAACCAGCAACCTCAAACGTGATGCAAAGAAAGGTGCTAAAGATGATAAAACAAAGTGTGGCCACTATCACTCCAGTTGCTTATAACAATGCAGAATTACTATGTTTAGCAGGAAGCTATAGGAAGGATAATATCAGCGCTTCAGGGGAAAACCACACAACTGCAGTCATTAAATGCTCAGCCGACTTTCAAGAGTATGCTATCCAAAGTGTCTAATATTAAATTTAATTAAGGGGTAGAAGAACGTCTATCACTGAATGAAGTCAAAATACCAGCAACATCACACAGAAAGGAAAAGAATTACACGTTTGAAAACCATGTGGCTACATCTGAATACCAGTATCCTGAAACTTTCTCTATATTTCGTCAAAGGCAATGGGAATGCTCATTATGAAGGAGTTGAAGAAGCCATTGTGCTAATGAGAATGCTTTTACTGGAACAGTTCAGAGCAGTATTGAAGAAATCAAAATGTTTGGATGAAAAACCAAAATCGTGTTTCCCTTCCGGTATATTGATTGATGGTGATGAATTAACAAAGAAAAGCCACTGTCACTGTTTCGCTAATGTTATAGTACCACCAATGAATGTACTGTCAAATATTGAAAGTGACATTCATGATGGTGATGACGATGAAGGAATGCAGATTGAAGTTGGTAAAGATCTAGGCACTGCAGTTGATGATATTGATACCTATACTAAGACTGGTGCAGAAGATGACAAATTGGATAAAAGCGATGGTTATAGTGATGACCCTCTAAATAAAACTGAGAGAACAAGATTAACCAGTGTTATATTACTCGTAAAGTTAAGGATGAGTTAACTCTATTCACATAGAGACAGCAATGCAATTGGTGTTACCACGAGAATACATTTCACTTTTTTGTGGTGCCCTCATTGTACTTAGAAGAAGAAAAGAGCTTGTTAATGTCATTCTCTTGCAAAAAACTGGAAAAGATCTCAAGAGTGCTAATTCCACAAAAACAAAGTTCAGAGGGAGATTATATAACAAAGAAGCTGACAGTCACTTGGTGAAAGTTTTCTGAAGAAAGTTAGTCTACAAGAAATCTGCAAAGGGTCTTTTCCACACAGATCGCAGTGTGTTTCAAGAACTTGCAATGGAAGACAGTACAGAAAGTGCAGAGGAAGAACACTAAAAAAAAACATCTTCAAGATTTTCTGTGAAGTCAGTGATATCTTGAACACCAGACTTAACATAACATAAGAACGACAAGAGGCAGGTTACAGTTACTGACTGAGATTATCTAGTGTGTTTCTAGTGTGGTGGTCGACTCCATTACAGTAAAGGCATTATTAAGTCACAAAAAAAGACGAAGAATGTTCCGCCTCAGACGGGACGTAAGACATGATCATCCTGCTTCAAGCAGATGCCTGATTGGGACCCTCGTATGTGTTGTCACGGTTGTCTTGGTTGTGTCCGGAACTCTGGGTTCTACTTAGAGGGGCTTTGCGATTTATGGGACCTAAAATGTGGCTCGATTGCAAGGCGGGTTGGAAGGCTGAAGGCATGCGATCTAAAGCTGCAAAGGTCGCGAAAAGAAGGGTAAATCCCTTACTGCCACTAACGCTGGTATGTCTGGTTTATACTTAATGATTATTATTTTCAATTCACAGGGAGGCCCACAGCTTGAAATTGTTAGCACTTTCTTTTATCAACAGCTTGACAAACAGGGGCTCAGGTAGGTTTATTATTTATTGATACATTTTAATATGAAATTATTACAAGAACATGGCATCAATGCTACAAGACCATTTGCTGCACTATCCTTTATATTAAATAGTGACTTAGTGTGTTTATTTATATTTTAGACCATTATCAAATTGTGGAATTGTTATTCCCTCATACAAGGTACAAGAAAACAACACACTTTTATGGTATCAATAAATGTTACGTGCACTTGTTCATGGTGATACATGTTACTTGGGCTGTATTGATGAATCCTGACTCCTGGTGAAAAGTCCGCAAATATGTGTTTATTCACCTAGGACCTACATGAGCAGCAAGCACTCTGACAAATGGATTGTTGAGCGTAAAGACCAAGAATGTGTCCTCAGCAAGCCAATGGTTTATGATTGTGGAGTTGTTGTTTGTTTATTTGCCAGACAGATCTCCAAGAATGCACCATTGAACTTTAACCCCTCAGACATTCACGAGAGTAAACAAGTTTATAGTCTTTAAGGATGCTGTACACGTTTTTGGTATTGATTTTCTAAACTGATATTTTCATATAAAATATTTACTGAACCACACAAAGCTATATATTGATGGAAAGCTTATTTCACACTGGATATGAAATCGACAAGATAGTGTGTGTATGGACGTGTATAGTCACGTGATCTCTGTGTAAACACAGAAAGCCATTTTCGGTAAAAAATAATTGAACCAATGAATAAACAAATTTAGTGGAACATTGGCAACAAAACAGTTTTTCAGACGACGCTCACCACCATTCCGCGTTAATTGAGATATATATCGACATGATAGTTGGAGAAGAAATAATAATTTAGCTATCTTGAAAAAACAATGCGATCTGGTTCTTTCGGGTATTCAGAAATTAGAACGTAATTTCGAAACAAAAAGGAAAATAGAAAAATCCCAGCGCGGCTTGAGAGGGAACATATCGAAGAGTGTCTGTGCGAAAAATTAGTATAATGCGTCCACTAACACTCGAGATCAAAGGCCTGCAGTTGCCGTGAATCGCTGTTTTGTTTCACCGAGAAAACGGCAAAAACAACTTAGCAGCAACGTATCGTCGGCTAACTCAAAATCCGTTTGTCCCATGGATCAAAACAAACTCATAACGAATAGTCATGGTATCTGTCTGTCATAATCACGCAGATGTGTGGATATGCGTGGTCGCAATTGGTTATAAAGTACGAAATTATGCTCCCGAATCCAATAGGAAACACTGTTTCACGGCGTGACAAAACCTCGCCAAAATGACGTCATGATTTACATATTCATTAATACGTTGTGGGAGGAGACTCCTTTTCTGGAAGACTCATTACCATACATTGCCCTCCATAGAAGGTCATTCTCTTGCTCAGCTGCTGAACCAATAACCGTGGCTGAACGCACCACCAGAGTCAACTACATGTAGTTTTCTTTCCAAGATTTTTGTTTTGCGAGATGTCTTGACGAAGATCTGTATTATCTGATTTGAATGGCAATGAGGGGGATAGAAGTCACAGCGAGTGCTGAACTGAATCGGGAGATGCGATCGCTTAGGTTTAAAGTTGTCTGTCGATCGGGCGGTGAATTTTCAGTTTGTTTGCTTCGTTATTATTTTGTTGATTTGTTAAATAACCTGTTCGCCATAAATCGTGTTTTCCGTTTTTTAGTTCCCAAAACTGTTGACAAAATTAGTGTGACGATTCTTTTTCCATCTTCAATGCGTATACATAGTACCGGAACAACTGCTGGCGGGGACTACTGCCGGTATCTAACGTTCAGTTCACTTTCTATGACATGTATAACAAATCTAACTTCATTGAATCCGTCAAATTATTTATTGAGTATGTAAAGATAAAGAAAAATAAAACAGGTAAAACAAGGATGCTCACACACACGCTTTTACAGCTGCTTGTCTCGGGCTTTACGTGTAGCCATGGTGTAGCCAAGTCCGGGCCCAAGTGTTTCACTTCCGACTCATTGTGGTCGGAGTCCATGAGACGTAATTTGGTCACGAAAACTAAGTCTGCCATGTGCTCAAATTTTCTACCTTCTGTTTATACCTCCATGGTCTGATCAATTAAATCGTGGAAGGTACCTTCCACGATTAAATTTTCATAATAATCGCTTTACATACTGTCGACGTTCTTCTCAAAATTTCCTTGCATTTGTTTTCTTTCGTCACTGTCATAGTCGACCCCAAGACGGTTTCATAGTCGACTGCTTGAAGAGCGAGAAATTCAACGAAATTAAATTTGTGGACGATCGTAAATGGAGTGCGTGTAACTTGTACCTCGGACTACTAATACAAAAATGTACTCGTATTACCATAGACCTTGTTTTCTAAGGTCTATGGTATTACTAGTCTGAGCTTGTACTGAATACAAGAGACTGTTTATATTTGCTATGGGTGGTGACTATTATGCAAATTATCTGTCTATTATGTCTTTGGCTGATTAGTTAAGACATAGCTTTCAAAACAATGACATGTGCTTTTGTTTTTAATTAACAAAAAATGATTTTTACACCCTATAAAAACATTCAATTCACTTTTTTTCCTACTGAGTGTTTGCTCCTTGTAGTCCAGCATTGAAAAATACAAAAAAGTAGAATTTTGGGTTTCAAAGCAAAAAAAGGTGTACAGCATCCTTAAAATCCTGGCATTCAGTTTGTTAATGAATAATACAGGGGCGAGGGTATATTACAAAGTTGAATTTTTTAGAGCCGGTACAACATTGTAAACAACTTAAAATTTGCGTAATTAGAAAAGCAGCGCACTAAGTAAACGATCTTGAAATATACAAGTTGGCGTACAGCACCGTCAAAACTAATAACGCGCGGAGCATGAAAGAAAAAGATTGCTAAGGTAACGCGCCTGTTTAGTGCGTGACTTGGGGGGTCAAACTTCGGTCAACACACACTAGATTTCAGCATCGCCGCGCAGTAAAGTTACGCAATGAAGTACTTAAAGTTCAATTTCGTCCCAAAATGATGTCGTTGATCACTCAGTCTTTTGCAAACTATTATAAACTAGTTTCCAAGCTTTTGGTGCAGCCAAATTTATTTTATAACTTTGTGACAATATATTTTTTTTAATTTCCCAGTCTTTTCTGTTCATTCATGGTCTTGACAATAAGTGTGAATTGCTGTACGAGCCTTTCGTTCCCGACCGCGGTTAGACGGAGTCATGAAATCTGTGCATAAAAGGCGGGCGACCTGCGGCCGTTTGATTTCCTACTCTCCCCTAAGCTAGCGATTGGTGAGAATAGTTATACCGCAATTGTGTTGAAACATTTTTGGGGCAGTAAGTAACGTCAGAATATTGTTTAAAATTATCAGGAATCCAAAGTTTAATTTATTTCCAAGTATTACGCCCTCCCTGTTGGGCTTATAAGCTTTTAAATGCATACATGATTTACATAGAAAAGGGAATACTTTGTGACTTGTTATAGGTGGAGAAATAAAGAAATACTTAATACATATATTGCATGCACGAATTGTTACATTCTTCGCAAGGGGAGCAGCCTGATTGGACGACAAAGAATTTACCTGGGGTGAGATTTGTCTCCAAATACTATGGTACCGAAGACTTGATTCCCGAGAATCAGAATGAATTTGAGGTCAATAAACTTTGGTGAATTTTGTTAGCCGGGTCAACAAACTCGGTTTTGCATTTCTGTCAGTTTGCATAACATTCCTGTCGCACCTGATGTGGTAGTTTCTCGCAATTCTTCTGGTTCCGATCAATTAGAAATGAGCAGTGTAAACAAAGGGGTGTCATCTTGATTTACATATGGTGCACAATAAATTGAACAAGAAAGCGTGCCTTGGTTGGCGTGTTGGACGATCCACCAGAAGTACGGTATAACACAGATAACGTCACCATTGAACTCCGGATTGAGAATTCACTCTCTGGTCGTCCTGGTGTCAGCTATAGTACTGTACAGCGTCCTCGTGATGTGAGCCACCCCTGGAAACCAAGCCGTCTGAAGTTTGTCGCCACGTTTGTTGCTGCAGTTCCACATCGTTACGTCCGGTACAGTACATCTGCCTTACACGCACAAACATGCAGGTAAGGCAAGGGGAAACTGAAACCTGGCTATTTCGACCGCGGTTACGTTTATCGGAACCGTCTAAAATATTTAGGCAATGCAGTAGTATTTAATTAGCAGATTTTGTGAAGCTATTTGTGTATTTACTGTCAAACTTTTGCTCTTTGTATTAAAGTGTGCGTACGCACATTGCAGTTAATTCAAATTTGGTGTCATTCAGTGCTGTGCGTGTATGATGAATGTGTTCGTTCCCTTATTTTTAAATTCTCTATGGTTCTTAGATGTCCAATTGTTATTGGCCTGAGATCATTGTCGTCTTGTAACGATAACCATCTTAATTATTTCCAATGCCTTTATGGCCCGTGAAAAGAACCCACAACAAGTGTGATCTATATAGTTTAAGTTATACGAATCACCGTTTGGCATTCCCATTCGCTTCGTATGAATTATTTTAGATTTAATACAAACATATATAGACCTCTTGACATTGGTGGCAGCGGTGGGATATTGTTAAAAAGAAACAATATCCACAAATCATACTACCCTTGTATAACGAACACTTTATCATACGTATGTACAACACGTGTTATACACTGTTTCTGAAAACGTTATTACGTCAGGTTATTGAATTGCACTTTGGTTCTGTTTTAAAACAATTTGTATTGTCTAGTTTTAAGTACTATTTAAGTTGCCATCGCTGGTCTAATTCAATCTTTTTGCTTTGTTCATTTTCCCCTTGCGGCCTTCAATCCCGTGTTCTGGTCATTTCCACTTTGGGTTGATATCGTAGTTGCCATTATGACTTCAGAAATAAAACCTAAGTCCCCTGGGAGATCTGTCGCCTGTACTTGGGATGAACACAAAACTGCTTTGGAAGCTATCGACACGTTTACTGACGAAGCGAAGGCTATGGGTTATGAGGGGGGGGGGACTTAAATCGGTATGTTAGAGAGGAGGTAAAAGAGTGGAAGAAAGTAGACAGTGAAAATAGAGCCTTACGCAGATGCGTGGAAGCGATGGCGAGAGAACAGGAAGCCAGAGCGAGAGAACAGGAAGCCAGAGCGAGAGAACAGGAAGCCAGAGCGAGAGAACAGATTGAGTTAGCGAAAGTTACGGCACAAGAGAATATTCGGTATGAGCGCGAAAAACATAATTTCGACTTAGAACGCATAAATAAACAAGCCGAATTGCAGGGGAACGGACGCAATAATGTCCCGGGAAAACGCCCTAATTTACCTGAATACAAAGAGGGGGAAGATCTTGATTCCTATATGAGACGCTTTGAAATTTATGCGAACCAAAACAAGTGTGATCTATATAGTTTAAGTTATACGAATCACCGTTTGGCATTCCCATTCGCTTCGTATGAATTATTTCAGATTTAATACAAACATATATATAGACCTCTTGACAAAAATAAAATATTCCATCCCAATCAAATGATTGAGTAAAATCTGATTTTTCTTCAATTTTTGGGGAGATGTTGTCAGTCAGTCTAGTTCGAGAAGTTTTTGTGAGAATTAAAGCACGGCTTCGCAATTTCAGGAATTACACCAGTGCATCATGGGAAATGTAATTTTCATGGTCTGCCCAGTTGTTTACTTGGTACACAGCTGTTATCATTTCAACTGAAGGTGTTGATTCCGTACGCTATTATCTGATTTGAAAGGACTTGCTGAATCCCGTTGTTCGACGTTCACGGGGCCTACGCACTTTTTTGAAAGCCGTTTTCTGTGTTTGTTTCGCTCGTGGTCGACTGTAATCGCTCGTGGTCGACTGTAAAGCACAATTTCTGTAAATGGCGTTACGGCATTGTAAGGTTCTCAATGGTGTCACTGAATTGAGCTCATGCCCTTGCTCTCTTGCTATTGTACCAATGTGTTACAAGTGCGAACTTTTTATACAATGTATTGATTCATTCACAACCCGTACGTTACGAGCGCGATGTATTTATACTACGTACTGTGCTATGTTGCCGTGGATTTATTTATGAGTACGTACTTGCAAGAGGCAAAGTTATGAGTAAATCAATATAGATACATCGAACATGCTACGTGCGGATCGTGAATAAAAAGGGCTAAATATATCACTGCGGGATATGTTTCAGGGAACATTACATTTTTTTGTGAGACCTTTAAATTTATTTCTAGACACATTTGTACTTGTCGGGAACGAAGAGAAATTTGAGAAGCATACTCGACATATTGTCGAGGACGTATTTGGGGCACCCTCGACTCTTTTCATCGACATCAGAGTGAAAACCGTTTTTTTTTATTTTCCTTCTCGCAACTGACCTATTTCATTTCTGTTGCCACTGAAAAATAGGAATTGAGCAAATTTCCTAGTCCTGTAACCGCGAATGTCTTTCTCTGCGCACACAACTACGGAAGTTATTGGTATGTTCACGCAAAGTCCCTCCCCTCTCGCGCATACCCCCAGCTCGTGCAATTCGCACGCGCTCGGGTCGGACCGCTTCGTGAAGCGCCGACGACGTCCCCTGAGATGGACGGACAATCAGTTCACAGCATATCATTTCTTATCAGCTCCACGATATCACTTACATGATCAACTCCGTAATGACATAAACATACCTAGAGATTGAACAAATAACTCGGGATTAACACCTTACATTTGCATAAACCCATGACTGACAGCCAGTTGAGCAGTCAAAACGACTGTTTGAATCATGCTTTTCCGTCGCTTATATGCGGAAATCGCACTGAACTCGTAAATTAACATCGCGATTGTATGACATGAAAATAAAGCACCACAGGCGTTAAGATTGCCGATTTTGCGGAGCATCTCGAAGAGATGTTTCACGCTTGGGTGTCATTTACTGAAAAGTGGCGGCCATCTTTCATTTTATACATCCGGACCCGCGGTTTAAGCATACAGATAGATACACTGATTAATTACCTAATAGCAAAACATATCTGACCTTGCACTGAATTATTATTTTATTGCAAGTCTTAACATAATGAGCCAGTAAGTATATTTTCAATTGTATCCAAACAAAGGTAATAATCATACCAATAAGTTGGGACCTGAATATTGAACTGGCATTTAGAAATTTATTTGAAACATGAATATTTTAAAATTAAATGGTATATATGAAACCTTATCAAGTGAAATTCGTTTTCCCCCAGGTGTTGTTAGATACTGGTGAGGATGATAACGATGATATTATTACTGAAAAACAGATACAGCTTTGTAATAGAATGATGGTAAAAAGAAAGTTTACTTATGACCTGATGACAGTTGTATTGAAAAAGGATACACTGAAGACCCACTCTTTCAGTGAAAGAAAATGTAATTCAGTTAAAATAGCCTCCTCTTGATACAAGGAAAGTGTCAGCAATCAAAGGTAATTGTTCTTGATGGTTGATCAATATGAGATATTCACAAACTGCTATCAATTCTTTCTTGAAGGTAGATAGAGAAAATATGAATTTATTTTGCATTCTTAACATGCCAGTATTTTATGTTTGGTAACTTTACCACTACAAGTTATTAAACCTGTACCCTTACTTTTTTTGATGTCTTTACAACCAAATTTTTTGGACTATATTGCGAGTATAAGATAAAGGCTATTAAAGAACAGGCACTTTAGAAGCAGTTTAAATATAATCAAAGAAACCCATTCTCTGTTGCAAATGACTCATTCATTTTTAATAATTCATTAAAGCTACTAATAAAGTTTTAACTTCATTATAATTAATTTGCCTCCCTACAGAGTGTAGTATGTGTGGTTTGCTGATAGCTTATGAGACTACGTCGAGCTTCCATAGAAATTCTATAATTTCAATAGAATTTCTGTAGAATTCTATAAAATTTCAATAGAATTCTATAGAAATTTAATAAAATTCTGCAGAATGTTTGTAGAACTCTATAGAAATTTAATGGAAAATGGGCCAAATGATATGTCTGTTAAATTCTATAGAATATTATATCAAGTTTCTATAGAATTCTATAGAACTTTTTCATAAGGGATGGCCTGGTATTTAGACCATGAACCATGATAGGTCATCAAAAAGCATTGAAGAAGCTGGAGCCCATGTTTTATTTGATAGATCAAAAGAGAAGCATACTTTTAGGTAAATCTATTCACCTTATTTTTCATGCTGTATTTCATGTTACTCATTTGTTGTTCCCCCCCCCCCCCCTTCAAAAAAAACTCGTATTTTCTTTTCATTTCAAATTTATTGGAAACAGTTGTCAATTTTGTTTCAAAGTGATTATTAATAGTGTGTTCCTTTCTTTAATTTTGTCATTCTTACTCTCTCACAGGCTTCTCATTAAAATACATACAAGTTGTTTTATGCATACTTTGGATATAGCAATGCCGTTATTTCACAGACAATAGGGTGTTTTATTTATAATTTTCTATTTTTATCTAATTTACAGATATACTCAGTATTGAGGAGATGGCGACAGTTCAGCCTACCGTGGTGGTGTTAAGTATTTCTATGAACAAGAAGACAATATTGTGGTTGAGAAACTTGATTGTGTGGGTCATGTGCAGAAACGCATGGGTACACACAACTATGAACAGTCATTGATTCATATAAAAGGTACTTTCATCAATAATTTCTTCATGGTAGAATATCACAATTTTGGAATTTTATCACTGTGTTACTGTACTCTAAAAGTGATTATAAATATTTTTATTGAAAAATATGATTGATACTGTTATGCAATGAAAGCTACCATAAAAATGCTGAAATGTGACTATGCTTTAAAAATTGTTTCAAAATAAATATTTGTTTTGTACCAACGTCATTTTTTATTCATATTACTTTTTCAATTCCACTAGGCAAAAAACTTGAAGATGATAAAAGTCTGACAGGACGTGGTAGATTAACAAACAACATGGTTAATACGTTCCAACTATTTTATGGTGTGGCTATAAGAAATAAAGGTGTTATTTCATGTAGGAACAGCCTGTTTGGTCTGAAAGATTATGACCCTCACCAGCAGGCATACTGGTCATAACATTTTTATTAGTAAAGGCCTGAATGTGAAAATTAATGAAATGTTAGAAGCCAATTATAAATAAATATCACCAGTCACATTTTTTTTTTGGTCTAATATTATAGTCAACTACATATAATGGTACCTGATGCTTTACATCACCTAGTTGCTTGTTTTATTTGTACACTTTTTCATGCGAGACAATGTGATCTGGCAAACAAGTCTGAAACTTATTTTGTTTACATATATATCAAAGAGAACACAGGCAATATTGGATCACTACATCAGTACATGGGATGAGCCAAAACATGGTAACTGCCTACCTTGAAAAGACAGCTGGTGCAAATGGCAGTCAGCCATGGAAATTGGTCTGAAAACCCTACTAGCACCAGTTGTTGCGAAGGTACTGCAGCCTGTTTTCACAAAGTTGAATGATGAGAAGCTTCTTGAAGGAGTGAAACATGGAAATAAAAGTTTGCTTAATGTTATGTGGTGACTGCTCTCAAAAGAACAAAACCATGGACAGGATGAAATAACTCTGGGAATTAATATGGCAGTTGTGTGTTTTAACAAAGGTCACAAACAAGACAATTTATCAGTCAGCGGGACTGAGTTCAAGTAAAACCAATGAAGAAGCATGGGAAAAATTGGATGATGGCAGGATTCGAAATGCAGAATACAAGTCAAAGAAAGATTTAAAAGTATAACGAAAAAAATAAACACAGGAGAATACAAAAACTCTTTTGATAGCAGCACAACAAAAGGGCAAAAGGGTAATAGCCATTTACATATTCCCTGTGTACATATTTCACTGTTGTATTCTTTCATTAAAACTCAACTTGTGCTTTTCAGTTTCTTGTTACTCCAAAGTGAATATCATGTTGAATTGTCAATTTGAGGCTTCCTTGACCCTGAGCAAAAAAGCAAGACCTTTGTTGAACATTTTTCCCCTGCAGTGTCCCTCCTCCAAGACCAGACTTATATTATCCCTTGTTTCGCGAACTCGCGAACAGGAGCCGAAAATGAAATAAAAATAAAATTTTATTTCAGCGTAATTTCTCGCGCCCGCCGACTTGTAAGCGCAAAAAAATATTATTTTTATCTTCATTATTTTACCGCCCGCCACATAACAAATCCAAGTTGCATTTTCGTAGGAGTATCATGACATTGCCAGAAATGGACAATAGAATCTGGTCAAGTAGGGATTTCCTGTCTATCCCATTGCAGTGACTATAATTTCATGCAAAATTATTAAAGACCACAGATGATGTCATAGACTTTAAAGGTCTATTGTTTATCCTAATGAGAGCCTATTGTTATGATAGGTAGTTCACAGCTTGGGGTTGGAAACAATAGTAAGGGAGGTAATCATTTGTTTTCTTTGTTCTGTGCCACTTGTATTTGTTAGCTGATCATATGAAGACATGTAATAACTGGTTGTGATTGCCAGAGGATGGGTTGCACTTGCTAAAGGGCGAGTAATATTCAATAGCCAAGACATACGCGAGACTGCACAGCAGAGCATGGATTTATCCAGTAGCGCCCACCTATTGATGCAACGTTACCAACAAAATCAACTACATGGTGCTGATAAGCATCGGCAAACTAGCTTGTACATTGACCTTGAAGATTTAAGCTTCCTGACACAGATGTATAACAAGGTACACGCTATGACTAACATGCCGAGACCAAATGAACCACAATGCAACAATGCCATTCAGGAGAGAACAGTAAAACCCAAAAACTGTCTGCTGTACAAAAAAAGTGATGGTGTTGGCGCTGCAATGTACACAATACCGATACATCAGTTCACTGCTAGATTCGGTACTGATGGCATTCTTGAAGAGCTCTCATTCGCATCAGTCACTGCTCACGGAGATAGCGGATGCCGAACAAGATATGTGCTACACAGGCAACTGATAACTGCTCTACAAACACTTCAACTTCCTTCGTCATTGTAATAGTGGGCTGAAAGAGCAAATATGTTTGAAGTTTTCAATGCTGTACGTGGAACTTATGCTGAACAACAGATAGCTACTTTTGAAAACTAATATAGAGAATGTTGTAGCAATGGCAGACCATGACATCATAATTGCAACTACCAACAAGGGATACCATTGATATGAGCATCCAGGAAAGACAGTTGACACTCATGCTTGCCTTGACCTCAGGAGATAACTATCACATGTCAATATGATGGGTGACTAACATCACATACTCGTGTACATCAAACCTACATACAGGTCACAAAGAGCACAACAATGTGTGCATGAAAGTTGTTGTGGACAAACACAAGCATATTGTGTTGTTCATGATATGCTTCTCATACACCAAGTATGAAGATTCAACACACACTGCTCTAGTCCCAATATCAGCTGCCTCCTCTTCTGATGTTGTCCACATCAATTTGGCGGAGGACAGTTTACAATTTGCATTTGATGTACTTTTTTTACTCTGATGATAAAATAGCATGCCGTCGGGGGGGGGGGGGGGGGTTAGAGCTATCGTTCTTGATGGCCAGATGATTCTGCTAGACATGCAGGAAAATATGCTACTTTTTGACGAAATTCATGCTAAACGTCAGGTCAATCGCCTTGTCACAACTTTACGAACAGAGGGAACATGTAATGACACAGTCACCCCTGGGTTGGCACTACTTCATTCAGCCTTTCAGCGCTACTCTGAACTACATTGCCCAAACAGGCTGCACAATCTCCGGAAAAAATATTGCGTATTACTGACTCGTGCCTGGGGAAGAACTGTACACCATATTTGGTGCTATAACAACCTCTCCAAAACAAATCTTGGGCCCAATAAAAAGTTCATTAATGAGGTCTGAATTTCAGGACACTCCAGGATCTATTACTGCAGAAGTGAGATGCGCAAATATGTTCCTTTGGTCACCTGACACTGATTTTGCGACACTAATGGCAGATGGATTAGTAGACAGTGATGCAGAATTCGAAAACCTGCAGCAACTTTCAGAAACTCTACAACAACATTCTTGTGTGACAGCAGGTCGCCAATGCCTTAAGTGAAAGACAAAGGATGACACATTTATATATCATTTTGAACATCATGGGCTATTGTACCCACAGGAAACCTATCAGAAAACTATACTACTTGGATCTGGCTACCATATGCTTTTGGCAGAGTTCACTGCTGGCTTTTGGCACTACCCAGCTCAAAGCGATGAACACTTTGTGCCAACGATACCAAGATTGTTCGTAGCAATTAAGTCCAGTATAAATGTGACAGTATTTGACAGAAAATTTCAAGTCTCCTACCTAGCTAAATATGCTGCAGGTATGTGTCACCCTCTTCTGTCTGGGGTGCTCGATACTTGGCTCAGCGTATTATTATATTGGGGATTTATTTGGTAGCACGACTCATCTTGGCAATTCGGGGTAAACTAGGGGATTCCACGCATCAAACACACCATATATATGTAGTTTTAACGTAGTGATAAAATCACCTCTGACATGCTATCACCATTCTAAAAATATGTAAATTATCACACATGCGCCATGTGCTAACATTCGCCGCACATTCTAATCAAGATTATGCGGCATGAATCAAAATATGAATGGACATGGACAATGGAAAGGTGTGAATGGAAAGTAGAAATAGGAGACAACGAGACGACAGGAGAGACTTGGTGCCCCCCACTCAAGGCTCCAACACCAAACACAATTGCAACGCCAAATGTTTCCAGGCCAAGCGCCACCAGATCTCAACTATCAACAAGCCTAAACATTTCTACTCGTACACAACCACAAATACCTGAATCAGTTGCACTAACAGTCATTCAAGATGAAGTTCCTAATTTAAAGATCCCAAATATTTATCCAACTCAGGTACCACACCATTTGTCATGACCAGAGTAAACAACTCCTGAAGACAAAATTACCCTCTGTTACCCATCCACTTCAATTGAAACAATCATTCAAAAATCACTCTCTAGCAATAGTAGTAGGCCTCTGTGGCAACATTTTCTCAAGATTCAATTCAATATCAGTCTTTACTATACTTTGATATGTCAACAAATATCAAACTTCTTGTCATGTAATTTTGTTGTGCTTGTATATAATATATATGCAGTATCCTTCAAAGTCATGTATGAGACTTTTCTAGCAAGGCAGTGTTGAAGCTACACTCATTTAAATCTGACTGCAATCTTTCGTGACATTTTCACTACTTAGGCCAGACTATTTTTATTCCTTGTTTCTCGAGTTTTTATAAAGCAATTTTTTTTGAGGAATGCGGGAAAAAAATAAAATTAATTCTTTTTTTCCCATTAGATTTGTGTGATTCTCAAAGAATTGTAAGTGAGATTATTGATCGGAGAGAAGTAATGAAATAAGATTATACATGTAATAAAATTTTGTTTCTCATCTGCGCGAGACTTCGGTACTCCCACGAAAATGCAACTTGGGTTTGTTATGCGCCGAGCGGAAAAAAAATGAAGATAAAAATATTTTTTTTTAGCATTTTTTTGCACTTACAAGTTGGCGGGCGCGAGAAATTACGCTGAAATAAAATTTTATTTTAAATTTTTTATTTCATTCGGCGGGTTCGCGAAACAAGGGATAATAAAAGTCTGGCCTTACATTTTTAACATTTTATGAGATTCATGTGATCGTTTGACACACCTGCCTTGTATATTATTGTTGATATGTAAACAAGTATTAGGCAACTTCAGACCATTTTTTGTACCTGTACTGAATATGCAATATGCTTCACGTATGAGACATCTCTGCCAAGGCAGTATACACTCATTTATTTTAACTCGTTTACTTCACATTTTTAAACAACAATTTATGTTTGGCAACTTTGTGTTTGTTTACATAATTTATTTATTATATGTTCTCTTGTTCAACTGCCGAATCAACTCGTTATCGTAAACTTCTTTCCTGTAATATAATACTACTTAAAAAATTCTAACTGCACAATCCTTCTTTATCTTTAATTCCAACTGACATTTCTTACTTTACTGCTTCATTTGCAACTATCTTGCTTATTATTTCTAGATGTAAAACAGCTCACTTTATGCCAAACAATCTCAGCATTAACTTGCCATACTGAAGCACTACCAATATAAAGTGGAACGGAAAGTACAAGTATTTATAAACATCAAATGGATTTAGATCAATTATACTCCATTATTCCATTCGGTTGTCATGAACATGACTGAGAAGGGAAACGTCTGTCATATGTTTGTTCTTTTCTGATGGGCTCAGTCTACACCACTATCATTAATAAAATGCTATCTTCAGAAGCAGTACAATAATACCTACACTCTATTTCAATTTTGAAATGTTGTAGTTAGTGTTTGTCCAACACATTCATCATTACTTTCAGAGTATTACTCTAAACAATTTCAGCTTCGTATTTCCCTGATTTAATGGCAACATAAGTTGCTTCTGCTCTACAAATTAGTAACATTTCCATGCGAGATAATTCAACTATCACCTGTATCTCCTACTGGTCACTTTATTCTTACTTGAATGTTTTTTGTAAACTTGTTGTTTATAATTGGTTAAGATAAAAACTATTATTTCCTTGTTCATTACAGACGCTTATTCTATTCACACTGTTATCCAACTTAAACACTTAAAGCGCAGTAGTCGTCGTGCTGCGCATGCTCGAAATTTGTGTTGATCAACAAACGTATTTTCCCATAATGCAGTGCTAGTGTTAGTTATGATATGGGAGAGATGGAATCCGAGCATCGATGAATTTTGCAATGATACTTGTATACGTACTTGCGGTAGACAGCACCTCGTAGATACACGATTACATATTATCCTTATGTTTTTTGCGTAAATATAGCATACCTTTTACTTTGCTTTGCATCATGCTTGTTGTATGCGGTTGTTGGCTCAGCCACCAAGTTCTTTTTGATTGGTTCTTACTTGGTTGTATATCATATAATATACAGTTGCTTTTATTTGCAAATAATGTATACGATCTTGTAACAATCATGTGCACTGCACGGAGTTGTAAAGGTGGTAGCCCCCCCCCCCCCCAGACCTTGTAAGTACCCAATAGAAATATCATTTCTAGCAGGGCTAGATTCAGGCATGAAGGGGAAAACATTAACATATGATCGAGGAAAGGAGAAGCGCCCTCTCGTGCCAATCCCCCCTGGTAAAATCTGTATTAGAAATTGTGGCTTCTTCTATTAAAATGGTACAAAGCAACAGAGGGGATGTGGTTTCTATTACAGCATCCACACACGAGAAATGTTGGTTCTCAATTATTCAGAAAGAATAAAGTGACTTCTATAAGGGATGCGACTCCTAATACAGATTTGTTATGGCACTTACCAGTGATGAGTTTAGTATTCCATACAAGTCTTTGTATACACAATATATTTTATGAACAATATCATTTTCTTTTCATATCATCATCTGAAGAAATAGAGGAGGAAGTGGAAGTTTCTCCAACTACAAGGAAAAGGAGACGTACTGTGGCTCAACCTTCAACTCCAGAACCAGCTCATAATGATTTACAAGAAGATTATGAAAGGAATATATATATATGCACAGAGTTAAAGCCTAACTAAAAAAATATAATAGTAAGCCAATATATTCTTTGTGAATATTTAACCAGTAAAGTATTTCAGATTTTCCAGAGAAAAAAAAACAAACAAAAAACAACCTTGCATTATTTTTTTTTAATTTTGTTGTAGACATTTGTTGATGGTCTATCCAGAGAAAGAATGACAGATTTAATAAAAGGGCTATTCAGGAAGCAACCTAGTGCATATGTAGACATAGTGCATGAAGAAAATGTTCCACAACTACATTCAGAGCCATGGTGTAAGTTTGGGCATTGTTTGGCTATGCCAACACAGCAGGAAAACAAGTGTTGTGTTCTCCGCAGAGGACAAGAATGTTTGTCACTGTCACATTTATTTCAGCGTATTGTACTAGACCCAAATGTTCTGGAAGTGGCAATGAGAGTGGTTGCAGATGTGTACGCTGAATATCCGACCCGAGATAATGCTTGTTTTCGGCAATATGCATATCGCCAATTTATATATTGGCAGCATGGCTGATTAGGTGCTGGTAATCATTGTGTTGTTCCCTCATGTTGTGTATGGGTTATAAGACGACGATTTCCTAGTCCAAATAATGTTGGATACAGGCAAAAGGAAATTCAAGATTAACACATCTAATAAACTTGTACTATGTACACAGGAATTTTTGGCTATGGTTTTTATACATGTATATAAAAAAACAATTCTAAAATGTATATAATTTCTGAATGAAATACACACGTTCCATTCTAACGCACAAGGTGCTGTAAATACAATATGCATGAAATATGTACGTAGTTATATAAGATGGGTACATATACAATGTAGTTTTCAAGAATTGTTATTTTTCTCCAAAAATATATCAACAACAAGCAGCCTCGGCTGAGATCCGCTGTTTAGCTATGCACATTTCAATTAAAAGAACTGAAGATATCATTAGAAAATGAACAAATCTGAGGTACCTACACGTATAGTATCAATGCAATCGAACCAACAATGACGCAAATATTCATCAAAATTAGATAATTGAAGATATCATCACAAAATAAACAAATCTAAGCGAGGTCTGCCCAAGGTACATACACACCAAGAATCAAACCACTAAGAATTGCAGTTTTCAAGAAGAAGTCGAAAAAGTGGACACGGATTCCGATGGACAATCAGTCAACAACGGAGCTAAAAATCAGATTTAATAAATGTCCTCTAAATCCACAATCTAATATATGATCACAAACTTTATGTTTCTATTTCTCTTATTTATGCATTTTTTGTATCCAAACTCAAATAAAATGCACATTTCCAGTATTGTAAACGTGTGCCAGTATATTTGTTATGGATGGCTGTCAGTCGGATATCATTGATCTGAATACTAACTGACATGGTGGACATGTCTTCCAAAATGTATGCTGTATGTGCCAAGCTTCACACCATATCGGATGAATTCATCATTCACAACATGTCATGTGAAGTATATAAATTTAAACAGAATATAATTTATTCCAAGAGTGAATATTATTGCTTGTCATGTCATGTAATCACTTCTCATGCTGAAGATCAAATACATGTCAAGAGACAACAAATGCCAAGCTGGCAGGCTAATGCCATATTAAGAGCAAACCAAAATGTTTTACTGTCATAAAATAATGTATGATGTAATATTATTACCACACTGACATATTTAATCTATACCTTAAGTTTACATCACCTGCACAATGCTGTGAAACATACCAGAAATTGTTTCTCACTGCAGCTGTCCAGTAAGCAATGTCTTTGGATTTCTTTGAGGCCAGAAAACAATTATGTTAGACCAAGATTGACTCGGAGAATAATACCATAATCAATTCTACATGAATGCTCAAGTTGTTTGAGGATGGATACCAATTTACAAACATGTGTACTGCAAATATTAATACAGTTTTACAGTATGTCAAACCCACATACAATGTGGCACAAAAGCATATTGATAATACCACTAGTATATGTTTATAAAGATTCTTCCTAGAGAGAGAGAGATTCTAAGTCAAACACTGCCCTTGCAAGACTGATTAGCATAATTCTATCAGATATATAAGCAGTTTTTGTAGGCCAAGTTTTACCAACTAGAAGTGCTATAAAGTGCTCTTGTGTAAAGTGAATTGAATCAGTTGTTGATCTTTATTGAACACCTAACATGCAACCATAATCCCCAGTCGTGCTCATGCTGCTGTATTGATTGATTTAAAACTAACGACAAAACAAATAAATAATATAAGCTGAAAGTAGTAATTGGTAAGCTTATTCAAAAAGTGATACTGGATATTCGGCAACAGGTTTTGAGGTAACGAGTTATCGATGTACCAAACAGAATTCCAATCCACCCAGTGACGGGCACACACCCACCCATACATTGACATTTGTATTCTGCACACAGAAGCAAATCACTAACAAAATAGTTGCAAACTAAATTAATATGTAAAAAGATCAACTGATGCCCACAATACACAAGATGAATTCTGTCTTGAAATAGAACCAAAACATTCTAATTGTAGCTAATTATTATGTAAATTAGTTTTCTAGACTACTGCAAATTTCAATATTGAAAACTTACCGGTCTGTCACTATTTCACTAATATGTATAGACTGCTCTTTCAAAACTCAGACGTTCCATATTTGGGCTTTTACCATTTATCTCCCGCACGTTGAATATATCTCTGAGCATGGTCACCAACATTGTATGACAGGTACTGTGCTGAATAACCTGGAGAGTCATTCCTCCCATCACCAACAAGTACAGCCATTTTTAATCCCTTATGTGCGTTTAACAAATCAGTCTGCATGTACCTTCAATACTCCAAATGGCAGGGGCAGTATGTAGCTCTTAGACTCGCTGGAATGTAGTGGCTGATATTGTGGCACTATTGCTGAAACGGAATATCAATTCCCCTTGAATTGTTAAAACTGTTGCCAGCTAGTAAAATATGCAGCCATCATATCAAGGCTGTGACTGCCATCTTACATTTCTATGCCCATCAGTGCAAGTCGCGATCCATTGAATAGTTTCAACACAAGATGAATCATATGTCAAAGCCTTGCAACAACATTCACGGCTACAAGATTTACCGTGAATTTGTTTAATCAAATCAGCAATTGCAGGAACAATTTTTGAGCTGTCTATAGCATCAGACTCATCACTACCAACCTCCGGATCAACATCTTGTATACCATAACCATTAGTGTTGAACAAATCTGTACATTGTATACGCAATTGGCTGTATAGCAACAGGTTATGTCACCAAAATGGACTTTAAATACACCTTTCCAATAAGTCGCGCGCTCTATCAATGAAGCCCTTCTATCACATGAATAAATGTAATTAACATGGTTTTCATGCATAAAAAATACTGTTTTGAGATGTTGACAATATTCTCATGACACATCCATACAATGTCTCAATGTGCATGTACATTGTTTACTCTCGTATGTGTCACAGAAGCACAATGTTGCAGAATGTGCAATTTATTGAACCAATTAACAACATTTTGATTTATTTTAGGGAAGTGGGAGATATACTTTACATTTTCAACTCATTCACTACGCAAAATCATAAACTTCATTAGAAAAGTTACAGCAACAAATTTCCAGAATACAGAGCATAACATATCACATCACTGAAAACCTACAATATATTACCCATTGTCATGCTATTACAGCTTCAGATAGACTGTATTTTTTCATTGTATACATGAACAATATATGATCATTTGTTATAATAAATCCAAGCTCAGAATAGCACACATATTGTCACTGTGTTCTGATAATTTTTTTTTATTAATTGAGAATATAGACAAATTTCAACTTAAAACATAGGAAAATGATACTTGATATTCATTACTAGGACTGATTGGGGCATGGTGATATCTACCCCAGTGACGTGTTCTCATTGTAAAAATAAAAATGAAATTTTTTTTCAATATCCAGCGTAGTCTTTGCCTGTGTCAACAATTGTCAGTCTGTGGACCATTTTAAAACGATACTGGCATTATGATTGTTATAATAGTCCTGATTTTTTGAGAACACCCAATTTAAAGACCAACGTTTCAAAAAATACCCTGATATAACTGATTGAAAGGCATTCTTTGATATTTGAATAACATGATTGTGAGCAGGTTTATGGAATGCGAGTCAAGATACCGTAATAAATATCAAAGACTATGAGAGACATTTACCTTGCAGTAAAACCTTCTGACCCAACTCCTATCATTACCGGCTCGCTAACTTCTCCATGACTTCTGGATGAATTGCAATAAGCACATCACCTGTGGGTCAATCGCAACTTGAACAGTTCCAACTATCAAGTCCTCTTGCTCTGGTTCGATCGCAACGGGGTTCAGTGAATGCTTCGGCAACTTGAACGTCACAATCCTGACAAAAATGTTGACAAATTTGCCTAGATAAACTTTGGTAGCATCTCTTTTTTCTGTAAGCTTTGGTCTGCACAACGCTAGTAGTCGCCATCTTTGTTGTGTCATCTTCGCAAAAAGAGTCCATAAAACTGATGCCATTGCCGGCATTATCCTCGCCTTCTAAAACAAGCTACAACCTGCTATTCAATTTGACATGTGAGACACGAGCATCATCGGTGGTAATGCCATAGCATTCAAGTCTTCTTCTGACATACATGTTGTTTTTCATTTCTGCTACTGCCGTGCTGACAAAACCAAACACAGTTTCCCAAGATGGGCGATGGCGATAACCTTTATTGATGTACTCCTTTGAACCAGCGGTATGTGCTTTTTCTATCGCAGACATAATATCCGCTCCCTTGCGAGGCTTGGCTTTGTCAATAAGGAGTAGACTGCATTGACGACTGAAGAACACACTTTTTTGTATACTTTGTTGATCCTCTGCTTTTTGAGATCTTGGGTCATACAACCTTTTTAGCCAACATAACCACAAAGTCTTTAGAGACGTTTCACTTTGGTAGTTTTTTAAGTCTTTTGAAATTCCCCGCCCATTGACACAGTCAAGACAACTGTAAATATCGCCTTGGTAGTACCGAAATGTGCCCCTTCTACGTTCGTGTTGCTAAATAAAATTGATAGTTGTATCTGACAGTATATCAGTATAAACGGGAGTTTCATCCATGTTAAAATTGTTTTCTTCACTAATTCCAACAGTCATGTCACTTAATACTTTCTTCTCAGCCGTGAGTCTGTCATCTGCTTGTCCACATTGTTTTGTTTTTTTTCTGACACCAAGTTTGTGATGTTTCGTGAAAAGCTGAATGAACTCACTTCCACTTCTGATTGTGGAATTGAAATATCTTTCCCTAAATCGAGAGCTTTTTCTCTGAGTAGACGGTAGTTCACGGCACCTTTTTTCCTTGAAATATTTCAACAATTTTTCATACAGTTCCGGAAAAAAAATGCTTTTCGGCCAGAACCTAAAATGAAAATAACTCTTAGAAAATATGCATCAAAACACATGGTAGCCATGGTGGGCCAAATTGCTGTAATGCATTACACACAATTTTTTAAAATGTTGACGGGAAAATTGCCTATACATCTACGGAATTTCTTTCTACTCATGTTGACAAATTCAGTTTTCTGATTTACCACTTCTCGTGAGGCCTCGACCAACTTTCTTCCCGAACAGCTTTCAGTTTTTCTTCTACCGTATAAGAACTCTGCTTTGGCATGTTCAAGACGTTGTCAGTCCTGACTCAATGGCCAATGTAGCATATTTATTGACATTTTAACAATAGAGGTGTTGGACAACCCATTCATAATCAAAATATTTACCATTATTAAAAAATGCCAATCATGTACTCACTCAATGATTTCAAAAAGTGTGAACAGGTGATCCAACGGTGGATCGCACAGCTTGTTTTAAATCCATTCTCAAAATGCTAAAAAAAAACAAACATTTTTGCCGTATCAAGGGACTGTTTTTTAACAAATCAAATTTATGCATATAAAACTCGCCTCCCATCCGCTCTTGTATTTAATATTTTTTTCATTTTCGCTGATCACGATCGTCGCCTGTCCCACTCCCAGGCTTGGTAGATACAACGCTGCAGGGGTATTCTCCGGTGATCTTGATGTTTGGTGACCACAACCATCGTCAGCGCCACCATTCCAAAGGCTTTATGGCTGGACTGGACTGTCGAATATCACCAAGTCTTCGCTTTGCTGTATTTTGTGAATATGACGAATGGGACATGAGGTTGTGGACACGGCACTACATATTGCCTTCTGAGGTGACCTATGAACAGACTAACTCGTGGATTGATACCCGGAAACAGGATTTTTTTTTCAAATTTGTCTTACCAGAAGGGCTTATTTTTTCCACGAAACGAAACCCTAACTCACATATTTTTATTGGTCTAATAGAATTTCACACTGTTAAACACAAAGTGAATAGCGCCATCAGTGTTCAACAATGGCTGTCACGTCATGTCAGCACAAATGAATCGAGCTGCAAAGTAGGCGGAAAAGAGGTGGAAACTAGATATTCTGGAAAAATTTATTTCTGTGACATGGCAATGTTTGAAATCGTTCAAAATGTAAGGTTAAGGTTAGGGTTTTGGTTTCGTGAAAAAGATTTTGCCTACCAGAAGTAAAATTTTGCGATTATTAACAAACAATGCGAGAGGGTTATTAAAATATTTGTATCGCAAAATACAAAAAAAACCGAATGATACTGGAAACTCAGTGCACCCCATTAATGTATAAAATGCACAAGTAGCTGTGTTAAACTATGAACAGGCCACTTTACTCAAGTCAAGTTATATAGCAAGCCTTAAACCCTTCAAAGATAAAGAAACAAACCTACTACAGGTTGGAGGTACCACATAGTTGTTTCAGTTATTGTAAATGGAAAGCCATTCCACATACTCAATGAATGGCTAATTTACCTGACTCCAGAGTTCCTCTAGATGAACCACCATTCACCCGAGCCAGGGTAGACCATGTTGGTGCTTCCCACATGGTAGGTGTTTAGAAGTGACACGCATATCCGCATAGTTTGCTCTTGACTCAATAGTGTCCTATCTCATCGGTTACTGGTTGATGAGTTTGTCTACTCTATTCTGCTGTGTGGAATCAATCGTCAATAAAAGATCACCAAGCTCTCTTTTTGATCGTCAATCTTTGACACAGAACCACCTGTTATTGCTTTGAGTGGGTCTTTCACTACCTCCAGGGAACTATATGATTCTCGATCTTTATCATCGCAGATGGCGCTAAGTTCAGTATCTGGTTGATGTCTTTTGGACCAGGTGGCTCAAGGAGTGTTTGCAGACATGGGCAAAAACTATGAGAAATCTGTAAGAAGGAGATATTGTATTAAACTTGCATGGAAATATGCCACGTAATAGATGGCCTTTAGATATTGTCACTCAGGTTTACGCTGGTAGTGACGCACTTGTATGTACTGTTCAAGTAAGAACACAGAGACCTATGACCACCTTATTTTCTGAAGTTTGCCTGCTAGAAGCTAACATCATATAGAGACTTAATATTATGGAGAACTTTATGAACTATATGTATCTAACTATTGACTTTTCAAACACTGAAGGACTATTTTGTGATACCGAAACTACTGTATTGTTAATTGTAACTACCTTTCCAATTCATTTCTAGTTGAGATGTACTTTCTTATTTTAGTTTAGTTTACTGACTAAATATTTTCATGTTATTATTGTTGTTGGTTACACAATATATTGTACAAAACAATAACTATTATCATTATTTTACACCCTCAGCTTTGTATGCAAATGCATCCCAGCTAGGTAGATATTCCTATGTCAATTGACATTTGCGTCATAATTGCAAATTACGCTGTCAGTAACCTTCCATCTTAACCAATGGTAGAAACACTTCCTTTCTACTTGGAATGGCACATCCAGGTATCTTGAAACATCTTTGACCGCTGCACCGGAAATAGAGGTTTATGCTGATGCCTAGTCAACTATTGGATGTGGTGATTATTACAACGATGAATGGTCTGGTTTCACACACTGTACCTACATTTTGCAACTCATATGTGCGATAATCTGCACTGCTGCTTTGTAAAATTTCCATGTTATTTGTTTCCAATATGTTGGTGATCATAATACAATTGTTCTTTCTTTCTTAGGAAGAACTGGTACTGCTCACTTTCACCACTTGCCACAAGCCAGCCAATCAGCTTACAGAAACACATCATTCCATTCTCTGGCTGGTTCAACTCGTACATATACAATTCATCTTACCAGATATAAAAACTACTGTCATGCTTATGGCATATCCATGCTACCTGTTAATTATATTGCTATGCACACTGAAGAACGTACTTTGTACATCAGACTTGTTTCAACCAGTTGATGCTGTTTGCATTATTCACCATGGTATTTTTGGCTTTTTCTGTGTTAGTAAATTTGCCAATCAATGACATGCTACATGCCAACATTGATATGAACAATATTTGCAACATTAGTTTTATTCACATATGGAATATGGAGATTCAGGTAAATGGTGGAATTGCTGGCAAAAGTTTATGAAAGTTATATGACATAAAACTGCAGTACAGAAGGGGGTACTACAATTGTTGATGCTGACGAACTGTCTAGGGAAGGAAGAAGATAATGGAGAAGTTTTACCTAGTAGAGTGATTGGTGCCTATTGCTATGAGTGGAATGGAGTAGTCAAACTATCGATACCCAGCGTTGTAACATCACAAGACTTGAGACAAGGCATGTCCGAAATCCAAGCAAAAAACAGATTGTGAACCAGATCATAGTAAACATCATTGACTGCAAACACACCAGCAGAAAGACTAAGTTATGATCACCTAGTTCCACGATTGTTCATGATAATTTTCACTTTGTTCCTTAGTTTCATTCCAACAGACTTGCTTCTAAAGCTTAGGATCACAGTCAGCTGGCGCACAAGTGCGATATTTACTATATGGGGCCCGCCATCTTGAATGCGGCATAAAACTAAATAGAGAGACAAGTTGTGAAATGTGTTTTTCAGATTCCTACAAATCAGGAAAAAAATACCAATCTTTCACAGCGAAACGATTCGTTGGGAGTAAAATTAGGCCAATCGCTAACAGAATTCGGAATCCTTGCATACAAACACCTAATTACACAAAGAACCTAGAACACTAAGCCAAGAGTATTTGAAACAGACGAGAACGCCTGAATCAAGAGCCAATCAGCGACACCCTTACCAAAACATGACAACTGCCGCATTAAGCATTCCTATCGGCTAATAACTCAACCAGAACAGTCACGACTTTAGCACATTGATTTCTTTTAGCGTGATGGAAGAGGCAATGTATAGAGCACTGAACGGCCACAGTATATTTATTACTGGACAAGCAGGTATGGGGAAGACATATGTTCTTAACGAAATCGTCCAGCAATTACAGGAAAAGAGAGAACAAATGCTTCATAAATACAGAAACAACTTGTTGCTGTCCACCATGTCGGACACTTCTGATGTTACAAATCTTGATTTCAAAGAAAAGAAATAGAATGTCTTTAAGAATGATGTTTTGACTGTGTGAAAGCAAACCAAATTTTAATCTAGTTTATTCTACAAATCGAACACAATCGGGTAGGCCTTAGGAACGCTAAATGTGAAACAGGCTAGTGTGGTGTTTATCTTGATGTTTTGGTAAAGTGGTGATTTGACAAACTGGTCTGTGGGAGTTTCAACACTTGTCTCATTTACTTAGTTACGGAGGTCATTCACAATGCGTGGAAGGATCGAGATTTGTAAGTACTGATCTGTTTTGCCGCCGATTATTTTGAAGTAATAAATAAAAATTGATGTTTACTTCTAATTACGCTTAAGATCGTAATCGCGTAGCTGGGTGATCCCTAAATCTGTTTACACAGTGGAGTCTGCAGTTCTCGGAGTCGTTCGACACATTCGGGTCACGTGACATGTTTGCCTAAGCAAAGATGGCGCCACACGTGGTGGAGCACATTACCGCTGAAGAAAATGTTAGCTTTGATTCTAGTGAAATAGAGGCATTTATTTATTAGGATTCGTTTTGTTTATGTGCAGGTTCTTGACATTTTTTGTTGGTTTCATTTTGCCTGTGTCGATCTCACACAAGCGACCATACCAAAGGCAAATGGTATTGCAAAGAGTGTTCTTCAGGTATTCCAGTGTTGCTTGTGTTATAGTAATTTCCATAATTTTCTTTATTTGTTCTCCTTCAGGCTGTAAAGCGAACTTGCCTCAGAGAAAACCCAGTAATAACGGGAGTGTCTGTAGGGAAATGTATTGAATATTCATCAGCCTTTTCTCATTTTTTACATGACCCATGGATGATAACTTTTCAAAATTGTTTTCATATACACATAAAATCGAAACATTTTTACCCAGTTTATTATTTGAAACATATAAAACGCCAGAGCCATGTTTACGAACATGTAACTTTTTTTAGTGACCACTAGTCAAACACTTTCTGATTACAGAAAGATCTGTCTAATGCTGTGACTGTAGATGATGCATTCACAGATCCAATGCTTCAACTGAATGAAAACATGAAAGAACATATAGTAAAGGTGTTGACAACTATGCGAAGCTAATGATTTTGTGTTGCATTGATTAAAGAACTTTGGCAGAGTGCCGAGGTTTTCAAGACATCTAATTTATCGCTAGATAAATATTTCACTCTCTCAGTAGTAAAAAGCCATTAATATTTGATAATTATCTAGAGTCACGCAACTTATGTATACCATCAAGACCAAAAATGTTTTTGTGTCAATTTTTATCAGATTCTACGTTAAAATGATTATTGCAAGCGAAACTTGGCAAAAAGTTACCACTGATGTTGATTTAACTATCACTAAAGAAGAACAGCAGGTACTTCGGTATATTTCATTTACAGAAATTCTAAGTTTAATAGCAACTTTGCAAAAGTTTGTCCAGATGCTATCCACTAGATTTACCTATTTATTTAATCCAAATGCGTTTTGCCCAGTCTTTATTTTTCATTTTTGTTGTTTCTATTGTATTTCCAGTTTGACAAAGGGCCCTGGGTAATTTCATCATCCCCGAAGCGTTACTAGAATAAAATTCCCGGACCAAGACGTTTTTGATGTGTACTATTTTATCTTACACTCCAGTTAGGCTTAGTCTTTTCCATGAAACGAAACGTGAAATAAAACAAAATGAAATTTGAACGACTTCAAACATCGCCACGTCACAGAAACAAATTTGTCGGTAATATTTAGTTTCCACCCCATTTCGGCTCGATTCATTTGTGCTGACATGACGTGACAGCCATTTGGGAATTGTGAAACACTGATGGCGCTATTCATTTCGTGTTTCACAGTGTGAAATTTTCTCAGATATTATTAGACCAATGAAAAAAAAATGCTAGTTAGGGTTTCGTTTTGTTTTGTGGAAAAGACTAAGACTTCCAGTTACGGTTTCAACCAGGTGAGAAACGTCACATATAAGGCTATATCTGTTTACGGTTGGCTACAGTGGTTACTTTGTTATTGTCTTTTTCTGGCACCATCTAACACAAAAGCACGCACTTTTAAATCCGGCATATTCCAGAAAAGCAACACCTTTCCACAACACAGCATATAATTTGTTGCATGGGAACCATCCGAACACTTCTTTTATAGATGTGCGAATACCTCATATCATCAATAATGTGAGTTGAAAGTGACTTGTTAACTGGGCTGCCCTGTATTTGCCGAGTTCTTCAATTTTGTGGATGTTGCCACACCCTGTATAACCAATTAAATTGCCAGTGTTCTTTGAATATACTGAATCAAACTTTATTTTAATTTCATCAAATATTATCGAAACATTTTTTTTCATAATTTTCCATCCCAGCAAAATGATGGTCTTTTTTATTCCCTCGATTATTTCAGCATTAAATCCACTTTTGACCTGTGTGAAATGGTTGTAGTCCTTGAAAGTTGTCTCGTGTGCTAGTCTGAGAAATCTGGAACCTCTAATCATATGATAAGCAGAAGGCAATCTTGAATGGATTGCTATACACCATTTTATCAGTGCTGTCTTCGACCTGACTTTGCAGTGGCTGCAGCTTTTTTCTGTTGTTCCCACGATAAAAATTGGAAACTGTCCTTTCCATAGGTGGAAGCTATTACGCTGGAATTTTCCTCTGAAACAGTTTCGAAACTGTCATTGAGTAGTTTACCATCTTTTTTATGACACACTAGGAATGAAAGATTTCCGAGAACTCATTGCTGCAAGGTCAGATTTGTACTTTCGACAAACTGTACAATGTTATACCCTTTTCATCAACCAGGAGTTCACATGATTTAGTCCTCACAGTAGAATAGGGGGAAAACCCACTTCTTCCTATCCCTTCACATTGCCTTAGAGTGTACTAAAAATGGCTGGTTTATTTGGTGATTTTTGTCAACAGACATCATCAAGTCCTTGAATCCAACTGATTGCTGTAAGATTTTAAACAGGAGTTCTGCTGACTTTTCATCTAGGAGTTCAGAAATTCTTTCCAGCATTTACTTGCAGTTCTGTATTTGGTCAGCAAAGACTAAAGGCCCTTGCAATCCACTTCCAACTTAATGTTAATGCAATTTCTGTTCCCCAGTTTTAGACAACACAAATATTATATCCAGCTTCTTTTCCAAAACTGTAAATGAAATTACAAATATGGTGTCTTGAACAAGTATGAATCTACGGCGGGGTAGAAAAATTCTTTCAGTAGGCCCTTAGTCCTTTGGGCTAAAGGAAATTACAACACAAATATAAATAAACAACTACGTATAAGAAGTATTGAATCAAGGCATGCATTCTCTGTTTGAAACCAACAACAAATACAAATTTGGCTAAATTTCCTATAGATAGATGGATAATAAAGTACAATGGCCAACATTTTAGAAACATCAATGATAAGGATATTTGCTCTAAATTACATCGATTACCAAAATCATGATAATAATTTGCTATAAACCTGAACAGCATTTCTACCCCCCCTGAAGTTTTTATTTCAAGGTAATGTAGCAAAATATTATAAATGTAATTAAATAACATGACTGCCATGATCATAATACTTGGAAGGCATGGAGTTTATAAGCTTTGTGACAAAAGGCAATAGAGGACATTTCCGATTAATTCTAGAAATAAAACTATTTGCCACTACTTGTCATGTCAATTGTGAAAATAAAAACAAAACCCGCGTAATAATATTTCCTGTATAATACATGGGGCTGTCACGATGCTACATTCTTATTTCGTCGGAATGAAAAAGTAACGTATATAAAAAAAACAGCAAGTTGACGGCGTGTTTTCAACCTGCTATCACTAACGTCGACCCCGGTAAAAAAAAAAAAGATAAAAACTCGGATCTGATAGATATTGAGGCGGCAGGGTCGTCACCTGCGCACGTGCGGGAATTTAGTTCTAAGTGACAATAACAACACACGCTAAAAACGCCAAGGCTAATGGGTGGAAGCTTGTTTGTAAATAATGACACGCTATGCCCAGCTGACGCATGAGCAGGTGACGACTCCCCGGTATTAAACTAGTTTGTAGCAAATCATACTATAAAAATCGAAGTAAAAATGTCAAAAACCACCAAGAAAGTACTGTAACTTACCTGACTGTCAACAAACTTCTGATAATCTTTCAAACACCGGGAATAAATCAGATTATCTGTCACGGGGAGAGAATTACGCATGTGTGTCGGACGTTTTTAATGCGATGTACACACCCCTGTCAATGACGACAAGACTCATCCAATTAATTTGATCTTGTTTTTATCTGAATGCTTATTGGTAAGACAAAGGTTTGAAAAGGATTTTTACGCATTATAACAGCAAAAGTAAACTTTCTCGAGTGTTTTTTTAATCCTTTTATCTCATTGGTTCATCCTGTGCTAGTACGTCCGTGGCCTATGCAGACATGGGCGATTAGATTGTCAATGTAACTAGTGTGATTGGCTTTAAGACAGATGAAAATGTGGAGGCCCATATGAATTATTTTATTCTGAGGCCCCTTATTTAAATCTGAGTGGACACTAATTGACTTTCATGAATTGACAGGTTTAATGCGGAAATACATAAAGAGCGTCTGTCGTTCGCCCCACAGGGACGGTGCCTAAACGAACACTGTGGTCTCCGTGTTGTGACTTTGAAATGGATTGCGAACCTCCAATAAAGAAAACATGATATTTAAGTTTAAATGGTGACCAACTAGATGAGATTGAGGTATTGAAGGACAAAAACAAATAAAATAAATTTTTGCCACCAATAACAACCGGTGTCCCGTAGCGGTATTCAAATTCTAGCTCAAAAAAGGGAGTGAAATTGCACCCGGGTAATTGCCATCTGTTTCAAAGAATTCAACGACGATATATGGTATTGAAATTCTTCACTATGGGCAATCGATCGCATGGAAAGAACTCTTTCCAATTTACGTAGCCTGTTCAATTTTGGGGGAAACACTGGCATGGACAACGCATCATGTTCCACTGTGACAACCAATCAATTGTAGACATATGGAAGCAGGGAACTTCACGCTATCCCCACATCATGGATCTAGTCCGCAACATTTTCTTTGTATTGGCTGTTGGTAACTTTCACGCACATTGCCGGCGCAAATAACAATATTGCTGTAACAGTTTAATTGTGAATGTACAGTAACCAACTAGTCTGTCAGACCATTGTATTGAATGAAATCTCACTAGACTCTTGAATAACACATCACAAAAGCAAGAAAAACATGATTGATCATGATTTGTTTTACATAAAAAAATTCTGCTCAATATAACCAGGTAAGCGTTTTATTTTAAGGTTTTATGCAACGGCAAAGTACCTACACATGCGATAAACTCAATGAAGACATGCCTAGCTATGTAACACAGTCTCCTGAAGATATCAGCACAGACGAAAAGTTGAACTTTGAGGGAAGTGCACAATAGTGCAAAATTGACTTGCTGTCATCCTTAATCCTTCCAAGGTTTGTCTTTGTCTAGCCGTAAAGTTTCCACCCAGTCAGCAAAGTATTAGAGGAAATCAAACTGAAGCCATTGATGGATTACAAATAGAAACAAATTTATAAGAAACTTTTTTTCATGTAATACATTTTGTCATGTGGACGAGGTTGCCTTTATAATAAAGTATTGATTACAAAATTACCTGTTGTCTTGGGTCATTCTCATCAGTATATGGGGCAAGATTGGGTTTCCTTTTATGTACATGCTCACTCTTACTTCGTACATTAAGAAGCGAAGCGAATTTGTCCATGTAGCGAACAAACTTCACTGTCTCTTTTGCATCAAGTGAGCCGAATGTATCAATACCACTGTTTCAAGTGCCATACTCTCTCTACAACTGCAAAATGCAGTTCATGCCCTATACATGGGGTTTCAATAAATTGGCTAAATAGTAGTCTACTTTAGCCAAATGAACATTTAAAGTGTGTATTTTGGATCCTAACCTAAATCTAGCTGCCTACTGACCCCTGAAAATCTGGGTAACTCATTATTGAGAACGATGTGAGATGGAAGTGTTCAAATTTCATTTTGTGCAGTATATGTACGTCTCTGGCTTGGTCTTCCATTACCAGCTGTGTCAGACATATTGGCCTGCCATTCTGTTAATTAATGAAAAGTACCTAAGTTAGCCTAATGACATTATTTTAGAGCAAGAATTGACAGACATAATGGTATGTAATGCAAAGTTGGTTAGCTTAACACAGTCACTCCTCTCCCTTTATTGTGTATTGGAAATAACACCTTCAAGAAATCAGACTTACCCACAACTTCTGGACTTCCTATGAGCTTCAGAGTTTGCCCAGCAATTTTTTGCAGTTTTCACTAGATGAGGCACATCAGATACAAAGTAAATAGACCTTGGCTCATTAGTCCATGCATTTTTACATTTGAAGACAAGCGTATATTTTGGAGCATCAAAAAACCCTGTGCATCTTGTAAAACTTGCGGTTCCATGAAGCCCCATCACTGGTGGATACAAGCACCTTCAAACCACATGGTATCTCCAGGTGAGTGATTGTATCCCAGATAATAGTGAACAGGTTGCCCGCTGAGCAGCCATCAGTAAGATAATAGGCAATGCTTGACTGAAAATTGGAGCCCAATCCACGAAGCATCATTACAAGTACATGGCTGGCAAGTTGCGGATTTGATCTATAATCTGGTTTACTTTCACTACATACAAAGTTGGATAATTTTTTTTAACTCGTCATTTACACTGCCAAGGTTAACAAATCCAACAAGTTGACCAGTGTTCTTGTCGTACACAAGATCTTGCTTGATTTTGATTTCATCGTGGAGAAGGACTACGTATCTTGCTGCCTGGGATGATCCTTGTGATTTTAGTTCTGTATTGACTTCTTTTAATACTGCCTGATTAATGCCTACTTGGGGCTTTATATAGTTGGAGTAATCATTCAGTGTTCTGAGACTTGGTAACTTCACAAATCCAGAGTCTCTGAGAGCTGCGTAGGTACCAGATGACTTGAATTTTAGAAAGAGGCACCAACGGATGATGGTTGGATGCCATCGCATCTGTCGGCTGTCCTTACACTGGGCATGTTTCAGTTGCTCTCGCCAAAACAAGTCCTGAAAACTAAACTGTCTTCAGCATACAAACTTGTCACTTTTTCTCTTCCATAATTAACTTCAAATCACCATGTGTATTCTACTCGATTAGTTTCTTATCTGTTCTACTTAATGACTGTTTTAGTGTTATTTTTTTCCTTTTGCAAGTTCGGTGCTCTTTTTTGTAGCTGGTCATTGTTCAAATACCTCAAATTTGATTTACTGTTGAAATTAGTCATTTCTCCTTTTTGTTCTTGACTTGTTTGTCTCGATACAAGTGCCCGTAGATTATTTTGATATTGTGAACACTTTGTTCACTCATCACATCCAGGAACAGGTGTTCAGTCAACTGATCGAACAGTACATTTATATGTCCGTCCTTGCAATGATCTGGCCTGAAAATCATCTTCCATATATGATGAAATTCCTTTTTCACCGGGGAATGACACACCCTTCACTATTTTCCTTCTCTGTACCAAATTAATGTAGCACTAGTCTCAATTTCCTGCACAAATGTTACTGCTGTCAACAACGGCAAGGAGTGTGTTCAACATGTTGACACCCGCAAGTGTGGTTGTTGTATAAATTTGTCTGTCATGGATCAACACTGGGCAATTCAAATACTCATTGACAAGGACACATTTTGACATTTTTATTTTGTCACCTATGAATGTCACAATGGCAAACCGTAACTCTGTTGGAGTGTAGAAAATGGTCCAACCTAGAAGCAGCAACTGTTTGAATGTCATAATTAATTTTCAATAAAAAAGTTTTAGCAAAGTATTTTTTTTTAAACAAATTATGATGAACTAATGTTATGTGAATTTTGTGACGTCATCACTGCAGATTATTCACCATATAAAAAGGAAATAGTAGTAGTCCGGAGTTGATGCAAATTTGTATGGCAAACATGACAATATATCTGGCTGATATATTCTGTTGCTGATATCTCATAGATAACATGTCAGCATCTTATTGTAGAGCATATGTTGTAGACCCATAATGAACTCAAGCACATTTGTATGATATATATGTCGAACAAAGTGTGCTTTCGTCCATTATGACAAATATTCTTATCCACTTCATCCCAATAATATCTACATAATGCAATGAAACACAACGTTGGCCACTATTGCTCATTCTATAATATTATCTCTTTACCTCCAGAGACTAATCAACAACTGGAAAGTGAACAGGCAAAGTGTTTGTCTCCAGATACGAACACTACAACCTTGCTCCAGGTATTCTCTTCAAATAGTAAGTACCAGCTTCTCAGACCAAGTTGACTTTCATATATGTGTGCTTCATTCGTGCAATGCACACATTACCATTTCAGCATCTTTCGGTGTAAATACTTGAGTGAAATTTGTATATAATCATCTATATTTCAGTTTACATGGCTCCCTCAGTTTAAGGTCTTTGTGGAGTTCAATTCATAGTAAAAATTGGTATAAAGCAATCCTCCTCAATTCCTATTTTCTCTTTAGTACTAGGTTTTGCTTGCAATATTCTCCCCTAGCAAAAAATCGGCGATGGGGGGATGTAGTGGTTACATATGTCCGTATAGAGTGATAACTTGAAAATTTACAGGCCAATTCTCTACAAACTTGCAGTGAGTCCTCCTCTTATGCTTTCAGTGCAAACTACCAGCTTACAGTTACTTACACCATCCGTCCATGTATCTGTCCACATGTGTGTATAGTCATAACTTGATAACTTACAGGCCAATTTTTTTTAAACTTGCTGTGTGTGATTCATCATCTTATACTTCTAGTACGAACTACAAGCTTACATACACCAATCTGTCCTTCTATGTGTGTATGTGTGTGTGTACAGAGTCATAACTTGATAACTCGCAGGTCAATTTTTTTGGAACGTGCTGTGAGTCATTATGTTTCTAACTTGCAAACTACCAGCTTACACGCACCAGACAGTCCATATGTTGGTGTATAAAGTCATAACTGGATAACATCTGCACAGATTTTCTTTAGACTTGCTGTGTGATCTTTCGTACAAATTAGCATACTGAATCTATATCTCTATGCAGACGAACAATGCCAGGGTATTTGCCATCTCTGATGGCTTTCTTGTTAGCTCTGTTGTCTTCAAAGATCACAAACTGTGTTTATATAGATTGTCCATCTTTGTCATTCACATCCCATGTTCAATTGTCCCTTAAACATCTTTCTATTGGTTTGATACTTGGCACACCTGTTCCTTGAGTGGATCTCTATCAATATCGTCAATTGTCTTTGTTAATAAATATGTTTGTCAATTTTAATAATAAGTGCTATTTTCAACTCCTTGAAAATTGATAGCTCGATTCCTCTAATACATAATATGTACATACCTTGGGTGGATCTGTTAGATTTATAACTTAAGACTGGTGATAACAAATGCAGTCACTATAGCAACAACCATATAAATTATGCATGTCAAGTGAACTGTAATAACAGTTCGGGAGTGAGACATATGCACAATTTCTGTTTAGGGGAGGTCATCTACACAATGACATCAATATAACAATTAATTATTAGTTCCCGTTCAAACAAAGTTTGAAGACAGGGATTTATAGTACGGTCTTGGTCTTTAGTCCATCTGGACATGCAATGGTTTAGTGTTTTGGTGCAAGATGGCTGACTAGCAGTCATCTAGTTCGCAAAAATGCCCCCAGATCACATTTTGGACATGCCTTTTTTGTTTGTTTTTTCAGACATACTTGAAGGGATTTAATCAAACTTGGTATGGTGATAGTAGATGTTGAGTTACTGATGCACATCATTTTTTTTTTTTTTTGTGATTTTGGTTCAGTATTTATCCAATACATGATGCTATGTCATTAATATTGATATAATGCCAAAAATACATCAAACTTCATCAACAGTTCATCATTTTCTGAAACATACTTTAGCTTTTAAACATAATTTCATCCACAACATGATCAACATTGTTGAATGTATTTATAAAGACAGTGCATATCTATATTATCCCCTACCTCAGGGACTATACACAAGTTATGCTGCCTGATCTGAACACTACAACCCAGCTGCAGATGTTCAATTAATATGGTAAGTACAAGCCTTCTTAGACACGGCTAACATCATCTGTTTTCTATGTTCCACCAACTTATAGGGTATATTGCTTTAAAATACTTTTGTCAGCCATATTACTTATCACTATGAAAACGATATTAATCCTAATAATGACTACTGCTATATAAACTACCCGAATAAAGTGTATTGTAGTGCAACTGATCAACTCAGTATCATTTCCTCATTTGTAATCACACTTTAACAACATCTTTCTACTTAGATACTCCGCCAACCAACCTGGAAACCAGTCCGCAAGTCGTGTCACCTAATTTGGACTCCAGCACATACCAAACCATTCAGACCAAAACAGTATCCTTGAATGTCACACCTTCAATGAACCAGCACCCAATGGACATGACTTATACTATGACTTATACCTGCCAAACCTCTGCTCATTAAATGGTGAGCACCTATTTTGCATGCAATGTTGCATCTATTTCTGCATACACTTGGTGCAACCTCAGATAGTATGCAATAGCACCTCCCTACACATACATTGAACACAATGGACCTTTTCCTGATCACGTTGAAAATGCCAACTAGCAGGCATAGAGCATATGTATAGCATAGAATACATAATCACTTGTGTAACATTTGCATATTAACTGTAATCACACCTAAATAATACATATCTATACCCTCAGATACTGATGTTATCTCAAAGCACCAATCATTCACAAATAGTCAGCCTGGAAAAACTAAGCGTCAACTCTTTCAATCACCTGGTAAGTGCCGGTTCATCAATACTAACTATACCTAATGTTCTGCACAACCTTAATTATGCTCCTTAAGGTACCTCCCCACTATTCACAAATCTGATCTCCCATACAGCATGTACATGCCAATATGTAATGGTTTGAATCACTTGTTAGTCATTTGATGTTCGTTCTCTCTGTGTATTAGTATGTCTTTGATCCATGACCATTTCCCATCCCAAGAATGGGGGACGGGGGAGATTACTTTTAATTTGACAAGCTTGTGTCTATCTGGACTAACATCTTGAACTTATCAGGGACCAATTTCTGCCATTCTCATGCTATTCACAGATTTCCTTCTTCCATTTTGCTACATACACAGCCATGAGTATATTTTTTGGCTAAAATGAAACATTTCAAGCTCACAAACCATGTCAAGCTTGTGCCTGTACAGAAAGCTTATCAACAAGGAATTTCATAAGTAATAATCAAACAAAACACTTTGGTTGGTGTGCATGTACAATATGAGCAGAGTGTTGCATATTCTTTGGTTTAGATCAGATAAAAATTAGGCAACTACAGGCCATTGAGTTTTAATATGTGCCTCCAAAACTACTACTTCATCGTGCTAAATTCATGCACACAACCACTATACCATGGCAACTTTCAGCAGTGCAATTACAATTCCTCTTCACCATCCACACACATCAGTTCATTTCATCAAATCAAACTCTGAACTAGAGAACATGTACCCATAAAAGTCTGAATTTTGTTTGCCTACATTTGTAATTTTTCCTTTCATCAACAGATCCAACAACACCCAACAAGAGGAGGTTCATAGTCAGTATTGGGCCAATGACACCTCCCCAACAGCTAACAAGGCTGAGGGGTATATATCAAAAGTGAATAATATTGGGAAAATTGTGCCATTCAAATTGCAAACATCACTATAAAAGGTCTCTTTCACTCCTGAGGCTCGTCACCATCATCTGGCACAGGCTGCACAAGATAAGCAACCTGTACAACTACTTGGTATCAGATTAAAACCATCCAAGTTCAATATAAAAGAACAAGAGGCAATAATGGATGGGTCAAGTTCAATAACTATCACAAATGTGAGTTTCCCATACCAGGAAAATCATCCTGCTGCACCACTGTACAAGCTTGACAAACTTCCCAGCCTCCATCTTTATCAGCAAGTCGCAGTGAATGCCACTATATTAGGTGAGGGAGAGATACAGTTGGGCCTAATTTCAAATAACCCGACCTTGCCAAGGCAAGACAAGTACATTGCAGATGACACTGCATCAGGAGTAAAACTGGTCAGCATGGGGCTCCTTGGTGAACAACCGAGTAGTTGGCCAAACCTACATCATCTCGGACCTCACTGTCAAAATGTTCCAGGGCAACACATACCTCAACAGTAATCCAAATACTACTTTCAGAGACGCAGAACCTCTTGCAGAGACTCCACCCACCTATGGGAGAGCCCCTCAACCGCAGATACAAACCACCAGAGCTACTGTACTGACATGCTATTTCCGAAAAGATTTACAGTGCCGCATACAGATGTGCAAAAGTCGTACTCCCTCAGTTCTGGACCAACCATATATCATCCACTGCAACAAGTGCAATACTGCACAG
The DNA here is from genome assembly GCF_978046115.1 of Saccoglossus kowalevskii. NCBI lineage: Eukaryota > Metazoa > Hemichordata > Enteropneusta > Harrimaniidae > Saccoglossus > Saccoglossus kowalevskii. The sequence goes on from NC_140648.1 coordinate 12,868,678, forward strand.
AGATCTGACATGATGACCATAGCCTTCAAAGGCACAATGTCTTTTGAGTGCCCAGATGTGAATATCATTGAAGACATATGCACTCAGACAGCATTAAACCACTATATTAACCAACTGTCACCGGCAGAGTACAACTTGTTTCCTTCACAGCTGAGCAGATTGAGTCAGTCCTCCTACAAGAAAAAAAATGACATCCGCTATGACGCCAAACATCACATCATTGAGCTTAAACAGGTACCACAAGCTTAAGTAGGCAACCAGTTTTCTCTAAAGTGGACTGCATAAAACTACATTGTATTGCATTTGGCATGGAATCAACACATGTATACATTCTGTTTCCCTGAGATCTACCACTACTTTCCTGAGTTCATCTCCTTTATAACTAGGTTCATGACATTACTATAGTATAACCTTCGTCCATTTATCAATGTCATTGCAAATCCCGTCTGTGTTCCATTCTATGCTAGTGTCACACTCAACGTAATATTACCGTAATGGGTATAGTACAAGTGTGATGGTTCAAATACCAAAATGGCAACAGTAACAGAAAGACTTCCCTGGCGGCGATGATAAAATACGAACACGGAGCCAACAGATGAGGTTTCAACTGGTACTGGTATTATTATACTCTGCAAACATCAAGTACAATAACGCGGTAAAACTCCACTACTCCAATAACTAGATACTTAAACTCCAATACAATTCAACGAGATTTTCGATCTGAACTCAGTGTGGGTCTATAAATAGACCATTACATCAGCATACATAATGAGTCTAGAATTTACTATACTATAAATTCTAGAATGTTCCATTACCTTCTATTGCCTCCTACTACTACCAATTCAACCAGTTTCTAAAAAAAATATAGAATAATCCACCCAGACACAGTACAGTTCTAGAACATTCTCAGTGACACGGAAGTGGTAAATAAGTCGTATGCAACAGCTAGTAGTTTGCATGACATCCATACATCAATCTATCTTTGCATATTCCACAGAATAGCTCTTCCACTCAGTGTATACAAAACAACACAAATAGGCAATTCATCCAGTGAGAGTGATGTTTTAGTGCTTTGTTAACGCCAACCACACCTGCCACCTGGGCTATTGGAAACCAGGCTCCCAGTCCTTGCTTTTCTGGCTTCAAACATTTATACATTTCAGTCAGTTATTTTGTTCATAGTTCCTTAATTTCTATTGAGTAATGCACTTATAGCAAGGCCATCACTTAGGCACACATTTACTTTATTTCCAGTTAGTATTTTTAAGATGCCTAAATTTAAAGGCTCCATGACTTAATTACTCGCCCTGGTTTTCTATTGATATTTAGTTACTAACCTTTACTAGTTATTTACTGATTTGTTGCTGAGAAGTGAAAGAGCCATTCGCGAAATGTGCTGAAATAGACCACATCCCTGTATACAGACAGACTGAATTGAAGACTTCATTGTCATAGTCGTGTCAGCAGTGCGAATATTCTGAAATTTCAGAACATGCACACATCATAACATACAATCTGAGTGTGACCACGCACTTAAAATATCCTGATTACTTTGTGGTGACATTTACCAATGAGAAACCGTCTGAATGTGACAAGAAATCCAATGAGCCAGGAGCCAGACAGTGTGAAAGAAACGTATGCAAACGCATACAAGTGGCAAGCCCTGTCAGCGTGACCAGTATGAGAATTCACCCAGTCATGTCATATGAAAACGCATATGAAAACACATCAATTAGAAGTAATACAGATTCTGTGAACAGTTAGTGTTGTTATTGTTTTATTTTGAAGTAATTAAATATTATATTTTTATTATTGTTTACGTATTGTGCCTTCTATAGTTTATTTATAGTCCCACCCCTAATTTTATTAGTCTTTTTGCCCAAGAGTTTTGTCCGATTTTCTATTTTTGAACCGCATTTAGCTTATTGCATGGAACTGATAGCCAATCATAAACCCCCGCTTTATACATTTTTCTCTGTTAACACATGTGGCCAGAACCCAATTTTCGAACATGCCGGTCATTTCAGTTCTGAATTCTAAAGTTGTATCCTACAAAAAATGTTGTGTTCATTTTTGATATCTGAACGCTTGAACAATTACCACACCCTCCATACGTGTTACATACTATATACATTAGACTGGTACCAATATAGTGAACTGGTCATTGTTTACCATTTACTGTCGCCAATTTACCATAACAGCACCTGTAAGCAAAATTACTAAAAAAAAAAAAAACAATAATACGTGCTTAGGATTTACATATTTAAAATTATCAGTAGTATACATTTCATATACATCGAACCACATTCCTGCCAGCAATGACGATCTCGCGTGATCCTGCGATATTCAGCAAGTTTTGACCTAGTGCTAAAATATACTTATAATATATATATATATATATATATATGATAAACAATAATTTTCTCTGTACAAGAGCGACTTAGATGTTGTTTTTTATTTACTAGTATCTGTTTGCTTTAATTATTTGCTTTGTAACTGGTGAGAGAAATATAAACAGGTGAAATCAATAACAACTGGCGCCCAATGCAGGCATGGAAAAACGTGGCACACGGAGTTTTCAGACAAAGGTATGTGATTCAACTCTCACCAATGCCACTTGGAATATGTCGGAATATATAATTAATTCATATTAACTTCAAACATTTTCGTTTCTATCTTAGGAGCTTCAATAAAACATGCCAAGAAACGCAGCCACCACACTGGCACAGAAAGCCGTAAAGCAGCACGTCAAATTTTGAGAAAAAGCTTGTACAATATCACCAAGTGAGTTCACAGATCATTTTTTTTTCAATTATTATAATAGTACTGTATGCTTAGTTCAAATGTCAAACAGAATATATTGTTATATTCACACTGACTGCTCAAGGGAATCGATATTTAGACGACAGAATAATTATGAACCATCTTTTAAAGTGATAAAGAGCGATATAGCTATTAATCTACTCTCTAGATTCACAACAAATAGCATGCTATATAAGCAAGCAGAAGCTTATATTGATGTAAGTAAAATAGTTATTTTAATCCTGCTTACAAACATGTACCTAGCTCCTCGGTCAGTTGTCGATAGTCTATGTGAGCACATCCAACAGTCAGGGAATTAAAATATGAACTGTATATTTATAATATTTCTATAAAATAGCATTCTTCTTGTCTATTTACAGTGCAAAGATACACACTATGTTGAAAGCTACAACAAGTTGACATGTACAAGTTGAGAAGCGATCTTACCTGCCTAGATTGGGTATGTATACAACTGGCTTAGGCTTATACTTAATGACATATGCACAGGGCGGACAATATTTCGTGATATAACTCACTGAACTCTCTTATTATAATTTACAGAATGAGAACGTAGACAGACACGCAACATCTGTGGTGGTCCGACAAGATGCAAGACGACCCCGCAGGCAGATCGGTCGTCGGGTACTTACACAGAAAACCTATTCGTGGAGAACCAACGTCTGGAATGCATTTATGACACGTGTATATACACAATAAGTGCCTGGAAATAATAACTGTTTATTGTATTTAATATATATATATTTAGCGAATAAAAAAGGAATATACACTGTCAGCAACATGTACCTTATCTAGTATTGAACTCGCACACTCTCCTACATGTTTAGCGAGAATCCTGTTATTTTCAAAGTGATTTTAGAGTCCCAGCCTGGAAGTAGTTTTTCACATAAATTCGTAATAGCGCCTTTTCACAATCATGTCACAAATTCTGAGAAACATTTCGCTTATTTATTATAGTAAAACAACAAATAATGCCGACACCGCGTTGCACATTTACGGGCGAGTTTGTAAAACGTGGGAATATATAACGCAAACGTTGCCATCACATCGGAGATTTATTCTGATGTGTTTGTCTATCAACTGTATAATACTGCTAGGGTTATATTTACTGAGGTTCACGTGTTCTCGTCGCTATAAATGTCTATTTCCATTTTACTCGCTGTTAAAAGGGGTGCCTCAATATTTTCTGTTCCCATTTTGTGTCATGGTGTATGCGCATAGTCCTAAATGGCTCGTCTCAGAAACTTGAAGTGAATAGTGAGTAGACACACTACTATTTCGAAGCCATATGAACTATGCAACGTATCAACTGGGTTTGGGACCTCACCAACGCATCTAGTGTTTGTTCAATCGCAGACGTGAATTCACGTAGCAGATGGCCATGTTTTACAGTAGAAAGGGAATTTGACGGAATGATGCATCGTCTCAAATTTCTTATCTTCGCTGTTAACCATGTATCAGTAGCAGCATTTATGAGAGTGAGTGCCGTGCAGTCAATATTTTTTTTTTAACGCTGACCACAGTGTGACTTCACTCTAAGCGTGCATACGTCTAGTCAATTATATATACATCGTTGGTATACAGTCGGACCCTAACGCCGCTCATCCGGAATTTGGATAGAGTAGAAACTTTTAGCTGCTTTTGTTTTTTATTTTCCCGTTAGTCTTGAATTGACGTATTGTCATAGGAAAAACCAATGGTGCTGCGTAGATAGATTATGTGTAGTTGGCATCTGTACGAGTTAAAGTGTAGTTCCATATGCGTAATAAAAATCAGAGACTTTGTGAAAATGCCACCTGAAAAAAAGGAAATTAACACTTCAGTGACAAAAAAATATACACAGCCTCAAATATGAGTTCTGAAAGCATGAGTGACTAAATAGATGACAGCTTATGTGCAGTGTTTGAAATTAGGGCAGGCCCCTCAGTTAGCATCTTTCTACATGGACGAACAACTTTCAGCACATGAAACCTGGGTGGCCAGGGAAAATGTTTTTTGCATTCACTAAGTCTATATTTTATTCAAAAATATTATTTAAGTTTCAAGCAATATTATTGAACACGAGTAAATATTCTGGGAAATCCAAGCAGCCTAAATAATCTGACCATTTTAAGTGCATTCAGTTTAAGGTAGAGAAGCAGGTTCATGGGCACTTGGGAGTGATATTTTTTTTTTGCTTTTCATTGTCCAAACAGTCTTGGCTATAGACTGTTAAATTTTTTTAGAATTGTGAATAGTGGAACATACTCAAAAAACGATTTTGAAATATAGATAAAAAGTGCAAACATTCTCTCTTTTGAATGCTTAGCAAGATTTAGCAAGGCTGTACATAAATAACATGGTGAAAATATGAAATGACGAGATCTCCATATTATGTGGTATATTTCACTTTTAACAAAACGATAATACATTTAAATTTGAAACTGTTACAGCCATTTTAATTATGAGCATTAGCAAACTTCTTACTGAGTGAATTGTTATGCAAATTAGCAATTATCTCATCTTCTTTTTAGTGCACATCCCAGAACTTTAAAAAGAATAGCTCCTAGACGCTTTGACCTTTTGTTTTGAAATTTTCACAAATGATTGACAATGTGTTTATCTTCAAAACGCTGCCGGGACATTGTTTTGGTTAAACAGTGTGACAACTAGCCTTGGTGTTAATATATGCATAAACTTGAAGTAGTGAAATTTGGGCTGCTGCCCTGCAAAATTGACAACTGGTAGACAGTTTTCAAGACGGCACTTTCTTCATAGTAAACAGATGTACCCATAAACTAATTTTGACAGGAAACAGAATCATGGTTTAGGAGCTAATTTTCTTTAAATCACTTTTGACCAAAAAAGCACATTTTTGTGCATATTTCAAACTACAGTGACCATAAAAAAAAAATACTAACACAATTTTAAAATTCATACAGTAAGCTTTCCGAAAATATATAGTTTTGTGGACAAGGGAGGTCATCTTGGTTTCCTAATTAACTAAGTAAAATAGCTGCCAGGTAAACTGCATCTCTACCTCAAAGTCTGTTCTTGTTTATAATCTAAGCAAATATTATTACAACAACAGTTCATTGCCAACTACTAACTGTGCTCAATTATGGGTTTTAATAAGAGTAATCCTAATAATATCAATAATCGCTCCAACCTCTAGACAAAACATGTGACTTCAATGTTTTGCTCAAATAAAAAATCACTAATCATTCACAACGCTTAGGCAAAAAAAATCTTGTGTTTTCAGTAACGGGCCCCTAAAAGATAGGTCAAGGTTTTTTTTAAATGGATCTCTGCAAGTCTGTGCATAGTCTATTCACTATGTTATTGTAACATTGCATAATAATAGTCTGATTAACTAGCATAGCACTACTTAGAAAAAAAAACACTTTTATTTTTGTACCAACGTCATACAATAGAATATTTGGAATTATCTTTAAAAAAAATAAACCAAAAACATTTTGGTGTAAAAACAAACTTTCAATCTAATGTTTTTGTTTTAATCAACTGTGACCATCAACCTTTAATTTAATCAACCTACCAGTAATCTTTTTATGAGAAATGAGTTTTTATAATTTTCAGTCAGTTGAGTTTTAAATATGCATTAAAATACTAAGTTAAAATTAATAGTTGACAAACTAAAAATACAATGCATTACCGTGTTTCAAAAAGTAGAATCTACTGACTGCTAATAAAATAATTATTTTGTCACACTGCATGATGGATACTGAAGACAAAAGTCACAGGAAGTACACATGCTGCTATGCTGAGTTGTTTTTTCACGGAGCTTTCTTCTGCAGCTCCGGGTTTTCAAAACTCTGGAATCTTTTTTTTTTGCATCAATAAAAGGCATGAAGCAAAGGTATGAAGCAAACTTGTAAATAAATTGTTGTTGATCCTAGTTGCAAAGTACATGAGAAATTCAAGAATGAGAAGATTTAAAATGTGTTTTGACTAAAATAAGCAACATGCTTATATGTACGTTTTGCAAATTCAAATTCTTTCTGGGCCCGGTTCCTCAAAGAAACATGGCCTAAAACATATAGTTTTGAAATGCATGCAGATTCTGGCATAGATTTAACATGGAAAGCGGACAATTTTGCCAATCTGACACATTTTGCAAAAAAAAAAAAAAAAAAAAAAAAACATTACAACGATATCTCCACACGATCGGGTTACCGGAAACAAGTAGCTAAAAAGAGCTCCATGGTGGAAACTAAACTATTATGGGGGGGTCTTAAGGAGCGATCGAAAACGAATAGTGATTCGATTTTACAAAACGCCTTGACAAAATCCTTCAATTGCAGTCGTGTCAATATAACTCGTCGTTGTGATGGTTTTAACGAGCTTTGATAATCCCGATCGCCCCAATGCCAAAAAACATGCGATTTCAACGTCTGCGTCTGCTCAAAAAAATCTTACACACTGAATGTAAAACTGCATTTCATATCACAGACAACGATTTATTAAGATTGATCGAAAATGAAACGAATGGTGATTCGATTGCAGTCTGAATGAGTCTTGTCATGGAGCTAAATAAAGAACTGTCAACTGGTCGTGATGGCGATGTTCTGCGTTCGACATCGCAAACATCTCAACCAAATCGTAAACGCTGAATTTAAAATTGAATTTCATATAACCGACAATAATATTGATGGATAACAACACCTTTTAATGAAAAAATGTGAGTTTACCTTAATAACCGGAAGAAGATCCACATGTGCGACTGCAACGATCCACCATTTTAAATTTCGTGATAACGAGTGCATTGTGGTCGAAATATTAACTGCGCATGTGCACAAGTAGAGCGCTGCTGATAGCGCTAAGCATTCTGAGTAATTCCATTGGAAAACATGTGTGGAAGATTTTAAGGTAGCGGGACTATTATTTGCATTCTCTGGTTACGAAGACGAATACGGCGCTTGGAGGCAGGAAAGGATTTAAATAACAATGAAAAAAGTAGTTACACTGACAATATATTAATAACGTTAATTCCTATGTATTAAGAAAAATTACATGTATACTTAAAAAACTTGTAATGTATACTTCTGTATTAATGAAATGATGAATTAATTGACTGCATGTTTAGTAATTACTTCCACTTTTCATATTCAGTTACATGTCACAATGGCTGACAATATTGCATCCTTGTATGGACAAGTCAGAAACAAATACCACAATTGTTTTCAATATGACTTAAAGATGGAGCAGCCGCGCTTAATTGCATTCATTTTGGGCAATACACACTGTTTTACTCACTGGTTATGGCAAAAGTGATTGTTACATATTGCCCCTCTATTATTGGATGCTAAATTTCCATAGAAAAGACGTATTTCCATGGTGATCTCACCATTACGAAGTTTGATGTTTGATCAATGTCAAAATGTAAATAAATGCAGCCTAGCCTGCATAACAAAAATGGAAAAAAAAACTATATTTGTTATCTCTATATTTGTTAAAAAAAATCTATGTATGATCTGTTCAATCTTTCGTTAATCGTAGTAATTAATATATTAAATCTGATTAAACATTTCATTGTTTATTTAAATCCAGAAGTTATAGAATCATGGAGAGATGTTTTATTTTACTCCAAAGTGTACCAGGATAGAGTTTGTATGGTGGCCATTGATGAGGCCCACTGCTTAGAAACATGGTAAGGATTATATAAAGAAGTATTGTCTATCCTTTCTGTAATTCAATTTTATTAATTTGTTCATGTACCATGAAGAGATGTGTTTAATGAGATCAGAAGTCATTATAGTTCTAAACTTTTTTTAATCTGTACTGCAACCTGTACAGAATATATAAAGGTTGCAATTTTAAAGCAGTTACACTTCCAGCAGATAGATACAGTGGCTATTTTACCAGACAGGTAAATACAATTTTAATTCTTATTCTTAATAATGTAATGAACCATTAATCTGGCAATACAGCACATCACTGTCAGTAGAATGTCATACACAGATTAAAAAAAAATGTTTAAACGAAAAACTCTATTTATATAATATTTACACACTGTTATGTAAAGTAAATAGAACCTGTATTCTGCAAAGTCACATAATTTATTGGCTTATTCAAGAAATTGTACTAGGTGAAACAACTATGATGATGTAATGCTATATATATGTTTGAATTTTAAACTACCCTCTGTATATACTCGTCTACATTACCACTATGACAAGACTATACCATTATGTGCCAATTTACATATGTTGACTATTGTACATCCTTATCTACATCACCATTGTATTCACTCATCTACATCGCCATTGTATTCCCTCATCTACATCGCCATTGTATTCCCTCATCTACATCGCCATTGTATTCACTCATCTACATCGCCATTGTATTCACTCATCTACATCGCCATTGTATACACTCATCTACATCACCATTGTATACACTCATCTACATCACCATTGTAAGACTTACCCCACATAATATATCACTATTGTATATTTAAAAAACATATCCCATTTGTTCTTTTACAGAAGTGTGATACAATGTGGAACTGATTTTAAATTAATGATGGGTAAGTTGGGTGCGAAGGCATATATTGATGGTAAGCAAACTGTTGACAACAGAGTGGTAAACGTATATCATGGTGGACTTTTTGCATCAGATCGCAAAAAAGAACGTGGCTTGTATAAAAAACGCACAATCGCTTGCTCTTGAATTACGGTTTTGTGTATGTATGATGTCAGGGGCAATTCGTTTGAACTTTAGTGGAGTGGCGGGAAATATTCCACATATGTATAACATGTTTTTATTTACTTTTTTCCCTCTATTATTATGCATGAATAACTTCATTTTTTCGCATTTTATAAACAATAAAATTTAAGATGACGGGTTGAGTTTAATTTTCTGGATTGCGCGAGCATCTGTTAATACAGGAATGATTTAAATTATAATTTGCAGTTTTTGTAGTTTATAATTTATAATTTAAAGACTCTGAACAATTATAGCCCAGTTATGTCTGGTATATACTGGTTTACTAGATGGTTTATTACCGATTATTCCCTTTTCTATTGGTATTGTTTGGGTCGCTACATACATACGATGTACATGTACATCTATTTTGTGATTTCATTAAAAATTGCCAACTGGCAGTTAGAACTAGCAGTCAGAACTGTTGCAACTATTTGCTGGTATATCATGCTACAATACATACAATTGCATCCATTCATTTGTCACTCAAGGAAACGTTTCTTGTAGAGTTGTTTAGTTGTAATACACAATTACCTTTGTGTGTTGCGAGTATTGTATTAATTTTAGATTGTATAAGAATGGATACAAAATTAGAAAACTATATGCAACACAAAGCCCATAATGATTGTATTGATGTTTTTAAATAATTAATTATTGTATTTTTTTTTGTTTTTCAGGCAAGTAATATTATTAGTAGCAGTGGTAGGGATAGTGGGGCTGGGAGTGGGCATGAGAGGAGGGGGAGACTGAGGGTAGGGGGGATGGTGTTAGTTGGGCGGGTGGTAATGGGTTTGGGCCTGATGCGGTGCGGGGGAGGGTTAGGGATGGGGGTTCTTTGGTACCTGCCAGGAAGGGGGTTGCAGGATCGTCCTCGGGGTTGGGTGCTTGGTTCCAGGGAATGGAAAACATCAACCTACAAAGACCAGTACCAGGTAAGCACAATTGTAATTGCATCTTAATGGTTGTCTTTTGAAATTTAATGTTATCCATGATTCATGTGTTGTCATAACACGTATTTTTACCTTCAAAGTAACATTCAAATCAGGAACAAGAAAACCTAGCTACAGTAACAATTTTGGTATGTTTGAAGTGTAATTCAGGTGCTTTTGGGGTGACAATCTTGTGTTATTTTGTGTACATGCGGCGAGAGTGAATTCTGGATGTTTATCGGGTGTGTTCTATCAGATACCACTCAATTCTTAGACTAAAATCGTGAATTGTCAGAAATTAGAGGAAATAAACTGATTCTACATACTGAATATAGTTAGGTAATCTGACAATAAATGTCATACTTTACTGGAATTTCAAATAATATATTTTTATATATAATATAAAAAGTATATATTTCTCTAAGGCTCAATACAACTGGAGTGCGACTCATTGACAAAAACGTCATAATTAAAACTATCATTTTGGTATTAAACATCAAGTCTTGAGTTCATAAATATTTATGTGATCATTCGTGTACCAGCGGTTATTTGAATGATTGGTTGAAAAATGAGTCCTTGTTTATCAAGTGACTAAGATAGTTTCCTTACCAATTTTGGTGGCAGTCGCCTTGTCTTACTCGGAGGTGTCACTGGTCTGTGAAATAGAGAGCACAATACTCTAGTTCTTTTTCTTTTGCCAGCAGACTTTGATGGAGAATTCATGATGGTCAAATGTGAAAACAATTACATCACATTTAGACATTATATTCAGCAATAAATTAACTCAATTAATTCATTAAGTATTTTTTATTCAATAATACATATACATTACATGTAATTTTTCTTTATATACATAATAATTAACGTTATTAATATATTTTCAGTGTAACTACTTTTTTCGTTGTTATTTAAATTCTTTCCTGGCTCCGAATGTGTCGTATTCGTCTTCGTGGACCCGCGGCGATAGGGTGTGACTGTATACCGACGATGTATATACAATTGACAGACGAAGCAAAATACCTTCCCGGTCCCAAAACGCCGCGAAACCACGGCTAACGTACGTCGTGGTCATCGCCGTGGCATCGTGGTTCTATGTAGCTCAGGTCCATGCTCTATAGAAACAACCTTGACTGGACAGTTACACGCATCGATGTTTACGGAGATTGGTGTTATCCGCTTGTAAATAAACTACAGGTTTCTGTAAACATAGGCTATGCAAGTGATTAAGAACACTCATTAGCATAGCCACACCCTCAATTCACTTGCCCCGGCCTTTAACACCACCTCACTATAAGTAGGCTGTGCTAGGCTATCCACTTATTGTACAAATGCTGCTTCTTATGCATGCTACACTGTACACTTTTGTTCCCACCCATCCAATAACATTTATTGACTTCATATGCACAGCCTCTTGGGGGATTAAAATTAATAAATATTCCGCTATAAGCATATAAATAAACAAGTTGTGAAACATGACACCTAGTAAATCGACACCTTGTCGGTTTCAAATTTCGATTTCTTTCCTTAAAATGCGGAACAAAAAGTTCAGAGGGGGTCGGGTGTTACGTTAATAGCCATTGTTCATAATCGCTAACTTGGTTTTATTCAAACTGCACAAATCCCGCGTTTTTTGACGATTTCATGAACGAAAATGGCCAGAATCAAGGGGGATTCGCACAGAGTTCTGGGTAAATGATTGGCTGAAAATGAGTTAAACATGGCTACAGTGTTTACCAGTATTGTAAATATTTAACTTCTAGCAGTTTTGAAAAATTAGTTGCATACATGTGGCCTTCTAATTTTACATTACTGGTATAAATAAGATAATTTGCCATAACCCCCTTACCATTCTGTAATTTGTATTATTTTGCTAAAACATTCATAACCCCCTTCTTATATTTGTGCTAATGGAAAGATTGGAAGTTTGAATATTATTAACTTTACCCACAGATGGTACTAGAGTAGTAATCTGCAACTCAATCTGTATTTCTATATTTCAGATTTAATGAAGAACTGCATCAAGGCAGCAAATACCATTACGCACTTACTATTCAAAAAAGCCAAGGTATGACAATTGATTCCGTTACTGTAAACTTTAAATGTGTCTTCAACCCAGGGCATTAGGTGTGGCGATTAGCCGGGCAAAGAAGCTCAGTGGACTGAGTGTGGTCAGTTTCAATAAGAAGATATGCCCACTTCAGCCTACAGTTATTTCTAAATTTTCCATAGAAATGCTTATGCATTGTTGCACACATAAAGCCAAAGACCAAGGAAGCAGGAAAAAGAAGACAGAAGTGATGATGAGTTCACAAGGTTTGGAAATAGAACATGCACATGAAGAAACTGATGACAGTCAGTTACCAGATAGTAAAGGTGATAAGTACAAATACCAGCTTCATTCATACCACATGCTGTTATGAAAACTATGGTGTATGCTGTTCCTGAGACTTGTAATACGATAGGACAAAACACTATGATAGAAACTTCTGTGATCGGCAATAACAGTGGTGCATAGACATTTGTAAAAGATATTTGAGACAAAACATGCCTCGGCCTTTATGTCAAAGTTGTGTGTGTATTCACAAAGTCAAGCATATAAATTAGCTTGTCTTTTTCACCTTCAAAAACAGTTCCTAGATGCTCCTGAACAAAGTTTGTTCACAAAGCTTCCTATGAAGACGAAAACCTCAGTGTTCGAGTATGGCGTTGAATCCATGCCAAAATTAATGATGGCATCTTACAAGACATCATTCCATTCCACAACCCGACATTCGACTATTCGTAATGCCATTCTGCTATATACAGTGCCATTCTACATGAATCATTCCATTTCACAACCCAACATTCGTAATGCCATTCTGCTATACACAGTGCCATTCTACATGAATCATTTCATTCCACAACCGAAGACTCGACTATGCGTAATGCTATTCTGCTATACACAGTGCCATTTTACATGACATCATTTCATTCCATTCCACAACCCAACATTCGACTATGCGTAATGCCATTCTGCTATACACAGTGCCATTTTACATGAATCATTCCATTGCACAACTCAATATTAGACTATTCGTTATGCCATTCTGCTATACACAGTGCATTCACATGACATCATTTCATTCCTGAAGTCAACATTCGAATATTTCTGATGCCATTCTGCTATAAATAGTGTCTTTTTACACTGTACCTTTCAATCACACAGAGTACAACGTGAAATGTCATTCGACAATGCGTATAGCCATTTTGCATGTTTGCATTTAGCTTGTAACCATTTTGCTAGAGCGACCTCTAGTGGATAAAAATATAGATTTTTTTCACGCGCTACTTTTAACGCCATTTTAATTGTGTCGTCGTTGTCCGTTGGTTGTCTGCTTTGGCCTTTGAATCCTAAATCGTGAAAATGAATAGTCAAGATCAGGCTACGAGTGGTAGGTCAATCAACAGAGCAAGACGGTACTTAAGTATCGCTGCACAGTTGTTGAATAACGCGTCGCCATCGTCATCCCCGGGGCCTGAGTCTGTAGACGAGTCGAGATCCGATGCTGGAACTTCGTCCAGTTTAACCCCGCCATCAGTGATGACGTCAGCGTCTCCAAGAGGATCGGCCGACAGTGAGTTCAGGCAATTATTCTCCGTGGGAAGAAATCAAAGTGCACGAGGAGCGCAGTTTGGGAAAAAAAAGAAACTCCGCTCTGTTGGGTAGACAAAATCAGCCATGTATGACCCAGTGTTCTCCCCAGGCTCAGAGGCAAGCATGGCGGTCTAATTTGCATGCTAATTTGCATACTAATTTGCATATTTTTCAGGATTCACTCTCACAAAAACAAACATACAAGACAGTATTAAAATGTATGAGAGACTTTATTTAAATTAGATAATACTTTACATAATATACCATAATTTGACAAGATCGTCATTTAATGTGAACTGTTCCATAAAACTTCTGACTTTGTTGTGCTCCAAACATTGGCTGCCTTACTGTAGTTAAACTTGATCGTCATAGACTTGCACGGGACTTTGTTCCATAAAGAAGATCCACTCTTTGCAATCATGTTGTGCTTTGAGCATTAACTGCACAACATTTCTAGTGGGAAAAAATGATAAATAATAAAAAAAAACAATGAGGATTGAGGTTCAAATAAATGTAAACATAACGATTGAATTGTGCCACGATCGGGAACCCAGTGCCGTACGGATAGCATTTCGTCTGCAAAACATGTTGTTTACATGTTGGTTTTGTCAGGTCAACGACAAGGAGACTCGGGAATTTCGAGGAAAAAAAAACATGAGGTCACTATTCAATTAAAATTAAAACGTAACGATAGAATTATGTATACAAATCGGGATTCCATCGATCATAGCGCGTGATGATAGCAGCTGTCGTTCGCAAGACGTTGACAGGCCGCCATCTTGGAAATACCTACACAGGTCAACATGTGACCGGAAGATTACAAAATTCGATTTTTTTTTGCTTGGACAAATTATAACATACGCGTACCCATTAATCTATGAAGATATCCATAAACAATCTAAAAAAGGTTGACAATAACGAGTGATGTTTTTTTTTCATGTCGTGTCTATACCAGCCTCGTGTCTAAGATGTTGATTGAAATCGGTGTAGGCCTACCATGTTCGGTGTTCTTACGATCGGCAAAACATACACACACTGGCATTTTATTTCTAAAATTACGAAATCTTACCTGAACAATTGACCTTAACCAGGGAAATGTCTTTTTCCACGACTCATCAAAACCAGCCTCACGCCGTTTCTGTGTTTCTACACGCTTCCGTTTCTGTGCTGTGTTAGTGGTGATTGTACGTTTTAGCCGGGCGGCATCACCTTTTTTTCCTTTACATGTTTTGTCCTATAGCATCTCGGTGTTTGCAACTTGAGTGACAATTTGTTCCCCATTGACAGCGTCTGTACTTCACACGTGTTTAACAATGGGACTGTTTAATTCATCCCGGCAAGTTCAAACCGCCGTGGTGTTGACACTTGTAGACGGTGATAATTTATGCAGTGCTACGTGTGAGCGGGTCAAATGGACGTAAACAATGCATCCTATTAGCATGGCGGTGAAGTTGTAAGCATGGCGGTCCGAGCCCAAGCGTGGCGGCCGGGTCGCCAAGCATGGCGGTGCCGCCATGCTTTGTTCTATGTGGGGAGAACACTGTCAACATCGTGGACACACAAGTTCTGCGTGTTAGCTGATCGAAATGCGAAGTTTGTTCCAAATAGTGCAGTTAAAGACGAACTGCGCATGGCAGGACTAGGAGATAAAGTTGTTTTCACCGATAAAAATGGTGGTTTCAACCATATTCGTGAAACCCTTTATACAGCATTCCCGAAATTAGAACAAGGTGGTGGATTTACCATATGCCGGGCGGCGCATAACAAAGCAACAAAAAATCTTGTTCCAATCGAAATGACGGCAGAGGGTTACACCATCCCTTATTTGCGGGACAGAAGTCTACTTCGTCAAGCTATAGGCTATATTGTGCCAATGCAGAGGGACTTGGAACTCACACCAGTCAAGGTACAGTTACTGTATGATTAATTATTCTATGTAACTATGTATTTTTTACCTTCACTTTGGTTGAACCCAGCTGAAAAAAATTGCCTTACTGTAAAACTTTGGTATGAATGACCTTTTTATTTATAAAGACACATATTATCATATTTGGCCATGGCCACCTTTCCCAAAAAGTGTCGCGATATTTTTTGCCATACTTCCTGGTTTTCTTAGTATAAGTGCATGTGTGGTGTGCCCTCTAAGTATAAGAAACACCATGATGATGATAAAGTAAAGGCAGAATCTTACCTTTCTTAAGCTGTCTCTTGGTGAGATGGTACACATGTCGAGAGTGGATATCTAAACGAAACTAGCGAAGGAACGGTAGCTGAAGCTTGCGTTATTTCTCTAGGTTCAGATCAGACTACCGAAGTTCCCGGATGTTGGAGAATGGGAACTTCGGTACCAGTCGGGATCCTTCGGCGATACGTAAATCACATCGGCCATTTATACTACACTCTCCTCCGTCATCTTTTTCGGTGATGGTTCCATTATCCTATAATTTTCTTTTCCAGTATCAAGCCCATGTGATTTAGACCAGTATCGCCTAGGTGTCAAGTCAGTAACTCAGATGGTTATCAAATGCATTGTTACATGATATGGACTAACTAACAAAACGCAACTCAACATCCATCATGTTCCAATACATCCAAAATCCATCTGATCAGTTAGTCCATCAGTCTATTTACCCCATATAGATGGGGAATGCGTAGTGCAATCAGTCATTCATTCACTCACTCACTCACTCACTCACTCAGTCAGTCAGTTGTAAGCCACCCATAATGATGGGTAGACTGAGTCTTGTCAATGACTTCCAAATAAATGAACAGCCCAGTCTAGTCAATCTGTTGTAAGTCACCCATAATAATGGGTAAACTAAGTCTAGTCAGTCAGTTAAAAATTACCCACCACAGTGGGTACACCTTCCACCCAAGTTGATGGGTTCTCCTGTGGTACTTCTACTCAGCTGGAGGTTGTTCTTCAGGGAACAAGTTCTTAAAATGCTCCCTCTGACTTGGCGTCAGTCGTCTCAGAAGGACCATGATAACTCTCCAGTGGATCAGCACCGCAGGGCTGCTCGGTGGGCGAAATGTATATCTAGGTGGGATCAGTTGTTCATCTTCCGCTCATACGTGGGGGTCACATTCCAGTTGTCGGCAAATTCTCTATGGAAGTAATTCACCACCCAGATATATATCTTCTCCCATCTTGCTTCTCTTCCAAAAGCGAGAGATCCCAATGTGGTTATTGCAAAAGTAACCTTCCTCTCAGGAGATTCAGATTTCTCCCACAATACCACTGGGATGTGTTCGATAAAACAATGCCATTTTACGGCTCTTGTCCAAATCCTACATCCCGGGAGTGGACACGGGGAAGTTCTCTCCATGGTTCTCCCTGGCTATGGTGGTGCAGGAGCACATTTTGGGATCAACTCACTTTTCTTCTCTTCAGGACGAGTTAGCGTCACTATTCGAGTTGGCAGTGACGTCGTTGTCGAACCAGAAGCCTCACCGGCTGGTAATGCTGGCAGTGATGATGGGTCTTTTTCATCTACTGTAACCTTAATATTACCACCCAGCAAATGTGCTCTTATCCTCCTTTCCCTGATGTTTCCTGCCTCAGAAATCCCAGTTTCCTGGGATACTCTGCCTTTTCCTTTTTCTAATCTCGATTTTGTTACCTGTGGTTCTGGTCTTCTTCGTCCCTCCTTCTTAGATCTCCCAATTTGTTGGGACTCTGTACTCCTCACTGGCTCCACCCTAGATTTCTTCCTGCTGGGCTCAGAGGTAGAGGGACTCCCGATTGCCCGGGATATCCCTCTCTCTTTTGGTCGAACATCCTTCATTTTTTCATCCTGCTGTGTCATGACTGCATTTTCCCTTCTAACCTCCAGATCTTTGTCACTCTTTAAACGAACATCCCTACACAAACCAGCCGGGGTTTCCACACACCTAATAGCCTTCTTCTGCGGCACCGTGTTGTATCTCGGGTTTTGGTGAGGTATATTTTCTACAATCCCACTCCTGCCAAACAACTGCAAAGCTTCCTTGTGCATTTCACGCACCCATCCCCATCTGCCATATCTCACCGCCACCCGGTATTGATCTACTAGTGCCGCTTTCAGATTTTTTTCGCTGACTCCCTTGCATAATGCCAGGTTTAGAATTACCTTGAATGGATCTAGTAATCTATCCCGACAACTTGCCCTATTTATCTCTTCTAATTTCTCATCCCTATTAGGGATTCTTGAATACTCACTAGCCTTGGTGCCCCCCTCAACCCTATGAGGGTCTCTTGGATCCTCGCCACCACAAGCTCCATCCTCAACCCCAAGGGGGTCTCTCTTGGATCCTCGCTACCACAAGCTCCTTCCTCAACCCCAAGGGGGTCTCTTGGAATTCCTCCTCCCACAGTTTCATCCTCAACCCCAAAGGGGTATCTTGGAATCTCACCTTCCGCAGCCTCCTCCTCAACCCCATCAGGGTACTGCTGCTTTTCCAACTCCTTTTCTCTTCGTCACTCATCCTGTAAGATAAAATATAGAAATCCCTAATAGGGATCAGTTACTCTGAGTGACGATGTTTAACCTTAAATATTTTATTCCGGCCCTTTACAAGAGGGACATATATTACTGTTTAACCCGCACGTGAAATACCCCCGACATAATCTCCATGAAACCACTCATAACATGAGTCACATTGGATCATGAGTTTACCATCGTCAGGTTTCCTACATAAACAGAATAATTTATCTGACATTTTGCTTTGATCACCCAAACATCTATGTTGGTAACGCTTTATCCATACTGGTAATTCCTGTATTTCACAGCGCATTAATCTATCATGGTTAACAGTAATAATATCTTTTCTAATCTTGACCCTAAAAAGATAGGGTGTAAATTTTTTAATAATAATTCCTGGACCCTTCCAGGGTCTCAACAGCTTACGGCTTTTCCCTTTAACTGAAGCTGTATCCAGAACATATACCTTATCACCTACACTGTAAGAATGTTCATGTGTTCTAAGGTCATAATCCCTCTTCATTCTTAATTGACTTGTTTTCAGAGTCTCACGTGCCATCACATGTGTCATCTGAATCGCCTCAACCAAGTCTATTACACATTCATCGCATGTCTACATTTCTTCTAGATCCTTGAAGCCATTTGATTTGAATTTGATGAAAAAGGTACGCCATTTAGAACTCCCATCATACATCAAAGACTTTGGGATACTGGACGGCTTAGGAATAGCCACTGATCCTCCCCTGTGTTTCTTCTCAGCTCTTTCATAAGTGGAAATAATTTGTACTGGCGATGCAGATCTATCCCCTGCCAAATGACTGTGATCATATTCTCTGTACACAGGTGCCTGGTCTGATCTATTTCCTCTCGCTTCACCCTTATAATGGTATGAAGGGGGGAAACTATCTTCCCTTTGTCTAGGGAAAAATGATGTAGGAGTGAGATATTTGTTTGGTACCTGATTTTGTCTCCTAATTACCCCTTCCATCCTTTCTTGGAATTTGGAGTTCTCATCATGTCTCCTCCTTTCTCTCTCCTCCTCCTCCCTACTGTTTGAGGGATAATGGTAGTCTCTATGATAATCTTCTCTACCACTATAGTCACGATTGAAATGACGTTCACCTCTTTTATCCCTCTCCAAGCTTCTATCCTCATCTCTGTCATCTTCTCTATCACAATAACTTCTTCTTTCCTCCTCTAATACACGGTCATACCAATCATCAGGGGTTTTAGGACGATCTTCTACAATATTCCCAAAAGTAATCAATTCCCTCAGCTCACCTGACACTTGAAAATGCGGGATATCTTCCAACATTGCCATGGTCAATTTTCCATTCTCCTCTCTCAACTGCATTATTCTGTCTGCTGTTCTTTGACCCACTCTGGGAAGACGTAACAATGTATCATAACTACAATCATTGATATTAATTTTCTTTGACATTTTGAAACAAGAAATAAATTTTAAAAATAACACAGTACAATTCTGAAATATAATACCCGTATAACAAGGGTAAACACTTAAGTACAATCAGAAAATATCAATGATGAACCCTTAAAATCTAGATTTAAGTATTCAAAATATTTCCTAAAAATACAGGAAAAATAAATACCATAAACCTCCGACTAAATTGTGAATGACACAATAAAAATTAAAAAAATAATAACATAACAATATACACAAAAATAATTAATATTGCAACCCTTAAACAGTACTAGGGTCTGAAGAAAATATCTCCTAAAAATGATGGAGAAAAAGGTATAATGGTAAAAATGTTCTACTCAAGTTGTTAACATTTTTTCCTCACAATCTAAAGGAAACGCTTACAGTAAATTGACCTTCACTGTAATGTAAACACTCACAATCTAAACATCCTTGTATACACCGTGCCGCAGACCCTCCCCGTTGGATTTCCTTTCGTTACTGAACAAACGGAAATCCAACAAAGAAAGTCTACAACACAATGCACACAAAGATATTCAATCACAGCTATGAAAACTAGTTCACAGTGCATAGAATACAATGAATATACAACACCCTCTTACGTTACGAACAGAAGAACTTTTAAAATTGATTCTATTCAGCGGCGTCTGCTCTCGTGAGACTAGGAACAGGCGGTATAAACAAATATACGTCCGTTCCACACAGCACAGAAATTTATGAAATACAACTAAAATTTTCACCAATTTACTAAAAATATCCCACGAAAATGCGGGAAAACAAATAAATATACTAAATAATATTCAAATTACTGTGAATATCCTCAGAAATGCTCACAAAGTAAGAAGAAAATTCGGGAAAATTGTTTTCCAGAAAAATCGACGTCTCGTGACCCCAATGTAAACAAACTGAGAGTGAAAAAATACTTCAAAACTCTCTAAAACGATAAATATTCAACAGAATTGTGCCGGATAAAAAAATTAACAATACCGAACAAACTGAAGAAATGAAATATCCTACTAAATAACAGTAGAAATGTTAACAACAATAAAAAAACTTCAAAAACAACAAATCGAAGTCACGTGAAAATGGCGTCGATATATAAACAACGTACGTTTATGAAATTAACTCACATCGGTTAAAAAGTACGTAAAACCAAGAAATTGGTTTAAAAACAATAAATAACACTAACAATGTTTTTTTTTTTTAAATCTAAGGGAATACTCCCTAAACGAAGCTCTCACGTTAGAATGTGCGAAAAACGCAATTCGTCTATCGCGTGACGATCGACTCTAACTCGCAACTATGAGACAACTTTCCACCAACCCTGTTTGTTTAAAGGGTTAAAAATCAAAAACACAGGCACGAAAGTTGCTCGCAGCGCCAGTAAAGTAAAGGCAGAATCTTACCTTTCTTAAGCTGTCTCTTGGTGAGATGGTACACACGTCGAGAGTGGATATCTAAACGAAACTAGCAAAGGAACGGTAGCTGAAGCTTGCGTTATTTCTCTAGGTTCAGATCAGACTACCGAAGTTCCCGGATGTTGGAGAATGGGAACTTCGGTACCAGTCGGGATCCTTCGGCGATACGTAAATCACATCGGCCATTTATACTACAATGAGATAGCATGGGTTTACAATATAAACCCAACAGTTTTTGTCAGAGCCTTGTAAATTGCCGTTGTCGTCTGTTGTCCGTCCATCGTCCGTCAACAATTACATTTTCATCTTCTCCAAAACTGCAACTACAAATGGTTTTACATTTGATTTGCAAGTACCTTGGGTGGTTCTTTCTCAGATTTGTTCCTTTTTTTGTCAATATCTTGAATTTTGTGTTTTTAGTGAATATTTCGGGTAATTTTTGATCAAAACTGATATTTTCGACTTCTTCTCCAGTCAGAATGGTTTCAAATTTGATATGCAAGTACCTTGGGTGGTTCTCTCTCCAATTTGTTCATTTCGTGTTAATATCTCAATTTTTGTCTTTGTTTTATTTCATTGACAATTAGACAGTTGAGCTATTTGGAGCGTGAGGTCGCTTGTTTACCTGAAGGTCTACGCAAACAAATGTTGAACATTTTGTATTTGATTCGAGTAAGCAATTTTAGTCCATTTTTTAGAGGGCACACTGTATAAATAAAAAATAATATCATTTATTGTGTACGTTTAAAACTCAATATAGAAAAATAGTCCTGCAATGGGAGCATACAAGTGCCAGTAACCCCCATCCCGCCCCCCATGACTCCTATCAAGTCATGCACATGGCCTGACACCTATCGGATCGCTCATGAAAAATATATTACATAGAAACCAATGCAAAAATTGCAAGAAGCCGGTAAAGATGGTAACTTTTGGACTCCCACAGCTTACTTTGGCTGGTGACCCCGTATTTTTTTTTTTTTCATTTTTAGTATTCTAGTAACTCTCATTCACGAAAGTATGAACTATTTGACATATAATTAACAATTCGCTTGAACCTCCTTAAAGTGTTTTTTTTTTGGTATTAATGGTAATTTTTGGTCCAAAAATGTGTGCCCTATATACCGATAACTCTGAAATGCTTTGACCATTTCTTCCATACTCATTCTTTGCATAAATATCATGTACTAAGGCTAACATATGCAATTACTTTTATTTTTCTGATCCTTTTACAGGTTATATCGTCTGTAAAATTTAGTTTAAATGGCCATAAGCCGAGTTTGGTGATCAATTTTTCATATTTTTGTTATGGCTCGGCTGTTAGATTATATTGTACTATTGACGTCCTTATGAACTTTGGCTGGTTACAAAAAATCCTGCAGTACGTGTTTGTCATGGGAAACATCTTTTTTGTTCGAACAGAAATTGCTGAATAACTGTAGTAATTTAGTGTGTACTGACTTTAGTTTTGTTTCACTTCGCCGATCACCTCATATAGTTCATGTTGATCTATCTAGACTTTACTTAATAAGCCAAATAAAGTAATGTATACAGTGAAAATACTATTTTCGCTGTGGAACAAAATTTACTATCACAGTTACAGGGTCGCCGGATTTGAGCATTGTTGGTTTGACCACTGGGTGGCACTACAACCTTTTTTTCAGTTTCCGATTTGAGACAAGATGGTCGCAAATACGTGAATTGGTGCAAATCAATATGTTTGCCATGGCTGTGCGGAGAAATATGTACGGCAAATTTGTTTGTACCCCGCCATAGTTCATAAGGATGTCATTAGTTCAATATAGATTAACCCAACCATAACAAAAATACACCAAACTCCGCTTATGGCATTTTAATTAAATCCTTTGACATATGAACTAATTTTGACTATGTTATATTAAGTTGAAAGGAGTCTGATATATTAAAAGTCAAAAATAATTAATTGGATGGCTTCTCAATATAATCCAATTTTGTAATACTGTAGTCTTTGAATCAGTGTTCCAAAAATTCAGCATGTGAATTGATGGTTTATTTGTTTATTTATTTCGATATCCTATTGGAACCAGTTTCATTAACAGGTTTCATATTTTTTTTACAAAACACGACATCAAATAAGGCGAATGTTTCCAGTAACCTTACTAAAATCAGAAAGTTTATTTTATGCAAATTAAAGGAAAGGTAAACCCAGCAAATATATTGGGCTACACATAACGGGGAATAAACATTACAGCCGACGCAGAAAATAAGTGGTCAAGAACACCGCAATGTCCCTATCAACTTCCCTGGGAATATTGCAACATACATAGGAACATCACCGGCGCCGTTGTTTTGTCTGTTTACAAAGTAACCACCGCAGTCGACCATTCCATTTCCGGGGAGGGGAGCAATTTTCATAAGACAGATACACTTTCATAAACGATCGTGTATATATAATTTATGTGTCATTATAACCTGAAATAAGTGTCCACGTAATTTTCTATTATAATGTGATTTATTTTTTTGAGTCCAATAAGTTTATCCATATGAGAACACATAATACAGAGATGGATGGATTGTACGACTCAACGGAACATCGCCATGGAAATCAACCTTCCCACAAAGCACGGTCGACAAAGTGATTCAAATGTACCGACGAACATAGCTGTGGGTCCATAGCTCTACTTAGTACTCGTGTCGACAAAATATTCTCTTTAGCTTGGTGATAGTTCTGTATAATTTTTAAACAAGTATGACTCGTTTGTGGCGTGTTTTTGCCGTTTATATGATTCCCACCCTATGGTTAAAATGGCCGTGTCTAGGACAGAGTGTTAGTTAGTAAAATGTAACAAAGTCAAAACAACGGCGCCGGTGATGTTCCTATGTGTGTTGCAATATTCCCAGGGAAGTTGATAGGGACATTGCGGTGTTCTTGACCACTTATTTTCTGCGTCGGCTGTAAAATGCAGTTTACAGATTTATAATATCATTTTTCGTTCTCAAGATATTTCATTTTAAAGTCAGGGTATGGTTGCTGAAATTTTCAGTATGAGGGCGCTATTTATATTCACATATTTTTAAAAGGCGGCCATATTATGACATCACAGGCACTGATCAAAAAATTGAAAATTATGATTTCATCAATAACTCTGTTCATATTAGCTTAATTCATTAACTATTTTCAGAGTGAATAGTATTTAACAATGTAAATGTAATTAAGCAAGCAAATATGTTACCATAGCAACGGGATTGTGTCAAATAATTTTCAAACATTTTAAGTAATTTCTTCAATCTTTCTAAAATTTGCCACATTTATGCACAAAAAGTTTCTAAATAAGTTAGATAGAACATCGTCAGCCTTGGTTTATGATTTTTTTCTTTTCACATTTATTCAACTCTGCACAAATCATGTTTTTCTCGTTTTGAATTTTTGTCAATATTCGCACTGTTGTTGCCATGACAACCATGCTACCAATGAAATTATATTGGTATCCATCCACTTGAACCATATATGAAATTTTGAAGAAATTGAATAAGTATATCAAGCGTTATTTAATATGAAAACATTATTCTCATTTTCCATATCAGGGTATATGACATCATAATATGGCTGACTTTAAAAAATATATAAATAAAAATAGCGCCCTCATACCTAAAATGGCAGCCCTCATACCCCAGATTTAAAATGAAATATCTTGAGAACGAAAAATGATAACATAATTCTGTAAATGGCATTTGTTTCAAGATTTGCTCTCCTTTATGTGTAGCTTGACATATTTGCTGGGTTTACTTTTCCTTTAACTGCAAAAATTTCATTTTTATGCAAGTGAGTTAGCTTTGGTCACATTTAGCAGCCACAATTATACTGTGTTCAAAAATCTCTTCATATTATTTTCTAAAATGACCAATAGTTGATCGTTAAAGGGCCATTAAGGTGAGTTTGGTGAGCAATTTTTCGTATTTTTGTTTTGGTTCGGCTGCTATCTTATATTATACTAGTGACGTCCTTATGAGATTTGGCCGGTTACAAATAAATCCTGCTGTACGTGTTTTTCAGTACAGCCACAGGAAAATTCTTTTTTGTTCGAACAACAATTTGCCGTATAACTGTAGTTATTTGGCATGCACTGACTTTAGTTCTGTGTCCCTTCCAGGGTTCTCCCCAGAAAAAAAGCATAACAAAAGAATATGTTA
Organism: Saccoglossus kowalevskii; assembly: GCF_978046115.1. Lineage (NCBI taxonomy): Eukaryota > Metazoa > Hemichordata > Enteropneusta > Harrimaniidae > Saccoglossus > Saccoglossus kowalevskii. The sequence continues at coordinate 12,894,252 of NC_140648.1, forward strand.
ATCACCCCTATTGTTATCATTGTTATGGTAATTTGGTTCCATTGCTTCTCCAAAATTGAGGTGCTGTGGGCCACGGCGCTATAATGTCCTGCGGAGAACCCTGGTCCCTCCACCGATCACAATATATAGTTCCTGCTGATCTATCTAGGATTTACTTAAAAGGAAGCCAAATAGCATAATGTATAGAGTAAAAATGCTATTTTTGTCTTCAAACAGAATAATTAGCATCACAGTTATAGGGGCGCAGGATTTGAGCGTTGATAGTTGAACAGTGGGTGGCGCTATAATCATTTATTTCCGATTTGAATCAAGATGCCAGACAAACCCCAAATCAGTCCGTGAATTGGTGTAAATCAGTGATATGTTTGCCATGGCTGTACTAGGAAACACGTACAGCAGGATTTTTTTGTACTCGCCCATAGTTCATAAGGACATCATTTGTACAATATAAATTAACAACCGAACAATAACAAAAATACACCAAACTCAGCTTATGGCCCTTTAATTCCATCATGTCAAAAATTGTTTAAAATACACCGTGTGATTTTATGGGATCAGACTGAACTGGGAAAAAAATAAATAAAAAATATAATCCCTACCTACTACCCAATATTTTTTTATCCTGTCACTGGAAATGTTTGGCACCTGTGTGTGGTTAAGGTGTCTGCATGTGTCTGTGTGTGTGTGTGTGTGTGTGTGTGTGTGTGTTTGGATTGCTATATGTTGCGAGGACAAAAATACAGATATATAGCTACTTCCGAGGACATACACACCTTCCGAGGACCTTTTTCATAGTCCTCGGAAAACATAATTTATATTAATAGTTAATTCGATTATTAATACGTTTTGCGTAGCTTAGGTTTAGTATCGGGGGAAGGTATGGTTCACGTTATATTAATATTAATATAATTGTACCATACCTTACCCCGATACTAAACCTAAGCTTCGCAAACATTTCTATGTTCAGTCACCGGATATTCAACTCTTGTTTAATTAAACTTAATTAAAATGCAATTCTCCATTGTATTGCATTGTAATTGAGTTTAATTAAACTCCAATTAAAACGCAACCCTATATAGGAACGCGTTTTAATCGAGTTCATATCGCAACTATATTAAAAGTTAATTCAACTATATTAAAAGTTAATCCAATGAAGTCCTCGGAACATATTGCAATACAAGTATGTGTGTGTGTGTGTGTGTGTGTGTGTCTGTCTGTCTGTCTGTCTGTCTGTAAATCTCAAGAACCATTCATGATATTTTAATGAAATTTGGTACATATAAGCTTTGTAGTATTCCTCAGACCTGATTATTGTTTGAGCCAAATCTGTTAGATTATGTTAAGTAGCTAATTTGCATACTGTTTAACTCAACAACTCAATGAATTTCGATCAAATTTGATAGACTTGTGCATTGATGCAATGTGCATGCAATACCATTATTAGGGGTAATTTACATATGTAAATTAGCTAATTTGCATACTGTTTTTTCACTAAATTGAGATTATCTTATGAACAGATCAACGGATTTGAGTCAAATTTGATAGGCATAAACATGTAATCTGCATGCCATACATCTCACTATAGGAGTAATTTGCATATTTAAATTACTAATTCGCATTCTATTTGTTCACTACATTGGGATTCTCATTAAGGACTTGCCATAATACTATTGGTGATAATTTACATATGTAAATTAGCTATTTGCATATTCTTTTCACTAAATTGTGATTGTCATGTAAACAATGCAATATATTTGAACCAAGTTCGATAGGGATATACATTGATGTAATCTACATGCCATGTTATTATTGTGAATAATATTTCTTGATGACTAATCAATTTTTAACTGTTCCATCTTTGGTCAAAATACATTGGAGCCCTTTCTAAGCTTTCTTTGATTTTTCATTGGCCTAAATAAAATAATACATATATAACAATCACTAAAACTTAGATATATTAACTTGTTCCAATGATAACTCAAGAACCGGTGAGCAGACTCAGATTAAACTCACCAGGCAGATACTATAGGGCAAATGTAATGTCTGATTACCTTTTGGTACAAATCTTTGTGTAATTAATTAGGTAAATTTGCATATTAAATAATGATTTCTTCTGATGTTGATATCTCAAGAACAAGTCATCAGATTTTGATAAAACTCAGCAATCATGCAGATCTACTTTGGGACAATTACAAAATATTATGAGGAGTTGGTACCAATTCCATGCATAATTAATTAGCTTAATTTGTGTACGACTTCTGAAGAACCAATTGTCATTTTCAGATGAAATTCCTTTTTGACAAGAAAGTCAGCTATTAGCAAATAAGGTGGAACCGAACGCGCTTTCTGTTATGTCAAAAATTATTTTGGACGTTGAACAGTTGAAAAAAAACTTGTATTAAATGTACTTTATTCATTTGCAGGATCATGGATTGTTAGCATCTGTAGAATGTATCCATTGTCATGCAGACATCATAATTAATAAGATGGCAGAGCATCTTGGAGAGTGTGAATGCAAAGTCAATTCTGATTGTGCCGACTCGAGTGACCTTGAAGAAGTGCAGGATGATGAATCTACTACCTGTAATGAAACCATAGCTGAAGAAGTGAATGTGCCAGAACTTGATCTGGCTGACGTAAATGTCTTGAATATCAGTTCTCAATTGAACACACTGTTTGACACTGTTAATTCAACCAAATTGGTAGCCATTTAAACATTCCGAACCTTTTTTCTAGAATGATGCAAACGATTTTGTTGAAACTTGGTACAAAGGGTGTACAAGAGGGGTTATACTGATGCACATCGTTTTTAGCCCCCGCCGGACAGTTTGTCCGGAAACTGGGGCTTATGGATTGGGCTTTGTGCATGTGTCCGTTATCGGTCATATCTTGGACATGCATGTACCGTTTTCATTCAAACTTTGGCACATAGGTTAAGTACTAAATGTTACATACTGTGTACAATTCTAAGTTGATCCTGGTTGGCTCATAGACCTGCATATTTCTTTGATATTCAGAAAATAAACATATACCAAATCATAATTTGGTGTTCTTGTATATTACTGCCTTAGATATCACAACCTTAAACTTTTTTTCAGATTGAAAAAAAAGCTGACACATTGATAGAAATATTACATGGTACATGTACTTCAAGACAAGAAGTTATTTCTAAATTGTTGGAATACAAAGGAGATGCCAATATGGCATTTTATGATTTGTCTTCTGTAAAATGTAAGTGTACATGCATGTAAACCAATCCTGTTAAGTTTCAGGCTGTGTTGCATTTACACACTTAATTGTCTCAGAATTTACAATCAAGAATGTATATTTAAATATAGGTGTATTTTAAGGCACAACATCGGCCCAAACAACCAGACTTTCATGTTTAGTTTAGCTTTTTTATTAGCTCCGCTGTTGACACAGAGGAGCTGTTCATATTACTGATTGTCCGTCCTCGTCAACTTTACATTTTCAACTTCTTCTTCAAAACCGTAGGTCAGAATGTTTTTAAATTTGATGTACAAGTTATACTTTTGTACATTTTTTTTGTAGACTTTTGGTAACCAAATAACCACCCACCCCCAATTTGCAGATTTACAGCAGAATCTGGTATTTTTCCTAATTTGTAGATGCGTTTCTGATAATCCTAGACTTAAACATGCATAGTTATTGTAACCTACACTACAGGGGCATATCCAGAATTTTGAGTTAGGCCCAACCTGCAATAATGATAACGTCCATGCAATGTACCATCGGTAATATTTTACCGATGGTACATCATTTCAATTGTCGATAAAATGAGGTAAATGACTGATTAACATTTCTGTTGTAGTTTGCAAAGGAATGCATTGACTGATTTTGTTGAAACTTGGTACATGGATACTAAACATGGCTTGCATGACCTATATACTTTTATGATCAAATCGCATTGATGTATTTTTGGGTATTGTCATTTTGATGTCCAATTGAATAGTGTCATATCTTGGCTGTAACCTTTTTAGTCCATGTTCAGACGAAGTCCGAAACGAGGACTTATGGATTGCGCTCCATCCGTCCATCGATCTTGTACATCCCTTGATTCTTTTCAAACCTTGTACATACCTTGAACCTTAGCTGGGACATATGCATGTGCAATGATTTCATGATTGGTTCAAGGATGGCTGACTGGCGGCCATCTTGTTTTTTGAAAATGCAATATCTAGGATATGCTTGTCAGTTTTCATTCAAATTTGGTACATACATTATACATGTCCATGTCAATTTGTTTTGCAATTGGATCAATGATGGCCAACTGGCAGCCCTCTTGTTTTTTGAAAATGTGTGGTATCTTGGAAATGCTTTGTCAGTTTTCTATCAAATTTGGTACATACGTTATACATGTTAGGGATAGATGTTAGGATACATGTTCATGACAATTAGTTTAACAATTAGATCAAAGATGGCCAACTAGCAGTCATCTTTTTTTTAAATGTGTGGTGTCTTTGACATGCTTTGTCAGTTTTCTATCAAATTTGGTACATACGTTACATGTTCATGACATTTGTTTCACAATCGGATCAAAGATGGCTGACATCTTGTTCTTTGATCTGTGTGGTATCTTGGACATGCTTTGTCAGTTTTCTTTCAAATTTAGTACATATATTATACATGTTAAGATACATGTCCATGACAATTTGTTTCACAAGCATATCAGAGATAGCTAACTGGTGGCCATCTGTCTTTGGTCATAATTACATGGACTGTGTCATGACATGACTTGTGATTTGTGGTTGTATTATGATGTACTCAATAACACTATTTGGTTATCTCATGATTCATCACCAGATATACCTGGTTCACCTGGAAGACCCTATATTACAGTTGTTAAAAATAATAGTATGACCTTGAAATGGATGCCACCTGATGATCCTGGCAGTTCTTCAGTTACTGGATATTATGTTGAAAAGGATGACTTTACTACCGGATGGTCTCAAGTTAACAGACAACCTATTCCTGATACTGAATATACTGTGGCTGACCTGACAGAAGGATCTCGTTACCATTTTAGAATTGCTGCTGTGAACAAAGCCGGTGTAGGAAAGTACAGTGACTCATCATATCCTGTTGTTGCCGAGCAAGTGTTGGGTGAGTTTTTTAAATCATGCTTGTGGAGTTGTTTTTTAACATGATTGCTTAAAATTGTTACAGAAAACAAACCTGATAATATTCATGTAGACATGAAATGTTTTAGTGATTTCATGTCACTTTTGACAAAATGGTGGCTATTTTTGAAAATTATTCCGGACACAGAACCTGAACATAGTTGGAGCAATTGGACTTCAAACTTTATACATCATAGCATGTGTATGCGCTAATTTTGTCATCTGGTGAAAGATGCTTTACTGCCGATTGTAAAAATACACTAAAATCAGGCATTTTTACATGCATATTGTCAGATTTTCTTCAAAATAGTTGGAGGGAGTAACCATTATAGGCGGTTTATGCACAGTTCAACACTTTCAATTACAAACCTTTCCCAAGATGGCCATTTTGATTTTGACAAATGTATATATATATATATATTGGATATGCCTGCAGCAATTCACTTCTGTACCTGTGTATATATATATATATTTAAGTACTGTGTTGTATCAGCTTGCAATGTGGTAATACAGAGTTGTTATTCTCTACGGGGACTGTGCCATGTCGTCGCTTGTCTTCATTCTAATTTTTTGTATTTTTTTCATTCCAACAATAAATGTACAGGTGATTCTAGTGCATGCTCTTCTGATAAAATTGGGATTGGTGTTGAAAATGAAAGCAATGATACCACTAAGACAGGTAAATATGATGAAAATAAGGGAGTGCTGTGTATGCCCCTTCTCATGCTGTAATACTCTAGTGAATGGACCCTTCTTCATTTGCATATTCGCTTTCATTCACAGCCTCACTCTTGTCAGAAAATAGATTGTAACTTCATCTTACTTCATCAATATGGATAAAAAACAGAACACAAAATCAATATTGCATTTCTTTGCAGGCATCCTTTAGGAGAAAATGTCACAGAGTGGGCTTGTGTATGCCGATTGAATATAAAAGATAACACCATCCACATTTTCGATTAGGTTGAAAACGGTGAATTTTTTTCAAAAAACCCTGGAAGGTTGTAGACGATAGACATACCCTTACGGAACGTGTAGATCCACATTAGACGTTTGTAGATCTACAATAGATCTACTGTAGATATACATGAGTCTATTTCAAGTATTTGTAGATGAGTTTCATCTACATGAAATCTACAAATGCTTCATCTACATTTAAACATTATATGTAGATGAAGTTTGTCCACAGTCATCTACAGGTTCATCTACATTAGTCTACTAAAACGTTCATCTACAAAATTGTCTCCATTCATCTACAAATAACTCAGACAAATTTTTGCATAATGAGATAAAGCATGATGGGAAAATATGTTTTTTGCAAATTTGACAATATATTGACTGATTTTAGAAAGTTTGATTTGCAAACATGATCGGTAGAATAATATGAATTGCATAGTATGTAATTTGGGTATTGTACTGCAGTTGTGAAGCTGATACACGAGTTTGATCAGTTGGAAGCATTAGAAACCTGATGCAGTTTTTTGCTGACGTGGCATAAGTAACAGGCTCAATGATCCAGTGTCTTAAGATCATATCTTTAACAGGATTGTGATCACTGGCTCTTGAATGGCACAAGCCTTCTCGGCCATTTCAAAACATATCCTTCCATGAAGGATGTACAATAAAATATTACTTTACTTTTAAATATCCACAAAAATCAGAGATTCATTTTTTCCTAATTCAATGTAATCTACACTCATCCACAAACTAATCTACACTCATCTACAAATACATCTACATTAGTCTACACTGCTTCATTATGTATTCACTAAAGTAGATCTACTGTAGATCTACAAAGTCATCTACATTTGTCTTTTGTAGATGAAAATTAGATCTACTTTAGATGAGCTTGTAGATCTACACGTTTGGTAAGGGTACTGGCAGGATAGGGGTACGGAAAATGCCCACTATTTGTACCACTTGTGCAAGTCATAGACAATAGTCTAGCTGGCAGGTTAAGAGTTAATTTGCATATTTATGGATTTTTGCTCTGCTGATATTACAAGAACTAACAGTAAGATTAAAATCAACCGTAAAATGATAAGGAACAATTGCAAGATCTAATTAGGTGTTGGTATCAATCAGCAGATATCTAATTAGTGTAATTTGCATATGACCAAATTCTTGTTCTAACAAAAGATTCGATAGTTTCAGATGAAATCCAGCAGTGAAGATACTAGGGTTTTCAGCATATATCAGTAGTTTACACAATCAGCATTTGTATCGATCTGTACAACAGGAACACTTTCTAAAATCTCCAATTTTTATTATCATCTTTTTTTCAGATACTTTAAGTCCACTGGAAAAGTTGAACAAGTGGCGAACTTCTATACTTGAAGAAGGTCGACCAGTATCTATTTACTATGATCGAGATGCACGTTACCCTCTGCGTCAATTAATTGGGATATATAAACAAGGTTTGAATTTAAAAATTCATCCCATGGTTCATTTCATCTCGGGGAATGAAGAGGAACTTGCTGTTGATACCGGTGGTCCACGAAGAGAGTTTTTCCACTTGAGCATGAACACGGTTTTGACCAATCAAGAAGAACCTATGTTTGAGGGCCAAAGAAAGCATCTTGTGCCTATTAATAGACAGAGTGTAATGGCTGAAGAACTATTTGAACTTGTTGGTAAAATGTTGAGTCACTCCATATTGCATAATGGCTGTGGTTTGAATGGCATTGCAAAACCAATCATACACTACATTATATATGGTGACATTGATTTGGCTGCAAATAAAGTAGTGATGGAAGACATAGCTGATGTGGATTTACAAGAGACACTTAAAAAGGTGTGTATTGAAATTTAGTGTTTAGATGATGCTGCATCGTTTATGTGGATATAATGATTTTGTTTTTAAAGCCTCACAACTCCGCTCAAGGATAATCCTATTGTATATTAAAGAGTGGGTCTGGATTTGATGTTATCTTGAGCGCGGATTGTCCATGGAATGTTTGGGTGGGTGGGCGGTAGAGAACATGCGAAAGTGTCTGGCCCCATGCCGCACCACAACATCGTAGGTGATGACTTAGTGTGTTGTGTTTGGTTTCACAGGTTCTGGATGCAGATGTAGATGAGTTGAAGCAGCTTGGGCCAACCCTTGTTGATATCCTTTCATATGTAGGTGCATCTCATTATGAAGTGACCACTGAGAATAGAAATGTTCTTGTTTATGAAGTTATGCAACATAGCATATTGCTGTCACGCAAAATACAGATGGATCAGCTGAGAAGAGGGCTAAATTACATGGGACTCCTTAAGGTCATTGCAGATGAACCAGAATTAGTAGATATTGTTTTCCCAGAAGAAAACATTATAGCTTATGATGTTCTAAAGAACAAGGTAGAATTGAGAGATGGTGAAACTATTGATAATGAAGACAAAGAAAAGAATTTCGCATTCTTCCATAAGTATCTTGAGCAAAAATGTGAAAGCCAAGGTAAATATAATTGTTTGTCTCAGTGATTTGTTTTGAATTAAAAGTAGTTAAGTAATACATAGTGGCACATCTATGTATAGAATTCTCTATCCACCAATTTTATGTGAAGAGTATAGTGCAAACTCACTCCCTTTGACAACTCACAATCATGTTTGTCCTAGGGAAGTGCATATATTAGACTTTGGAAATCACAAGCATTTACAATTGTAATCGCAAATGAGTATTCGGCAGAAACACCTAACTTGGTTGATAATAATAAGACACCTGGTTCCTACCCATCACCTCCTACCCATCATTCTCCGACAATCATCCTCCAGAATTTGAAACCATTCCGAAATTCAAACTGTCAACAGCTATTTTAGACTTACCATAATTTAGTTGGGTTGTAAGCAGTGGTAAAGTGTGTGTTATTGTGCGTGTCTATCTATAATAATAATGTTTATTCAACCTTCGTATCGGCAGCATGAAAAACGGTGGCAGCTGTTACTCAGTGGGTGGTCTGAGGGGTAATTCTGAATATTGCAAATCATGGCTGGGGTTACTTTGAAATATACATGCATGCATTGAGTTAATGTGTTATGTACTAATTACATCATGGATGTTTTAATCAATACATGCCATGGTCGCACCTTTTACAATAGGTAAATTAGTGTATGCATATAATATTTAACACTCAATTTCAATGAAGACAGTGATTTGTGAAATTACAGTGATGTTTCTGTTATACTGACAGATGCTGAACATGGAGATGAACCAACCATCTATGATGTTCTGATGTTCATAACAGGTTATGGAAGCATTCCACCAAAGGTATTTGTCAAGTTTAGTAATAGTACCACCGTGAAACTTCCTGATCCAGGTGTATGCACCGAGGAAATAGTACTACCAGTGTGCCATGCAACATATAATGATTTCAAACATGCTTTTGATACTACTGTAAAATGTCAAGGTACAGGTTATGGGCGATACTGATATGAATCAAAGTGAAAACTGTTCAGATGCAAAAACTTAATTGCTTTAAAATTGATATATGCTTATTGCTTCTTGTTTGCGATAGATGTCATTGTTTATGGCAGTGGTACATTTTCTTAGTGTTTGTTGGGGTGCATAGCACCAGTGATAGAGAGACTGTAACACTATGTATGTTAGTGATATATTTTTTATGTTTTTGGGTTGGGATGAATTTCCAAGATATCTATATTATAGTTGTGTCACCATGAAAAAGTTGTTAGGCAGTTGTATATGCTCTCTAACTGAGAATATGCACAATCTTTGATTGTAATTAGTTAACATATCAACGGCTAAAAGCACCATGTGAAAATGGTTGCCAGTAGTCTTGATCACTGAGGTCAGATATATTGGCTCAAAACCCTGTTGACGTGTTGAATCATAATTATTCATTATATAAATCCAAAAAAATACAATAAAGATCCACAATGGCACATTTTGTCATAGAATCCAGAGATCTTTTCCCCATCATACATTGAAAATCTAAACTCATCACAAGGGGGTACAAGCAGCTAACAGTGGATTTCACTTTAGCTCAACACTTTAACGTCTGGCATGAACGTATTTGTATCAAGTTGTTGGCAACAAAAACGCTCCATGGCGCTTAATTGCCAGTCAAAAACAAATCATAACGGAAAACGTCTCTACCCGAATGATGTACGAGTGACATTGGAAGCAAATCAAACTTGTCCAGTGTTTGGGCTTTTTTTCGGGTCAGCTTGATATCTGAACATGTGAATGGGTTAATGGCCAAGAGAAAGCATGTGTTGCAATACAATTGAAATATTTAATATATAATAGATTTCAACTTCATTGAATCGTAATAAAGATGCAACACTGACGCTTAGTTTGGCTCTGTTGTTTTCATTTGTTGGCTCTACAACAACGCTAACTGATAACAAACTTCATGCTAGACGTCGAAGTGTCGAGCTAAAGTGAAATCCACTGTAATTACAATGATCAGACATCTGTTTAGACACTTGGTTTACAACAAATTCCATGTGTGCATGTTAAGGGATCATACAACCAACCGTGTTAACTTATACAGTGGTCAATTGAATGGATCATTGCTGTGAATCTGTTTTATTTTTTTTTCAGTTTTCAATCCTTTTCCTAGTTTTCCACTGTAATAGTTAAGTAGCAAAATTAATATTCCATTTAGTTGAAGTCTCCATGTACATGGAACAGTTTGGCCATTTTCAAAAACCTATAATTGTAACAGTGAAAAAGTTTGATCATTATTGAGCAAACTTGTATTCAGTGATCAAATCATGAGTATAGTCGGGATAATTTCACTTTCTGCTTGGTGTTATTGTAGATGGTCGAGAGTAGAACAAGAGATGTTTTTAGTTTTAACAAGATTATCATGCTTAGGTTTATAATAATTTATTACAGTTATTCTTGTGCTTAGTTAAAGATTGACGCTTTTTAACAGCTTTATTGTTGAATCTGTGAACATGCATGATGTGTTATCTTATTGACTCAAGGTTAAGAGCCATAAAATGATTTTACAATGTGTATACTGTATACTGCAGTTTCAAATTGTGTTGTTGAAAGTTGAGGCATATTGATTTGTTTTTAATTTCTATGTTATTTTATGATGTTCCAACAGTAAATTTTGACAAATGTTATGATAAGCCTTATAATAGTCAGCTGTAGGCTGTTGACAGAGGTGGTGGAAATGTACATGACTGTATGTATTTGATTTAAATAAGCTGTCAATGAGTTGGCCACATGACTTCATTAAAGGGACATAAGCAGAGTTTGGTGAGCTATTTTTGTTATGGATCGGTTGTTAGCTTATATTGGACTTAAATGTTCTTATGAACTTTGGATGGTTAAAAAAAAAAATCTTGCTGTACGTGTATGTCAGTACAACCATGGCAAAAAAATCATTAATTTGCAGCAATTAAGGCTTGTTCGCCATCTTATCTCACATTGCAAACAAAATGGTTATAGTGCCACCCGATGTTCAAACCAAAAATGCTTAAATTTTGTTCACCTGATTGTGATACCAAGTATTATGATTCACAATGAAAATAGTATTTTTAGTCCCCTTTTATAATTTGGGTTCCGTCCTGAGTCAGTTCTCAGACATGCTTTAAGCGATTTGGTTCAAAGTTGATACAAGGACAAGGTATACTGGTTTGACATATGCACATCAAGTTATTTTTTGGATTTGATAATTTTTTACCGAAACACAGCTATTTTATACCCTAAAAATGATGAAAATCCACATTTTCAACATGTCATCAAATGTTTTTCGGACATTCCTTGGCCGCTATTTTCAACCTTGGTATGGAGGTTGTACATGTTAGATTATTGATGCATGCACTGATGTTTTTGTGATTAGATTAAAAATGGCTGACTGGCGGCCATTTTATTTATGGTTTTGTGTGTTCCTGCATGATTTGTCGGACATGCTTTGACCGAATTGGTTCAAAGTTGTTATAAGGACAAGGTATACAGGTTTACTCATATGCATGTAAAGTTATTTTTGGATTTGATCATTTTTCACCGAAATACAGCTATTTTATACCCTAAATATTCACATTTTTAACTTGTCATCAACCGTTTTTATGTCTTTGAAACTTGGTATGAAGGTTGTACATGTTGTGCTACCAATGCACATAATTTTTTTCACGAATATCATTGGTCTTTGATTAAAATGTTATTGCTTTTGATGTTTCTTGGTATTCAAAGAAATAGTGCAAATTCTCGGCCATTTTGTATTTTATCATCTGAAATTATACAGTACTCACACTGCCCTAGACCACACTCATAGATATCACACGGACTTCAGACATTAAATACAGAACAGGGACTGTGTATTGCTAAATGCTTGTAACTGTATACAATTCGCAATTTGAAGGAATCTATTGATCAACAGGAACTATATAGCGTGATCGATGGAGTGACACAAAATTAAATTCGGTGCAGGCCAACTGCGTTGTTAGACACATTTCCGTTTGAACAAAATTGATTTTTGCCATGGCTGTATACTGACAAAGATGTACAGTGCAATTTTTTTGTAACTTGCCAAAGTTCATAAGGACGTTGATTAGAGATAAGCTAACAACAGAACCATAACAAAAATAGCTCACCAAACTCCACTCTAAGAGTGTGCTTATCTTGAAAACTTGTTTGGCCGAGCCAAGCTATCAACAACAAATAATGATATATCCATGCACCAAAAGCCATAATTTTGTAATACTCTTTCTGCCGATTAGTCAATACTTTGCTGTGTTCGACATGTACTTTGCCATACCAGATGACAAAAATGTAGCAGCATACATTGTTTGCAGAACAAGGAGTTTGTCATTTTGACAACTAGAAATGAAGGCTTTAGGTAATTGTTTAGTGCATATCAAGCTTCACGTTTTTGGTTACCATGCTTGTACAACCATCACCAAAGTAGTTGATATTTGCAATCAATGACAATCTCAATACTTTCCTAACGTATAAAATCGACAAATTCTATTATACAAAATATTATGTAATGTTTTTCAAAATTTGATTTTAAATCTGATTACAGAGGTCAGCATATCAAATTTGGTTGATTATCATGACATTGAAAATATAATGTAATCATTCCTACTATTTTGGTAGTAGGAAGATTAGGAATAAAATAGAAGATTGGAATAAAATTGACTACAAATCGCTGTAATTACTCTGGACAACTTAATGGAGATTAATGTGCCATTCAAAAAAAAAAGGTTAGCCTTGGCACCACCAATGTATTGATGAAAAACTATTTTTTTTTGCATAATACATAAAAGTTGTCTACTAAACTGCATGAGCGATAGTACACTGATATAAGTTTTACATCAAATTACAAAATCTTATTACAAAATCAGATTATATTGAGAAGTAATCCATATTATTTTTGGTATGTGACAAACACCTGTCTCTTGTTTGTTATTTGAGTACCTGCATTGGCACCTCCCTTTTGACTTTGGTCAGCATAATATTTTTACCACTGCGTCCTGGGCTGAAACAAGAACTTGGAACATAGAACCTTTTGTACTTCCTAGGCTAGTTGACATTAGCACGCACCTGAAGCACAATTCGAACAAGTGTTGCATGGAGGATTTATTGAAGACAAAAATGACTTGGCCGAAAAAGCGTGAAAATCAAATCGCATAACTCATGAATGCAATAACTGTCGCAGTTGTGGTATAGCACAAATCAGTTCATATGTAAAAGCCTTCCAATTACATTTTGGAGTCGATCAACTTTTAAATAGAACAGAGTATAACTGATAACTGAGAATTATACATCTTATCTATATGTTCGCTCATAAAGATATCCTCAAGATTTTAATTGATTTGTGCTTTTTTTTCAACCGATTTTATAATTTTATCAAGCAGATATTTTCCCCCAACAACATATCTGTGATTTCTGTTCAGATATTTTTCTTAACATTGTATTGTGAATAAGGGTCATCATATAAGTTCTCATTAAACCAAAAATTAAGTAAGTTTTTGTAAGTTTTAAAGGTCTGTTATTGTCCTTAGTGATAAGTTTAAAGAGGCAATATGGATAACTTTGGGCATTCTGGACCTGTTTTAAAAATCATCTATTGATACTGCATTCGTTCATAATCAAAAGTAGATGATTCATCGTGAAATAAAGGTGCATTTTTTGTAGCGATCTTAGAAGTATTCGTTGGGCAAAGAAAGGGGAAAACTTGAGTGCGCGTGCGTAATATCAGTTTTGATTTACCTATACGTATAGACAAATCCTTTGGCACATGCGCACTCGATTTTTCTTTTCTCTGTCGAACGAATACTTCTAAGATCGCTACCAAAAGTGGTTATTATCCCCCGGCACTTAAGTGCCGCCGGGGGGATCTAGTGGAGATGGGCGTCCGTCCATCCATCCATCCATCCATCCATCCGTCCGTCCGTCCTCTCATTTGAACAACTTTGCCTGTAGTGTTTTAAACTTCAATGGGTCTAGTTCTAGTTTGTGTTGGTTGGCCCACTACCCTCTGACCTCTTCCTAGGCCCAAGTCCAGTGTTTTGGGAGATGAGTATATTAGAACAAAACATGTATTCCAATCTAGAATGGCTTGGTTGATAAATGTCATGAGATGAATGTGACCTTGCCTTGACCTATGATAACCTTTGACCCCGTTTTCCTGGTTTGGGCCATATTAGAGTGCAACCGATTAAGATCTCACTTACTTTGAATAAACAGTGTTATTTAGGAGATGACCTCTGACCCAATTTCTCGATTTGGGGGTGTTTTGGGAGTTGAGTATATCAGAACACAACATGTATTTCAATCTCAAATGGCTTGGTCGATAAATGTCAAGAGATGATTGTGACATGGCTTTGACCTTGGATGACATTTCATTGACCTTTTGATGACCTTTCCTTGACCTTTGGTGATTTTTGACCCAGTTTGCAATGGAAGAAACACAGAACTTTTCAAAACCTCAGAAGTTGTGAGCTTCCAACCAGTCACCTTACGTTCAACCCCTGACCTCTCACCATGTGACCTTTGTCCCCATTTGCCCTCAGAAAATCCAGCATCTGGAGACTCTCATCAATCCCCACTATCCCCAGTAGTCTATATTCACTCTAGCCTCTATACAGTACAACTTACCTTGAAAAGCCGGGGGATCAGCCATCTCCGATGGCTTTCTTGTTTACTTCATGATAAGGCATATATTTTTGATCATGAACGAATACAGCATCAAAGAACAAATTTCAAAAAAAGATCAAAATTGCCCAAAGTTATCCATATTGCCTCTTTAACACTGCAAATGCATTTTATATTGTTGCCTTGAGCAGGAAGTCTTTCTAACATTATACAGCTGACAATCACTGCTTACTCTATTAAAAACCTTAGCATTATTTGTCTGTCACAGCTAGAACAATGTCGGTTTTGCAAGTAAGCATTATGTAAATTTACTATCCTGTCGAACAAGTACCCTTATCCCTCTGAGGAAGAGATTTTGTTGCCTGGTTTTGTTATATAAGATGAACCCCTAAACACACCAACTTTTACTGTTCATATAAAATGTTTTGAATAATGCTATTTGCCTTCTTTTGTATCTGTGAATTATGTATATGTGTGCCAATGCAAGAATGAACGTTTTGTATCACCTTGCCCTGGTAAAAACTGTCATACAAAACAATTATCAAAGGATCGGGTGCACTTTTTGCATTTTAATTAAGGTATGAATCTCTGAACTGTTGATGTAATTAAGGTTGTATTGTCTGCCAACATTATTTTGAAGCCTTTGACATGAACTAATTTGTGCTTTTACGGCAACAACGACAGATACAGATATACTTGCGGGAAGAATTGTCCAGCTAATAACCAAATATTATGGAGCATTTCTGAAGATTCATGTATAATTGTGTTTTTAGTATCTTATGGCATCATCAAGCCACAATTTCAACGATTCACTACAATCTTTAAGACTTGATACAACATAATTCATTTGAGAAGTAATCCATATTAAGATTGTCCTGCGATGGACACGCCTCTATATTCGTTTCTCTATAGGCCACTGTATTATTTATAGAATTTAAAAAAATGTATATGAGGGCTTGTACCCTCTCACCACTGCAAAGCAAACTTCGGAACATCAAAGTTGTCCTACTTCCTAGGTTAGTCAAGTTTAGCATGTACACAAAGTAGATTTCGAACTCTGTTGCATGACAGGCTTTATCGTGTTGAAGACAAAAAAACTTAGCCCGAAAAAGTGTGAAAATGGCCAGTCATCAAGTCATGAATGCTGTGTCACAGTTGTGGTTAGCACAAATAAGTTATGTCAAAGGCTTAGAGCTAAATTTGAAGACTGTACAACCTTAATAAAGTGTGACTATCATTGTGTGTAAATGTTAACTGGGTACATAATATTATTTTGTTAACAAGTTAAAAACTGATACAAGAATAATACCATTATAGTATACTAAGTTAAGTAATTGGCGCGAGGAGTCAAATTCTTATGCAGACTAGCTGTCGCAGAATAACAAATTTTGCCGAACGCCTACTCCAGACCTGGAGGCCAGTTTTCCCACGATTGCTTTACCGGTCCTCCAGTGACAAAACAGTTCAAAATTATTTCCACCCACAACTGATTTGAATTCATATGACCTTTGCACTGTTAACTCGGGCCAATGAAATTTACTAGCACCATGACATGAGAATACCTTATTTGGCACGTGTTTCAAATTTTTCAGCATTCTCTGGAATAACATTTATGTTTGAGTGTCTTCAACTGGCCATTCAACCAATCACTGAGATAGCCACACTTGTTTTCTAAACTGAGTGATTTTGTATTGGTTTGTCACTGGAGGCCAAGTAAAGCGGTAAACCGGCCTTCATGTCTGGGGTACTGCATTCAAACTATATTAGTAAATTATTAGATAAAGATGCCAACACCCACGGCAAAGTAACACTATGTAAATCATAGTTAACACACACCTACTGCATGACTAGAACCAGCGTCGGTACCAAATCATCAAGCTACGCAGCCAGACGTGCTATCCATTCCACTATTGATCATCCCCCCCAAAAGATGCCTATTATTCGAACTTAAGGTCGTATGCGACCATTCAAAAACATATTTTTCTTTCCAGGAAATTCACTGAAAATATTAGATGTGACTAAATTATTCTTCCAAATTCTTCCTGAAAAAATATGAATATGAAAAAAGTCATATGAAGTAGTGGGAGGGCTAATAATGATTGTAGAAAAATATTTGTACTTGCAATACATGGAATAATGTATTTACATGGAATCCTATGGAAAATAGTCCAAAATTGCTATTTTTAGTCCCCGTTCGTTCGAAAACGGTGACTTGTAATTTGGGTTCCGTCCGTCCTTCCGGAGTCATATCTTGGACACGGTTTGACAATTTTGGTTCAAATTGATACAAAGTCATGTCATAGTAGTGGGATGAATCCTGGCGAGTGATTTTTTGATCTGATCATTTTTTCACATTTGGGAGTCCTTTTAGTCCCAAAAATGACCCAAAATCACATTTTTGACATGTCATCAACCGTTTTTCGGAGATGCCTGGGCCGATTTTGTTCAAACTTTGTATGTTTGTTTTACATGGTGGGTTACTAATGCATGTCATTTTTTTTCGAGATACGATTTAAAATGTCCTACTGGCGACCATTTTGTTTTTGTACTTTTGGAGTTTTTTTTAAAGTTGTTACGGTGAAGAAACATGATAATATACATGTGCATGTGAAGTTTTTTTTGATCCGGTCACTTTTTGTCATATTGGGGGGCTATTTTAGTCCCAAAAATGACGCAAAATCACATTTTTGACATGTCATCAACAGTTTTTCAGAGATGCCTGGGCCGATTTTGTTCAAACTCAGTTGGTATGTTGCTTGTACATGGTGGGTTACTAATGCACGTCATTTTTTTCGAGATTCGATTCAAAATGGCCAACTGGTGGCCATTTTGTTTTTGTACTTTTGGAGTGTTTTTTTAAAGTTGTTACGGTGAAGAAACATGATAATATACATGTGCACGTGAAGTAATTTTTTGATCTGGTCACTTTTGGTCCGAAAATGGGGACTATTAATTTGGGTCATGTCCGTCTGTGCGTTCGTCCGGAGTCATATCTCAGACACTCATTGACTGATCTCATTCAAACTTTACACAGAGACAATACATCATGTCTTACATATGCAGAATTGTTCATTTCATGTCAAAATCTCAAATTCTCTATTTTTGCTGAATATTTTTGTCATTTTTGGTCAAAATTGATATTTTCGACTTCTTCTTCAAAACTGCAAGTCAGAATGCTTCCAAATTTGATATACAAGTACATTATGTGGTTCTCTCTCAGATTTGTTTATTTCATGTCAAAATCTCAAATTCTCTATTTTTGCTGAATATTTTTGGTCAAAATTGATATTTTCGACTTCTTCTTCAAAGCTGCAAGTCAGAATGCTTCCAAATTTCTAATTTAGATGAATATTATTGTCGTTTTTGATAATATCTTGATAATATCTTGAATCTCCTCATTAGTGTGAATCTGATTCTTTTCTGAATATGCATCGCATACAGCGGAGCTATATCAGCTGACAGGCTGCTTGTTTGATATTCAAACAAAAATGGCTGACTGGCGGCCATTTTGTTTTTATAATGTCCATGCCAGTTTCTCTGGAATACAATGACTGTTTTCGTTTAAACTTGAATAGTACATACTATTAGATAGTATACCAAGCGATACATCTGAACCAACAATTTTTTTTTTGATTTGATAGAATATGGCTGTGGAATATGATTTGAAGTAACACTGTATTTTAATCTATCTACATCTTTCATTGTTTATAATTCTCACAATCACTGAAAACTGGGTGGGGACTATGTCATTGACAATGACTTGTTTATGTTATTTTGGGCAGATTTTCTTGAAAACAATTTCTTTTTACTTGGTAAAAACTTCATATATTATTGTGTCAAGTGTATTTATGTAATTATATAACAGTTATAAAAATGGTTTGAAGAGATTTATTTTTTCTGTATTTTTTGGAGGCGAATGGCCGCATACTACTTTAACTTTAGCCTGAACCATGCAACATGATCTTAGTTGATGCGAGACACACACAACGTAACTAAGATTACCTATGTTTACAGCATTACATATACCAGGGTACTTGTACTATATCATTTCAATTAGTAAATTAAGTTGTTTTCAGATCCACTTTCAGGCGATAATATTATTAACATCTTCCATATACAAGTCAATTCCATACGAGTCACTTTCTGCACACGGATTTATAAATTGTTTCATATTCGCTAATTCGTTTGGTGTTATATTAAAGTGGTTTGCTGGAATTACCACTTCATTACACTCATCATGTGGTACAGGTCCTTCCCAATCGACACCATACAACTGTACTTCACTCTGAGAGACAGAAATTTGAATATTGTGTTATTTTAATGAGACATGTAAAGAAAAAATTAGGTGCAACTCGAACTGGCCTATTTGAATATTTTGACCATGCAGTGGTCAAACGTAATTCATATAGGGTCTGTAATCCGCTACCCCAGACCTGGAGGCCAGTTTACTGCTATCGCTTTTACCGGTCCTCCAGTGACAAATCAGATCAGAATCACTCCGTTTAAGGAATGAACGTGGCTATCTGATTAGTTGGACGGCAAGTTGATTCACTCAAACGCCCACACAGAGCGTGTGAGAAAGAACACACGAGTATAAAATGTTATTTCAGAGAATACTACAACGTTCGAAACATGCGGCAAGTACCAAATAAGGTATTCTGATGTCATGATGCTAGTGAATTTCATCTGCTCCAGTGAACAGTACAAAGGTTATATGAATGAAAATCATTTGTGGGCGGAAATAATTTTGATCTGATTTGTCACTGGAGGACTGGTAGAGCGATAGCGATAAACTGGCCTCCAGGTCTGGGGTAGTAATCCGCAGAAAATACTTCTGTTTCTCAGATGGTTGGGCTTTGGTATAATTAAGTGAAATACAGTAAACAGACAGAATGTAGTAACTGCTTCAGAAATGCAGAGTTCAAAAACTGCCATGAAACTAGTGGCAACCATGATAAAATGAAACTTGTAGCATCACAAGACTCTCAATATGTAAATACAAAGTAGAGATACTAGTAACAACTAGCAGACTATCGGCTGATACCGCTGTATAATGAAACACATTTAAAATAGTCAACAATTTGAATTATGCTAAAAGATAAACAAATATGACAGAACCAACCAAGGTGCTACTATATCAAATTTGAAAACATTCTGACTTACAGGTTTTAAAAGAAGTCAAATATATCAATTTTAACAAAAAAGAGAGATTTGCACACAAAATAGTAAATCTGAGAGAGAACCACCCACAGTGCTTGTATTTCAAATTTGGAAGCATTCTGACTTGCGGTTTTGAAGAAGTCGAAAATGTAAGGTTGACGCTGATGCCGACAACGGAAAATCAGTAATGTGAACAGCTCCGCCTTGTCGATAGCCGAGCTAATAAAGGAAATATTGAAAAAAATGAGCAAAGCACCCAGCCAGCAGCACTATCATCTAGTGTATGTACACAATGTACTTGTGACCATGGTCGGAACCATTGCATTCGATGGTCGACCATGATAATTTAACAAAACTGGGCGCGAAGCGCCCCTTAGTTTTGGAATTTACTAGAAAAAGCATACTTACCTGTTTTACATAAGTGCAATGCACTTTATGTATAATTGAGTTTCGTATTTAACCGGAACCTCCATTGGTCATTAAAAAAAATCAAGGAACTAGGGGGCCTGTTACCCAAACCGACCCCACAAGTCCCCGCTCAGTTCCTTGCCTAATCATTCCCCATTTAGACCATCTTCGCGGGTCTGTACTGGGGAAGGCGGGCGGGAACAGGTAAGTATGCTTTTTCTAGTAAATTCCAAAACTAAGGGGCGCTTCGCACCCAGTTTTGTTAAATTTCGATGTAAAAGCATACTTACCTGTTTTACATAAGTGCAATGCACTTTATGTATAATTGAGTAGACTACCAGAGTATCTCACCCAGGCAGTACATACCCGAAACCATAATTGATAAATACACAATATAACTATTATATATACATATTTACAGACTGAGTAAATGCTCTTGCTTACTCAGGGTTTAGCAATTGCTATTTGACTGGCTACGATGTATCCCAGCCTTTTCCTGTCACCATGCTCTGATGACAGGTCAGTCAAATAATGGGATAGAAAGGTATTAGCATTTTTCCAATAGCCTGCTTGTAACACATGCTCCAAGGAAGCCCCGGATTCGAAAGCTAATGTATGGCTGATGCCCCTCAGCTGATGTATATGGGCTGAGACTTCCCTTACCAAACGTGTAGATCTACAAGCTCATCTACAGTAGATCTAATTTTCATCTACAAAATACAAATGTAGATGATTATGTAGATGAATTTTTAGATCTACAGTAGATCTATTTTTGTGAATATATAATGAAGCAATGTAGATTAGTTTGTAGATGAATATAGATTACATTGAATTACCAAAAAGGAATCTCTGATTTTTGTGGATATTTAAAAAAAAAAGATAATCTTATATTCTACATATATATCCCTCATGGAATAATATGTTTTGAAATGGCTAAGAAGGTCACTTCCATTGTGCCATTCAAAATACAAATGATCACAATCCTGATTAAGATATGATCTTGAGATACTGTGTCATTGAGCCTGTTACTTATGCCACATCTTCAAAAAACTGCATCAGGTTTCTAATGCTTCCAACTGATAAAATTCATATACCAGCTTCACAACTGCAGTACAATACCCATATTACATACTATGTCATTCACATTAATTCTGGCTGTCATGTTTGCAAATCGGATTTTAAAAAATCAGCTAATATATTGTCAAAAATAGCAAAAAACATATTTTCCCATCACGCTTTAGCTCATTGTGCAAATATGTGCCAGAGTTATTTGTAGATGAATGGAGACAACTTTGTAGATGAACGTTTTAGTAGATTAATGTAGATGAACATGTGGACAAACTTCATCTACATAAAAAAAGTAAATGTAGATGAAGCACTTGTAGATTTCCTGTAGATGTAACTCATCTACAAATACTTGAAATAGACTTGTGTAGATCTACAGTAGATATACTGTAGAACTACAAACGTCTAATGTAGATCTACACGTTCCATAAGGGTTTGCCCGTGCTGGGTTTATCAGACAGTTTGTTTTCGGCAAATTCAATCGTATCCTTTACCCACCTGGCTAGCGACGCCTTCGTCACTTGCTTGTGGTGTTGACCTTTCTTATAACAGACGAAGAGAGCCTGTTGCGGCCGTCTGATCTGCTTGGTGCGTGAGATATATTCACGCAGCGCCCTCACCGGACACAATAACTTCTCTGTTTCCCAGTCCATTGGCCCGACAATCGGCGCCAGGGAGGGGATACGTATCTGCGGGGCCGTGTCCTGCGGCGCTTGAGTTTTGGCTGTAAATCCATGTCTCGTTGACAATACTGCCTCGTTCGTAGAAATCCTTAGTACCTCATGGGAAATTGAGAAATTTTGAATTTCGCTCACTCGTCTACTCGATGCCAAGGCGACGAGAAAAACTGTCTTCATTGTCCACTCCCGTAAATTAGCCTGTGCTCTGGGTTCGTACGGTTAGTGATGTAGTGACTCTAGGACGACCGACAGACTCCAGTCCGGCTGGTTGCCTATCTTGAGAGGCTGAGCTGTACGCTTTAAAGCCCGCATCACATTATTGAATTGTTTTGTCGGCTGTTATGTCTTGCTTAAGTAGTGACAAGTTAATTGCAGAACGATGACTCGAAATGGATGCGTAGCCCACTTTTCTTTCTCTTGACAAGTAATAGAAAAAATCGGCTATTTTTGGCATAGAGGGGTACAGGGGATGTATATCCCCTGCCAGACACAAAATTTGTTGTCAGTGCTTGTTCGTCGTACCTTCTTGTCACAAACACTGGGCATTTTGCGTTTTTTCTTGTGGCGAACAAGGTCTATCTGTGGCTCCGTCCACAATTGAAAAATTATCGTGACCAACTCTGTCGAGAGTTCCCAATCTGTGTCGTTGCATTTCCACCCCCTTCGATAGGGCATCTGCCCGCACATTGTGGGTCCCCGGTACATGTTGAGCCGTTAGTTCCACATCGTTGGTGGCGCACCACTCCAGGATGCGGATCGCTTCGCGATTCGGACTTCGTCCCCCCTCGTTTTGGAGGTAGGCGACTACTGTTGAGTTGTCCGTCCTGAGTAACACTGACTGAATTCTTATCATTGATAAAAAGCCATGTAGCAATTGGCTCACTGCCCATATTTCCAATGTGTTTATGTGGCGCTTGGCCTGGTTGCTGTTCCACCGGACTGACGCTCTTTTTTTGCATGCAATGCCCCCCACCCCACCCCGTGGTGGAGGCATCGGTCGTGACTGTGACCCTCGGTACCTGTTTGTGGAAGGCCACACCCACATTCAAATTGGCTGTTTGTGTCCACCATTGCAGCGACTGCTGGCATTCTGGTGACAGGCGCACCGTCTTGTCGAGGTCGGTGTTGTGCCGTCGGTTGTCCATTTCTCCCCCCGCATCCAAGACTAACCGCTGAAGCAGTTGGGATCGCCATGCAGCTTGGGGTACTAAGCCTCTCATTGACGTCATCATACCTAGGAGCGACATCCATTGCCTGAGTGTCGCCTCCCGTTGACGTACCAACTGATCTCTTAGTTCGTTGAACTTGGCTGTTCGATGGTTTGCCGGGCAAAATTTTCCCCGTTGAGAATCTATTATCATACCCAGAAATGCCAATTTCTGTGTTGGTACCAACTGAGATTTTTCCATGTTGACTAGGAAACCCAGGCGCTGTAGGCAATGAATCGTCAGTCTCATTGACTGCTCGAGTTGTGATTTCTGCCCACTCTTTATTAGCCAGACGTCGATGTATGGGCTCACATCGGCCGCTTGTTTGTGCAGTACTGCTACTACAGTTTGCAATATTTTCGTGAACACCATTGGAGATGTGGTCAGACCGAACGAGAGGGACATGTATTCGTATGTTACCCCGTCGACCAAAAACCTCAATAATTTTCTGCTCTCTGGGTGCATGGGGATATGCAGGTATGCATCCGATAGATCGAGGGATGCCATCCAATCGTCCTGTTGTACTGACGCCCTCACTTGAGCCGGTGTCAGCATTTTGAACTGTTGCTTGGCAACGCTGTTGTTTAACCTCTTGAGGTCGAGGACTAACCTGTGACCCCCTGATGCTTTCTTTACCGCAAATAAACGCTGTCGTGGGGTTTGGTTACTATCTGTATCACCCCCTTGTCTAGTAGCGCTTGAATCCCGTTCTGGAGTATTATTTTGGTAGAGTGTTGTATCGAAGACGAGTCGATCATTATCTCTGTATTGGGTTTGTTCAATAGTGGAATTTTGTAGCCGTTCGTAACGACTGATAGAGCAAATTTGTCCACAATTATTTCTCTCCAGTAATTTATGCATTTCTGCAGTCGCAGTGCGACTGGCGTTGTAGTTGAGGGCTGTGTCGTTTGTGTTCTTGCCGCACCTGGCAATTTTGACATTGGTGTCGTGTGTATTTGTGATTCTTTTCCACCCGTCGTCCGACTTCCTAGTCTTGGACAGGGATTGTTTTTATTATTTGTTGAGACGATACGGGATTCCTTGAACTTACCTGCCCGTATGTCCTTTTGTTTGTTGCTACCCTTGATCGATTCGTATCGACTTCCGGGTTACTTATTCGCTGCATTGAGGTCTTTCGCCAGTTTACCCCCCTGGCTATAGTTGACCCAATGATGTCAATTCTTGAACTGCAGCCTTTTGTCGTCTTGTGTCGACTACCGGGCTGAGTATTGACTTTTCCTTTTTTGGCCCTTGATTGCATTGAAGTCTTTTGCCCACGGTTAGTTGACTTAATGCTGTCAATTCTTGAACTGCAGCCTTTTGCCGTCTCATGTCGGCTACCGGGCTGAGTATTGACTTTTCCTGTACAACAACTTTTTTTCCGGCTCGTGCCAGTTACTGGGTTGTGCAAGGTATCCTTGTGGTGTTTTGCAAGCAATACTGGGCCTACGACTCCCCCGGGAGACGAGGCCCAACGCTTGTTTGTGGCTTGGTGTGGTTTTGGTTTGTAGTGGGTTGTAAAGACTCTGAGACCAGTATACATTTCCTTTGCTTTATTACTATATCCTTTTGATGACAACTTTTTTTCACACAATAATTGCCAGGAACGATATCCATAACAACCACCTCTTTTGCCACTTGATTTATTATAAGCATAAGAGTTCTTAACAAAAGGTTTCTTATCACTATTGTTATTGTTATTATAACCGCGACCTCTGCCCCTGCCTCTGCCGGAGGCCGTGTCACATGGACGCCCGCTGTATTGACTGGTATCACGGCGGTTAGTGTAATTATCCACGGGGGGTTGGTCGATGAACGGCGGTTATAATCCTCACCTTATTATCCTTTGGCGGTTACTCGCTGCTTCTGGTCGACGAGTGTAGACACACACTTTTCCAGATTTTGAGCGGCTCTGCGGTTAGCGTTATCCCCTGCTTCGTGGATAAACTCCTTCAATCGGCCGTCAAAAAGCTTGTCGCCACGTAAATCCACCATAGACATGCATCTCTTCATATCAGCCGATACTCCGTGAAGTTTCGATGCATTGATCACAGCGAGGCGGCGATGATGGGCACACGTGGTACGTATTGCTATATTCCAAAACAACACGTCACTTTCCACAGCCAGTCGCGCGTTTCTCAAGACTTGTAAATCCACGTACGCTGTTACAGGGTCGCTGATTCCTTGCTGTAATTTCGCCAGAATAAGATCCATTGCGATGCCGTACCATTCTCCAGCGCTCAAGGCGGAAGTAGTATCACACACAAACCGCTCAATCTTTTCCATCATAGGTGGTGGCCATACTGCGTCAACGGTGCTACGGTTAGACCTGATCCCCATTTTGGAGAGCTTGCTTGGATCGACGAATTCCCCGGCCTCGTGCTCCAACACAGGCATTTGCATCGCGTATGGCCGCTCCAGGTCATACGTTTCCAATTCAGGCACAGGTATTTCCTCCTTGGGTGGCATAATTTTCCCGTAGCGGCGTTCAGCTGTACCAAAGAATTTCTTCTTCAGGAAATCGGAGCTATCCATACAACCTTTAGATAAATCCCCTTCCTTGTCGTTGATATCCCAGTTTCCACCAGAGACCACACGTTGGGCCACCATACCAGTACTGACAACTCGAGGACCCCATGGTAATGACCCCTCGTCGACAGGAATGGCGACCGCCATTAAATTAGCAGCTGTCAAATCGGCCTTGCGTTGCGGCATGTGGAACCATTTCTTAACCAAGAGAACACCCTTTTTCACTGCCGCGTCACGTCTTTTGGCGATGGGCACATCTTCCAGGTCTTTGTCTGCATATTTCGCTGCTCTATCCACCGTTGCCATCGGTTGAGCTGCCCTGGTGGGTGGTAAACCAACTCCCTTGTAAGCATTTTCCACCGCCAATCTAACCTTCGTAGTGAACAACACGTTGTGGGGATCGATGTCGTCCTCCGTTAGTTGTTCTTCATCCATTTGCAGCACTAAACGTCGGGCTTCCTCCGTTTCTCTTTCAAGACGTGCTAACTTGTCTAACGCTTCCTCCCGCTTGGCCCTCTTGCTGGGTGGCGAATCTGCTAAAGCCACCGAGTCCTGACCAGGTGACCGCATGGCTGTATTCCCGCCACTCGCCCCGGGTTCATCGGGGTCTGTGACGTCTTCCGTTTCCATCTGGGTAGCCATCTTGAAATTTGTGTACGTCGGCTTGACAGAAGCGACGGACCACAGAAATAGTAGTAGCTCTTACGTTGAAACGTTAACACACGTAGGCACTAAACCGCAAGGTTTGTACCAACTAGATTTGACGAAATTGTCGGATAATGACCGGAGGGTCTAACACTCCTTCTCCGGAGATGGTCTAAATACTGAATGATTAGGCAAGGAACTGAGCGGCGACTTGTAGGGTCGGTTTGGGTAACAGGCCCCCTAGTTCCTTGATTTTTTTAATGACCAATGGAGGTTCCGGTTAAATACGAAACTCAATTATACATAAAGTGCATTCCACTTATGTAAAACAGGTAAGTATGCTTTTACCTAGTAAATTCATGGTTGACCATCAAATACACTGGTCATATGAACCAAGTTGTGTTGATGATCCTTGGGATGAGTACTCTTCAATTGTGTTTGTGTCATGACAAAGTTTGCTAATTTCAGGAAATGTTTATCATTTTTTTTCTAAAACTACTGCTCTGATTTAGTTCATATTCGGTGTACATGTTTTTGGCACGAGTACTTGCTGTTAGTGTCATATCAAAAGATATATATTTGATAATTTTCATTGTCTTACGTAATATTTTGGGACATTATATATGAAACCCTATGATACAGCAAAAGTATTTCTCACATTGCCCCCACCAGTATAACAAAAGCACACACAAAATATAAAAGCCATCTGACTTGTGGTATAACAGACCGTCAATGATACAGACAGTCCATTCCGCTCAATTAGGTAGAGCTAAAGAAAGAAATAGATGTAGAAGATGCAAAAATGTTATGAAGAAGAAAAGCCAGAAATGATGGTTTAGATGATTTAGAATTTCTGGATGAGTTAAAAGAAAATATATTTACTCACCTCACTGTGGGGTTCAAAAGCTTCTCTTGCGATAGTGCTGTTGGAATTAGCAATGGACAATAAACCACTGACCCATAGCTGGTTAGGTGTGAAATTACTAGCTGTTCTTATAGAATGTGCGTTCCATCCCTGACAGAAAAGATCTAATGAACGGTTTATTCTGGGTGTGTAAATATAATTCAGACAAAATATGTTCATCTCATTACTGGGATCCAGTAGTTTCTGATCTTCTAAATAATAGAATAAATTATAAAACACATAAACACAGCCTGAGAACATGTCTCGCCATAGTCTCTCTATACGCTGGTTGTGAGTACTACGACCAGCAATATGACTTCCCCTGTTTGGCCCTCTTTCAGGATGCATCAACATATACATCTACATTCTCTAGACCTTTATCAGATCTAACCCTCGAAGGTAGACCTTAATTTCCAACTGCTTCTACAAATACTGTAAACACTGTGGAAGCTCTATTATTGGTAGAACAATGAAGATACATAATTCTTCGGCTATATCCATCAATGCCTCCATGTATTACAAAACGCCACCTACAATAAAAAAATAATATGTCTACTAATAAATATGCAAGATTCTACAATTGTTACTGTAATCTGACTCAAGAATCATTCATGTTTCAATTTTATAACCTTCAAAATCAATTGAATATGCAGCATGTAGTGTACAGAATTAAGGGGTTACAGTAGTTTCCAGGAGGAACAAATACACAGAGATGACACCAGTAAACACATACATGCAGAGTAGAGATGGCACCAGTAAACACATACATGTAGAGAGTAGAGATGACGCCAGTAAACACATACATGCAGAGAGTAGAGATGACACCAGTAAACACATACATGTAGAGAGTAGAGATGACACCAGTAAACACATACATGCAGAGAGTAGAGATGACACCAGTAAACAAATACATGTGGAGTAGAGATGACACCAGTAAACACATACATGTAGAGTAGAGATGACACCAGTGAACACATGTAGGTTAGAGATGACACCAGTTAACACACACATGTAGAGAGTAGAGATGACACCAGTAAACACATGCATGTAGAGATGACACCAGTAAACACATACATGTAAAGATGACACCAGTAAACACATACAGGTTAGAGATGACACCAGTAAACACATACAGGTTAGGGATGACACCAGTAAACACATACAGATTAGAGATGACACCAGTAAACACACACAGGTTAGAGATGACACCAGTAAACACATACAGGTTAGAGATGACACCAGTAAACCACATACATGTAGAGTAGAGATGACACCAGTGAACACATGTAGGTTAGAGAGGGCACCAGTAAACACATACAGGTTAGGGATGACACCAGTAAACACATGTAGGTTAGAGATGACCCCAGTTAACACACACATGTAGAGAGTAGAGATGACACCAGTAACACATACATGTAGAGATGACACCAGTAAACTACATACATGTAGAGATGACACCAGTAAACACATGTAGGTTAGAGATGACACCAGTAAACACATACAGGCTAGAGATGACACCAGTAAACACATACATGTAGAGAGTACAGATGACACCAGTAAACTACATACATGTAGAGATGACACCAGTAAACTACATACATGTAGAGATGACACTAGTAAACACATACAGGTTAGGGATGACACCAGTAAACACATGTAGGTTAGAGATGACCCCAGTTAACACACACATGTAGAGAGTAGAGATGACACCAGTAACACATACATGTAGAGATGACACCAGTAAACTACATACATGTAGAGATGACACCAGTAAACCACATACATGTAGAGTAGAGATGACACCAGTAAACCACATACATATGGAGAGTAGAGATGACACCAGTAAACACATGTAGGTTAGAGATGACGCCAGTTAACACACACATGTAGAGAGTAGAGATGACACCAGTAACACATACATGTAGAGATGACACCAGTAAACACATACATGAAGAGAGTAGAGATGACACCAGTAAACACGTACAAGAAGAGAGTAGAGTTGACACCAGTAAACACATACATGCAGAGATGACACCAGTAAACACATACATGCAGAGATGACACCAGTAAACCACATACATGTAGAGATGACACCAGTAAACACATACGTTGTGTACAGAGATGACACCAGTAAACATGTACATGTAGAGATGACACCAGTAAACACATACATGTAGAGAGTAGAGATGACACCAGTAAACCACATACATGTAGAGATGACACCAGTAAACACATACGTTGTGTACAGAGATGACACCAGTAAACACATGTGTGTACAATATAGATGGTACTTTGCAATAATCTACAATGTACGTGTCAGTGAAATGTACTAATCTGTCACAGTTCCATGCAATCCCTTTGTGTGTTGTAGTATATTTCATCAATGGATTTAATATAATCCCTTAACTGATTGTATTTAAAACTATACTGTCATTTCAGGAAAGCCGCCAGTCTAAATATTTATAAGTATTTATATTTCAAAGATGGCAGCTGCGACTTAACAAATCAGAACGAGCGCGACGTCAGTATATTAAACCTGATTGGGTGGGTGCAGCAGACACCAGACACATCCAATCAAAACGTTTCTTCAGATTTGAATTATACTTATAAATATTTAGACTGGCGGCTTTCCTAAAATGATAGTGTATACAGCGAAATAAACTTTATTATTCAGGTACCTATTATTTCCGACATTAATTGATTAAGATATTGATTAATTTTCTAAACAATTTGATTAATATGTATTAATCGTTTTGTTTTATTGCTTTTAAACGTAAATGAGAAATGTAATATTCTAATAATGGATGCAATAAACTACTACTACATTGATATATATCCCAGCTGGTAAGTATTGTATATTCACCTGATTAGTTTGTGGTTACCGTCGATATGCCATAATGCCAATGGAGCATATACATTATATGGTCTCCGTTGTACTATTTTAAATTCCAAGGCTCTTGTGAGCACCCCTCCGCATCAACTCTGTACATGGAATCATGGACCAGCTGTTGTTGGATGCGGAGTCCTCGTTGTAGCAAAAATCCATGCATTCTTCGAAATCCACAATTGGGGAAATCATTTAAAATCTCACGAATATTTGAGTCTAATTCTCTCTCAGTAATATCAGAATATTTATCCGACAGACGTATGCCGTAATCGCTCAATCTGCGGCGAATCGTCCGTTCGCTTACTTGGAGCATGCTGGCAATATGAACAGCGGTAAATCCCAGATCGACTAAATAAATTAGCTGATCCTTCAGGATGTCAAAAGAAGGTCGCCCGACTTTATCTTTAGTCGTTATATTTGCTCTATATCCGTCATTGCAATACCCGTCAAAATTCGCAAGTTCACGTGTAACTTCATTTAACAGATGCACAACCTCATCACTCACTATTCTTGCTCCATTCAATAACACGCCGACACGTAGCAGCGTTACCGATTTTCGATATATTCCCTCGTAATACATGGTGTCGTGCTCCTCCAATTCAAGTGATCTCATTAAACTGGCAACATTGTTTTTAAAACTACTGATGACAGATTCAATATTGCTACCACCGGTCCCCGCCATTTTTTTTTACAAATCCAAACCTGTTACTTTTTTGCCACTAGAGGTCGCTCAAGCAAAATGGGTACACGCAAAATGCTTAGATGCAAAATGGTTACGTGCAAAATGGCGCAACGCGTTAGGTATTGTCGAATGACATTTCACGTCGCACAATGATATTCTGTATAATTGATAGGTAAAATGAAAATGTGTATAGCAGAATGGCATAACGAATAGTCGAATATTGGGTTGTATAATGGAATGATGTCATGTAAAATGGCACTGTGTATAGCAGAATGGCATTACGCATAGTCGAATGTTGGGTTGTGGAATGGAATGAAATGATGTCATGTAAAATGGCACTGTGTATAGCAGAATAGCATTACGAATAGTCGAATGTTGGGTTGTGGAATGGAATGATTCATGTAGAATGGCACTGTATATAGCAGAATGGCATTACGAATAGTCGAATGTCGGGTTGTTGAATGGAATGATGTCATGTAAAATGGCACTGTGTATAGCAGAATGGCATTACGAATGTTTGGTTGTGAAATGGAATGATTCATGTAGAATGGCACTGTATATAGCAGAATGGCATTACGAATAGTCGAATGTTGGGTTGTTGAATGGAATGATGTCATGTAAAATGGTACTGTGTATAGCAGAATGGCATAACGAATAGTCGAATGTTGGGTTGTGGAATGGAATGATGTCTTGTGAAATGCCATCATTAATTTTGGCATGGATTCAACGCCATAGTTCGAGCATGCTGCCCAGCTAAAGATCGCCAAAAGCAACGAGTAAATAAACAAGCCAGTAGGCTGGTTGGCGATCCGCTCCGCTCAAAAACAAGCAACTCGTTTTTTGGCTGTTTCCATGGTGACATAAACGTGAAGCTGACGTCGGTTTATAACTAATACGAAGTTCGCAAACACCATTCAGTCTTTAGAAGTCACTTAGTTTAGTACTAGGACCACAGTTACTCTCTCCTAGTAGAGTGACTGTGCTAGGACGTATTCTGCTGTTACATTTATTATTTCCAACTGTTTTCCGATAGCATTTTTTAAAATGAAGCGTTTCCCGTAAATGCTGGAAAGCGAAATAATGAAATAACGAAATGGTAAATATTTACCTAAATTGCAGTGTGTTGACCTTCATAACAATATACTTCATAATGCAAAACACTAGTCACAGTGAGTAATTTAAATATACGACTCCTAATCGAAAAATGTGACCACAGTCCAGAATTTCAGACGGATATTAAGCAACCTAAGAGCATATCAGAAGCATTTACTCTAAAATATAAAAAAAGAACTGCAGTCAAAAGTCAAGAATGCCAGCAAATAAAGGACTCTGTCCCACAATCCTTTGTGCGCGTTATTACGGACACGCGCAAAAAACTGTACCACGCTTGTCAAATCTGGGTCAAATATACAGTACGCTACTATCTTGCCACAGATTGTTTAGTAGTGGAGTGTTCGGTGACCATTGAATTAGCCCGTGATTCATATTTTATGTGTATTAATTTATTCATCAATTTTCGTGACTGACAGTACTGCACAAATTTTAGTCAAAAAACGCAACTGGTGAAACGGTAGAGCATCGCCAGGCGATGGACGCAGGGCTCTTTGGCAACGATCGTATAGAGGTCAAAATACGCGTTCTATTTTTACGCGTTAAATTTGACTCTTCCTTTTCGCCCCCTCCGGAATGTTCTACTTTTGCAGCCTAATAGCAGGTTTTTCGAAAAACGTCTAAAAAACACAAGAATTAGTAGAAATGTTCCTGTTTTGGGCGGATTATTGATAGAGAATAATGTCTTTATTACAAAAATGCTGAAAAACCGTGAGTTGTTGCCTTAGTTATTTTTTTATTGGCGAAAAACTGCGAACTCGGCAAATTTGGTTGCACAACTTCCCTTTATCATATACACCCAGCGACACCGATGCCAGCTGACTGTGTACAAAACTGGTAGGAGGTAATACATTTGGGGCGAAAGTATTCAAAAATCAGTTTTTGGATGTTGCAATGGCAGTGGTGGGCCAGGATTTTTTTCCAATTAGTGACGGCACGACCTACCTGTGAAGTATGAACAAAACCAGCCGAGCCGTTGCTGGTGAAAAGTTACCCCAACTTTGGGGTCAAATTTCTCGGTAATGAAAACAGATATCAAAAATTCAAATGGTAACTTTGTGCCCACACTCAAGCTGAGTAGAATGAGCTATGTTTGAAGTGTTTTATCCCAAATTTGTAGGAGGAGATACATTTGGCGCGAAGCTATCCAAAAATCAGTTTTTTGGCTGTTGCTATGGCAACGGTGGGGCAACAAAAATTTTCAGATTTTTCCTTATAACTAGGGTTAAGGTGTGACCTACCTGCCAAGTTTGAACGAAATCGGCCAAGCCAAAAAAATCACAGAAGAAATAATACGTGAACACTGGAACACTGGAAATGTACACACACAGACACACACACACACACACACACAAAACGACAAAAGTGATTATAAGGGCAATCCTAGCGGAGCGGATCGCCAACAAAACGATGACACAGGAAGGAATGGGAAGCTTGAGATGCGTTTATAAAGTGCAAAAATGATTAAAGAACGCTGTAGCACGAAATCTGTATTCCTCAAAGCTAACTAATGTTAACAAAGAATCCAATATGTTGGTCAATTTATTGAATTATTTGGAGATACCATATGACCAACTGTTATTGATTTCTAACTATAAAGACACATTAGAAGGTATTCAACGTAGACAATACTCTACAGGTAGACTAATTAACACATATTAGCGATATCTTGTTTGAATTTGTTTATGATCTGGAGAAAAAATGCACTGTATAGAATTTGTGCACCTGGAAGGTTCTAATGCTCTGAAAGTAGCCAATCAAATGTTACAGAAGGATAATGACTTATTCCAAAAGTGGCTAAGAATATTTGCTGACTATAAATATCCTGTCAATCTCCTAGAAGAAAAAGGTCCAAGAAACGAGTGCAAAGATGTCTGCTTGAATCTAGTTAACTTGTCTGTAGCAATCACCACTATTCACAAAGAGTTGATCTCTTCATATATGTTAGTTGCCAACAATACATTTCAAAAAGAAATACTTAGCAAAATGGGAAAGAAAAAAGACATGCCCATCGTCATGTGTTTACTGCAGGTTCATCTAGACAAAGAAAAAAGAAAAAGACCACCTCGAACCAAGCAAATTTCCAAGAGGAAACGTATTGTATGTATAAAATTTCCATGATTTGCGATGTACAGCAAAACCGGTTCACAGTATTTTTTTCGATGTTTTTTGTTTCCATTGTTTGGGACATTACCACTGCCTGTCTAAATAAAGGTATATTGTCTTGACTGTGCAGGCCGGAGTGTCACAGTGAGATTAAAGAGTAGGTGATAATTAGGGACATCTTTCCTACTTGCTACCAGAAACAGCTGGAAACCTGCCACCCTCTGTACAGACCCTTAAAGGTTGTAATAGTTGTGCCATTATATTTTATTTACCATTATGTGTATTCGCTTGACAAGACTACTGTATAAATTCACACAACTGTATACAAATCTATAGAAGTCCATACTTGGCACAGAGTTGCACAAGTCATTCAAATACAGAAATACTCCATCTACAATTACAAGTTGCAAGAATTGTTTGAAATTGCAGTTGCCAATGATAAAAAATGTTGATATGCACTTTTTCTCTTTTCTGATGTAAGCATGTTAGTTATTTAAACTGTTTTATAACTGATAGCCCAAATGAGAATAAAAGTTTGTTTGAATGCTTAAATTAAGAAAAGTCTGCCGAGATACAATTTACAACCAGATTAGAATGTGCACACATTTTAGTATCTAGCATGACGGAAATTTCTTTCCGAATTGATAAAGGGATCAGTGTTAACTACTTAACATGTAATCATTAATCAGGTCAGTTTTTTACACCAAATATCTTCCTTCTTTTGCTTTTCTTCAGTGCCTCGTCTGTGTGCATGTGATAGGGTAAAACAGCATATCCTGTTTTGTCCATGACTGCAGCATTTGACTTTTTTGACTGACTTCCCTGTGTTAACAATATCGTGTTTATATTTTTCCCGAATTGGGTATAAGTTGGCTTATTGTTAGAACCATTCATACTGCGTTGGGGATAAAACAAGTTTTCTACAACATTAGAGTTTACTACCCCTGGAATGATATCCCCCCCCCCTCAGAATTTCAATTTGTTTTTACAGATTTGTTTTAGTCATTCCTCGTCTCCTTGGACATGAGAGCACTATTTTTCCTTTTATCAGCCTGCATTTCACTGAGCAAACTATTCCAATGCACATTTGTTTTTTCAACAAGGCGTTTATCTTCGTAACTTGTTATTGGCCTCATGTCTCGGAAATTTGAAACCAATTTTGATGTGTGAGTGAGGAGTTCAATGGTTTTGGTCGGAGTCCATTTCTCGATATCATCTGACCGTGAAGGACCTTTGGTATGCATGTAAAGCAAACAAGAATATATAGAAAATATTGTTCTTTGATAGTTTTAAGTGAAGCATGATTGTCTGCCCAAGATGTGATAAATAACTAGGGAAAAATACACCTTCTTTCTCGATTTACAGACACAGACTTACCACCATTAAATGCAATCTTATCGAGTACTTGCTCTGCAAGGTGGTTGGGCATCTTGATGCTTGCTTGGTCAGGGTGCAAATGTTCATCACTTAGTTTTTAGTGCCCTCCGATGAGATTGTTGGCAACATCATGGAGACATGTGCACGCATGTGAAATTGGTAAACGCTAAACTACAAACATGGATAACTAATATCTTGGGAGATTGTCACAATCTACTGTTGTTAAGCCAGGTAACTACTTTGCTATTGGGTTGAGTGGATTTGGCAACTCTTATCTAAATTGTTGTTTACCTATGAAGCTCAGGTATTTCTTGCACCAAGTCCACCGAGACGTGGATAACCGGATTTGGGTTCCGGTGCGAATCGCCCTATTTCATAAAAATAATCTTTTCCGAATCTTGGGCTAACCAATTTGGGATGGAGAGAAGCAAACATGCATTTATACCGCCTGGGGGGGGGGGGGGGGCGACTAACTTGTCAAATAGAGATAAATGAAATACAAATGTAAATATTAAACAAATTTAATATTTAAACTAATAATTCATTCAATATAAGAATGCCATGGCAACAATATGTCTTAGTACAACGGCAGTATCTGAACATTACAAAATATGTGCTTCACAAAAAAAAATAAACAAAAAGAGGAAAGTTGAGTCTATGCTATGTCCCGCCCCAAGAAATGGTAGCGTCCAAAAGTACCGCTATCCAAATTAAGTAAAGCTAAAAATTACACAGCGATGATTTGTAAGCTATAGTCAAACCGCCAAAAACATGAACAATTGCGGGGTAATGTCACTCCAAACTAAATTACTGGGGCAAAAACAGACTCACGCTATCCACTAATTACTTTGTGAAATTTACAGCGAGAACACAATAGCTTTACCACTATCGTCAGTTCTCATTAAATGATACATACTACAATAATAAACTTATGTCCAAAAAAATATGGTATGATGTCAAAAATCGCCAACCGGCTCACAACGTTCTGTACCACTGACCACGAGGCAAGTATAATTAGCGATGACGCAATGGCGTCGCCAGAGAACACGGCCACTCTCACATCATGTTCTCCGTTCTTCTTGTGCCCGGAGTGGCGTGACGTCGTTTGACGCACAAATCATCGCAGCGAGTGTCAACGAGTGTCAATCATGAGGCCAAAACTTTTCCATGACGTCACAAATACGGGTTACCATAATAAAAAACGCACGGGCCCGTAATAACAAGGTATATAAAGAAAACTACATAGATTTAAAGAAACAGTAAAATTACCCTTGTACAAGGTGAAATAAATTGTTGATAATACTGATAATGATAATACAGTATCTGGGCCTGGTGTTATAGGTTGGTGTGGAAAGTAATTGCTTTGCAGATGAGAATATTTTCTCAAGTTTTTAGGCTTTGTGTACGTTGATAGAAAAGTGTGATTATGAATATTTTAATTACCTTATCAAATGTTTGATACAATTGCAAATAGTGTTTTTAGTCTCAGGGTGTCTGTCTTTTCTGTAGTGCAGATGTACACCTGTCTCCAGCATATACCATAGTACGAGGGCTATTTTCCAACTACAACATTTCAAAGTAAAAGTAAAAAAATAATTAAAGCTGAACAAATCTGAGTTACGACTAACATAGTAGTTTTTTATGCACTAAAATATGCTTTATAATGAATATAATTCAATTTGAGACATAGAACTGGAACACAGTTATCTATAATTGATGACTGAGCATAGAAAGAAGTTATGTTTAAAAGGCTATTTCTACACCCACCCAAATTATGGTTAGCCTTAGGTATGAATGCTCATTATGGCACTCAATATGCAATTTTGGAGCGATTCACCATCGTTTTATGCAGGTGACAGGGAAAGCCTACTGCTATGTGTAAGAATGATTTGGTACATATAATAACCATCGAAACAAAATAGTTTTATACACGCAATGTGTGAATGGAATTTTGCACACCAGGGTACTTTTGTTTTTATGACTTCTTACCCAACTAAGAAGTGTAATATGCATCTTTGGCTGGTAAGGCAGGCATTCCAAGACCCTTAATGAATAATGTCATTCAAGTAATTTTTAAAGAGAAACATTTTGCAACTCATCTAAGAAAAGCAAATATTCTTATTGTTGTTGGTGGTGCCATTTCACATCTAAATAAGGAAATATAATTGACATTTTTCTCGATTTTATTCATACACTGACAACTTTTATGTGGAATAAATCATGTGCACGTGAGAGTAAGTGTCAAATGTTAATTGATGACTGAGCATAGTAAGTAGTTGTTTCAAAGGTTCATTCTACACCCACTCAGGTTAGCATTAGGTATGAACGGTGATTATGACACTTATTGTGCTCATTAATGTGTCACGTTGGAGCAATTCACTATAGATATATGGTTCTCTTTTTCAAACACCCGGCATACACTATTTACTTGTTTTTCGTTTATTTTCCATCACACGCAGGTAATTGAGCCATAAATTGAGTCTTAATCATTTAAGGAGACACTCTTCAGACTGATATAATTGATAATGTTACAATGCTAGGAGTCAATGTCTATGTGAAATGGAAAACGCCCTCTATTGACGACCCATCACTCTTTTCTCGTGGCGACCATGTTCTTTTGAAGTAAAATTCAAGCAAAATTCAATTTAATTCTCCTCACTCGTTTTTAATATAAAGGTTTCATGAACATTTCTTGCGGGCGAAACGAAAGTGACTCTCTCCAGCCCCGCACATTATTTGGTGGCATGAATAACCAGATCAGTAATACGCTCACAGAGGGGTACTTAGAAGACGACAGCCATAGGCGGGGAGACACTGTTGAAAAAAGAAATTGACGAGATGAAAAATGAACTCCAATATCTGGAGTCCCAGCACAGAAATCTTGCCAACAAATACTGGCAGAATCCACTGTGGAAATTGCCACCTATACGCTGGTCATAGTGCCAACCGATGTCATAATGACAAATGCGTTACAGCAGAGCAGTGGGATGATTGAATGCCCGCTGGCACGAGGAAGAAAACCAAGACTTCGCAAAAATAAATGGAAAAATATCAAAGTTATTAACATAAATTAAAGCGAAGAAAATGGCGTTAAAAGACAGGCATACGAGTCATCGCAATCAATGTTTGGAGAAAAAAATACATGTCGCCTTGATTCGTAGCAACCAGAAAAAATATCTTTTTCAAACGACAAGTGGAAGTTTAGCCACACGAATTGCCGTACTGAATGTCGACAAGGAAATTTAGATAAACATTTTAAGGGAAAAGTGCCGACAAATGACGAATCTACGATATTCGAAAACGAAATCGGCCATGGCAATCCAGTGAAAAAGAAGCTAGTAACGAACTCAGTATTTCCCGTGAAATTTCCTGAAAAAAACACACCAAAGAATCAAACACCGAAAAACAAAATACGCCAGAATGCAAAGTACCGATGACTTGTACTACAAGCATCATAACACCTAATCGTAGTACCTCCACCGATAGCACCAGTGAACGATTGTTTGATGACGCAGTCATACGGGATTACACCGTATTACCCTATGTATTATCAGTACCCACACGCATGTATCCATGTCAATGGGAAAGCATAATGCCACCATCGAATACCGAACAGCCGTTGCCAAACACTGAATACATGATTCCATATATGAAAACAACCGATGAAACCAAAATTCAACATCATTAGCTTTTTGAATGTTTTTTTTTTTACATTGATTTGCTCAGCTGTGTGCATGCTTCTATTTTTCACTTATTAATCTAATCAATTTTATACTAGATCGGAACGCTATATTGTTTTTTTACTGGCCCATGGTGTTCAAGTGTACAATCAAGATTTTTTAAAATTATCTCTCTTTTGAAATAAATGGTTATTACAAACATTCATTGTGTGTTTTAATCTAGGTTAATGAAAGTATGTTTAAGTAAGTTAAGTCTCCTCAGACTAAACACATTTTATTTGGTGCCACAGTGGTAACACCTCCTTTGTTGTGATTAGATACATTGTATTAACATCAAAGTGTAAAATGCCGATGCTGTCCCTGAAAGCGCTATAACAGACAGTAAAGAAAGGACTACTAAAAATAGTTGGAGTCGGAGGTACAAGAGATACACACTGTGTGTAACAATTGTGCAGAGAATGGCATATCATCTGAAATCAGGAAAACATTCCGTGAATGAAAATGATGAAGTTTATCGAAATGTGATGCAAGAGTGTAGTAGAAAAACAAAAGTGAAGCTACGTAAAAAAAAGAAGACACAGAGAACGACCGTGGAAAATACAAGTAAACAAAATACCGCCACATCTCCAAATTCATCCTCGAGCACTCAACGCGTACTTGCTTCTGGAAAATTGTGTAAAACGCTGGCATCGTGAATTCAAACATGGTCGGAAGTCTGTGGAAACAGCTCCCAGACCTAGTCGTCCCTTTTCTGTCATTGACGAGGCATCTGTCTGTCAAGTTGAGGCAGCCATTTTGGAAGACTGAGTAGTGATGACAGATTTCCTGGCAAAGAGTACCACAATTACAGGAACCTATTACGCTTCACTTTTGATGAAATTAAGAGAAGCTATCAAAATCAAGAGACGGGGCAAGATCAGCAAAGGTATCCTCTTCCTGCAGGACAATGCTCTGGTCTCTCGCATGTCACCAGATCACAAGCACGGGCGTGTGGCTATGAAATCCTCCCTTATCCCATTAACTCTCCTAACCTTGCACCCTATGACTCATTTTTTCCCAGCCATGAAGTTGTTTTTGAAAGGAAAGCGTTTCCCAGATGATGCAGCCATGATTTCTGAAGTTACGATGTGGTTGCAGTACCAACCTGGGGTGTTCTACAAATCGGTGTTCAGAGCTGCATCAAACGATGGAAGAAATGCACAACTCTGGGTGGTTCCTATGTAGAGAAAGACTAATAACTGTACCAAGTTTCATTAATCTCCCTGCTATGGGAAATAGGGTCAGGCGCATTACTTATTGAACGCTCCTCGTATTTAAGAAAAAAATCGTCTAGTTGTAGGCATTTGTTGGGATATTCTTCAGACAAAACATTCATACTCAGCTGTCTGGATATGACATTGTCTCGGACAAATACTTCTCTTGGCTTAATAACATCAACTGTCTGCTACCAATTTGGGTAAAATGAGCAAGAAGCAATCAACATT
This sequence comes from Saccoglossus kowalevskii, assembly GCF_978046115.1. NCBI lineage: Eukaryota > Metazoa > Hemichordata > Enteropneusta > Harrimaniidae > Saccoglossus > Saccoglossus kowalevskii. The sequence continues at coordinate 12,935,378 of NC_140648.1, forward strand.
AGTGATGTTTGTAATGAAAGGAATTATTGATGTCTCCATTCACAGTGCAGTATCGTTATCTCTACGTTCTGGAAAAATGCACTTTTTTAGGCTAGGGCTGGCCTTCAGGAGTTGGAAGGACATCGAGGAAAAGTTTTCCATTTATTAGCATTGATTGAGTTAGAGTGTAAATTTTCAAATCAATCTGGATAGTAATTTGATAGATGTCAAGTATGTCAATCTGTGTCAAAATTCCCTAATTGCATCACATATATTCAATTGTATGTTGATTTGAGACACAAAAGATTATGAATCAAACCCCACCCTGTTAGTGGAAGTATTATTACAACTAATCTACTTCATTTTAAAACAACAAGGCGTCCAAGTTATGTGGCCTCACCTCGGGGCGAATTGAAGTAGGCACCACTATGAAACCAAGAGAATCACCTAAACATGAACTGCTAGTATCAGATTACATAGATTAACATAAATTCATCCATTCTTCAATGTTATCCGGTTCAGGTAACCTGACCGAGTGGAATTCACTATGATCATAAGGCAAGTAATAACCTATATTTGTGACCAGTTACAAGAATTATTCATTAACAATAAAGGTAGGGACGGATTTTAAGCCACTTGGTCAGCGCTACAGATAAACAAATTCTACTTAGTCTTTTTTTGGTGGGGATAACAGAACTAGTCGGTGCTTAACCCCTGTATATACAATTTCATAGTTTAATCACACAAATCTTCAAATAATAAAGAATAAAAGAAAAAAATTACAAATCAAATATTGAAAAGTTTTTTAATTTTGTCTTAAATACCTGCCTTTTAAAGAAATGCGTTTTCTCATTTTCGACAAATCGCACTCAATGGGAGTCTTTGCGGTTACCCTATCTGTATGTATGCATGTCTGTCTTTTCCACCAGTATCTCAACAACCACTATTTTGATATCAATAAAACTTATGCTTTGGGGTAATGCGCAGACATCATTAGTTTTTTGTTGATATCTGTGTATATTAGTGATATCATTTGCATAATAATTGACCAATTTTTAGCTGTTCCACTTGTATATCAAGAAATTGTAACTAGATGAGCTGGGATACATCACAGACCTAATTTGTTTAATTGATATTATTTAACCTATTTTCAGCTGTTCGCTGGGATTATATATATATATATATATATATAAGGGTATCTGTTTTTAGTATAAACCTCAGTACTGTGGAGCAAATTGTTATTCTTAAATTTGTAATTGATTTCCAATAATTTCTATATATTATTCATGATTCAATTCCCTCAGCACACAGGAGTTCTTTCTAAGCTTTCTTTGTTTTTTCTCCCTGACAGCAAAAAAGTCCATCTTATGAATAATGGAATTCTTTGGTTGCACGTGACGTCACAGAATTTACATCCGGGCATTTGCCGCCATCTTGGCGTACATTCATACGTCGTTGGTTCACTTGTTGAATGCAGTTTTCCGGTGCACGTTGTCTAAACTGAAATTATGCCTGATTTTTGTTGCGTATGTCGATGTAGAAATCGGGGAAACTGGGATTCAAACCACTTTGTGAGCATGTGAGAACGCCTTTTCGTCACATATACCTCATTTATCCCGTCAACTTTGAAGTTAGCATAGAAAAAAAACGTGGTTTAATATACAAGAGCTGAGATCAGACATGGCTTCGTTCCAGTGTCAGTCTATTTTCTCTAGCGGTAAGTCTTGCGCCCTTGTTGGAATGAGCATGTACAAAAGATCACGTTTACAACAAAAAATTAGTAATCAAACTGTCATTTATCTTATGTATTTTTGTTGTTGTTTTAATAGGCAGTCCTGGTGATCTATATGATGAGGATTCTATTGACTGGGCTCCCACCTTAAATTTGGGACACGATAATGTTAGGGAGGTATCTGAATCTGCCCAGAAACGTAAAGAGAGAAATCAGCAGCGCCATACTAAGAGAGACCCGTTCAGATGCTTCAAAAATATTACTAATTCTGCATAAAAAGCCCAAACAATTCAGTGACGAGAATGGAATTGATAATGGACAAGATGTACTAGGTATGTTTATGTTTTAATATGGATGTATCCCTGAATGTTATAAAAAAAGGTTTTCACTGATTCTTATTAAGACACCCTCAAAATCGTGTGATTTCCATTGCCATTACAATTAACCTAATTAGTGTGGAATTCCAGACGGAAGTTAGTCTAGCTGATTTGAAGAGGATGGAAGATGAGATCATATCACTGCAGGAAGATGCAATAAGGAGCAACGAAGAACTGTATGAACTCCATCAAAAAGTTCTTGACTCTGAATTAACGAGGATTCCTTTAAATCTAGTGATGAGAGAACAAAGTTTTATCATCCTCCTTTCAGTGTTTGAGCAGTGTTTACCTCATGTCAAATCTACTCATAGAAATGCATTATCTCAGTTTCAGGAGTTTATTTTAGTTTTAATGATACTTAATTTGCAGCTCAAAGATTTAGCATTTAGGTTTAAAATTTCTAAAGCTACATCCTCCAGAATTTTATAAATGGATAGATATTCTTGGCACACAGTTGAGGTTTCTTATAATTTGTTTAGATAGAGAAATGTTGAGAGGAACAATGACAATTGAATTCAGGAAATCATTTTGTAACAAAGTGTCAGGAAATCATTGATTGTTTTGAAATTTTTACTGAAAGACCTTCAAACCTGAAAGCAAGAGGGCAAACATTGTCAAACTATAAGCGCCATAACACAATCAAATTCCCCATTGGAATCGCTCCACAGGGTAATGTAACATTTATTTCCAAAGCATGGGGCGGGGGAGTCAGTGATAAATGCCATACTGAGCACTGATTGTTTGCAAAATCTGGTAAACGGGGATGTTGTACTGGCAGATCGTGGTTTTGACATTGCAGACAGTGTTGGGTAATTTGTGCAACGCTGAAAATACATGCTTTCACAAGAGGAAAGTCAGTTGCCTGCTCTGGAAGTGGAAGCAACTCAGAAAATTGCACGTTTGCATACATCTTGAAAGGGTGATTGGGCATGTCCGGAGAAAATATCAACTGTTACAAAGTACACTGCCTGTAGAGTATTTAGTAAGAAGAGACAGTGATACGGCAACACTCATTGATAGATTGTTGTGCACTGACTAACCTTTGTAATTCCATAATTGAGTGGTTTGTCCTGCAGTAGCAGTATGAATAGACACTCGCAGGTATGTTCGAAATGTCCTTTAAAGTTGTGCTGGAAGTAGACTGTGGTGCTCTAAACGTCTCTTCAGGAGAGGAGTCTACCACTGCCTTGGATGAAAAAAATGTCCCTGTATCTCTGGTAGCTAACATTGCCTAAAGGGATCTGCTTTACCAACAACTGTATTCCAAAATTCGGTGTCTGGATAAATTCTTTCAATGTTCAGTCCACATGTGGTCCACAAGACAAAATTTACAGTATTCCACATCTGTCAAATGGATTTGGGCCTGGCCTTGGTGGTAATACTGATGTTCTCTACTGAGTATGATTTTGCCATTTTCTTCCTCGAGACAAAAATCCTTGTGCAACGACTCTTCAATGTTTTTATCTCATTGGTTGTAAGGCGCAGAAAATTATATCAAATAAATTAATAGCAGCCCAACCCTACAACATTTTTTTGAAAAACAATACCTTGAATTTCCCAAACTGTTATCGAAGGAATTAATGAATGATTGCTTTGTGTTAACTATTATGGTGATGATGGTTGTTCCAGAGTTATAGAATATGGAAAAACTACGTGAGAACAGCAAGGACAATAAATGAACACAGTACTATTAACTTGTACTTGCAGAAATCCATTATGTTACCTTTATTTCACAACAGTCGCACTAAGCGATGTCCCCAGAAATGGCCATTTTGTAGACAGCTGTAGCCCACTTATATAGCTGACACACTAAAATTGTCGTGTATTGCCATCTGATAGGCTTCATATTCATGCCTTGCAACGTCTTTACCACCCACAGAACTCACACTGGACAGGGGGGTTCTTTCACTGCTAGTATGGGGTAGACAAGACAATAGTACTGGAAATGAAATACACATACAGCAAAATACCAAGTTAAAGCTCTTGGCTTCAATACCTCTCAAAATAAATACAATGAATAAAGTCACTAAAATAGGGGATTGCTTAGGGAAGTGTGCATTAGTGATAACTCGCAGTTCCAGGATGTATTATTGGACGACAATCAATGGCTTCTTCAACACAACGGATAAATACAGGAGTCTTGCTTGCAGAGGAACGCTGGTATTCTGGAGGGCATCGCTGAAAGCAGGAGATCGCAGAGCAGTTCATACAAGTCTCACAGAATGATGGTTGTAGCCTGTAATATCATATCGTAGCAGAACACACAGGAAAGCAAGTTGAAGTGACGGACACCAAGTTGAAATGATCGACCCAAACTGTCTTTAGTCTGTCCAATTTATAACCAGTGACACCACCTGGGTTTCCACATGAGCCAGTCAGAATGTAATCTTGCTTGCAGCTGTGTCACGTAGGCAACTCAGTAGATCATAAACATCCTTTGTTATTCAAATAACAGCACACCTGGTAGATTCCAATTCTCCTTCCAAAGTTGTAAACATCCTTTGTTATGTTACAAGCACACCTGGTAGAACCCACTGTCCTTCCAGAGTTGAAAATAAGTATGACAGTTATCCCAATACACACCGTTTCTTCCCATGATTCCATGCACACTTCTATTTGCAGGGTTTGAGGTAATATGACAAAACATGAAATAAAGGATGCTGACAGTCTTCATGGTCAGTTCCCCATCTATAATACAATATAATTGTTAATTTCAATTGAAAAATAACTAGATTATCTATAGTGGAATTAACAAAATGTGAATGTTAAAACTCTTAATTCACTTACTCTTTGCACTGCTGGATAACCTGTGCTGTTGAGTGTATCAAACTCTTTGATGGACAGTTTGGATCGGTTCACAGCTTTTCGCTTTGATGCAGTGATTCTTCCTGCTCTTTGCTGAAACCAAATACTGGAGTTGGCTTGCTTTCTTGACTCGCGTTCCACAGTCTTAGTCACTCTCTTCTAGCTGTATGTTATAAGTCTTGCATATCTTTAGCAAGTCTACATGCGATAAATCGAAATACTTCTCATCAGAGTAGTCCATCAGTGGTGTGGGTATGTTCATACTGGCAGTCTTTGGTATGTAGGCAGTATGGTAACCTGGTACAAAACTTAGACACTGGCCGTACCCCTGGTTTGGACATTTTTTTAAAAAGTTTTTGCCTTGTTGTGAAAGATGTTGTATTGTTCGATGTGTTTTTTCTCTTTGTGTTTCTTTACTACTTCACCACCATTTAAAACGCCATGCAATGTTTTAAAATATTCTGAAAACTTTTGGTCAAAACTGCTATTGTTGACTGAAACTACCAGTCACATTGATTTACGTACTTGGTGGTTCACCTCAACTACATTTGTCCACTGCAAACAACATTCAATAACAATCACAGTAATGATGCGTGAACTATAATTGCATGACCATGTTCTATAGATGCAAAAGCTATTTCAATCAAATGTGTCATATGTAAATTAATTCCAATTTTAGGTCATTTTATTTGTCATATATGGAGTATGTTAACCTCACGTACAATCTATTTATCACAGGACATGGAAAAATGACAAGGATTTGGCATTGATAAATTCTGCCAATGTTGAAAGAAGAAACGGTTAAGTAAAACATACAACATTTGGCAAGCATCTTCTAGTAATGATGGAAATAATGATGTAAAGTCTCAACAGCGATTTAAGAAAAAGAAGAAAAAAGCACGCCAACTTTTGTAAGCACACTTTTTTTATTGGGCCAGTGAAGCTGCATATAGATGTGTATGAATTAAGTAACGTTTTTTATTGGGCCAGTGAAGCTGCATATAGATGTGTATGAATTAAGTAACGTTCTCTCAGAGGATAAGGAAGACACGTCTGTTGATTCCCCACCTGCCACTCACTACAATTCTTAATTCGTAAAATTTTGTTCGAAATTATCAACACACCTACTAGGGTCACTGATACTTCTCGTACTGCAATTTATCACGTTCTTACGAATGCAGCCGGCTATTTTATACAATGCAGAACTATTGACACATTTATTGGCGACCATTAAAAAAATTCAGCACCTGGCAACTTTGAAAAACGAAATATAGAACGTATATTTTGACTGAACTTCTCAAGTCAGCAAAGAAACGCTATTATTCAAATAAATCCGGCGCATGGCAATACTAATGTGACCAAGGAATAAATAAGAATGGACGACAGAGGTATAATTATCTGGTACAACGAATTCCCGTACTGAGTTTATTTACCAAGATTACACAGAAGAGCGACACTGTAAATTACAGGAACTAAAAACCTAAAAGATATGAAAATACAATATATTACATTGAGAAAAATAACGATAATTCATATAAAAAATACATTTCACATTAATGCTGGAGTTGCAATTCAATGAAAGCGAACAAAAGATTAGTTAAAGCACATGTCAGGAACAAATGGTTGCATGGTCATTGAAGCACATGGCCAAAACAATAGAAACAATCTACATACCCCGTCAGTTGGTCAAATCTAACAAATTTCACTCAGTTTGGCTTGTAGGAGTTAAAACTTTCTACACAGTTGAAATGAGCTGGACTCCGAACATTCACAAACCAACTCCGGGCTGAATGGTTCATTGGTCAGAGAGGTGAAAAGACGAGATGCTACTCAGACGAGTCCAATGACGTTACTGACCCAAACTGACATCTCAGTGCTAAGCTTCATGGGAAATATGCAAATTACTTTTAGTCACTCATATGTGCCTTTTTTTGGCAAATTCCATGGTAACTGATAAATCATACATCTTAAATAAATGGTTTAAATACATATCTACATTATCAAAGAAAGTCAGTAGAAATAATCAAAAATATTACAGATTAAAGAGCGCCCTCTATGGCCAACTTTATTTAGCTCACATAATTCCCCTAGTTTTATGTATGCTGTCCCAACAGACATACCCAATTCAATTTAAGAACATTTATAAACTATTTGCTAGAATTAGTTTTGAGCCAACCATCAAGAATCACCTGTCCTAATGTAGAGCCAAGACTAGAAATAGCATAACCTAAATCTCCGATCGAACTATGAACTGTTTGAGAAGCTATGACCTTTTGATTGTCAACCTGTGGTGGCTGTAACACTGAACGTGGTAAATGAAAACGATTACTGTGTTTACCAGCCGTACTACATGAACTCCGACGTCTTGGCAATTCATCATGATTTCCCATAACCTGAACTTCTTTTTCTACCAAAGTTGACCTAGTAGCCTCTGAGTTGTTTGGGGGTTCTGATAATGTACGTGAAATAGGTATGGGATCACTATCCATTACTATAGGTTGTACAGGAAGAGTTGAAACATGTTCTTCAGGAAAATGAATAACATAAGAGTCATCATCACTATCACTAAGACTGTCCCTCTCGCTACTACTGCTACTAATTAGATTACTAACATTGGGAAAACCAACATTACCAGGTAACTGTTTTTCTATTGAATCATCCACCAGTTCCCTACCATCTAATAACTCGCTACGATTTATATTACGAATTTTCCTAGCTCCATCCACTGGTTGAACAGTGTATACATTCCCATGTGGGTCTGGTCTGCAAATAACTTTATAGGGCATCGCACTCCACAGATCTAGTATCTTATTCCTACCGAGAATACGATTTCTGAGAAACACTTTACTCTCTAGCGCTACAGCAAACTCTGCAGAATACTTATTACAGCGCTTCTGTCTATTTAAAGCTTCTCTATTCATGTTTGCTTAGTGCATTTGACAAAGCCAGAACAACCTCGAATGGTGATTAAAAAATCCAATCGTCAATGGTTGCTGGTTCGTTTTCCTGTATATTTATACCTAACAAGTGATCAACTGGCAGGTGAGCCTCCCTTCCAAACATTAAAAAGAATGGCGAATATCCAGTAGAAGAGTGGAGCGTTGCGTTATAAGCATAAACCAAATCTTATAAATGTTCAGTTCACCTCTGCTTCTTTTTTGAGGTTAAGGTGCATATACGGTCATGCATAGTTCTATTGAAACGCTCACATTGTGAATTTCCTTGGGAGGTGGTATGGCGTTGTTGGAGACTTTTGTATATCATACACTTTGCACAGCTCTCTTTTGACATGTCCTTCAAAACATCTACCCTGGTCACTATGTAACCGCCTTGGGACTCCAAAGCTGACAAACCAATCATTGATCAACACCTTGGCAACCGTGCGAGCTCGTTGGTCACGGGTGGCAATTGCTTGGGTGTATTTAGTGAAAACATCAGTCATAACTAAAACATTTTCCCTACCATCAGATGCAAGTTCTAGTACAGTGAAGTCAATGGCTAAAATATCTAAGGGTTTAAATGCCAACATGCTACCCATCAGTGGTCTTACTCTTGGCATAGAAGCCTTCGCCAACATGCAGCGATCACATTTCTTTCACCACACTTTAACATCTTTCACATAATCAGGCCAATAACACCGAACCCTCACCAACGCCAACGTTCTTTCCACACCCTGATGACCTGCATGATCATGCAATGACTCGAATACCCGAGACTGCAAGCTAGAAGGAAGGACTAGCTGTTCAACTACTTCTCCAGACTCATGAATGACCCTTCGCAAAATACCATCTGTAGTTCGAAACCTGCGCCAACTACGCAGCAATCTCCTCACCGACTTGGCTCACTCATCAGTTGCCGACTGGTTGGCCTTTCTTGTAGCTGCCAAAACTTCAAAACTCTGCCAATCACTGGGTCTTCACGTTGCAGTTTCATCAATTGCTCCTTAGGAATAGATGGAAATGTAACTGATGATAGCGAGGCTTGGTCTGTTGCTTGTATTCCCTCCAGTCTAGTAAACACCACCTTTTCTATTTTGGTTCGCAATTCAAGTGGTATAAGGGAACTTGCTGTAGTATCACTCAACATGGTTTGAACTTTTATAGATTGCACTGTGACAGTACACTGGTTATGTTGTACACCTTTACGACAGAGGGCGTCTGCATTTTTGTTGTGTCGACCTGAACGATATTTGATACTGAAATCAAATTGTGATAACTGTGAAACCCATGGCATTTCAGTAGCACCCAATTTGGAAGTTTCCAAATAACAAAGTGGATTTTTGTCTGTAAACACTGTGAATTTGGCTCCAAGGAGGTAGTCCCTAAATTTATCAGTAATGGCCCATTTAAGAGCCAACAATTCCAACTTCATGGCACTATAATTTTGCATATTACGTTCCTAAGGTTTCAGGCTTCGACTACCATAAGCAATCGTCACTCTACCCGCTTCTTGATCTTGAGACAAGACAGAACCAAGGCCTTTGAAACTGGCGTCTGTCTCCAAAACAAAAGGTTTAGTAAAGTCGGGATATCCCAAAATCTGTGCTGACACTAATCCTTCAACTCTTGAAATGCTATATCACACAATTCATTCCAGCATTCTACGAAAGGACACTGCGCTGCACTTTAATTTTCTATCTTTTGCTCATTGACAATCCCTTTACCCTTGCCTTAATTTTTGTTGGCCCATTCAAAATCGAATGAAGAGGAACAGCTATCTTAGCAAACTGTTGTACATATCTTCTGTAATAACCAGCCAATCCAAGAAAGCCATGCAACTCAGTCTCACTCTTGGGTTTCTTCAAACTCACTATGGCACTTATCTTCTCTGGGTCAGTAGCAATTCCCTTCTCCAACACCAGATGTCCAAGATATTTCACTTCTTTCTTTAGTAAATAGCACTTCCTGGGTTCAACTTTAAGACCTTCAGTCCTCAATCTGGAGAACACCACATCCAATCGCTGGACCATCTCATCAAAAGTCTGAGAGAAAACAAAGATATCATCAAGATATAACAAGAGTGTCTCATAACTCTGGTCTCCTAGACAGGCCTCCATAAGCCTCTGGAAACTGGGAACAGCATTGAAAAAGCCAAACGGAAGGCGATTAAATTCATAATGACCGCCACCACCAACTCTAAAGGCAGTCTTGTGAATGTCATTTTCATCCATTGCGCATTGCAAATAACCTTGTGTTAAGTCAAGTGAGCTATAATATTTTGCTCCCCCCAATGCTTTAAGTGACTTTTCAATGCAAGGAAGAAGGTAAGCATCACGCCTTGTTTTTTTATTCAAAACACGATAGTCCACACACAAATTTGTAAACCTCCATCCCTTTTTCGAACAAGCACAGCTTGAGAAGCATAGGGGCTGAAACTGGGTCCATTATACCATGCAATAGCCATTGTTGTAAATGACGTTTAATTTCTGGTTGTAAGTGTGGGGAAACCCGGCGATATGCATGCTTCACTGGGATATCATCTGTTGTATGTATTTGGTGTTTAACTGTTTCTGAGTATCCAAGATCATCATCAGTTCTACTGACCACGTGTTTATCTTTAATTAGTAAATCAATCAGCTTTCTGTCTTGCTCAACAGTAAGTTCATCATGGGGAATATTTATCTCTTTTATCCAAGAAAGGTCATCTTCAGAACCATTTCCCATCAGATTGTCACAACCAGTAGTCATTTTAGTTCCCATTACTAATTTGGAAGCACTGACTAGTTGAACTGTGCACACCCGGAACTCATTCTTATCCAGTTCATCAACACAAAACATTGATGCCAAACGAATACGGGGTTGCAGGATTACATCTTTGTTTCTCAAGTTGGCTTGTAAAACAGGAACACGATGTATGTACCATTTTTAGACAAGTGTCCATTTTCTACCACTCTTAACTGTTCTAGCTGGTATCAGAACTGGTCGTCTTCTAGCCACCTTCACAAATCCCACATGACCATTTTCTTCACGTTTGTGTTGACAAGGAATTTCATACAGGTTGACAACATGTGCCAAATTTCTCACCTCAGGGTGGTCATCACCATAAGACAAATCAGGACCCAATTTGTTTTTGATGTGCCTCAGAATATTGCTACCAATAATACCAGGAACTCTCTTCTTACGCTCCAAAGTCGATGGGTCTATAGAATCTTTTACCACCCAGATACCCATATTCTCAAAAGTATGTCCACATATAACCACATCAACTTCTATGTACCCAACATAAGGTATATCCAGTCCATTTGCAGCAGTAATTCGTAGCCAACCATTTGTAGCCTCAACTTCTGTACCAGAATTCTTTAAGTTGTTATAAAAAAACTTCTGCACCAGTGTCCAACAGACAACGTGCTAAACAGGAATTTAACAATATATCAATCTCAGGACAAGTACCAATGGAGCGCTCTAATACAGCTTGTCTTCGAGTTCCATCTATAGAGCCAGCAGAATTTCCTCCCACCAAGTGGCCCACCATAGCATGAGATTCTAGTTTGACGATTGAATTGTGTCTGGTTTCTCCAAAGTTGGACCTTGCACACACTTTTCACGTTTAGGGCTTGCACACTTGAAGCCCTCTAGCATTCACACTGTTTTTTGACGTTTCACCTCTGAAGTTAGATGTCTTGTGCGAGGTAGAGACCAATTCCATCAGCCTGTTAATTTGTTGCTGTTGTTTTTCTTGAGTGGCAATCAGTTTTTTAAATCAGTTTATATTGAGTCACATACACTAGAAGTGGTGCTGCTAGTTCTTGTCTCGCATACCAACAACTTCTTTTTGACTTGAGTTGTAGAACCTTTACCCAACCAATGGATTGCTTTATCCCGGAATTCCCAGAATGGAAGATCAGGCAACTCAACGTTAAGACGCCTAAGCTCATGTCTAAGATATTCATCATGTACACCTTCAGAAAACTTTTCCTTAACGGTATTCTCTCGAGAAATGTACACTTTCTCATCCTTTCTGACAACTTTGTCATGTAAACTCATGAGAACCAATGAATATTCATGAAGATATTCCTCATACAGTTGGTTTCAACGGTAGAACATCTCCATCAAATGAGTCAATGAATCAGGATCGCCAAAGACCTCATGAATAATTTGAAGTAGTTTGAGTGGGTCAGACCTGTCTTCCTGTCTTCTGATCTATACTTTATTTCACTCTTGGCGGAACCCTGCAGATGATCCATAATGTACTCAACTGCTTCACTACCTACCAAAGAACGAGAATTTAAATAACCACGTACATCTATCCATTCCTCTACTTCAGGGTCTCCATCCTTACAAGGCCTCCCTTTCAATATGGCTATCTTCTTTGATTCTTTAGTCACGTACACTGTTCTTGTTCTCTCCAACAAATGTGACCTGGGGTCTTCAGACCAGTCCGCACTTGCCTGACCACGAGCTATATTCACAGATTCTAATTCTCGAGTCAATTGACCAACCTTTTGCGACTCCCTATCCAAATTAAATTGAGTAGTACCAGGTCTATTCTCAAATTCTTCTGCACTATCAAGATACATTTTCTCAAAACCAGCCATCTGTGTGACTGCTTGACGGGGTGTTATGAAAACATAAACGGAGCCAAAAATGCCGAACGGACCCAAAAAATGCCGAACGGACCCAAATAAGTACAAAACGGACCCAAACAAGTACAGAACGGACCCAAATAAATACAGAACGGACCCAAAACAATACAGAACGGACCCAAAAGAAACGAAAAACATGCAACATGTATTGGAACCGAAAGTGAGCCCTCAACGTCCGAGGTCATACCCTTCTAAATACAGGCCCTGGCCGGTTAATAATTTAGTAGATATACATGTAGATTTATTAACTGAACAAAATAAAATGTAAACATATTTGTTATGTTGCTTGTCAGAATAATAAATAAATTAAGGGCCATAAGCTGAGTTTGGTGTATTTTTGTTATGGTTCGGTTGTTATGGTTCTACATTGAGATTTATTGAATAACTTTTCAGCATTAGTGTGCTGTCCCTACAAGTACTGAACATACTATATTAAATGTATTGCCTTTTTCAACATACACATGTAAAATTACTAAACCATAATAAGTGTAGTGCCTCTTTGAACATACAAGTACGAACCTTACCATAATAAGTGCAGTGCCTTTTTCAACATACAATTACTAAACTTATCATAAGTGTATTCCTTTTTTGAACTTACAATTACTATACTTACCATACGTGTAGTGCCTTTTTGAACTTACAATTACTAAACTTACCATAATAAGTGTGCTGTCGTTTTGAACATACAATTACTAAACTTACCATAAGTGCAGTGCCATTTTGAACATACAATTACTAAACTTACCATAATAAGTGTAGTGCCTTTTTGAACTTACAATTTCTAAACTAACCTAAAAGTAAGGGGGTACATTTGTACAACACCCTGTAACTTTGCATGACATGGGTCTATAATACTGTCTTGTAAACAGTTAACTACTGGTTTTGTACAGTTGATTGTTGCTGCACATATACTTATTGAAAACAACAAGATATAATATTTTCGGCAATATGACTACCAAATTGGTCGGTGGTGATACCTATCATTTGGGTCTTCCGTCGACACTTATCTGCTTTTGCACCATGAGTCGTTCCATGCACATCATACCAGATTTAATCATGACACTCCGTTTACAACACTAATTTACCTCATTATAATGTGCATAACCTGTGTTTGCATTGAGAGGATGCTTGAATGCACGGTAGTGCTTTCAGCATCCTCTCACTAGTTATTTACAATGTGCCTCAAGATTTAATTTATGGAAAGTCCAATCATATCCAAAGCATTTCAACAATGTTCTTCCTATTGAACATTCCTCTACTCAACACCTTACTCAAATCATTCATTACAATATATAATCCTTGCCACTTGTTTTTTTATTTTCTTCCAGGCGAGATAATTCAACCATCACCTGTATCTCCTATTGGTTCAACTTTTTACTTTATTCTTACTAGAATTTTTTTGTAAACTTGTTGTATATTGATGGTTAAGATAAAAAATAAAAACTTTATTTTTTCCTTGTTCATTACAGACGTTTATTCTATTCACTCTATTTTTACATGGTTGTCTTCCAACTAGTCATGCTAGTGATGTCTAATAGCAGCTGACCAAATTACAATCAAGTGGTGGGTAGGTCATAGTCAGGTACAAATAAGCCATTCACTGCCAAAGAACAAATATAATCATTCTTTCCGATCAAGTACTTTAACCTCCCCCCTCTTGATTCAAATGACATAACCAAAAGACTTAAGACATCACCTACTTCCTATAACACACAACACCATATTCACATAATTGTGTATACATTGTCACAGCAAAATCAATTACATAAATTTACCAACAGCTCCAGCAAATCATCTGCCCATATTAACTATAGCCCCTTTTATAATCCCTCTAATACTTCTATTTTGTGTTTCAATTACATAATGTTAGTCCAAAAATGTCAGCTTCTATTATTTGAAGACAAACCTATTATCAAGGTCATGTTTGTATTGCGCTGGTCCCGCTAAATCTGGTTATAATATTTTGCAAAATACTGAGTGATCAACGACATCATTTTGGGATGCAATTGAACTTTAAGTGCTTCATTGCGTATCTTACTGCGCGGCGATGCTGACATCAAGTGTGTGTTGACTGAAGTTCGACCCCCCCCCCAAGTCACGCACTGAACAGGCGCGTTACCATTAGCAATCTTTTTCTTTCATGCTCCGCGCGTCGATCTTGTAAAATTGTTATTAGTTCTGACGGTGCTGTACACAAACTTGTATATTTTGAGGTCGTTTACTTAGTGTGCTGCTTTTCTAATTACGCAAATTTGTTTAGAATGTTGTACCGGCTCTAAAAATTTCAACATTGTAATATATCGTTTTCATAATAATTACGCAAAGTCAGTTATTTAATATTGGACACAGATGAAGTTTCGTCCGCGAACGATACAATGTGGTATAGATTTGAAGAGTAGTTCGGAATTTTAAAATAGTTAGTTCCCGTTGTATCCCTAAACTGTATCACCGGTCGGTGTTTTCAATGAGTCGGTGAGAGAAAAATTACAATAACAATGCGGTCGTTTTCCGGTCGGAAATTAAGCGATAAGCGGTCGATTAAAAGTGGGAAGTTGGGTGAAATGATTACTGTAGTTCAAGTGATATTAGCGTATTTCTAATTTACTTTTTAACTCAAACAATATTTATTTACTCACTGTTTACTATAGCTAGAGCGCTGTACGTGTCTTCATTTTCAGGTTAGTTCTTCTGCCGATTTCTCGCAACAACAATGTGATTTTTTATTTGGGATTTCGAGAAACATAACATGAATGGTTATGGCATTCATAACACAACACCTCGCCATGTTTCAACTTTTAAGTAGTCAGTTAACAAGGTCTTTCATAGTAGCATTTCTATGGGATTGACATACTATCATGAATGGGTTCAATTGTCAGTGTTCACTGATGGCGTCATTTGACCGGCCCTCTAGAGGCGAAATGACGCCAGGAAAAGCGGACGTTTGTCGTCTGCTTCACAGCCCGTTTTATACCCAATATTTAGGGCATTTCGCAGCACATACAAGTTGTTTTTATTGACAGAATTCATTCATAGATCTCAGATTTCATGTACAGAGTGTCAAAAGCCACACCTCTGCTCCCCTTTAAAGGACATTCACATCCAGATCGGTCGAGAGTATTCAGAGGTCGCGTTAACGCAAAATTATGCGTCCATAACGCAGAATAAAATACCAGGACGCAAACAAAAAATGTTTTGCGTTCAGAGGGACGCAGTTAAATCGACTTGTACCATACAAACCTTAACATGCGTACGGGATAAGCCATTTTGCGCATTGAGTAAAAATCGTTACTGTCACAATGTATCATTAATTATAATCACAACATATTGTCACAGTGGTTGGATATAAACAAATTAAAAACCAGCGGGTGATTTCAGTTGCCCGGGGACCAAGTGAAAACTGTAACAAAGTCATAACATTGTCCGTAAATGTTGCCGAAATGAATATTCTTATTGGCTGACATGTGTGTAAACTGACAGCAATCACCAACGTAATTTGCATGCCGCCTGCTCTCGAGATGGGTGAAGACAAAACAGTCATATTTTGACGTTTATATGATTGTATATGCATGTTTTACAAAAGACGGAGTGGCGAAATCTCATCTGATTGGAAATTATGATGTACCAAACGGAAATGCAGAAACTCAGGCCCGTAGCCAGCACTTTTGAATAGGGGGTTCGAAAACAACAATACTATTTTTAATGTGAAACGTGTGAATTTTATAGTATTTAAAAAAGTGTCTTTGAGCTCTGTTACAGACATTATTTATATTCACGGTTTTAAATTCAATTGGTTTACTTTGTGTTACGTTGGTTATTTCACATAACTTCTTTGAACTATTTTACCATTTTAGAGAAGGGGTCCAGAGCCATTTCCCACCCACAGACAAACACAGCCTCACCCTTGATCCACTACGGCAAAATGTTGTACACAAAAAAGAAAAGACTATACGTGTCTTAGCATTATTGTGTAAGCATTTTAAGGTTGAATACTACTCATGATTTTTTTCGCTCTTCGCAGATGTTAGCGCACATAAAAGTGACACGATTTCATGTCTAAATCTGTCTAGAATTATTCACTTTAGTATTATGTAAATTTATTTATGTAAAGGACCTCAGCCCATCGTACAAAATGTAATGGGTAGAAAAGTGCATAACACATTTTAAAAACAATACAACATCCATGTAAACATATGGTTAAGTTAAGTTGCATTCATATTCATCTCGTCGCTTGAAAACTTTTAAAAGATACAGAGCTAGTTGATAAATGATTGTGAAATTGAGGCATGCCATTCTTGCTGATATTTATTTTAATCTTTGAGTAAATATCTCTTAGAAATTTGCAGTATCTCCAACTTGATTTTCAAACCAGACAATGCTGAAACCATATTCGAACAGGAAAATGTTATGTGGATTACCCAAGTAAGTCTGCCAGAT
This sequence comes from Saccoglossus kowalevskii, assembly GCF_978046115.1. NCBI lineage: Eukaryota > Metazoa > Hemichordata > Enteropneusta > Harrimaniidae > Saccoglossus > Saccoglossus kowalevskii. The sequence continues at coordinate 12,952,287 of NC_140648.1, forward strand.
GAGTCTTGTCTAATCGTTTAAGCCTGATATAACATATTTTGGGGTTCCAGCTAGTTTTCACTTCCATTAATTTTAACCAATATGAGATAACCACAGCATAATGGCAGCCTTCCACATTCGTCGAACATCGCTACATTGTTTGTACAACTATTAAGTAGATATCTGCAAAATGTTGTCTGTCCCCTCTCGATTTCTGCATTTTCGTACCCCTATATCGCTACTATACAAAATAGCTGGCACAATGATTGCATCAAACATATTAAATGCACTAACCAATGGCACATCACCAAGTTTCTTACAGTATGTAAATGTTGTGGTTCACTGTAAATCTGTTTTGGAGGGCAGTAAAATAATATGCATATAGTGGCAGTTTAGCAGCGGTCTTTGTAGACTTCAATAACTATAGTAATATGTGTTCTGACACTGAACACATGACTTTAGAGTGTACATCTTCTTTTTATGAACCAACTAAAAATATAGTCAATTTTCTAAGACATCAAAGAGAAACGTGTCGGGCACTATATATATATATATGTCTTTTTCACCATATGTTACCGGGAATTGTGAGATATTGGCATATATGCTTGCCATATGAAATAAACAAACAAAACATATTGTTATTTCATTTTTACATGATATATCATTTATGTAAAAAATGAAACTGACAATAGTTTGTGTAGCACACTTAGGCATATCACACAATACATTACATAAGTTATCCTCATTGGATGTAACTTTGCGAACGTATCAATATCGATTTCTCGATGAATGTGACCCGAAGTAAAGCTAGAGATGTCAATCTCTCTTTCTCAATATATTTATTCAACCTTCACCTAAATGATCTGCTCGACCCGTAGGTTTACACTATTGTCCAATATCAAAGGCTACACGTACTAATACAATAAGTTGGCTGATACACTTGGAACAGAACAGTATATACTAGTATGCCATCATTAGCTTGAAGAATACAAAACTAATGAACCAAACTAGGAAAGTACAGTGTCGTGTTGTTGTATCAATCTCGTTCGATCCCCACACAAACTGAGCGAACTATCAGGGGATAAATCTCTTCTCTCTGGGGGGTTCTCCACACTGTCAGGGGAAAAACTCGTCTCGTCTCTCTATCTCGTCCCCTTGAGGTACGGGATCGGGAAAGTCACTTATACTTTACAGTCAAATAAGACACACACAACGAAATACGTTTCAGCTCTCGTCTTAGTCGGTCAATCGAGCACTCTATAAGACACAGCGCCCTGGGGAAAAAATCCCCAAGACTCTCGCAAGGCTGACCCAAGACTAGCCCAAGACTGGACTGCCTCAAGGCTCGCCCCTGGACTCTCTCGGACTGCGTCTGTCGTGGAGTATTCGCCAAGACCAACTCAAACTCTCTTTATTCATTTTCAAAACTCTAACCAATTACAATGCAGTAAAAAGACTCTAGGGCGTAACCTTCAATCATAAAGCCAATCACACTAAGTACTGAATACGTCATATCTTTTGATTAATCGTTCACTACATTAATAACTACGGATGTCAGAATAGCGACGGTATCTTGTAATTAGTTCCAAACCACTGAGCCAAGTTCCGTCCAAAACTTCAAATAGACCTACACGATGACAGACATAACACAGCAATTCGCTAATAATCAGTTAATTAAGTCAGTCAACAGATACGCAAAAACAAATTCATGACAGAACACTAGCACAAGACAAACGGCCCTATTCAGAACCACCACATCCTTCAGAGAGTGACTACCATTACATTATTGTTTCAATGTTGTTTTAATATTTAATATCAGCTGCCTGGACGCTATCTTCATTACATCATAGCGGAATCGCCGTATAAAATCTTGCCCATTTATAACAACTATTTTTGATTGGCTGTTGTGAAGCTGAGACGGCATAACTTCACGATTGACATTTAAAGCTCATTGCCACCAAAATGCTCATTACTATGCAATGTCGGCTGAGTCTGATAGTTACTCCACTGAGTCAGGTGATTTAAACGATGATATTAATTTTAATTAATTATGTTCTAATCTACGATCATAAAACTATTCACTCCCCAAATTTATGGTTTTCGACCGACAGCCCCCCCCCCCCAACTACGGGCCTGAAACTATAAAGAACAAAATTACATCTATTTTAAATGACATGAACACAACAATATTTAAAGTAATGGGATTTGGTTCCCATGGAGCGGCAGTTATGAAAGGGAGGCGGACGGGCGTTAGTACTCGTTTGAAGCAGCTCAACCTGCTGATGACATCTGTGCACTGCGCCGCTCATCGCATCGCTCTTGCTTAGTCGGGTGCTGCAAAGAAAATCGAATCGATCTCTCACTATCGGCAAATGGTTAATACAATATTCAACCATTTTAAATAGTCGTTATGAGAGATTACGGGAGCTGGATCGTATTTTGGACGAGAATGAGTTCACAAGTTTGAAAGACTTCAGCTCACTTCGCTGGCTATCACTGAGTAAAGCCGTTGAGGGAATTGAACATAATTGGTCTTCTCTTGTGACACAGTTTGGCGAAGACGGTCGTAACAACCTCACTGCTGATGGTTTATTAAAACAGATTTCGAAATACAGTTTTATGGCTAATACGTACATGCTACTTGATGTAATGCCCATTATGGACAGACTCAATAAAATATTTCAACGGATGTAAATATCGGAATTATCAAGCCATCTGTCAAGACAGCTCTTGATTTATTGGGTAATTTACTGGACGACCCGGGTGACAAGGAAGCCAACTTTGAAAGCCAAATCACAAATAGTGTGTATTATAAAGGACATAAAATGACTTTTGCAGGCAGAGCAAATATACAAAGCTACAAAACTGTGAGACGGGAATTTATTCAAACTTGGAAGATAGATTTCCGTCTATCAATCAACGCTTTGGACGTACTTCTCAACCCGACAGGTTTTTCTGATGATTACGGGGAACTCAGTGATCACGGAAATAATGCCTTGGAACGGATTATTAATGTTTTGACAACAGATGTTGACGGAGTGCCACAAATAATTGAACCAGACGTTCTGAGAGGCGAATTTCTGGCTTATAAACATGCAATGAAAAATCACGGTGGACTTGTCGTGTTTTATTAACAGAATATAAAGACATGTTCCCGCAATTTACCACTCTAAGTATAGCGCTTATCATACCAGTGTCAACCGTGCAGTGTGGGCGTGGGTTCAGCACACAGAATCGTATTTCTACTGCTAGAAGAAGCAGACTTACTTCTGACCATAGCGATAATTTGATGATTCTGTCCATGGAAGGACGTGACATTGAACAATTTAATTATGCAAGAGCTATTGAAATATTTAAAAGCAATGACAGGCGTAAAGTTTAATTGGTATGTTGAAAAATGAGCGCAAACAATTTGTTACATGTGATCAGGTCACGTGGGGAAACCATTAATTAAAACGCACGCAGTGTTTACCGGGACGCATTTTTTTGTTACATGCGTCCAGGGACGTGTTTTATGGAAACCTAACGCGACCTGAGTACTATTCCTGCATACAAGTTATACGTCAGACCACATCTAGAATATAGTATCCGGGCTTGGAACCCTTGTCAAGCTCACTTCACTTACTACATGTCGTTTACGTGGTGACTTAATCTAAATCTACAAGATCATGCAGGGTGCAGACGGACCTGAACATCAAAAGTCCTTCAATGTTGCCAGGGATTTAACAACGCGGGTCACCATTTGAAATTACTGAAGCCCCATTGCACTTTTTCACAATTACATCACAATTACAGTTTCTTCTTACGAAATATTAATGTGTGGAATAGTTTATCAAGCCATGCGTTATGGCAACATCTATGAACATGTTTAAACATAGACCGTATGGTTGCATGCTAAACCTGTAATTTCTGTGAGCAGTACAAGCTTTTTGGCTTTTTGTCTACGGCAATTTAGTATGGTATTTACGAAACAACTGGCTGATACAATTTTTTTCCAAATTGTGGCGAAGCACAGTATGATGAAGATGGTAAACCTAAAAAGATGTATTATAATCTCCCACTGATTCCTAGACAACATCAAATGTATTGTGTGCCACACATATCAGCTCTGCTGCAGAACCATACTACCGAAGATAATAATTTGTATAGTGACGTTTGGAATACCAATTCTTAGAAGAATCTCTATGCTGAAAGCGGGCTATTCAAGGCAAGTCATATTATATTATATTAATAGTAGGTTAACGTGCCATTTTTAATATGGAGCATGGTATTTCTACAAAATGTTAATCATTTAAACAATAGTTGATTGACGGAATGTTTAAATTTGCACAATTACATGCATGCTTACACATGCATGTAGACAAGGGGAGATAGTTGTATATATATTGTTCTGGTGGTGCGATACAATATAGCGATCTTACAATTAATTTTACCTTCTCTTTCAATATAGGATGAGAAAAGATGTCTGTCCTTGGGCTTTTCTTCAGATGCCAGCATTTGAACTTGCCATACTCTATATGACCACAGGCACTGAAATTTAAAATTTACCTCCAACAGTGCGTGAACATATGGAAATGTTGATGTTGGTCGGAGTAATACCTGGTATGTAAATCATGCATGTATGAGCTATCTGAAATTACTTTTAACACAAAATATTCCCATTTTGAACATTAACACATTAATTGCTATGTGGATTTTTTACCATACATTATTGACGGCTTTTGGTTTAATCTACTAATTATGTATGCACATTATTATATTTATCCTAGTATGTTACAGGTGAAGTCAATGAATTTGGGGCAGTAATAGGAAACTTGAAAATCAAACTGCTAATTTGTTTGGCCACTTACATTGGACGCTACCTCATGGATGTATCTTGTATATTTCAGGTCCAAGCACACCATCAGACATGAATGGTTTCCACGAATTGTTGGCACATCAAAAGTGTGTTGAAATGTGGGATGCATACAGAAGAGAGTCTGTTGTGTTGAAAGCAGATATAATCATGAATACAATGGATTGGCCTACTAGATGCAAATGTTTCAATTTTAAATCTGCCAACTTCAAGTAATGCGTGTCCTTACTGCAGAATTAGAGGTGATTTCAATTTTATTTTTTAAACATAATTAATATAATATAATTTTTTACAACATAATTAGGGGGTCTGATTAAAATCAGATCCATGTTTTTGACTTATTTTATTTAAAATAAGATCCTAATCAGATTTGGGGGGGGGGGCTTCAATTGAGAAACTGTTAAATAGCATTTTATAAGAAAATGTGTGTAAATACTTATTTTCAGTATATGCATTTTATCTTTGAAGGTAAACATTTGAAAGCATTGGACAAGACTGTGCTCATTGGAAGTCACAACTTCTTGCCATCTGATCATCCACTGAAAGAAGGTATGGAATTACCATCTTTTAAAGTGAATCATGTTGTAGATTCAAGTAGCAGAACAACTAATCTGGAAAATATCAAATATGGTAAAGCCCTAAATGAGATAAAGACGAAAATTAAAGATATTGAAACAGTCTTGAGTCAAGTACATACATTCTTCAATGATAAATATTCTGTGAATTATTGTATAAATATATTTGTAATCATAAACCATACAGGAAAGAAGTGGCAGATGTCTTTAAGCTATTGCAAAATAAACTGCAAAATGTTCACTAAATAAAAACTGAAATTCTATGGTTATTTCTTCACTACTCTTAACTAAAATTACAAGATAGTATCCTTATACATCATTCTCAAATAAATTATGATCATCTGACGCAAAATTTAAAGTCCTATCTATTGGCCTGCAATCTCAATTACACAACTTTCATTTTCAGGTATATTTAAGCCACAAAGAAGGTGATCGAAAATATTTCTGGAAGACAGGAGCTTTGTTTTGTCCACATATAGGGAAAATGGGCAGAAGTGTGTGCCAATAGATAAATCTTATTGCATATAAATGAGATATATTTCATCAGTAAATTATATCACTCATTCCATTGAAAATACATTAACCACAACAATCTCTTTTTATGCTGGAGTTTATAGAATGTGTTATTCACCTGAAGAATTGGCTTGCCCATTCGAATCGTCGTGTTCACCCTTTTTAAGCTAAGTTCTGTTTTATATTTAAATCATTATTTTGTGATTGATAAATATTATATACATTTACATTAAAGATTATGGCAAAAGATTTGTCAGAGTTGTCCAAGATCATGAAATGAGAATCAGAACTTGGAAGATTTGAACTGGATACCAGTGTGTAAGTATTTATATATTGTTGACACATAAGGTATTACATTGTGGAATTCCAATCCTGAAAAGGTACTTAAAGGATTGACAGGTCCCTGACACAGAGATATAAACAATTGTCTGTTGGAATGTTCTTTTGTTTTTCATTCAGGCAGTCAATTCATATGTCCGTTGTCTGTCTAAGTAATGGTGATCACTCTGTGACTGCTAAACTTAGCAACATCATAGGTACCACCAATACCAGCTGCCCAACTTCCTTAATTTGCACTTGCAAGTACAATGTATATTTTCCCTGTCTGTCACTTTCCTTTGTTTGGAGGGCATAGATTAACAACAACAAAACACACAAATGTTCAAATACTAACTGCGACCATGCTGCAACCCAATTAAATACAATTACTATATAACATTCCACATGGTCACTACAAGCTGTGTAAATTCCAAGAAAATTTATTCTGTAATATTGTGAAAAGAAAAAACATACTACTGGTTGTTACAGTATGGGCATAGTGAATTAACCATGTTTTACATTGGAAATCTAGGCATTTTGGATCTCTTGTGTACACCTTCAATCTCAACCATAAAACTATATTTATATTTATATTAGATAATTATATTTGTGATGTGTTTTGACACTAAAAAATATAACAATACAAATCACTGGCGGTTCGACTCACTAGCTTTTGACTCGTGGACTACAATGGTTGTGAATATGGCTTGCACATTCTAGTTCTCGGAAGGGAAAGAAGGCTAATAATTCTGGGAGTAGAAAAAGGAGCAGGCAGTTAGCTGTCCCATTCTTGTTAACCTCAGATGAAAAGAAGCTTGCAGATCTTCGGGTTAACAGTATTAAAATGCCGCTCAACTTCTCTGTTTGAGCACTCGCATGGAATGAAAAGTGTTGAGTGGATTAAGGTATTCATATTCATTCTTTCTTCACCTACAACTGCTTTGTGTGAATAATGGTGGAATTTTTCAATCATCCATACAAACATATGCTCATTTGAAAACAATACACTAATTAAAATGCCGCTTAACTTCTCTGTTTGAGCACTCGCATGGAATGAAAAGTGTTGAGTGGATTAAGGTATTCATATTCATTCTTTCTTCACCTACAACTGCTTTGTGTGAATAATGGTGGAATTTTTCAATCATCCATACAAACATATGCTCATTTGAAAACAATATACTAATGTTCACTCTTTCATGATGTAGGTCTTCACTGATGGAGTTGTTCTGTACAGTTTGAGGGGCATGCTCTGGTCAACTTCTGCACAGCAATTTCACGCCTAAATATGCCTGTGCTTGAAAAGCCTCAAATTGAAGAATTGAAAAACAATTTATAACTGCGCTGACTTAACTGGAAAAACATTCACCAGTTTTATTTTTCAAAGTTTCTGACATTACCTTCTGATATTACCTTCACCGATATTACTATCGTCTGTGTTTTTTATATTTTGATACATTTCATTGTTTTTACATTTCAATTTTGGTGAATATTTTATCTTTGTTAGACAATAAACTTATCTGGAATATATAGTTCATTTCCTGATGCAGTATGCATTAAAGGAGCTTAATAACACATTTTTGTTGTATTTTCCTATAGACTCTTTTGTTTCATCTCCCCACTACCACATTAAGGCGACAGGCACGGAGAGATGAAATGAAAAGTCATACTCAACTTTGCAAAATCTATTGAAGTATCTGAATCGCAGACAGCCGACATGGAAGGTAATATACATAAAATAATTAAACTATTTTGCATTGGACTTTAATTTACAGTGCTGTTGTAATATTTCCCAATCAGCTTAAATGTAAAACAGGGAATGTAATCTTCATTTAATTTGATATTTAGCTTGTGAACAGATAAAACTAGGATTATAGAATTTATGAAGTGGGTGTGCTAATCACCTCACATCCCATCAATTCTATATTTGAAATTAAATGTCCAGAGCCACGCTAAGTCCCTACTGAACCCAGGGTAGCTGAACCAGCAGTGGTCACCCCTGTGGAAACTGGTCTGGGCCAGCAGTGTGTGGAGCCTGTAGCAGCTGAGACTCATGACGATGATATGAATGAGCGCCACAGTGGTTTGGCAGGTGGGGTTCCAGCTGTGGATGATGCCCATCACAGTCCGGGAGAAATTAATGAGCAACAGGAGAGCTCAGAGCTTGCCGATACATGTGCGTCAGGTGAGGTGTCAGAAGTGCCAGGTGTTTGGAGATCTGCACGCGAGCTTACACCCCCGGTTAGGCATGGCTATGATTGTTCAAGTAGGTTTTGTTTGGGCATGTGCGACCCTTGTGACTTACTGGAGTTGTATGCCAAGGCTGAGTGGCAGCTTGAACGGAAGGCTGGTGAGGTGGATGCCATCCGTGGTGAGATGACCCGTCTCAGGGAAATGTTCAGCAATCGGCTCAGATCCCATAGAGACGCTCTGCTAGCTGACAGTCAGGACATTGTGTTGGTGTTCCTTGGTCGTGTTGTTATTCTTACTCGGGATATTGATGTGATGCGTAGGCTGGGATATTGTGTTGCTTTTCATCTTGTCATTAATGGGGTGCTTCCTTTCCTAGTTGGACTCATTATAAACAGACAGAAGCCTGCCAGGATGGGTGATAGAATCCGTAGAGGCCCACATCCTTGGCCTATGTCTGTTGATGGTAAGGCTGTTGGTAAGGTGCACCCATCGCCTGTGCACCACAATCAGTGTGCCACCAGGGCTATGGTAGATGAGCTAAGGAAGGAGATGAATGAGTTACATTTCAAGCAGGTCACCAAAATGAACGACACAAGGTTCAGTTTAACTCCCTGACTCGCCTAATATAATAAATCAACTTGCTTTAAATAGAGACAAAATATTATATCATTATCAGAAATGGGAGCCAGTTAGGATTTGGATTAACTCATTCAAGCCAGCTGAAGCGAACTGGTTAAAATGTTTTTTTTTGTAATTGTAAACAATTTCTTTTTGGCTATTGAAATAGTACAAACAAAACATGACAGCTGGCTTTGAAGGGTACTAAATAGAACACACCACATTAGCCCACATCTCATTTTTGTTTTCTTTTCAGTTTTTTTTGTGTATGTATGCTTTTGTTATTTTTATGTTGTGTGAAAAATAAAAAATAAAATAAACGCAAAAAAAAAAATGATTCAGTTTAACCGTCATGTCGCAGGCAGAGAGGGCGGAGTTCCCCAATGCTGCTGAGATCGCTGCCATTGGCCACAAGGATATGATCAAAGCGCTCAAGGCTTGAAATCATGGACGACACTCTTCGGGACCAGAGGCTGGAGATAGCGGACCTGAAGAGGACCCTGGCATCGTGTCCTAAAGGTAAAGCTGCACCTTTGCCAGGGCCTCTTTAAGAGGGGCTCTCGGAGCATGAGAGGATAGAAGTCACACCGTGCTGGTTTTGTGGTAAGCTTGGCCATGGAAAAAGGAACTGCGACAAGATGAAGAAGCTTTCTACAATGACTGAGGAAGAGGAGAAGGAAGTTGGTGGACTGATTCACTGTGGCTGGCCAAGTGTAGGTGTATGTTCGTTCCTATGACAATTACTGGTTCACGGGGACTCTTCTTGGTGGATACTAGGGCCACTGATGTTGCCATCTCTACTACTATGTGGAATGGTATGGTGCCACATTTTAGGCCACCGCTGAAATCCATCCCATCTGGTTGTGATGTCTGGGATGCTAATTCTACTCTGATAAAAGTTAATGGCTCTGGTTACTTTACAGTGACCCTTTCCACATTAGCTATTGTAGCGATTGTCACTACTGTGCGAATTCAACTGCGTTATTAACTTCGGCACCAATGTCTTGCGCCTAGGGAGGACGCTGAAGTGGTTGGAGCAGTCTCTGCGTTGGAGGAGTGTTTTTTATAATCTTTTTTTATATGTATCTCTCAATCGTATGTTTCGGGAGGATGTGTGCCTCCGGCTGTGTGTTTCCTTCTGCCTTAGAACGCCTTGTACACGCCCTCTGGAAATTAACGAACTTCGTGGTTTGTCTCTGTTTTTTGGCTGCTCGAATACCTCTGGGGCCAATGTAAAGACCAGGCGAATCTCGATTATTTAGAATTTAAATAGGATCAGACAGTTGGACTGATCAATTCTATAATTGTAGTGCTATATGTCTGCCACTTATACACTACCTGTAAATACTGTACTAAGGGTATACAAATTCGCGCAAAATATCGAGAGAAATGTCAGGAAATTAAATGGTTATCATCTCGAGAAGATTAATGGTGCCAGAAATGTTCAGCTAGGAAAAGAGCCTGCAGTCAACAACATCCATCTCGGGGAGGAAATCGGCATGCTGAAAAAACAGGTCCAGGATCTTACGATCAAGAAGGAAATTCTTGAAGAGCAGTAGTCACTAACAGTTTCATGAGAATGCAAATAAATTAACAGCTGCCACTCATTGTTGTGTGTATTTTTTATTGGAGCATCATGTTTCTGTTATGCATCAATAACTGGCCCACGTGCACATTCGAAGCTAGTTGGAAGAGATGTCAATCATCTACCATCCACTTCAATATTCAATAACTGGAATATTGAGAGGGGTATCTTGGGCCAAGCACATCCTTAATGATATTGATCATGTATGCAAGTCAACATCCAACAATACTTCTAAACAAATCCTTGCCCATATTCAAAATAGCTTATTTACGAGATGCTGTTCAATGTGGAAGATTTCATGCAAGGGAAGTTAATTTATGAAGATGTTGTCTATGACCACTTGATTTCTCCATCTGTGTATTATGATCATACCAGTGTCATTTTGCAAATCTTGTTTCCTGCCCTCACCAAACTACTTGAGCATGAATTCTAAGATGATCTACCTGCAGCCTGAACGAATGTTTGCTTATCTGGATGATCTCCTTTCATTCAAGCTGAATATTTCTACACTTGCCTCTCAATCATATGTCGTATTTACCATCAACCAGACAGGAAAGTGGTTGCCAACAAAGATGAAAGTCTCCAGTCTCCAAATTGATTGTGAAGATGCTACCAAAAAGTAAGTGGGCAGTGGAAGTTATTCCATATAAGAACAGAAAATATTATAGATTAGAAAGGCAAACCAAGAAGCTGCTTTTCAAAAACGGGCCAGACAGCGTGCAAAAGCGTGCTCAATCTGCCTGAAAGTCGCCCAGATGATGGAACAGTTCTCTTGCTCGGAAAGACTGTGAAACACTTGTTCATAGAAGATGGTTTAAAGAAATGGTATAATAGTGAAGTGATATCACAGGTATTCCAGGCGAATAGATCAGCCACCACAAATTTCTCTCTGTAAACAATTTGCTGGACCTAGGACCTTGTTCAAAATAACCATAGAGTACACATTGTTTACCTGGAGGTAAATTGACATAGCACTTTATTCTGTGATTCTCACAAATAATACAGTACCAAGTTTTTCTCTATAAAGGAGCTATAACATATATTCAGTGTTCTCCAGAAATTGCAATACTATAACTACACCATCATTTGGTTTTTAGCTTGTATACATAGAGAAATACCCCATTTATGTTTTCAAAGCTGGTGTATAGATATAAGAACCCACCATCATATATAGAGAAGCCTTGAGTTGTGTAATTGGAATCCACTCATTGCATATATCATATATTGTTATTTTATAAGGTAATAAGGCTGGCCTAAGTGTTATCATTGATGACCCAGCCACAGATATTAACCACTTTATTAATTTATTAATGGAGTTTGCACTGCCACGGCAACGGAATGTAGCATGGTTATGAAAAAGCAAAAATATGATTTGTTGTGGCTCTTTCGTCAGAAGGGAAAATTAAATATTCTGCGAGAGTATAAAAATTTGAGAAATCGCTATGAGAAAAAACAGTTTTTGGACTTCGAAAGATTCAGTTTGTAAAGGAGTCTTGCAGATCCCAATTATTTTTGGTCAACACTAAATTCATCATATACCCCTTTATATTCCAATATACATTCTGACCAGTGGTTTATTTGACTGTAGTGGCACTGCTTACGATTTCCACTTAGCTGCGGAGTTAGAAAACTATGTTGACCAAGGTGGATGATATTTTGCCAGATGTTTATTTTGAGCTTGAATTGATTAATTGCCCAATTAGCTCGGGGGAAATTAGGATAGGTATAGCCAGTATTGAAGGGGGCAAGTCGGGGGACCAGATGGCCTGCTTGATGATTTTTTTAAGATAACAAGTGATTTTATTATCCCCTATCTCCATGTACTTTTTAATAAAATGTGGGGAAAAAGTGTCTTCCTTGAGCAGTGGCGGGAGCTATCATTATCCCTTTGTATAAGCACGGGTCTCAAAAAATTAGAGAGAATTATAGGGGTATTTTCCCTGCTCAGCATTTTTAGTAAAATTTTCACAGGAATTTTGATACCAGGAGGAAAATGTTCAAAATGTTATTTAATATTCATAGTAATGTCAAAGCATGTGTGAAATCTATAAATGGTTTCACAGAATTCTTTGACTGTCCTATGTGTGCATGCTGAGCCCTTTCCTTTTTTCTTTTTTTATAAATGAGTTGGCTTCTCATTTACAGACATTTTTAACCAGATAATTGTACATATCATTCATATCTTTCAATGTTGTGATTATTATGGTTATAATAAATGATGTATTCTGCTAATTTATATAATCATATTATTTTTTTTCAAATCACGAACGAGTCCAAATTGTTCACAATATATTCAAGTTGCATTTACACTTTCCAAATATGTCATACAGCAGTGGCTACAAATTATTTTGTTTGAGGTACAACAATATTATATATTTAAGGTCCATGTACTGCTCTTACTTTTCAATACTACTCATTGTGATAGCATTGTTTTGTCATTTCCCTTTCAAAAAACATGCCTATAAAGTAACTTATGGTGGATCAAACCTTCTAAGTCAGTTGTAACTTAAAATAAAACACTCTGCAGTTAATTTATCATTACATATCTTCAATTTGTTCTGCATATGTCAGAATATGGCACCTCATTGTTTGACAAAATGTAATAGCATTAACATTTGTGAATATTGAATTAATTCATGCTAGCAATGTTGATAAGGATACTAACTAAAATCCTCCATTTCAGGTACCAGGGTATTCGCAGTGGTACAATATTACCTATGATGAATGTCACTGAAGAAGGTTTACTTCTTGTTTATACTTAGAAGATTATGAAAAAGAAGATCTTCAAATTATTATTTAATTACCAGGCCATGTTTTTTTCTTTACACAAGCAAAAACGAGAACTACCATTAATAAGAAACATCCCACATACACACAAAGTATGTAATCGTTTGGACAGCAATCGCAGTGTTAACATTTCATCAGTATTTGATTATTTGTCGTAATGTATACCAAAATATTAAATATGCCCAAATCAACAGTAATCTGTGAAATGTTGCACAGAGCCTTGGGCATTCAAATGGTTAAAGGGAAATATGTATTTCAATATTGATATGGCAATTACCATGGTGAAAAAATGAATAAACACCTGCCCATACAACATGATACTACTCTGTCAATCACTGAAAATGTAAAAAAAAAATGCAAATCATGTGCCTTTTATAGCTGATATAAGAGTAATAACAATAAAAGAAGGATAAGTCAAAAGGTATAGTATGGATCAATTTGTCACCATTTTGGTGATTGGAATAACTGCTAATGTGATAGTGCTAGTAGCCATTTCAACAACTTATGAATTACAGTCGATTTCATTGAAATTTTGATTAAGTTTTCAACTTAATTCAACACTTAGATCTAATCATTTGCTGGATATCTTGGATTTATATACTCAAAACCCCACATTGTGGTGTTTTGTTTGAATTGCTCAAACACCAAACCAATTATAACGGCACTGCAGAGATTCCACTTCTAATAATTTCCTGTGCCTAAAATCAAAAAGAAAGGTTATTGACCTTGCAATAATCATTGCAATTAAGATCACCTCATTTGCATAACAAAGGGTAACTATTTTGAGGAGATTCCGGTTTGCAACAATCAGCACTGATTTTGAAATGGAGTAGAGACGTTTTTGGAAGTCACTGACTACTGAAGTCACGCAACTGAAATCAGAGCTTGGCAAAGAGCTAGAAGATTTGAAAACCGTCAAAGAAGAGTTGTCAGTGGCAAAGGTCACTGTGAGATTCAAAGAATCCGAAGAACTAAAGTTGAAAAAAAAATTAAATTGGCAGAAAGTGGCCAAAAAAAGAACGACACAAAGATAAGATTATTGGAGTGGTAAGTTTGTAAAATTGACGGAGGAGAGTGTCCCCAAGCTCTAAAAGACGAACATAAAAAAGTTAAAACAACAGATTGTTGAAATGTACCATCAACTTGACAACTTGCATGAAAGCTAACTCAGCTGAAAGATGAAGTTGTGAAAAGGGAGGGAAGAAATACATCCCGGAACTACAAATGTGTGTTTATACTCTGCTGAAACACCACGTCAATAGTAAACATGTTGGTGAAGTTATCACAAGCTGCCTGAAACTGGTGCATAAAAAGTACCATCTGCATCAACAGTGTCGAATATGAATATTCAGCGTTTGTGGTTGGCCCAGCATCAGCTTGGAGAAGAATATTCCACCATGGAAGAAACTATCCTCCATACTGATGAGACCTCCAAGTATGGAGATAAATATGGGGCTTATGCTGGACGTGACAAAGATGAGGTTTACTACTGTTTAGGTCTACAGGAATTACCCACCAATTCCGCACAAGACACATTGGACACATTCCAAACCATACTGCAGGATATCAAGACCAGATCCAGTGTGTCAGACTGTGATGTTGGGAAGAAGATCTTGGGCCATATTTCCAGTACTATGTCAGACAAGGCTGCTACTGAACGCAAGTTCAACAGACTACTAGAAATCCATCGTCTGCAGATTCTTCCTGAGGTCAAGCCCAATTACCATCAATTGACAGAAGAAGATCGCAGTTCAGTAGACCATTTGATGAACTTCTTCTGTGGGCTGCACAGTCAGGTACACATGGCAGAAACAACCAGGAGTGTGTTCACTTCTTTAGAGAAAGACCATTTTGAAAGTAGTATCCCCATATTTAGTTCAGATTATCGTCAGAGAGATGAGCCAGGCACACTTGCATTGGTTAGGGTAGGGTGTAAAGCTTTTGCTAGGGGGGGTGATGAAAAGTCAGGGTGCCACAGAGCTTTTAAAACCTTTGTTGGGGATTTTGTAAAGAGGTAACAGATTTGATCTTTTTTTTGCTAATGCTGGTCATTTGTATTTTTTAGATGATCAAATGAAATATTTTCTTTTAAGTTATGTTGCTGGATGTCGGACTCTAGGCTTAGTTTCCAAATTTATTTCAACACCTCTGTGGAAATTATTAGGATAAAGGAATACACATCATGGATATGGCAGCGTATTATCTCAAATTAGTGACATATTTACATGATGCTTCAATCAATTTGGATGATTTCATGGAGGGCACCAAGTGCAGTATATGACCCAGATACAAGAGCCATATTTGAGACATCATTGCCAGCTCTTGCTATATTGGTGAAGAAAGACTTCAAGGACCAACTTCCTGGAGGTTTGTTGGAGGCTGGGCAGTGGACAGACGTAATGAGACAATGCGCGCAAAGTGTGGAAAAACAACAAATATGTTGAGCGTATTTTAGCTTATATGGATCAGCTATTGGGCTTTAAGCCAAATGTGAGTATTTTGGCGTCGGAGGCATAAACCATGTTCTGCCTGAACAGGACAGAGCAATGACTGTATGCCCAAGATGATGCCACAGATAAAAGATTGGTAGGTGCTGCCCGCAAGAGAGTTAAATCCATTAAAGAAGAATTTAAGGCCAGAAAAAATGGTTATCGAAGAAAGAAAACAGCAGAGTTTGAGAGAGCACCAAAAATTAAAAAAAATAGCTGATCTCGAAAAACAAACACATGAAATGATTCACTATGGACTTTGGCAGTCAAAAATGCAAGTAGACACAATGCCAAGTACATTAAAAACCACCAAAGAAAAAATAGATGCTTTAAAAGCTCAGTTAAGATTCGGGAAATGTATTAAAACAAGATCTAGGAAATAGGGATTTATTTGTTTTCAATGAGGAGGGGGCTCGCAGAGTTACATTGACGTGGGAAGAGTTATCTAAGGGTTACATACAAAGGATTAGTTGTATCACATGTAGCAGCTTTGGCAAGATTTGGCACAACTCGTGTCATTAACAAACTTAATAGTAATTTGATATGTTGTGTGATAGGATGTAACGTAATGGTAATTTTATTTAGTGGGTGATGGGATTGTGTATGGAAGGTTTAAGGGGTGTACGTAACTTAAAAAATGATAATAAAGTTACTACGGTAAACCATGTTTCCTTGTGAAAATTATATGTTTTGTGCATTCCACAAATATCATACCTAAGTCACCAACAGAAAATCTTTAACATAAAAGAAAATCATGTTTGGCATCAACATAATTTGAAAATGCACTAGTTATCATGTCCATCATATTAAAGTAAGTTTCGTTTATGTTGTTTAGCTGCTGTGCCATGCTGTGTTTTAAATTAATCCAGAAATAAATAATCATAACTGTGAACAATATTCTTGTGCTACCAATCCTTGTGGTCTATACAATGTTAATAAGTCAAGCCAACATAAAATATAGTAATAAATTGATAAGTATAATTAATGTTCAATAAATAACTAAATACATTTTTAAACACTTTTCCAGGTCCCTGGCTTCCCGACTTTGTTTAATAAAAGCCATGTATTCCTATCACTTACAAGAAGATATGAGAAATGGTGATCTGGAGGTATTAGTAGAGTAATATGGTGAGTGTTAAGTTTTATTTCCTTAAAAGAATAATTAAATGACATACTAATATGAAATCATCTTCATTGATATTTGATGCACTGTGAGGGGTACTTAAGGCCACCTTTAAAATCAAACAACAATACCCCCTATGTCAGTATGAAAGCTGCTGTGAAATAAAGGTAATACTACATCACAACTTTGATTTGTTTAGCACTAAAAGCTCAAATAGACAGTTCTCGAAGTACTATGGCTAATTTGCATATTTGGCAAAAAGATTTTCAAAATTTGTGTTTTTGATAAGCTGCCATATCACAGGATGGCCATTTTTTTCAGTGGAACAGCACATTCCCGGACCAGGTGAATCACATGCCAAGTGTTGTTTGACAAAAATTTGCATAATTAAAAATGCTTTGTTATAGCTATCAAAGTACAGTAAAATATCACTCATTAATCCAAATTTCTGAAACGTACCAAGATCAGTACATACCTGAAATGATTACAACATACTAAGAACCAACAAAATTCACATACAGCACCAAAAAGGATGAATTTCTAACAGCGCGCAAACTAAATGTGCGGCTGGTTCACTTTCGTTCCGGTGTGTGTTGTGTCAGGGGTCAAACAGACTCATTAATATTTATGAGCATCAGCACCAGGAACAAGATAGAGGGCGCAGTACATAGAATCACACAAAATCATATCAGTCGGATTACATAAATAAAGCAGACACCTTGGAACAACAAAAGTACTCACAAAGTATAATGAAGACGAGTTTTCTAAATTTGGATTTTCTACCAACAAAAAGTGGTCAGAAAAATATTTGTGGATTTTAGTGTTCTTTACTGCACAAGATATTAACAATAATAAATAAATAAATTGTGCATCTACCATAAATAAATATTGAATCTAAGGTAAGTGCGAATGTAGTAGTAATGCTGTACTAGCATGTATGATCTGGCAGTGTGATGTTCGTTGTATGCCACTGTACTGGGATTAATATGACTTACCTGTCGGAGATACCGTTGATTTAACATGACCATGATGCAACAGTGCTGAGAGTATCATGTTGTCTGCGGAAAACGCCATAAAAATCTAACCTATTATCGTTGTTAGATAAACTAGTGTTTCAAATGTTGAAAAGGAAAATTACTGCCAAGGAAGTGAGCAGAGTTGTTGCTGTAAATGGAACAAATTTACACTCGTTTCTTGGCCTATTCGAAGACGCCATTATTAAGAGCACCTGTGAGAAAACAGTGCAGTCGTTAGTATTCGGTATTGAAAAACGATTAGATGCGTTCGATTTATGATGGAAAAACCACGACATTAAAATTGTTGAATAGAAATCATATGTGGATGTCTGGCCTGGATATTGACACACAAGGTTAACACATCGGTCACGAAAACTATAGATATTCAAGTAGATGAATTGGATAATAGAACTAGAGGAAACAATATTATAATTTATAACATTCCAGAAGAAAGTGAGGAATTTCCACATGCCTGTGAATACTTTGTGAAACTTTGGTTAAATGTGCACATCGCAGTCCGCCTAGAAGGCGGGCAACTTGAGACTGGTGCGAAACCACGCAAAATCTGCGCTCGATTTAGAGATTAGGGGAAATACTACACTGAGATACACCGAAAATATTGAAAAGTTTTGTATACAAAATGAAAAATGATTATTACGGACGACGACGAAGGTCCACGAAGCAAGACGACAATTGACTTAAAATTAAGACCTTGGTAATGCCAACAAGTTTGCTATTGTGCCTTCCTCGGTGCTACTAACGAAAAACGAGGCGGGAAAGCGGGTTTATATGTTGATTTATAATTAGATTTGGGAGAAGATGTATTAAATTAAGCCAAGCCTTTACAAAGCATAAGTTTTGTTTTATTAGTACCTATCTAACAAGTACTTTAACATACAGACTAGTGAAACATTATTTTTAAGTGGTAATTTTAATATTGTGATCGATTCATTTATATTCATTGTGACTAAAAAAACTGTATTAAGAAAGTTGAGGAATTAACCTCCCTGTTTTTAAGAATAAAAAAACCTTATTTAAATACATTTACATGAAGAGGTTGGAAACCAGCTATCCAATGTAGATTAGATGTTTAGTTAATTTCGAACAAGGTATTACCTTCTCTTGGAAACTTTCATCATTATTAGAAGGGACTGAAAATGTTCAGATGGAGAAGGAAAAAATAAACTGGATAGAACGAATAAATTATATTAATGAGCCAAGAGTAATATGAAAGCTTTTGAAGTTTAAAATCAGATGTTTTTCGATTAATTTATAGTACAGATAAGCAAAACGATATAGAGAAGATGGATGATATCAAAATAGAATCCAACGAATTAACTCTAAAATTAGAACAGGCAACATGTGATGAAGCAATAAATGCAGTTCAAAACGAGTTTGGGTAACAGCGTGCACTTCGAGCTCCCGACTAACTGCTACGTAATGTGACAACCACAGTCTGTATCCGCTGAAAAATCAAATAAATAGTAAAATGAATGCGTATTGACGATGCCTAAGAAAATTGGCCGCTTGCAAGAGAAGAAAGGAGAGCAACATTAGGAAAAAACGCCTTCGCCGTCCAGCCATGCTCGTAGTGGGTTTTCAACACCTGGGACACCGGACAATGAAAAACTGAAGAGAAAAAGTTCCGCCGTTTTATGAAAGAAACTTTGACTAGAATAGTGAAAAACAAAACAAAATAACTGGAAACCTCTGAGTGGGAAAGGGATTGAACATGTCACTGCCTTCATTAGAAACTCGTCATTTAAAGATCCAAAAAACATTGTCCTCCATATTGGCTCAAATGACATGGACTAAGGAACGCCGATAGCAACATGCCGTACTAAATATGAAGAACTACTACACACAACTCATAAAATGTATTCAACCAGCAAGATTTTCCTGTCAAGTATTCTTCCAAGATTAGACAATGTTGAATTCAATACAATTCTACAATCAATCAGCGAACAGTCACCTAATGATAACTACCACTATATCCACCATAACTTTGTAGACGAAAGAAACAAAATCAAATCGTTCATGTTTAAAGACAACAATAACAGTGCTGTTCGGGTGAACGTTAGCAGCATGAAGCGCTATATAGAGAGAGCAGTTGTACAAAATCAAATAAATCACACTATCACCATTTCAGAGAAACAAATGAAAAGACCAAAAACTCAACACCGCGACAAGCTACAAGACGGACCACGTGTACCCAAAGACAGTAGACGAAATACCTCAAAGAACAAACACACTGAGACTCTGCTTACCTGCATCATGAACATTATTGACAATTAATAGCAATGAACATAGCAATCAACTAAAGCATTGACCTAGAACCAGGTATATTCCTTTATTACTTATATCATTTTTCCCCTTCCCCTATCCAGCTATTTAACATGACTTTTTCTTCGGCAAAGAAAACTTGTCTTACATTTTCAACTTGGAATATTTATGGTAGTTTAGTTAAAACAAATTAATGACCCATGTTTTATAGCTAGAATTAGTACTTCAGATGTTTTCAGCCTAGTAGAAACTAAAACAGATAGACTCAAATTTAACAATCCTCAAATACTCATATTTCCACTCATTCAGGAGTAAAAAACATAAAAAGGCCCGCTCCAATTATGGAGGAATTGTCTTTTATTACAAACAAAATCTATTCAAATGGCATAAAACAATTACCAAGTAATAGTGAAGATTTTATCTGGGCTCGTTTAGACAAAGATTTCTTCAACCTTGGCGAAAACATTTTCCTTTGCTCACTTTACTTAAGTCCACAACACTCCAGCATCTTTGATTGGAAAGAATCAGACCTTTTTTCAACTGTTGGAAAAAGATATTAGTACATATTCAAAAGTTGGCTCAGTAGTTCTAACGGGGGACTTCAATGCTAGTACCAAATATGAAAAAGATGTGGCAATTTTTGACAATATTCGTGTCTACAAATACAGACAATTCCATCAAAGAACGAGCTTCTCAAGACATCCACGTTAAGAACCAATATGGCAATAAACTTTTAGATCTATGTATTGCCACAGACACTGTCATACTTAACGGAAGATGCATAGGGGATCTTACTAGGGGATTGTAGGTTATACAATAGTTATTTAAAATTTATTTAAAAATATTTCTTTATTCTATGTACATCTATTGAATTTAACCTTGTCATATCACTGCCAGATATCTTACCACATTCAAACAAATGCCTTGCTAAAAATCTCTTCCACTGCAACATGCACACAGGTGCCCCAAAACTTTAAAACAGCAAACATGCACAAATATTTGGAACGAGAAATCAAAATTTCTTTTTAATGAAGCACTACATTGCAAAGATATGTGTAACTTAATCAATAACTTTAATTTAACTGATTTTGATAACTCTCAACAGGCAGTCGATTAAGCCACAGATCTTCTCTCGAATATTTACCATGCTGTAGCCCGTAAAAGTTTAACAAAACGTAAAGTAAAGACAAATAAGAAAAATAACCCTGAGTGGTACACTTGTGAATTGACTAAGCTCAAGAAAGAAGTTCATAAAATGTCAAATAAATTATCATTTAATCCGTACAACAAACAGCTCAGAACTGAATGCTATACTATGAAGCGAAAATATAAACAGCTTGTAAAAAAGAAGAGGCGAGAATACAAGAATGATATACTAACTAAACTAGACACAATGAGTAACTCGCGTCCTGTAGAATATTGGAATTTAATAAATAAACTAAAGAGAGGATAAGAAAATAAGTTATATTAATGCTGAAAAGTGGTATGAACATTTTAAGATACTCAATACAAATGAAACCCCATTTGATGACAACCTAAAAATAGAAACTGACAGCCTAAAAACTACACCTATTACAATGTCTTTGGATCTTTAAATGATGAAGGCGAAGGCGTTTTTTCCTCATTTTGCTCTCCTTTCTTTTCTTGCTTGCGGCCAATTTTTTTAGGCATCGTCAATACGCATTCATTTTACTATTTAGTTGATTTTTCAGCGGATACAGACTGTGGTTGTTACATTACGTAGCAGTTAGTCGGGAGCTCGAAGTGCACGCTGTTACCCTTCCGCCATCTTGTAAACAATTTCTTTTTTATCCAACTCGTTTTGAACTGCATTTATTGCTTCATCACATGTTGCCTGTTCTAATTTTAGAGTTAATTCGTTGGATTCTATTTCGATATCATCCATCTTCTCTATATCGTTTTTGGACCAAAATATCTCTCAATTAGAAATTCAAACTGCAATCAGTGCTTTAAAGAATAGAAAATCTCCCGGTGAAGATAGCATAACAAATGAAATGGTTAAAACTGGTAGAAATGTCCTGATAAAGCCTCTACAAAAACTGTTTAACCATATCCTCAACAGTGGTCACTTTCCTAGTGCCTGGAATATGGGTATTATCACGCCAATCTTTAAAAAGGGGGAGCGAGCTGACCCAGGAAATTATCGAGGAATTACTCTTCTAATGAGTCCGAGTGAACTCTTCACGTTACTAAACATATCAATGAAAACAACATTATAATTGAAGAACAGATTGGCTTCATGCCAAAATTCAAAACAGCTGATCATATCTTTGTACTTAAACGGTTACTGAGTAAATATCTAAAAAGTAAAAAGCTAATCTTTGCATGTTTCATTGACTTTTAAAAAGCTTTTGATTCAATCTGGCACCAAGGCTTACTTTACAAACTTCGTAAAAACAACATCTCTGGTAAATTCTACAATATCATAGAATCAATCTATCAAAATTCTCTTGGTTGTGTCAAAACAAAAACTGGGCTTACACCCTCTTTCCCGGTAAACGGAGGGATTAGACAGGGAGATAACCTGAGCCCACTTTTATTCAATCTATATGTTAATGACATCAAATACCACATTGAATCATCACAAAATAACCAACCAACCAACTATCTTGTTTACTGTATGCAGATGACCTATTACTACTTTCAGAATCAAAACATGGTCTCCAAAATGCCATTGATTCTGTAGGAATATATTGCAAACAATGGAGGCTGGATGTCAATGCATCAAAATCAAAAATACAAATGTTCAACAAATCTAGGAAAATGCTATCAAAAAACAAATTTAAAATAAATGAACAAGAATTCATATACCTATTTAGGACTACAAATAAATTCTTCAGGTAAACTCAGCAAAGCACATAAAGATCTTGGACACAGCAACAAAAGCACTATTTAAAATGAAACAACTATTATACTCAAAGAATAACATCCCAATAAAAACACACCTGAAACTATTTGACATCATAATCAAACCAGTCCTACTCTATTGCAGTGAAGTATGGGCTAGTGATTGCATACTACAACCCAAAGATCTTCATAATAATATGCTTCCTATGGAGAAGCTACACACCAAATTATGTAAATATGTGTTACAAGTTAACTGTAAAGCCAGTAATTTAGCATGTCTATTAGAACTTGGTAGGTATCCTATGAAGGACTGGAGGGGACCTAAAATAAAATTGTATCCTGTGCGCACAACTTATTATCTTGTGCGCACAACTTAGTATCTTGTGCCCACAACTTAGTATCTTGTGCCCACAACTTATTATCTTGTGCCCACAACTTAGTATCTTGTGCCCACAACTTATTATCTTGTGCCCACAACTTAATATCTTGTGCCCACAACTTTGTATTTTGTGCGCATAGCTTCGTTTCTTGTGCGCACAGCTTATATAGCCTCGTGCGCATGCCTGGGCGGTCAGTAGCCATCTTGTGTCGCGGATGAAAAGACTTGTTTTTCGAGAGACCTTATTATTGAGTAAGTATAATCATTTCATGCTAATTGTTATGACATCCCAAAAGCTGTGGGTCTCATTTGCCAACCATAGACCATTATAACACTAATTATAACATTAGATTACTGTTTCGCCAGAGTATGAAATGCATGCCCGGTATACTTACGCGGGATCTGCGACTGACATGTGTTTGTCACGTTTGCTGTTGTTATCTGTATATATAATTTGGGAATCGGATTAATTGCACAGTCTGTGGATATATTCTAGTCCTTGGGCGGTCACTGAAGGATTCGCTGTGTGCATTGAGGTAAAAACAGATGCTGCGTGTATTGTATTGAGTCTTGAAAAAAAGGGCTAAATACATGGTGGATATTTTCCCAATCCCATATCTTTTCCGTGACTAGACAAAAATTCTTATAGGCAACCCTTTTCAAGTATACATAAAATAACTTTATTATTTATATAATCTGATTTCATCTCCCTTGTATGAATGTCGTACAGTAGCTCTTCGGCAAGTCATCACATTGATGTCGTTCATAACATCAGTGGCGAATAATTATGAACTCTTGTTTAACAAAGCCAAAATTATAATAACAGTAATTTAGATCATCCCATTTTAATGTGTCTAATTGTTAATATATAACCCCTGGCTTACAATAACATGTACTGTCAATTGCTTTGTCGACATGTATTGACAATGCACGATTATTGGTGGTGTTGTGCGGCACAAATTTGCATTTAAACTTTTTGGACTTGAGTATATTTAGTAGAACCTGAAATTATGGTATTGTGGGCTCCAAAAATTGTGGAAATGATGTTTTCATTGTTCACAATTCATTTGTATAATAAATTTATAGTATTAAAGTGTCACATGGTGACTACTTGTTAAGACCTCATATGGAGGCCAGGCTAGAAGCCATATTGTTTTTGTTCGGGTTATTTAGGGGTTCCATTAAGGCAGATTGTTTTCATTTGAACTATTTGGTGTTCCATCCTCAGACTGGAATCCCTATTGTCGTTTGGGTTATTGCATTTGCCAAATTCAAACTAGCTGTTCTTCTTGAGTTACCTATTTTGCAAGTAGTGCCATATCATTCGCTCGGGGTACGTCATGCATTGTCTGTCTCTCGTACACCAACTTTTCCACTTTCGACTTCTCTGAAACTGCTGGGCAGGATGCTTTCATATTCATCATACCTGGAGTGGTTCTATGTCAAGTTTGTTCAAATGGTATCATCTGTGATTTTCTATGTTTAGTGAATATCTTTTTACTCTAATGTACGAAGCACAAAATGGGAGTCTTTGCAGTTAGTATGCCCGTCTGTTCAACTGATATCTCAAGTTTTTGATGAAACTTGGTGCATAGATGCTCTGGGCCATTGCGCAGATTTGATTAGGTTTTGGTAAAATTCCTTGCATATTAATTACCTGATTTGCATGATAATAAGCTAATTTTTAGCTGTTCCATGACTGTTCTATTGATATCTAAAGAACCACTCATTGGATTTTGATGACACTTCATATATAGAAGATCTGAACTAAAAATCAGTGCATATTAATTATCTAATTTGCATGATAATCATAATAGATGAATAGTAATAATAGATTTTGATGAAACTTGGTACATAGATGCTCTGAACTAATGCTAGGTTTTGATTAGTTTTTGGTAAAAATTACCTAATTACTAATTACCTAATTTGCATAATGATTAGTCAATTTTCGGTTTTTCAACTGATATCTCAAGTACTAATCATCACATTTCAATGAAACTTGGTACATAGATGTCATAGGACACTGCACAGACCTGATAGTTTTTAAAGTAATATCAGTGCATATTAATTACCTAATTTGCATAATTAATTATTTTTCAGCTTTGGTGTTTCAAGTAGTACATAGATACTCAAGGAATATGCACAGATTGATTGTTTTGTGATAAATATTTGTGAATATTAATCACCTAATTTGCAGCTTTTCCACAGATATCTCAAGTACTAATCATCACATTTCAATGAAACTGTACATGGGTGCTGTAGGACAATAGACAGACCTGGATAATTGTGTGTTAAAATCTGTACATATTAATTACTAATTTGCATAATTAACCACTTTTAAGCTATCACACTGATATCTAAAGTACTAATTATTGGGGGGCTGTGCATGCTTGAGTTTAGCTAATATCGTGGGAGACGGCTCCGCAACTTTTCATCCAAGTTAAACCCATGGAGGGCAAGGTAAAACCCGGAAAATGCCATAAAAGAAACTACTAAATACCGGAGTGACTGGAAAGGGAGATGAAATGCTCACAACGGACGAAGATCGGGCTGACATGCATAACCAGACAATTCAAGATGGCGACCTACAACGGGCTATGATGTTATCAAGCAAGGACAGATCGGAAGTGACATTAAAACTACTGTTCGCAATCAATAAAGATCGACCCTCTAAATCAGAAACTCCAGGCAACAAGCCAGAAAGTGAAAGATATAGAAGATTCGCTGAATCAAGTCTACGAGCGTGTAGAACAAGTAGAAAAGGAAATGCAAGCGGACATACAAACAAGTAACCGAGATGAGCTGTGAGGAAAGTTAAAAACACTGGAATCAGAGGATAAGAACGAAGATCTTGAAAATAGAAGCAGAAGGAGTAACCTCAATTTTATGAATTTCCCTGAGGGAATAGAAAAAAAGGTAAAAACTTCGTGTTCAGATTTCATTCGCAATTTTATTACGGGACATATGAAAGTACAAAGAATTGAAGGTCACATGGGAATTCAGCACGCCCATCAAGTACCAACATATCCACTGCGATCAGGAAAACCAAGACCTATCAAAGTCGCCTTCGTTGATGCTAGTGTTGCCAGGACAGTTTTATATTCTGCTCCCAAAACGTTGAAAAGCCAAAAAAATTAGAGGGAAATGAGATATTTGTAACAGATGATGTAAGTCCGAAGAAAGTGAAAGAAAGAAAGCGTTTGTTAGAATACCGCAAGAAATTTCAAAGAGAACATCCACAAAAGAAATGCTATATAGCATAGAGAGTAACAGTAACCTATATGGTAGAGAATGCACAGGGTAAAATGGATCCAGTTACAGTGCAAGACATCACATGGTAACCAGGACAAATTTTGTTTTATTACGCAAGTCAGGTAACATTTTTATTAATAACTATGAAGCGGAAGCCGTCCAGTGCAGAGCAGCAATTCTGTAATATCTACTATTCCTGTAATCTAACATATGAACATTGTACATTCATTGTATGGATATACAGTTATCAGTAATGAATTTTAATACCAAGGGGCTCAGAGAATTTAAAAAAAGGAAAAAAGTGGCAAACTGGATAAATGAGAAGAAAATTGACGTAGTTTACCTACAAGAAACACATAGCACACCGGCTGATGAACCATTTTGGTCTTCCCAGTTCAGGGGTAAATGTTGGTTTTCACATGGCACAAACGTGAGTAGAGGTGTTATTATTATTAGAAATATGGCACTAAAGGTAACTTCAGAAAATATACAGGATGACGAGGGAAGGCTTCTGATGATCCACACTGAAATGGACGGGTCCCCCTGTATCCTAAATACTTATTGAACACCAAACAGAGAGGCAGAACATAGGATTTTCTTGAATAATGTTTCTGACTCAGACTGTACCATTGTGTGGGGAGGTGACTTTACAATTAATAGTCTTGACAGATCAGAGTAATTCACGGCCATGGAAAAGTTCAATCAGTTCAACCTGATAGATATTTGGCGGGTTAGAAATGAGAAAAAAGTGGCAATACACTTGGCGAAGACGGCACCCCTTCATTCAGCAAAGTAGATTGGAATATATTATTATATCAGACGAATTACAAAATATTACAAATAGAATCGAAATAATTCCTGGGTTAAACTCTGATCACTCTGTAGTTGTATTAAAACTCAAAAACCAGAATCATGGCCCATCATATTGGAGATTCAACTCCTCTCTGGCAAAAGATGAAAAATATTACAATTTGTTGAAAGAAAATCTGGAAAAATGGGTAGCAGAATTAGGGGAAATGCAAAACAAAGGACTTCCATGGGACTTGATCAAATATAAAATCAGACACATGTCAATCAAATTTGGGAAAGAAAAGGCAAAAGAGAGAAAACAAAAAATTGAGCAGTTGGAGAAATGGGTGAAAATGTTCACAAGATCCCCAAGAAATTAATTACTCTGAATTAGAAGAACTAGTGGGTCAATTAGAGGATTATACGATCACGTGCAAAATGGTACGAAAAAGGTGAAAAAAACAATCAATACTTTCTGGGAATGGAAAAATATAACAATTGAGTAAGGGAGAAAACCTAACAATGGATGATCCAAGGGTAATTCTAGCAGAAATAAAAAGTTTCTATTGTAATCTGTATGCAGAGGAAAATTTAGACGAACTAGATAATCAAACCTTTCTAGATCAGTTAAAGATCCCACAACTTACCAAAGAAAAACAGGAAATTTGTGAAGGTTTATTAGGACAAGGGGAAGTGTTCAATATGATGGCATCAATGAAAGAAAACAAGAGCCCCGGAAACGACGACATTACAATTGAATTTTATAAAGCCTTTTGGCCTTTGATTGGTAAACTGCTAGTTAACTCATTGAATTATTTATGCCTTCGAAAATGGGGAATTTTCAAACTCGTAGAGACAAAGCATGATCACCCTAATCGAAAAAACGGGACGAAATCGCTTAATGTTAAAAAACTGGAGACCGATATCTCTGATGAATGTAGATGTGAAAATCGCCTCAAAATGCTTAGCTAAAAGGCTTGAAACACTCTTGCCAGAATTAATTGGTCCAACACAGGCAGCATTCGTAAAAGGCCGTAACATCTGTGATTACGTGAGATTGATCAATACACAAAAGATTCCAACCTAGCAGCCTTACTCATTGCAATCGACTTTGAAAAGGCTTTTGACACTGTTAGTTGGGCCTATCTGTTTAAAGTGCTTGAAAATTTTAAATTTGGACAAAACTTCCAACAGTGGATAAAAACGTTATACTCTAACCCGGAGAGTTGTGTCATGAACGGGGGGTTCAGTACAGGTTATTTCAAACTGGGAAGGGGGGTGAGGCAGGGGGACCCACTATCACATATGCTCTGCATCCTGGTATTGGAGACTCTTCTCATCGCCATCAACGATAACAAGGATATTTCGGGAATAACCATTCTGGGGGAAGAATTTAAAACTGCAGCATTTGCAGACGACATGACCTGCTTTATGTCTGATGAGGAATCAGTCGGTGTGCTATTGAACTTACTAAATATATTTCATAAGTGCTCTGGGGATTAAAAATTGATATTGAAAAAACAGAAGGGGTTGTTCGGCTGGGTAGATGGAGAGGTAGAAAAGAGCAAACATTTGGGGTTATGTGGCCCACATCTCCTATCAAGATAGTAGGCATATATTTTTCTTATGACAGTTATAAAGTCAAGACAAAAAATGTAATTAAAGCAATTAATAATATGCAAACTTGAACTCGTGGAAAAACAGTCGTTGTTCGATAAAGTTCAAATAATCAAAACACTTGGAATCTCTCAATTTTCTTATATACTTAATACAACAGTGATTGACAAAAAATACAATTCAGGAAGTTCATAAAATCATGTATGAATTTCTTTGGGAGGGCAGGGATAAAATAGCGAGAAAGACAGTGATAGGGGGTGTGGGCCAAGGGGGCTTGAATATGCCAGACATGTACATTATGAAGAAACAGCAAAGAGTGTTGTGGATCCAACGTTTTTTGAAACCTGATTTTAGTCACCCTTGGAAATTGTTTTTGCAAAAGAAACTAGAAAATATAGGCGGTAACATCATTTTTCAGTGTAACTATAAAACAGATAGATTACCGGTGCAGTTTACAGACTTGTTTGTCACAGAATGTTTGGATATATGGTTACTGGTAACTGAAAAAATCAATAGAGGAAAAAACCAAATTATTTGGAATAAGAAAAATATTCTTATTGGCGGTAAATCTGTTTATTTTGAGGAATTTGCACAGAATGAGATAATGCTCGTCTCGGATCTTTTTGTTAATGAAGGCGTTATGCCCTGGCATACTATTGCTAGAGCTGAATACTCTTTAGTTCACAAACTAAAATGGTTAGGTTTGATTGCTGCCATTCCGGGTGATCTGAAAAATAAGAATAACGGGCCTAATGAAGTATGCTTTCAAATAACTGGAACACCAACTCCATTGGGAGATCTATCAAAGAAAAAATATTAAAAATGAATTTAAAGACAGAGTCTTTGCTGCACCAGTGAGCCGAAATAAATTGGAAAATATCCTAAACTCTGGTCCATTACACTGGAAAAGGCTTTACAAGTTAATGTTCAAAATGTCTATTGATAGCAAAACAAGGGAATTTCAATTTAAAATTCTCCACAACATTCTTTATACCAATGAAAAACTTTACAAGTTGAATCCACAAAAATTTTCTTCCCCAATGTGCTCCATCTGTAAAAATGAAGTGGAAAGTTTAGAGCATCTATTCTATGATTGTAAATATTCTGTAGCCCTCTGGGATGAGTTAATGTTCTATTGGGGAGACTCACTTGATATGGAATCACCACCAAGCAAAATGTGTAGGATTATTTCAGATCCAAAAGAACCATTGTTAGTTAATCTCATATGTCTACTAACAAGAAAACATATATATTTTTGTAAGATGAGAGGAATCAAACCAAAATTTAAGGGTCTACAGTCCTATATCCAACGTGTTTATCAATGTGAGAATTTTATTGCTAAACAAAATAATAAAATGGAATTCCATTTGAAAAAGTGGTCTCCAATCTTAACATTTGTTTGTTAAATATCTTTAAACAGGAATGCAACTTTTACAAGAGAAATGTAACATGACATTATGCAGGATACCCAATAAAATACCATTAAAATACACAAAAAAGTACTAATTATTCCATTTCAATGAAACCTAGTACAAAGATGCTCTAGGAAAATGTACAAACCTGATTAGTTTGGGGTTAAAATCTGTTTAGATTAATTCTCTAATTAGCATAATAATTCATAATTTTTTTTGTTCCAATCACATTTCAATAAAACGTGGTACATAGGTGGTCTGATACATTGCGCAGATCTGTTCATATTAAATTTCTGATTTGCATGATTAGTTTTCAGCTTTCCCATCACTATCTCAATCTCAAATACAAGTAATTTTGAATTATATTTAATGTGTCTCCAATACTCTCAGCACATGGGAGTTCTGTCTAAGCTTTCTTTGATTTGGTATTTCTTGTCAAAAACTGTCATTTCGACTTCTCCCTAAAAACCGCTAGCCAAATTGCTTTCATATTTACCATGGTGGTCTTCTCGCAGGTTTGTTAATTTGGTGAAGATAACTCCATTTTTATTGAAGTTATGATTTTTTTTTTGTTAATATTTTTATTTGTTAATATTTTCCCATTCGTTATGTATGGGTTGTGTATAATGCATGGACTCCAATAAACAACTGTATTAGACAACTGTAACAGTTGGAAGCAAGGTTTACTCAGCAAACATTGTTTGGTGGAGCTCATGGCTTGACTGATTGACATGACTTAGATTGAGCAAAGCTTATGCCAGTTGTGCATGCGTAATGTATTATAGTAATAGATTTCTTTGCTAAAGTTATGATGACCGATGAACATCAGGCCCTCAGCCTTTTTTTTAAACCTATAAAGATATGTTTTGTACATACATGTAGGTATTTCAGTTTTAGTCATGATCCATGAGGTAGGCAGAAATATTCATAACTAAAAAATCCACTACTTGAGTAAAGCACAGGCCTATTATTTCAATGAAAGCAAGTTACAAGTGGTTCTTATTAACATCTTATTACAATGTGCACAAGTTTCAGACAGGTTTAACTTTTTAAAAAAAGGTATTTTTTATTTCTGTGTCATTTTTGGTATGTTTTTATGTATGCTAAAATAAATGTATGCCAATTGCTGTATGTTTTGTGATGGTACTTTCTTCCACAATTCCAGATCATAGAATCACAGTATCACGATCAGAGCAATATACAAAAAGAATGGCACACAACCAGGTCCATTCATTCAGCAGGATGTGCTCACTCTTTTCAAAACACCTGACATCACTTCTTGATTTTATGCCTGGATATTTTGGGAGGAAAACCTTTATTTTGATAGTAAAGGTGCCATTATCATATGACACTTGCTGCTCTAAAATGTACAATCATGACGAACAACGTTAATGACTAATTTGTCAGTGAGCAATAGGCCATTTGGCCATGGTATTACATATTAATTAATTACATCATTTCTATATAATTTCAGATTGATCCATTAGTTGTCATCTTAATAGATGATGCCATTTTGGCGAATTATATACCTTCATATGGAAATCGCCTAGCCACTATTGACTTTTGTCGTCGCATAATGCAGGGTAGTTCAGGCTCTGAAACCAAAAAGAATGCATTGTTAAGTAAAATAAGAAAACATTTAAGTTAAGAAATCAAAATAAGAACTCAGAACTCTGTCCGAATCCCCCTTGATTCTGGCTGTTGGCCATTTTTGTTCATCAAATCGACGGATATCATCAGAAAACGCGAGATTTGTGCAGTTTTGAATAAAACCAAGTTAGCGATTATGAACAATGGTTATTAACGTAACACCTGATCCCCTCTAAAAATTTTGTTTCGCATTTTAAGGTAAGAAATCGACATTTGAAACCGACAGGGTGTCGATTTACTAGGTGCCGTGTTTCACAACTTGTTTATTTATATACGTATAGCGGATGATTTTTTTTGAAAATTAGTATTTATTGATTTTCAGCCCCCAAGTGACTGATATTAAATCACTTTCTGATGATGATTCACGACTATGTGAAAGAAGCCTTACTAAAGAGAAATGTTCAATAGCATTGAGTAATATGGAAAACGGAACATCGCCGGGTAGCAATGGTTTCACAGTTGATTTTTACAAATTCTTTTGGCCAGACATAAAACATTTTGTTGTTCGTTATATTCAACACGCCTACATGGAGACCGATTACTCTGTTGAATATTCATTATAAAATTGCGACGTCGTGCATTTCAAGACGATTAAAGAAGGTTCTCCCCCAAATTATCAGTGACTCTCAAGTAGGGTATGTTAACAATAGATATATAGGTGAAAATACTCATCTCCTGTATGATATAATGCATTATGCTAAACAATATCCATGGGTTATTATTGTTAGTCGACTTTGAAACTGACTATATAGATATATACACCATTTCACATTACAAGATATATTATTAGGTAATTATAAACACTCAGTACTGATAGGTAATTTGAACTTACTCTGTAAACATTTATCACTCTAAACTTTTAAATTATTCCAATATTCAAGTACAGCTACCAGACAGACATCACCATTTCTAATCTGGAAGGCCACAACAAATTGAGACAATGTTAGGTACATTGAATTATGTAATAGTTTATGGACTCAATTAATTGTTAAATGTTGTATTTTTTTCTAATTTTCTGTTGTGTATTCGTTTTTCTTTGTTGGTTGAATAAAAAAAAGGGAAATGTTTTTATAGAATTTGATAACTATAAAACTGGTGGCACTTTACTTAGGGCAAGATGGGTTGAACAAGGTGAAAAAGTACTCCGTACTTCTTGCAGTTACAAAAACGTAACAGCAAATGATTAATTATTCTGCGATGCCATCTTATAAATGACCAGGTAATGACGGATTAACGGTTACATTTTATAGACATTTTTGGGTGGTTTTGGCCCTATATAGTGAATAGTTTTAATTATTCTTATGAACATGGACAACTCACAGAAACAGAAGCGGTAATTACTCTAATTAAAAAGACAAATAAATACAGAATGGTTTTGAAAAATTGGCGACCATTTCCATATTCAATTTGGATTATAAATTTGCATCCAAGTGTTCACATTCAACCAAACTTCATTTAACAGCTTTAATTTATCTACAAGACTTTTAATGCAAATAGTAACATCTGAACCACATTCCAGAAAGACACAAGTTTAGACCTCAGTCTGGCCTATCACTCTCACTGAAATTTGTCTCACCTGCATTTAGATGGTCTTTACATCACTACATCGCGCAATGCCACCGGTTTCATTACAACACTTTGATTCTGGCCACGGTATGAAGAGTCTGGTACATTTCATACCATAGCCTGCTGATCTGGTCAATAATGTAAGGTACATCCGGGTACTGGATGCAGTAATTCGAGAAGTACAGAAAATGTATATTTGAGTTTACAATGGGAAATGAACATACAGCTAAATTGTACAAAAACGATGGTTCATTTTCAGTGCCATTCATCCCGGTGAACAAACTTATTTATGGGGTGCCGTTTGTGCATTTATTTATATAGCGTTTTTATAGATTTAAACTTGTATGTAAAAAATGCGATAATATTTCAAATAAATTATAGAAATCATCAATTAACGTAATGGTTTTATTTATAAACAATCCGATTCGTACTATTATATACATCGTATCCTTGTGTACATTTTATTATTTATAAACAATTTCACTTTCATTACTCAAATGTTATTTAATTATGACTCGAGATGTTTTGTACATATAAAGAAATTATAAAGTCGAGTTCAATTCCATAAACACAATCGATTTTGCAGCATTTATTTACAAACCAGTTATATTTATGATAATTATATAATCAGAAAGGTGTGTTCTATCATTGACATATCATGCAGCAACATGATGGCACATCCAATTAGCAAGACTGGCCCAGCTGTGGTATTATTATTTTTCAGTTAAAAAAATGGAAAAAGTAGTTTTGCGAAAGGTGGGATGAACGCGAAACCACCACAGACTGGTCTTATTTGCAGCTAATCTGTTGCTATTATTTATTCATGATATGCAGTGACATCACTGAACGTATACAGAAAAGGAGTGGGGGCGTGCGCTCTGCATAATGAGGGAAACATTGTGGGTCTTCTGTGCAGATCGCGCTTCACTGTAACCCAGGCGAGATAAAGCTACACGCAGGCTACTTCTCTCCATTAGAATAATTTGTACGGAACGTTATAAATTTTGATTCGTTTGTTATGATTGACGATCGAATACTTGAGGTATAATTTTTACCGGAATACGGGTAAGAACCGCATATAAGAACCTCGCTCTGATTGGCTGACACTACGAACTGGCTGCCTAGCACGCTCAAAATTCACCTCACGCATGCTCACTTCACTGTTTTCGTACCAGAATCGTAGCGAGAATGAAAATAGTGCAATATAATGTGATTTTTACCATCGCTATTTAGGTTTTGATGAATATCTGACTAAATCCATCAGGTAAATCACGTTCATTAGAGAAATATCTCTTTATATGATTGCCAACTAAAGGTCACTGACTGCCCTTTGGTGTTTTTTCTTCAAAAGGTTCTTGACGCATCAAGGTTCTATGTTTCCGCGATCAAAAGCCTGGTATTGATTCATATTTACTCATAAGATCATATATCAACTCCGTAGATCTATATACAATCTATAATATTAATAATATTATTCTCTAATTTCATATTTTAATATCAAGGTTCTTAAAGTACCATATATTGTATCAAATATAAGGTTCTTGGAATTCTATGCTTATTAATTCAATTTAAATAATATTTTAGTTTTGTAACCCCACATATCAATTTAATAGTTCCATATACACAATCTATAATATTAATAATATTACTGTCATATTTCATATTTTAATACCAAGGTTCTTAAGTTA
Organism: Saccoglossus kowalevskii; assembly: GCF_978046115.1. Classification (NCBI taxonomy): domain Eukaryota; kingdom Metazoa; phylum Hemichordata; class Enteropneusta; family Harrimaniidae; genus Saccoglossus; species Saccoglossus kowalevskii. Next base: position 12,987,839 of record NC_140648.1, read on the forward strand.
CCATATATTGTCCCAAATATAAGGTTCTTGGAATTCTGTGCTCATTAATTCAATTTAAATAATATTTTTGTTTTGTAACCCCACATATCAATTTAATAGTTCCATATACAATCTATAATATTAATAATATTACTGTCATATTTCATATTTCAAAATGAAGGTTCTTAAGGTACCATATATTGTACCAAATATAAGGTTCTTGGAATTCTGTGCTGATTAATTCAATTTAAATAATATTTTAGTTTTGTAACTCCTCATATCAATTTCGTAGTTCTATATACAGTCTATAATATTAATAATATTACTGTCATATTTCATATTTTAATATGAAGGTTCTTAAGGTACCTTATATTGTACCAAATATAAGGTTCTTGAAATTATATGCTTATTAATTCAATTTAAATCATATTTTAGTTTTGTAACCCCACATATCAATGTAATAGTTCCACATACAATCTATAATATCAATAATATTACTGTCATATTTCATATTTTAATATCAAGGTTCTTAAGGTACCATATATTGTACCAAATATAAGGTTCTTGGAATTCTATGCTGATTAATTCAATTTAAATCATATTTTAGTTTTGTAACCCCACATATCAAATTAATAGTTCCATATACAATCTATAATATTAATAATATTACTGTCATATTTCATATTTTAATATCAAGGTTCTTAAAGTACCATATATTGTACCAAATATAAGGTTCTTGGAATTCTATGCTTATTAATTCAATTTAAATATTATTTTAGTTTTGTGATCCCACATATCAAATTAATAGTTCCATATACACAATCTATAATATTAATAATATTACTGTCGTATTTCATATTTTAATATCAAGGTTCTTAAAGTACCATATATTGTACCAAATTTCAGGTTCTTGGAATTCTATGCTGATTAATTCAATTTAAATAATATTTTAGTTTTGTAACTCCTCATATCAATTTCGTAGTTCTATATACAGTCTATAATATTAATAATATTATTGTCATATTTCATATTTTAATATGAAGGTTCTTAAGGTACCTTATATTGTACCAAATATAAGGTTCTTGAAATTATATGCTTATTAATTCAAATCATATTTTAGTTTTGTAACCCCACATATCAATTTAATAGTTCCATATACAATCTGTAATATTAATAATATTACTGTCATATTTCATATTTCAAAATGAAGGTTCTTAAGGTACCATATATTGTACCAAATATAAGGTTCTTGGCATTCTATGCTTATTAATTCAATTTAAATCATATTTTAGTTTTGTAACCCCACATATCAAATTAATAGTTCCATATAAATCTATAATATTAATAATATTACTATCATATTTCAAAATGAAGGTTCTTAAGGTACCATATATTGTACCAAATATAAGGTTCTTGGAATTCTGTGCTTATTAATTCAATTTAAATATTATTTTAGTTTTGTGATCCCACATATCAAATTAATAGTTCCATACACAATCTATAATATTAATAATATTACTGTCGTATTTCATATTTTAATATCAAGGTTCTTAAAGTACCATATATTGTACCAAATTTCAGGTTCTTGGAATTCTATGCTGATTAATTCAATTTAAATAATATTTTAGTTTTGTAACTCCTCATATCAATTTCGTAGTTCTATATACAGTCTATAATATTAATAATATTATTGTCATATTTCATATTTTAATATGAAGGTTCTTAAGGTACCTTATATTGTACCAAATATAAGGTTCTTGAAATTATATGCTTATTAATTCAATTTAAATCATATTTTAGTTTTGTAACTCCACATATCAATTTAATAGTTCCATATACAATCTATAATATCAATAATATTACTGTCATATTTTATATTTTAATATCAAGGTTCTTAAGGTACCTTATATTGTACCAAATATAAGGTTCTTGGCATTCTATGCTTATTAATTCAATTTAAATAATATTTTAGTTTTTTAACCCCACATATCAATATAATAGTTCCATCTACAATCTATAATATCAATAATATTACTGTCATATTTCATATTTTAATATCAAGGTTCTTAAGGTACCATATATTGTACCAAATATAAGGTTCGTGGCATTCTATGCTTATTAATTCAATTTAAATAATATTTTAGTTTTTTAACCCCACATATCAATATAATAGTTCCATCTACAATCTATAATATCAATAATATTAGTGTCATATTTCATATTTTAATATCAAGGTTCTTAAGGTACCATATATTGTACCAAATATAAGGTTCTTGGAATTCTATGCTGATTAATTCAATTTAAATAATATTTTAGTTTTGTAACTTTTCATATCAATTTCGTAGTTCTATATACAGTCTATAATATTAATAATATTACTGTCATATTTCATATTTTAATACCAAGGTTATTAAGGTGCCATATATTGTACCAAATATAAGGTTCTTGGAATTCTATGCTTATTAATTCAATTTAAATCATATTTTAGTTTTGTGATCCCACATATCAAATTAATAGTTCCATATACACAATCTATAATATCAATAATATTACTGTCATATTTCATATTTTAATACCAAGGTTCTTAAGTTACCATATATTGTCCCAAATATAAGGTTCTTGGAATTATATGCTCATTAATTCAATTTAAATCATATTTTAGTGTTGTAACCCCACATATCAATTTAATAGTTCCTTATGCGTTCTAAAATATTAATAATATTACTGTCGTATTTCATATTTTAATAAAAAGGTTCTTAAAGTACCATTTATGACACAAACACAGATAGGTACATGAAAAATAAAGTTTATTACTTTGGCAAAACAGGGGGGCACACAATATAAGGTTCTTGGAATTATATGATTATTAATTCAATTTAAAGCCTTGTTATTGAAAGAGACCTCTTCATATGATTGCTAACTAAAGGTCACTGTCTGCCCTTTGGTGTGTTTACTTTTTTGAAATGGTTCTTGATGCATTGATACAACTTTCAAGGTGCCGTTATCCATGATCGAATCCATATAAATATAATCTTTCTTTCTTACAGAAATATGAAAAGAGCATGGCGTGATCTGGTTTAAAGTTCTAGATCAAAACTTCAGATTCATGACGAAGCAGAATATGTCAGTCACTTGCCAAGAATAGTTAGGGCAAAACGACCATGCAACCAGGTAGATGTGAATTTTGTCAATTTTCTGTCTCAAAATTGTATTGCCAGCAAACCGTAGTAGATCTAACAACTTTAGGAAAATCTTTCTAGTCCTGATAAGCTGAAATGTGCACAGTATTTTCTTCTTGAATATAGTGATTCGATGGCTTTTAGTTGTATTTTAATATATATTCATGCATGAATAACAACATTTTTAGTGGTAATACACATTATAAATTATTTTTTGGTTTTACAATATTCTATCAAATATTTTTGTCAATGTTTGACCCGTATCTTATACATTTACATTTTTATGGTGAAAATAAGAAATAATTTAATGATTTAGTAGAGGTTCACCTCTATTAGAGTTGCGTTTCTAATAATAGAGCTAATATGATAGCCATTATTGTATGAAAATTGAGTTTGCTAAGTTATTGCCCTTTTTAAAATAAATATTGTTATAATATTATGTATTTGTGTCATAGAATAAATTCTATGTTGATTTTTAGTCTTTTGTACATGGTGCAAAATCTGGAATAGACAGTGATTTTATTGAGTCAGACCAGAATCTTCACCTGAACCTATATGCAGTGAAGAAATCACTCCTGCAATGCCAACTTATATTGAAACTTAAAGACTGCAAAACAGTATTTGCCTGCAGTCTTCAGTACAATGTATTTGGAATGATGGACTATAACCACAAACAAAGGGAACTGAAAGTGATTTGCTTTTACTAATTATTATTCCCTGTTCGAACAAAGTCTAAAAATGAGGACTTATGAATTGACCTTGGTGTGCGTGAGTGTGTATCCAACCATATCTAGCCTTTTCTCACACATGCTTAGAATTATTAAGTTCAAAGTTTTCGGACATTATATTGTAATTGTGCTCATAAAACTACAATGTTACACAAATAGACCTGCTTTTGTATTAAATCATCTTTTAATTCTGATTATTGTAGATAGACAAATACATTTTTGTTCATCGAAGAGGGATGTATTTGGCTGGAACTTGTCACTGAATGTATACATGTTCATGTGATAATGACAGAAAGTTACTGATTGATGCTCTGCCACCATTTGTTACTGCAACATATCAAGGTAATATATTTTATTTGCTAGTTTATTCTATTATTAACTTTTATTTTACCCAATCAGATATTGGTCATTTGTTTTTGTTTTTTTGTATATATCTATACTTAAATTTTATATAATATGTCATTGACTCAATTCTAGAAACATGCATATTGTATAGAATTATGTTTCGGCTTTTTTGTGCTTTTCAGTCCCTTGGAATGTATATATTAAATTTTAGCCAGTATTTTATAGATTCTCAGTAGAAATATAAGTTGTATACTATTGAATACCAGAGACTGTGTCATGACATGACTTGTTATTACTATAAACATGTATGTTTTATCATTACAGCACCTTCTGTTGTCATTTATGACAATGCTTGCAATTTGTATACATACTTCTTGAATAGAGATCTATGTTTCATTCAGAAGACTAGATTTTATGTTGATCGTCTTCATTGGAAGAATCACACTGGTAAGTAATAAATAGTAACATGAATGGTAAGATTAATCGTTTTTTCCAGCTTATTCTTCAGTACCAGTAGTATAAATATCAACAGTTTCTTTGCTGTGAAATATTATCAATAAAAATGAATCCATTTTTTTTATTTGCAGGTTGCTCCAGGGCATACAACCTAGATGAGTATTCAGAATGGTGCCATTTGAATAGCCAAGTGGTAGAGCAATCTAATTCCAGAGTGAAGAAATTGATAATCTACTAGTACAGTATGATGGTGTGGCTTTGTATGTTTGTGCACAAATCTTCTCTCAACAAGTCCGTACAGAAAACATTTAGGTCACGTAATGTTTGTTTATATGCAGTAACCCCATATGTTGTTTTCATTAAATATCATTAGATATATTGCTAAATATTATTTTGGAAAGTGTTTGCAGTTCATGTTTTTATTTGTATGAGGGCCCTTGATGTAGTACATGTAATATTAAAGTTACACAAGATTATTTTTAGAATATAAATACCATAGCATGTATTTGATTTTTATCACAGCCAGATAAACAGTCTAGTTTGTATTCTTCCTAATGTTGTATTCATTATTAAGTCAAAAATGGGGAATGCATTCAAAGCTGTATCTCAGGCATACCTTGATCAATTCTCTTCAAATCTTGTATACTTAGTCTGTTACAGGTGTAATGATTTTGTGATTATGTCAAAAATGGCTGACAGGGACTGCGCACTGCAATATCTATTCTTGAATGGGCAAGGTTGTAATAGTTACACTATGTTTGGAAATTAATTACATGTATGCGAACATGATGATTTCACTTGAGTCATAATTATTGTATTCGGACAAATTGAAATTACTACATTTTATATTGCATAATATAATGTATTTTTTTATAATTTTCACATGAAATGATTTAGATCATGAAATTTCAGTTTTTGGGAGTTATTTGCTGCTGTTTAATGTTATAACACTATTAAATCAAGTCAACTGAATGTTTACTTTGAATATTTGAATATATATATTCTAATGTTAATTAAAAGCCATCAGTAAGCATGATTACAAGCCATTGGTGCTTGGAAACATTGTGACTTCACAACAGTAACATATTAATGGATTGTTCTGGTGGTCAGATCTCATAATACTAATTTATTGTAGATAAAAACTAGCCATGATAAACTCATCATATTGTGTTGCTGCAATGTACAATACCTCTGCAATAACTGGATTACACCCTTTGGTACTCATTACCCTTTTGTAAGAGCATTCATCATGTACCAATGTTAATTGTTATTATTAATAAAACTGCTTAAACTGTTGACTTGTGATTATGGCCTCATATTTCAAGACTTTATTTTATGCAAATCTGTAAGTACCTTACAATCATTAAATGCTGCCTGGAAATCAGATACATTTAGCCAATTCATGCTATATAAATGGGTCTTGTAATATAAATTATAGAAATTGTTATTGTTCTGTATGTAAGTCGCTGTGTTTCAGTATGATTTTGTGGCGGCCCTGGCCCACAATGTGCTATGTTTCCTATTTATCAGAGCCGCCACTGTACAAGCAATCTCTTCTTTCATGCTAGACAAACTAAAAATTTAAACATGTTTTCTTTCTCATTTAATTTCAGGAACTGTAACAGCAAAAAACAAACTTGTTAACATAATTAGAAAAATGCAAAATTCCATGAGCTAGTGATTACCATTCCTTAAACAAACCGCCCATAAGTTCATACAACAATCACTGAAAAGAAAATGTTAAATTATTCATAGTTATGACATTCCTTACAGTTCTGGGCTGAACATAACTGTAATTAATCATAGACTCCTCTCCATAATATAAATGTGATGCTTCAATTTCAATTTAGCACCATGCCCATGTAAATCAAACAGACAATTGAATTAAATTGTATCCTTATAGTAGCAATATATAATATATATCGCACAATAAAAATGTGTGTTGGCAACAAATATATTTGTTTGATAGGATAATGTATTACCGTATTAATCACAAAGATAGTTCCCTGTACATCAAGCTATTTCGAAACACTTTATTCACACTTTCTGTGAAAAGAGGCCAAAGTGTGAAAATAGAGTGCAAAGTAGTGGAAAAGTGGTGCAAAGTGCGAATCTGAAGGGCAAAGTTAAGGAAAAGTGTTGCAAAGTGTGAAACTAAAGTGCATAGTTGTGGAAAAGTAGTGCAAAGTGTGAAAATAGAGTGCAAAGTGTGGAAAAGAGGTGTAAAATTCTCAAAATAAAAATAACATACAGGGACTTAAGTGATTAATGGCCTTGTTGAATAGCTCGAGAAAATCGACATTATATAAGCATTATTTACAAATAAAACTAATAACCATCCCCTGATAATAATGATGAAATACACTATTTGATAATTAATTATGATGAAGTAGTCATATAACACCAATTATTATTCATTATTATTACTAAAAATAACCCTTATATCGTGTATAAATTTCGGTAGTATAAGAACCTTCTTTAGATAATAATAAGGAAATATCATATTTCATTGTTATTATTATTATTAATTATGACACGAATAGCTTCAAGAAGTAATCATCTAACACCGCCAACTATTAATAATTATTATTACAAAAAGTAAGAACCTTTGTATGTGTATGAATTTCGGTAGTATAAGAACCTTCTTTAGATAATAATAAGGAAATATCATATTTCATTATTAATTATGATGATACGAATAGCTTCAAGAAGTAGTCATCTAACACCACCAATTATTAATAATTATTATTACAAAAAGTAAGAACCTTTGTATGTGTATGAATTTCGGTAGTATAAGAACCTTCTTTAGATAATGATAAGGAAATATATTTCATTATTATTATTAATTATGATGATACGAATAGCTTCAAGAAGTATTCATCTAACACCGCCAATTATAAATAATTATTATTACAAAAAGTAAGAACCTTTGTATGTGTATGAATTTCGGTAGTATAAGAACCTTCTTTAGATAATAATAAGGAAATATCATATTTCATTATTAATTATGATGATACGAATAGCTTCAAGAAGTAGTCATCTAACACGACCAATTATTAATAATTATTATTATTACAAAAAGTAAGAACCATGTATGTGTATGAATTTCGGTAGTATAAGAACCTGCTTATATTTGATAATATAAGAGGACACATAGAATCGAAGACCGAATGACGATGCCGTAAGTACGACATATGGAAATGTTTTTGTCGACATATATCAGCAGTCTCTGTGCGGTTTTCTCGGGGTGATTAAATTTTACGCGACATAATCATGATAACCAAACTTGCTCGCCCGAATGAAAATCTGAGAAAATTACTAAATTTCACTGAAATCACTTGGTACGTGCACATTCGGATTGTCGATACGTTATATCTTCTCTACTATACGTGTTAAATTCAAATGACCATCACATTGACCTAAAACAACTTGAATAACTTTTCTTCTTTTTCTTATAAATGCATCTCAAAGATCGTAAGTAAACATTTATTGGTAGAGTGTACAATGAGAGTCTTGTAATGTTGATATCTAGTCCACACAGAATTAATTGGTTGGGGCCGCTTTTCATTGAGTATAATATTACACATCGATAGAACGCAGTTTTCATTTTTTATCGAAATAATAATATAGTAATTGCCAGAAGCATCTCACAATACGCATTCTTAACATTGAAAGCAATGTTCACGCGATCCCCGACAGATGGAAACATAATACAAATCTAACAAATTTCACAATTGTAACGTGGGCATATTACAATTTTGTGCAATGCAAAAAACATAACTCCTACATTTACTACCAGACAATTAATCTCATCTAAAGCAAACCTGTAGCGTAAAATTATCTAAAATGTTCGTTAGAATATTTCACTGATTATTATTATAATACACATTTTAATTTAATTTTAATTTAGATAAAACATATAATATCAATGCGCTTTACATAAACTAGTTATGAAATACATTATTCAGAAAAATAAGATTACATTAAAACCAGATAAAAACACACTATATGGTAAAGATAACATTTTTAGTTGAGAAAAGCAGACAAATTAGGTGCAAGGCAAAAGGATCTGGGAAGTGCGTTAGAGCTATGGTGCAGCAACCGAAAATGCCCTCTTTCCGTAATACTCTTGTTTATAACGGGGTTCAAATAACCGTATAGTGGATGAAGAACGAGTTTGTCTAACTGGAAATGAAATAGTAATGAAGGCGGATAGATAAGGTGGAGCTATAAAATGATGCGTGACAACCACCAATATTATACATGATTTGTTCGTACACGAACATAATTGATGCAATATTTTCATCATGACAACGAGCTCAACAAACTTTATCTTCATGTAGTTCGGTGACTATACATTTTTGATTAACAATACCAACTAAAAAAAAAAATCTGGTCATAAGTTTTAAGAATAAAGTATCTGAAAGTTTATATAGCTTAGGTAAATAGTTTACAGTAAGAGGAATAATACATAGATTAACAAATATACCCAAAAACTAGTGTACGTGGTCGCATACTATAATTTATCCTTGATTTTAACGAGCTAATCAATTTAGTTTAAGGTAGAAGCCTACTCATGATTTCAATTACACAGAATTTATTTATTTTCCAATAAAATGTACTTTCGAGCAATATAAAGGATATTGACTGAAAAAGTTGGGGCCACCAGCTTAATTTTCGAGGAAATTATGATTGTATTATTTTTATGGATAGTGGCCATCTTGTCAAAATTCTAGTGCCTTTACCTGAGGTTCCTAAGACAGAGATGATATGTCATATTTTATACTGTAGGCTGTAAACGATGAAGTACTTTTTGGTGTTCTCAATTATTTCGAAAATCTGGGTTTTAAAAAGTGGCAAAAACACAATAATTCTTTAACATTGTGCTCTATGTAATTTCTCAAAATACGTCACTGTTTCACACGAAAGAATGCTTATTTCCCGGTTCCATGCGATTTATGACCAACTTTCTCAACAATTTTTACATTAAGTCGATTTTATATGTAGCAGATGATTTATAACAGTTTTATATTATTCATTTGTCAATGATGCATCTGTATATGTGATGTACACGACCGTGTAGTTTCTTTGAGGCAGAAACTTACTCACATTTTTGTAGAGCAGGTATTAAATTGCATAACAATGTTGATTTGTGTATTAATGCAATAGGAGTTACCACAAAACGACTGATGATGTATTTTAACAATTTATGAATTCACTTTGGTTTGTCATAGACAAAAAGTGAATCTTATCTTTTTTTGTAAACCATATTTTTGGAATAGTTCTTGACAACGATCAAGATACATTATATTTTCACCAGCCAACACTGTACATCGTCCCCTAGCATGGCTTCGTTGACCCATTTTCACGAATAGACGGTGACAGTTGTCTGAAACTATTTGTAAAGGCGTTCTCCGACACTGACAAAATGGCGGGCATGTTTATGTTAATAGCCCTGAACGAACAATCCAAGACATTCGCTGCCAACTCAACGAGCTCCAATACTGATTTCAGTACACATGCAGTAGTGGGGGTATATGTTCAGAGATATTTCACATTAAAAAAATAGTTGCATTATACCGTTCATAATGTAAAATGAAGCAGGGCATAAATGGTATTTTGTTGTTAACTACAAAATGATGAGCCACCTTAAAATCATCGACCCACAACATAAACTTCTACAATTTATAACACACATACTCCGAAGCACACACCTTCTTTCATAATCCTGGTTAACCTTTTCAATGCAAAATGTTATAATGTAGGTGTGTTTGAAGACTGGATTTTAGGTTTCCACAGCTGTTAGAGGGGAAGTCATGGCAAACAACATAATGCTTCTAGAAAAAAGAACTCCACAATGTAGGAGAAAGCAAATTTACAGTTTCATTATATCACTTTTCAGTCTCTTGATATTAAACTTTTAATCAGTATTATGTAGTCCACCATCTTGATTCTCCAGCAAAGAGTTGTGGGTAAAGTGTGACATCATATTCACTGTTGTGAAAATTGAGAGATACTGAGTCAAATTAGTTTAAATTTTGGTGTGCATATTACTCATGTATATAAATATAATAATGGAAATACACAAAAAAACTGTATAACCTACTTGGATCAATGAATTGTGAACAATAAACACAAAAATGAATATTTTCAGTTAGTTGTCATGACAACATGTATTTTATATGCGTGTTCGTCACCGGTACATGTAAGCTACCAGGCTATAAACTATAAGCCAATTTGAAGTTCAACTTTTTTATCAATTTCTCACAACAGTGGATATGATGTCATAATTTATGCATAATCCTTTGCGGTGGACCACTTAAATTAATGAAAAGTTAAATATCTAGAAAATGAAAAATTATAAAAAAAAACGCAACTAGCATTATTTTGTTAGCATAGACATCTCCTATTAAATGGAATTTTTTCATGTTTATGCCGGAAGAGCATGCAGAGAAACAAAGAATTTATCATTTTACCCGGTCTCTGGATTAACACACTGCTTTATGTGCCTTCTTCAGTGTAATCAAACACATTCACACCTTTTGTGTTCCTAATTTGTTCTTTATTTGTACTCCAACCCATATAAAGTATGACAATTCATAAAATATAAAACAACATGTATAATACAATCAACTCCAAAAATGTAACCACTTCAAAAGCAGGATTATTTAACTCAAAGAACCAACGTCAAACTTACAAAATATCATGAAGTTAGGGCTGACTATTTGTCCATTAGTCCAAATGATGAGTGTTGAATTTAAATAAAAACAGTGTAAAATCTGTTATCACAGAGTAATGTAAATCAGTATTTAATGTGCACATCTTATCAGAACAGAATGACCATCACACATAACACATTAGAAGATATCACTTAAAAACTACAAAAACAAATGAGTTGTATAAAATTCCAAAATAGTACAAAAAAAAAGATATTAGAAGCACATTATCAATACGACATATAAACCAAATATTTTATTTATTTATTGTATACTGAATCATTATTTAGCCAATTTTTTTGATAAAATTTTGGTAGAAATTATGATTTATACTATATATATATTGAGTTACTGAACTGTGCAATTCACAATTCTTGGAGAGTATATTATTATGGTTTATTTCATATCAGTAGTTGCTTTCTTTTTAATCTAAGTAGCATCTTTAAAGACATACTGTAATACTTTATTGACATATTAAATATAGAGTACACAATGGAGTTCTTATCATTAGTAGTATGGCATCTGATATATTTTGTTTTGGCTAGGGACTAATTGCTTAATAAAAGAATAACAGTCAACTCAAATTTGGTCTGTTGATTCCAATAATAGGAACAAGCAGCCTGTCGGCTGAGATAGCTCTGCTGTTGACAATGCACATTTCAATTAAAGAACTGAAGATATCATTAGAAAATGGAAAATATGTATAGTATTAAAGCAATCGATTCGGACTTGCTTTTTTCTACAAGAATTCAAAAATATCACTTTACCAAAAATTACAAAAATATTCATCAAAATTGGAGAATCAAAGTTATCAGCATGAAATGAACAAATATGACAGCAGTCCACATGTAGTACCTATATGTATAATATCAAAGCAATCAGACATGCAGTTTTTAACAAGAAGTCACAAAAACATGGCAAAATGGAAATGGCAAAAAAATACTTCAAAGAAAAAAATCATAGAATTCCTTATACAAAAAAAAAATTGAAATACAGAAGTAAAAAAAAGTATATTATATTATATATTATTTACAAAAAATGTGCCCTCTATTCAAGGCACTTTATGAAGTTGAATCTTTTTGTTTGCAGATAGTCTGTAAATTCTTCTGCCTTCTTTTTGTAATTTGTAGAGAAATACTGAAATAAAAAAAAAGGTTTATTCAGTTTTGAATATTAGTATACATATGTTATAGCGTACAGTTAATATTGTGGTATTGCAGAGGGTACATATGTTTAAACAAAAGTCTATAATTTTTTATCTATAATTTTTTTATCTCTTCCAGGAACAGCATCCGCATCGCAACCAAGACAGTTCACACTTTGATGTGGATACAATGTATCTAACCATGTTGATTGCACCTAGGAGATTTTACCACTGTGACACTAAGTGAAATTTGTTTTGTCTGAGGAGACTTATTGTCGATTAACCTAGATTAAAACATACTAAGAATATTTGTAATAGCCATTTATATGGTTAATTATCACATAATTCCAAGAACCTTATATTTGGTACATTATATGGTACCTTAAGAACCTTGATATTAAAATATGAAATAGGACAGTAATATTATTAATATTATAGATTGTATATGGAACTATTAAATTTATATGTGGGTTTACAAAACTAAAATATGTTTTAAATTGAATTAATAAGCATAGAATTCCAAGAACCTTATATTTGGTACAATAAATGGTACCTCAAGAACCTTGATATTAAAATATGAAATATGACAGTAATATTATTAATATTTTAGAATGCATATGGAACTATTAAATTGATATGTAGGTTTACAAAACAAAAATATTATTTAAATTGAATTAATGAGAACAGAATTCCAAGAACCTTATATTTGGGACAATATATGGCACCTTAAGAACCTTGGTATTAAAATATGAAATATGACAGTAATATTATTAATATTATAGATTGTGTATATGGAACTATTAAATTGATATGTGGGATTACAAAACTAAAATATTACTTAAATTGAATTAATAAGCATATAATTCCAAGAACCTTATATTTGGTACAATATATGGTACCTTAAGAACCTTCATTTTGAAATATGAAATATGACAGTAATATTATTAATATTATAGATTGTATATGGAACTATTAAATTGATATGTGGGGTTACAAAACAAAAATATTATTTAAATTGAATTAATGAGAACAGAATTCCAAGAACCTTATATTTGGGACAATATATGGCACCTTAATAACCTTGATATTAAAATATGAAATAGGACAGTAATATTATTAATATTATAGATTGTATATGGAACTATTAAATTTATATGTGGGTTTACAAAACTAAAATATGTTTTAAATTGAATTAATAAGCATAGAATTCCAAGAACCTTATATTTGGTACAATAAATGGTACCTCAAGAACCTTGATATTAAAATATGAAATATGACAGTAATATTATTAATATTTTAGAATGCATATGGAACTATTAAATTGATATGTAGGTTTACAAAACAAAAATATTATTTAAATTGAATTAATGAGAACAGAATTCCAAGAACCTTATATTTGGGACAATATATGGCACCTTAAGAACCTTGGTATTAAAATATGAAATATGACAGTAATATTATTAATATTATAGATTGTGTATATGGAACTATTAAATTGATATGTGGGGTTACAAAACTAAAATATTACTTAAATTGAATTAATAAGCATATACTTCCAAGAACCTTATATTTGGTACAATATATGGTACCTTAAGAACCTTCATTTTGAAATATGAAATATGACAGTAATATTATTAATATTATAGATTGTATATGGAACTATTAAATTGATATGTGGGGTTACAAAACAAAAATATTATTTAAATTGAATTAATGAGAACAGAATTCCAAGAACCTTATATTTGGGACAATATATGGCACCTTAATAACCTTGGTATTAAAATATGAAATATGACAGTAATATTATTAATATTATAGATTGTAGATGGAACTATTATATTGATATGTGGGGTTAAAAAACTAAAATATTATTTAAATTGAATTAATAAGCATAGAATTCCAAGAACCTTATATTTGGTACAATATATGGTACCTTAAGAACCTTCATTTTGAAATATGATAGTAATATTATTAAAATTATAGATTTATATGGAACTATTAAATTGATATGCATGACTATTAAAACGCCTCATAAACACCTGGGCATTGAGGGCAGCTTGGATATAAATGGGTTTGAGATAGAGGGCGTTTGTTCAATCAATTATCTTGGCGTGTCCATTGACCAGCACCTCAACTGGAAACCTCACATTGAAAAAGTAAAAAAAATAATTGCCCACAAAGTTGGTATTATCTCCCAGATCAGACATTATGTGCCCAAATCAGTTTTACTTTTGTTATACAATTCCCTGATTCTCCCGCATATTAGTTATTGTTTAGAAGTATGGGGAAACGCCTATCATACACTATTAGAGCCTATCCTCCTTTTGCAAAAGAAAGTTGTACGGCTTATCTCATTTGCTGTTTACAATGCACATACTGCCCCTCTATTTAAAAAACTGGGCATACTTGATATTCACAAGTTGTGTAAATTTAAGATATGTCTGTTCATTTATGATCTGAAAAGCAACCGCTATGCCCATACTATCAATGACTATCTCTCCCCTCTACCTCATTTATATCCAACACGACTTGCGTCAGGTAATAACTACTATGTCCCCAGGATGAATCTTTCACTTTCCCAACATACTTTAAAATATACAGCCGTAAAACATTGGAATTCTCTACCTGAGCCAATCAAACAAATTACTAATAGAATAACTTTCAAAAGTTCCCTAAAACAACATATACTGAACACCGTACTTTAATATTTAAATACTAGCTTTATCATATGTATGATACAAATATTATTTGCAGCTAAACTTTATTTGTACTTGCCCACGATTGTTCCACTAATAATATGATGTGCAGAGTAGCGCATTAACAGCTCCATTTTTTTTTCTATATTTTTTTTCTTTCATTTTTTTTTTATTATTATTATTTTACTTATTTATATTTGGTACAATATATGGTACCTTAAGAACCTTCATTTTTAAATATGAAATATGACAATAATATTATTGATATTATAGATTGTATATGGAACTATTAAATTGATATGTGGGGTTACAAAACTAAAATATGATTTAAATTGAATTAATAAGCACAGAATTCCAAGAACCTTATATTTGGGACAATATATGGCACCTTAAGAACCTTGGTATTAAAATATGAAATATGACAGTAATATTATTAATATTATAGATTGTGTATATGGAACTATTAAATTGATATGTGGGGTTACAAAACTAAAATATTACTTAAATTGAATTAATAAGCATATAATTCCAAGAACCTTATATTTGGTACAATATATGGTACCTTAAGAACCTTTATTTTGAAATATTAAATATGACAATAATATTATTAATAATATAGATTGTATACGGAACTATTAAACAGATATGTGGGGTTACAAAACTAAAATATTATTTAAATTGAATTAATAAGCATATAATTCCAAGAACCTTATATTTGGTACAATATATGGTATCTTAAGAACCTTGATATTAAAGTATGAAATATGACAGTAATATTATTAATATTATAGATTGTAGATGGAACTATTATATTGATATGTGGGGTTAAAAAACTAAAATATTATTTAAATTGAATTAATAAGCATAGAATGCCAAGAACCTTATATTTGGTACAATATATGGTACCTTAAGAACCTTCATTTTTAAATATGAAATATGACAATAATATTATTGATATTATAGATTGTATATGGAACTATTAAATTGATATGTGGGGTTACAAAACTAAAATATGATTTAAATTGAATTAATAAGCATATAATTCCAAGAACCTTATATTTGGTACAATATATGGTACCTTAAGAACCTTCATTTTGAAATATGATAGTAATATTATTAATATTATAGATTTATATGGAACTATTAAATTGATATGTGGGGTTACAAAACAAAAATATTATTTAAATTGAATTAACGAGCACATAATCCCAAGAACCTTATATTTGGTACAATATATGGTACCTTAAGAACCTTGATATTAAAATATGAAATATGACAGTAATATTATTAATATTATAGATTGTATATGGAACTATTACATTGATATGTAGGTTTACAAAACAAAAATATTATTTAAATTGAATTAATGAGAACAGAATTCCAAGAACCTTATATTTGGGACAATATATGGCACCTTAATAACCTTGGTATTAAAATATGAAATATGACAGTAATATTATTAATATTATAGATTGTGTATATGGAACTATTAAATTGATATGTGGGGTTACAAAACTAAAATATTACTTAAATTGAATTAATAAGCATATAATTCCAAGAACCTTATATTTGGTACAATATATGGTACCTTAAGAACCTTCATTTTGAAATATGATAGTAATATTATTAATATTATAGATTTATATGGAACTATTAAATTGATATGTGGGGTTACAAAACAAAAATATTATTTAAATTGAATTAACGAGCACATAATCCCAAGAACCTTATATTTGGTACAATATATGGTACCTTAAGAACCTTGATATTAAAATATGAAATATGACAGTAATATTATTAATATTATAGATTGTATATGGAACTATTACATTGATATGTAGGTTTACAAAACAAAAATATTATTTAAATTGAATTAATGAGAACAGAATTCCAAGAACCTTATATTTGGGACAATATATGGCACCTTAATAACCTTGGTATTAAAATATGAAATATGACAGTAATATTATTAATATTATAGATTGTGTATATGGAACTATTAAATTGATATGTGGGGTTACAAAACTAAAATATTACTTAAATTGAATTAATAAGCATATAATTCCAAGAACCTTATATTTGGTATAATATATGGTACCTTAAGAACCTTGATATTAAAATATGAAATATGACAGTAATATTATTAATATTATAGATTGTAGATGGAACTATTATATTGATATGTGGGGTTAAAAAACTAAAATATTATTTAAATTGAATTAATAAGCATAGAATTCCAAGAACCTTATATTTGGTACAATATATGGTACCTTAAGAACCTTCATTTTGAAATATGATAGTAATATTATTAATATTATAGATTGTAGATGGAACTATTATATTGATATGTGGGGTTACAAAACAAAAATATTATTTAAATTGAATTAATAAGCATAGAATTCCAAGAACCTTATATTTGGGACAATATATGGCACCTTAAGTACCTTGGTATTAAAATATGAAATATGACAATAATATTATTGATATTATAGATTTTATATGGAACTATTAAATTGATATGTGGGGTTACAAAACTAAAATATTATTTAAATTGAATCAATAAGCATAGAATTCCAAGAACCATATATTTGATACAATATATGGCACCTTAAGTACCTTGGTATTAAAATATGAAATATGACAATAATATTATTGATATTATAGATTTTATATGGAACTATTAAATTGATATGTGGGGTTACAAAACTAAAATATTATTTAAATTGAATCAATAAGCATAGAATTCCAAGAACCATATATTTGATACAATATATGGTACTTTAAGAACCTTGATATTAAAATATGAAATTAGAGAATAATATTATTAATATTATAGATTGTATATAGATCTACGGAGTTGATATATGATCTTATGAGTAAATATGAATCAATACCAGGCTTTTGATCGCGGAAACATAGAACCTTGATGCGTCAAGAACCTTTTGAAGAAAAAACACCAAAGGGCAGTCAGTGACCTTTAGTTGGCAATCATATAAAGAGATATTTCTCTAATGAACGTGATTTACCTGATGGATTTAGTCAGATATTCATCAAAACCTAAATAGCGATGGTAAAAATCACATTACATTGCACTATTTTCATTCTCGCTACGATTCTGGTACGAAAACAGTGAAGTGAGCATGCGTGAGATGAATTTTGAGCGTGCTAGGCAGCCAGTTCGTAGTGTCAGCCAATCAGAGCGAGGTTCTTATATGCGGTTCTTACCCGTATTCCGGTAAAAATTATACCTCAATACTTGAAAAGTGAAGTCTTCAGGTACAAAGGTTAACTAACACGCTAGTTCCTGCTTTCACCACAGAGGGCGCGGCAAAAACGTCCAGTTTAGGTGATTTCGCGGTTACAGAGGATTTCGCTCCGTTTCGCTATTTTTTTTATTTAATTTTAAATTTAAATCGCCTAGACTGTGCCAGTCTACCAATTAACCTATGGTATAACTCTGAATCGTAGTTTGTAAAGGAACCAGTTACGGGTCCAGTTGGTACATGGGTCTTCTCCACAGGCACCATCAGATCCAATCGCCAAAGGGTGTTTACATTTTTGCCTCGCACAGCCATAGCAAACAAATAAACCCCAATACTCCTTCGGACCTTCACAGGCACGAAATTTCTCGTTCTTGAAGGCTGAAACAAGAATTGTATACAGTGTTATTTTATTTAGAACACATTTCTTTATTACTCAATGATGTGCACTGTATCTTAAAGCGCGGTGGTCGTCGCGCAGCGCGTGTCCGAATTTCATGTAAATAAACAATGTATTTTACACGCGTTGTATACGTCGCTATGAGTCCCATATCGAACAGGACGCGGCACGACGACCATCGCCCTTTAAAGAAAAAGTCAAGCCAAACAACATGATGTTCCCTAAAGAAAGAACTCCACAAATGGAGGAGAATAAAATTTGCAGTTTTTCATATCACTTTTCATTCTCTAGAAATTAAACCTTTCATCAGTATTACGTAGTCCACCATCTTAATTCTCCAGCAAAGGGTTGTGGGTAAGTGTGACATCATATCCACTGTTAAAAAAATGCCTTCATCTATAACGAGAGAAAAACTCATGCGAATTAGTTGGAATTTCCGGTGTGCATCAGCATATTACTCATGTATATAATTATAACAATGGAAATACATAAAGTGAAGATATTTCCAAAAACGTGAAAAAAAATAAGATGACACAGATTTGTCCCCATCTTGTGGTCAACAGGTTATATAACCTACTCACAACGATAAATTGTATACTAAAAAGGAAATTTGGTAGAAAAACACAAAAATGAATATTTTCAGTTCTGTTGCCATGACAACTATTGTATATGCATGTTTGGTATATGTATGCTAACATTTTCTAAACTTTCAACCAAATTCAATTTTATCCATAATCCTTTGCTGAAAAAACAAGATTGTGTACAATATAAATTGATGAAAAGTTTAATATCTAGAGGGTGAAAAGTGATATAAAAACTGTAAATTGCATGTTCTTACATTTGCCAATTTTTTTCATCTCAGAGTATTCTGTTGTCAGCCTTAATTTATAGTTGAGGTTTGCGGATATATGTTGTATTACTGTTTTAATTATTCAGACGATCTGCATGAACATTGATGTAGGAATCCCCATGGCATACACGTGATAATATACTAAATGCAATATTTTCCATATGGGGACAGCCATCTTGAAAATGAAGAGACAATTGGGGCAGGGTTTTCAGACTTCTACAAATCAGGAAAAAATACTCTCACACCCAACAATACATAAATTGTCGGTTTTTTTTTTGTTTTGTTTTTTTTTGGTTTTTTTGCATGTAAAATCCCTTGCATACGAACACTTCATTACGCAAAGAATCTAGAACACTTTCCCGAGGTATTTATAATTTATCATTCATCATAAGGAGCCAATCAGCGACAGTCTCCTCCGATAATTTCGGTTTCAAATACCCTGGGAACGTGTTTTAGGTTCTTCATGTAATGAGGTTACCCATAAAAAATAGGTTGTAGAAAGTGTTTGGTAATATTGTGTACCTGTATAATAAATATGGTTCTGAGTACCATAAACCTGAATCTTTAACAATACTGAACAGGGTGAAAAGAGTACAGTTTATTTTGTACGTCATATATTCACCCTTGACCTTAATACCTGCCGTAGTACCAACTTTTTTTGAGCATAACCTTCTGCACCTTTATCATTGTAGAAATAA
This sequence comes from Saccoglossus kowalevskii, assembly GCF_978046115.1. Classification (NCBI taxonomy): domain Eukaryota; kingdom Metazoa; phylum Hemichordata; class Enteropneusta; family Harrimaniidae; genus Saccoglossus; species Saccoglossus kowalevskii. The sequence goes on from NC_140648.1 coordinate 13,008,290, forward strand.
TGTGTTACCAAATCTGTGTCGTAAAGCCAAAAATTTTAACAATTTGTGTATTCCCCAAAACATGAATATTTTACTTTTTTAATTTTAAAAGTTGGCATCGGATAGTACAGTACATATTAGAATATAAACACTTTTAGTTGATGAGCACTAAGATGATTTTTTTGTTCAAAAATGTTTCAACCAACATTACGTTTGTTCTTCCAACATCATTTATCAAAGATTCTTGGATTGAAAGTTGGAACGAAAACAAGTCATGATGACGAAAACATCAACAATTTAACATACCATCCACTATTTATCAGGCATGCATTGACTGATTTTGGTATATGGTGCATATCATTTTGTTTTATGAATTAATTAAAAATGGCCAACTGAATTTCATCAAAATGCACAACTTAATTGACACATTTACTGTTTCGCTCATCACTTTGAAAAAGTGCCAATATAAACCGTGACAGTTTTCAATGGGGTAATATTTAAGTTATTTATGGATTTAGATGCACTTTAAATGATTAGCGGCCATTTTCATCATGCCATGGCCGATGACATGAACATTACACATAATGACTCACTAATGCTCAGTTTGTTTTATGAATTGATTCATGATGGCATACTGGTGACTATGTTTTTGTGCATTTACTGTTTGATGACTTAAGTGCAACTCGCTGCCAGCACATGCTCAATTGTAACTCAATTTCAGAATGAGTTTCTGCAAGCCACCACCTTCACCTCTTTCGTTGTATTATGACTGAATGGTGTCCCAGAGCCCCTGAGTTTGCATATCGATCATTTGTGCCCCTCAACCTGCATCCAGACCGGTAAGTGCTTGTGTTTCATGAACCACAGCAGGAATTTGTGAACAGTATTCTCAGGGAATGAAAGCAATTCAAAGTTTTAAACATGGTTAAGCTACAGGTTTCGATGCCATTTACGCTGAGATATTAAAAGCAGATATAGTCACTGCCACAAATTCCCTTACCAAACTTTTTCACTGTATTTGGACCAAAAATGAAATTCCGGATGATTGGCGTAAAGGGCTCATCGTAAAACTTCTAAAGAAGGGTGATTTGGCAAACTGTGACAATTGGCGGGGAATTACTCTCCTATCAATTCCAAGCAAAGTCTTCTGCAAAATCCTTCTCAATAGAATGGAAACAGCCATTGATGCAAAGCTCAGACCAGAACAGGCCGGTTTCAGATGCGGAAAGGGGTGCATTGATCAAATTTGTGAACTACAAAACATCATGGAACAATGTTTGGAATGGAATGCATCACTCTTTTCAAATTTCATTGACTTCGATAGTGTACATCGAGACAGCCTGTGGAGGATATTAGAAGCCTATGGAATTCACCCAAAACTCACCCAACTAATCAAGACATGTTATGTAGACTTTGAGTGCAGCATCATCCTAGACAACGCTCTTTCAGACTGGTTCAAAGTTGAGTCAGGAGTACGACAAGAATACATACTCTCACCCATGCTCTTCCTTATTACCCTTGACTGGGTAATGAGAAACACAACTGTCGGTAAAGCAAGAGGAATACAATGGTCCATGTTTTCCAAACTTGACAATCTGGATTTTGCCGACGATATAGCTCTGCTTTCATCAAGACTAGATCATATGCAAGAAAAGACCAACAGGCTCTCTAGGTTTGCAGCACAAACAGGACTGTCAATCAATGAGAAAAAGGCACAGCTATTGAAAATCAACACAACAAACCAAACCCCATTCAAAATTCAGGGTAAGGCCATCAATGAAGTTGATGACTTCACTTACCTGGGCAGTAATGTAAGCAAAAAGGACAGCACAAGTAAAGACATCAAATCAAGAATAGCCAAAGCCAGGAATGCCTTCATAAAACTAAATCCAATTTGGAAATCCAACCAATACAGTCAGAAGCTTAAAATCAAGCTATACAATAGCAATGTGAAATCTTGCCTTCTCTATGCATCCAAATGTTGGCGTGTAACAAACTCCGACATGATCAAGTTATCATCTTTCCACAATAGTTGCCTTAGGAGAATTTGCAAAATATTCTGGCCAGTGATCATATCCAATGATAATTTCTTTAGTCAAACACATTCTTAGGACATTATTATTATTGAAATTAAGAGCCGAAGACTGGGATGGTTGGGCCATGTTCTTAGAATGCCACAAGACTCAATCCCCAAAACAGCACTTCGCTGGACACCACAGGGTCAATGAAACGGAGAGAGGCCAAACACCACATGGAGAAGAACCATTACCACAGAACTTGCCCAAGCAAACTTGGCCTGGAGTAGTGCAGAAATGGTGGCCATGGATAGACAGGAATGGAAGAACCTGATTGCAGCCTTATGTCCCGGTGTGGGATGAGAAGGATCAAAAAAAATGTCGAACTTGAGTTTCTGAATAGGTCAGTCGTGCAGTGTTGCATGGGTCAATAGACTCTCCACAGTAGAGAACTTTCCAACCATACTCATAAGTGTTGTTGTGCACATTGCATGATCTTGTCACAACATTTGTACAGAAAAAAAAAATTCATACATTGGGTTATCCTTTCGTTGATAACAAAACCCACCAATTGCAGAAATGTCAGTAAGTACTGAAGTTTTTTGGCCAAGACCTTCTCTGATATATGACTGAGAAGCGTCGTCTATATAAACATCAGTGGCACTGGCCGAACAAACATACCCTGAATTGGTATGCAGATATGTGTATATGTGAGTATGCATCCTTAATATTTTTTCAGAAGTGAGGAATCAGCCACTAAACGCCTCTGATGCTTTGAGAACAAAATTATTCTTGGAAATTTCTTATGAAACTTTTGTGTAAAGGATTGGTCATTTTGAATCAAACATGACAAATAAAGACGTGTATTAGCAACTAATCATGAATAACATGACTGGAAAAAAACGCTGTCTTCGTTTTTGTTTTTAGAAAGAAATAGATGATTAGATAAAACGTGCATGCATATACTATTTTGTAATTCACCACTTTTGAAATAAATCATTCCAGGAAGTTCTCGAAATGATGTCAAATGAACGAATTAACACCCTCAACATTATTACAATGCAAACTTATTATTATTTTTATAAATACCTTTCCGTATGACATAATCATCACATAATAACACTTTAAAATAGGTCCTACGAGTAGCATCAAATCGTCTTGGATCACCAAATGGGTCCTTATCAACTGAGAAGGCTGTTATCCAGCATGTCTGACTGTTTTGCGAGACAGCTATAGAAATCCAGTTTGCAGGTTTAATTCTTTTGAAGCCTGCACAAGTAATACAAATAAATGCATGTTGTCAATACATGATAAAACTTAATACATAATCCGGCAAAATCTTGCTGAAAAATTCATCGTAAATCGGTAGAACTTAAGCAACGTGCATGATGTCGTCAGTGGTGATGTGAATAAATAATGTTCAGTGCCACAACACTATATTTAACTCGTTTGCAATATTCAATTGAGTTTTATGGTATCAAATCCATCCAATCTATACTAATACACAATTATTCTTTCACAAAATGAAACAGGAAGCTAAGTCTTTCACTTTCACATTCGATTATATTGACTATGTACTTTCCATTAACATTTAAATTTAGTAATTATGATCCAATGGTACGTCTAACTGAAATTATGTTAAAGAAGAATACCTTCCCTCTGTCTCTTACTGTGCCTTAATGATTGTTTATTATCTCCTGCCAAATATTTTCTCTGGAGATGTCTTAAAACAAAAACTGTGACTGTGACCTGGGATGGGTGTGTGTATTAATGAGATATTCAAACGTCGTGCAATCTAGGTATAACACATTAATAGGCATATTTCTGAAGATAATGGATTAAATATATTTAGAATTATATTCCTGGTATTTCTATCAAAGCAGTACAACATCACTTACACAATTGGTATCTTATGATATACTTACCATAAGCATTTACATTACATGTATTTGTTTGCCATTCAATTATATCGTCATCTCCCTTTTCTTTAATATCTTGTGTGATCTTTGTAACATGTTTCTGATCAATGTCTACCAAAACCCAAGCGTCCTTATAAGAGCAGTTGGTTATTAGAATGTCGGAAACCTTTGGTCCGAAGAATTGAACTAATGAATTAGAAACAATATCCAACTGCAGTTAATTATTAGAAGCTTGATTTGTTATGTAATAAATCTGCTCAACAGTCGAATTTTGTTTTTAAATAATACGTTATCTGATGTTGGTAATATGTCAAGGTGTAGTGAAGAGTATGTGATGATTTAAACTTAAGACTAAGAAATCTGCTTCATACTTTGATCTGTGCCCTAATTATTTTCATTTTAGTATCGTCAATATTCCACCACAGTATAAGGTAATTTTCCAGCTCATTTACTATGCTCTGGCCTGTGGTACATATGCAAGCTAATTAAATAAACATCTTCTTTCGTCAAACTATTAAAGCAAAGGAGAGAACGATAGAGAACGACTGGCCTTAACTTTCAAAACGTATTTTGGCAGATATGAGCTTGAGGTTAAATACAATATCGCTGTTAATGTCAATGTCAATTATCTGACGTAGAATCAGGTTCATATAGAATGATACTTGGCGGATACCACAAGTGGAGCAGGAAACACACCGCCATTATTTCATGCAGTCCATATATCGTTTTTTTTACTGATTTGACTATGTAGTGTTGTATGCGGTTAGTTACTTTGTTTTTATGACCTTGAATGATAGTCTCTGTTTACATACACAAATGTTACACCCATAATTCAGTAGAGCTAAAAATTTGGAATCGAAAGTTTGCTGACAATCTCCACCTGTGATTATATTTTGTTGCATCAAACAAACACTTTTATTATGTTTACAAGATTATGTAACTATAAAAAAAGACAGAAAGAAAAACTATTTAATTGCTAGGCATGAATTAAAGGCATTAATCACCAAACTCCCTTTGTGTAAACTTTTTCATAATTATATGACATACTATGAACCATTATTTGAGCTAAAATGGTGGCTTACCTACGCGCAAGAGACAAAACCACCCAATAATCAGCATCAGTACCAGTACCAGTAACAGTAACAGCATTGTCGGTATCAGCATGATGTTCATCTCTGTATACAAACAAGAAAATGTATTATTTTTGAAAACATTCATTAAAACAGAATGTGGAAGTTACATATTAGATCCAGTTGTGTAATTGCAGAATAGTCGCATTTATGTTGTTAACATTATGGTATTCAAATTATGACAACAAATATTACTTTAAACCATCATAACTTGATAGCTATATTCATAGTTTTACAAGTTTAACTAGAACTGTACAATGTCATATGGCTAAATGAAATTACAGTGTCAACAATATACCGAAGATTTTCAAAATACGCAATGATGTACATTTTAAGGGCTACAATTTTAATTTGAAAATGTTGCCTTGCGTGCAGCATTAACAAAAAAGTGACCATTCAGTTTTGCTGAAAAACTATTAATGTCAAGCATGCAATTCTAGGCAAGGTTTGGTTGCAGGAAACATCCTATTAAAGAAATCGTTCGTTCAAATGGAGTACGTTTACTGTCCCCTACGCACTTTGATTTTTAACTCATATGTATCAGTTGAGTACCAGCCTGGATATATTTGTGAGATACGAGTGCAAATGATCTTTATTCAGCTTGACTGGAATGCCCTGGAATCAATGTATTAATGGCCTGATTATTAAAGTGATATACAGATGTCGTACAATGGATTGACGACAACCCTCCCCTAAAACATGAACGAATGGGAGCAGCCCAAGAGCGGCACATGACCGGCAATCGGTGGTTGTACAATAGCCGCTGCCTTTCTGTATTACTTGCTACTTCTTCTGGCACTAGTTGCTGCTCCTTCCTGCCCCGGTTGCTGCTGTTTCCCGCCCAGAATGTTGCTGCTCTCACCCGCTCCAAATTGTATTACACATTTACCTGAAAATTTAAGAAAATTAATATGTAGGAAATTCTGTAATAAATTATCTGTAATTTTGTTAAATTTTGTTTGGCTTTGTTCATTGAGTAGGGCGTCCCCTAGAGTTCAGTTAATTTGTATCACGTGTTATCCTTGTATAACGCCCCAGCGGGTTTGTTTAGAATCAGTCAGCCATTTCACTGTTTCGCCCACACCTGCTCTCGCCAGTCACAGTTCTGATTTTACACAACATAAATTATTGAAACTTCCCAGAAATAAAATAGAATTCGAAGATATAGCTATGACAGTTAAATTAACCCCTGTGATTATGCAAACTAAAGTAAACTGTTAACAACACAACATATTATGGTAAAACGGTGAAAAGGTTAAAATATAGGCTAAACACATTAAATCTACCAACCAAAAGAGTGAGCACACATTCACAGTGTGAGTGCCAAATGTATGCAAAGACACACTAAACTGACAATTCAGAAGATTTCCCCCCTTAGAGCTGTGAAAACCAAGATGTCTTAATGCATTGACTGTTCTATTTACCACCAAGTGTATTGTCACATGACAAGTACAAGTAGTATATGATCTATACATACCTCAGCTATTCGTCTCAGACTGAACAGTGTATGTCTAGTGCCAATGTCGTAATCTAGCTGTTCGCGTAGCTTTCAACAGCTGCAGTGTACACTGACTTACCCATTGTTGGTGTTTAATATTTAACATTTATTAGACCACTATATATTAACCTAATGATCCAACGATGGACCTATTAATTCTCCTGTTTTGACATACTCTGATTCGGACTATGATCTGGCGAGCTGTATTTATTCGTGGATGTGTACAGTGACGCCCCCCCTCCCCATACTCACTGCCTCTGCAAACTGCTTTGCAACTAACTCAACCAGATGTTTTATAATGTTTAACGATGTATTAATTACTCTCCTTTTTATGTCTACAAAATCATTACTTAATTATTAATATTACTGTCATGCACAGAGAAATCCCAATCATCCATTTTTTTCAGTTATAGAGATGTTGTAATGTAAATAATATGTATCCCTGCACAAGTATTGAAAACTATGTCCGAGATTATATATCCATGATTTTTGTTCGCACTAAATGCACAGTGATTGTTGTGACATTGATTTTTCACAATATCTAAAAAACAATGGTTTCTTATCCACATAGTAGTTGTATACTTTATATCAACACCCTTCAACCGATATTTCTTTCATTTCTTTCATTTACAGTATTTAGTAACTTCATAATTTATATTAGCAACTAATATTATTCAAAAATGAAATAATCGTTTGGTTATTCATATGATTACCAGGAAAGGGTAAACAAATGACTTCTTCCTTAATAGACTTTTATGAGACGTTCAAATAATTACATTAAAAATCATTATTGGACATTGTCATTTAAGGGTAATAGTTTCGTATTGTATTGTATTATATTCAGGGTATTGTACAGAAATGCCAGATCTTGATTGGAAACCATGAGAACCTAGCATAAATGTTGAGCCTATAAAAATATTCATAAGTTTTCTCTTAACCTTTAGCGTTGTTACAGGGTCAGGTGAGATCACTGACCAAGCTATATATTCGACAAAAACGGTTACTAACACTAGCTGAGTAAAATGAATGTATCCATCCATAAATTGTACTGGTTAAACACCACTAAGGAATAAAACTATGGACTCAGGAACTGGCTTTAATAAAAGTTTTTAATGATATCCGCACGCCTGAAGACATGCTCTCAGCTTCTTCAGGGCCTCAGAGGGAACGTAATACACCAAACCTAGCAAAATATCCAAAAGCATGGCTCAGAGAACAAAACCACTGCACCGGCCAGTCAAAATGACAATTTTGAACTATAGGCAGAGCCAAACGCCAATAGGTGGCAAACCGGGCAAAGAAGCAACTCCTCCAGACTGACAATGTTTGCCAGCCAAGGGGATCGATTGCGGATAGTGTCGTGGGATTTGATTCTTGTCTTAAGCACAACTTGATCGGTCCAAAAGGACAGGGCCCCCAGTTCCAACCGACGCCTACCTAAGGCGAGGGCTAGTAGGAAGACCGTTTTTCACGTCAAATACTTGAGTGGTGCTGATTGGAGAGGCTCACAGGGCGGTCTACTTAGAGCCGACAACACAACCGACAAGTCCCAATTGGGCGGTTCCCATGTTCATGGTCTTGGCCTCTAATTGTGGAAAGCAGTAAACAGTCTCCAGATAACAGGACAATCGGCTAGCCTTGTCCCCAAAGAATTCTCAAAGGCCAACCTGTCGCCAACGATTGCTGAGTAGGGCAAAACTCTGCTACCTTGGCAACAGAGGGATGGCATGGATCAATCTCCCTTCCGCTACACCAATCAGTGTACACTCACCTTTTCAAGTCGTAGGCTACGTTGGTGGAATCCCTGTTCGCCCTTGCCAGGACATTGGCGGCCCACTCGCATAAATCTTCTGTCTGTGCGACTTCCATCCTTTCGTCTACTGAGAGCCTCCATGCGTGTAAGTGGTACACTGCTGGGCTCATTGGTAGTGTCGACTATCATTTCCAACAGTAGTGGAAACCAGGCCTTGGTCGGCCAATTGGGCTCCACCAGCGTCAAAATGCAGGTGTGCTCCTGTCGAAGTTTCTCCAGTACCCAGTGAATTAGCGGGAAGGGAGGAAAGGCATACTTTTCTATGTGGGTCCACGGGATCGACAAAGTGTCCATGGCCCAGGCTCCTGGAGTCAACAGGAGTGTCACATACGTCGGGAGCTTGGCATTCCGGGGTGTGGCAAACAGGTTTACATTGGGCCGTCCCACAGCTGAAACAGTCTGGAGGCTACCCATTGGGGTATCTGCCACTCCGTGTTCTGGAGACGGAGCTGCAGCGAGAGGGCGTCTGCCTGGCTGTTCCTCACCCCTGGAAGGTGGTGTGCAGTTTAGCTCAACATTGTTTTCCAGGCACTAAAGAAGAGTTTGCTCATATAGGACTGACAGCGATGGGAATCTGCCCCCCCCCCTTGTTGATATAGGATACTACCACAGTGTTGTCTGTGTGAAGCAAGACTCTGTGGCCTCGAACTACGGGTAGGTAGTGCACGGCTTTCAGTTCGAGTCAGTTGATATGGCAGTCCCGAAACCCAATGCAGGGACCATATTTCTTGGGCTTGATCGTTCAATAGGTGTGCCCCCCCAACCTGTGAGAGAGGCATCCCATTACCAGAGTCATGGCCGTGGCAAGTGGGTCCAAGGGGACCCCCTGCCTGTGGTTGGCAACTGCCGGCCACCAGGGCAAGGCATCCCTCGCTTGGTCCGAGAGAGTTACTCGCCTGTTCAGTTTCCATAGGTGAGCCCGGTGCTGCAACAAAGTGTGATGTACAGGGCGGCTGCGTAGCACGGCTTGAGAACTACCCTTAGAACCAGGTCATCATTCTGATGATACGCATTAGTTCTCAGAGGGACACAAAGTGCTGACTAGGCACTCAGCTAGGTCGCTTCATGCTAGGCAACAAGTCTGTGAAGGTCGTACCAAGCCCGCCTCCATGTCAAACTCCATGCCCAGGAATACCAACTGTTGTGTTGGCTGAGGATGGGACTTTGCTTGATTTACTAAGAAGCCCAACTGGTGTAGTCTAGGCTAACCAGTCGAACTGGTGTACGGAGAGCAAGACCGTGTTTGGTGTCTCCATGTCAAACCGATCGAGCAGCATGTACTGATTTAGTCTGCTTAAGTCCAGAAGTGGATGCCAGCCACCAGTAGCCTTTGGGACTACGAACACATTTGAGTAGAAGCCCAGACTTATAACCAGATCCTCTATCTTGCATATGGCGCCCTTTGCAAGCAGACTGTCTACCTGCTTGTAACCGTGTATCACCACCTGGAGAGTTCAGGGATCGGTTACCCGCTGCCTACAAGCAGGAATACACCAGTGCAATCTGTATGTGACAGGGATATTTGGCCAAGGGTTCGGCGGCTGTAAATTGGGGGTGACCTCTCCTCTGTCAAGGTGAGTCCCCACAAGCCTTGAAGGAGTCAATAAGTTCAGACATGGCCTCTTGCCAAACATATGCCCATCTAGTCGGTGGCCTCATGAAGATCTGCGACTGCCCCCACCATCTCCCCATCAATGAGTGTGTAAGATGTCCAGTCTGCGCAGGTGAGTTGGTGGCATAGCCCCTGACTCAGCTCCCTGGCAAAAACATGCATTCAATGAAGCATCCCGATGTACGGCAGTAGCCCGGGATCCGGTCGGGGGCGTTTGCTGGGAACGGTATCGGAGCCGGAGGTAGTACCCATCAAGTCTGACATGTCCGAACGCCTACCCTCATCTTAAAAATGTGAGCGAGAGCATGTTCGGCAGAGCGTCTGATGGCTGGGTCGGTCCCCTCTGGGAATGCCTGTGGGTCAGCAAGAAAGGAGTCGATACCCACAGCGAAGGCCGGACTATAGAGTAAATTCCTGGTACTGGCCGGGAAGTGGCATGCCTTGAATGCGAATGACGCTTCCTGCTTCAAGACCGAGGGTCACAGTGGAGACCACCCGCTCCATCTGCATTTGGTTTACCCAGCCTGCAAGGGACGCAATTTGTCCTGACAGGCCCTCAACCAAAGCCCTCATCTCAGAGGCAAACCAGGTGCCATGCGAGAACAGGTCCACGGAGGGATCCGCAACGAGCCCCATAGGAGTAAAAACCTCCAGCGGCACAGCCTCACCATTGCCGGTATGATCGAACAAACCGTTGCCTGAAACAACAGACTGCAAAGATGCCCTCCGATCAGCAGGGGGGGACAGAGAAAACTCGGGACCTCCATTGTCGACCCTCTCACTCAACACCACGGTACTAGAAGCACTGGTAGACGAGTGGGAGGACTTTCTGCTCATGCAAACACACTGCTCACTCACACCAATTTTACCGGATGCGCGACTGCTACGAACTCCAGCGACGTGGTCAGTCTCAGTTACTTGCACGCAGCTCTGGTACATATCCCAGGCCTCGGAACCCCAGTTGTGACAAATATTTTCTCGACAAAACCCTGAACCCCGTACACAGTCTAAACACATATAGCATTTTGAATGTGGGTTCCAAGCTGGTAATTCCTTACTGCAACTGCTGCATAACCGCCTCGATGTTTGAGGTGATAAAACTGGTGGAGAGGAGCCTCTGGCACATTGGTAAAAATGAACAAAACATGCATGAGGGAAGCGAGTTACAGTTGAAAGCTGACACAAAGAGAACTAACGACGTGGTCAAATCTGCGTCGGGAAGTTTTTATCCTTTGTTGTAAATATATACACACAAAAAGGGGCATCACAGGGATAAAAAATAAGAAAGACTTTTCCTACCAGCCACAGTGTCGGCTGCCACGGATGTGGCAGCAAGCCAGAGTGAAAACCCAGACAGGAATAGGATCATCGATCAACACGTTGCAGGGAGAGAAAAAACAGAGTGATTAGGAGGCCACTATGTCTGCGCCTCATAGCCTCGGTCACTTGGTCCGTGACATGAGGGAAAATCTTGAGGTCATGGGGCTTCCCCTGACCTAGATTTATTTCTCCGTCATTGGCTGAATCGCAGATTAATGCCTACAGTTCAAAATAGTCATTTTGACTGATTGGAGTCTATGGTGGGTAATTGAATGTAGTGAATCTAGAGCCTTTTTCGTGAGCTTCCAAAAAGCATGTACTTAGCTGTTCAGTCAATTTTTTCCAGAGCCTTTGTCTTGCACCAGAAGGGGCGTGACGTTGTGGGACGAACCAATCACCACAGCGTGTCTCAACGAGTGTCAATCAAAACGATAGCCACGAGGCAAACTTTTCCATTACGTCACAAATACAGGTTGCCATAATAAAAATGCATGGGCTTGTAATATCACGTAATAACAAGGTATATACAGAAAACTACATATACAAAACCCTGTGTCACACCTCCCTGATGAACACAAAACTCGCACTATCAACAGGTAGCATTGACACTGTTTTAGCAACCGAGTAACTCGATGCTGACACAACACTGACATCTCTGATTGCAAATACCCCAATAGAGGTACAGCCTGTTCCATGTCATCAACTTACAGGACACTTGAATTATTACTTAAAGAGTTTTTGAAATAATTGTGATTAATGTTGCAGCTTTTTCTCAACAGATCGATAAACATTACAAGCTTAGTTATTATTTTTAGTTTGTTTTTCTTTTCAGAGCTTAATAAGTGGTTCTACCACCATGTGTGATTATTGTGTTTACGCCCTCTTCGCTTCACACTATTCTACACATACTCAGTTCACTTCATTGTATCTTTGTTTCTGTCTAATAAGGCCACACCGACTTGATTGTATGGATGACATCCACGCGCGCATTAGTTTTCGCCTTTTCTCCAAACAAAAACAAAAAAAAATCTTCGATGACGAACTTGCCAACTCATATTGTCACAAAGCGCCGGCTTGTCGTAAAACTTTTTGGACTATCTAATCCAACATGGCGACCACGCCACCAAAATACGTGAGCATAACAGTTCACAGGAAAAACTGAGGGATTGTTGTAGACTGGAGCAAGCAAGGACATTTCTGTATCATTGCAATGTTTTGTTAGTTATTGTCATAAAGTAGTGATATGTACATTCCACCTTGACTTGTACTGAAAATGATGTCCATGTTGTACCTTGCATGCTGTGTTTTTGACTGAAGGTACTTCATCATGACTACATGTACTAGAACTTGTCTGAAATGGTTATACCTGTGACAGTAATACAGTACGAGATGTGTATATCAACATGTGCCTCCTACAAATAAAGACTTCTTGTTGTTTTTTGATACATTGTGTTCTGTGGTTCAATTCGTAATAGCAGCTCCGTAGTCCTGTGGTTTTAGCAGGATTTTTTTTTTTGGCAGGATTTTTTTTTTTCGCCCTCTTGCATTAGTTTTGGGGTCTCCAGAGGATGTCATCCATAAAATTAAATCAGTGTGGCCTAAACAGAGTTAGTAGTCCGAACATTGTATACAGCAGGTCTGTGGTCTTTATTGGTGCTATACTTTGTAACTTCTATTGCCTACAAATGCTATGGTCTATATTGTCCACATATATCAAGTTTTGTGATATCTGTATTTCTAGCCTTGGAATTTGCCAAAATATTATGGCAAATGCGTTAATAATTTCTAATATATTCTCTATATTACGTTTCACGCACATAGAACATGGATGTGTTATAGCACCCTTTACAACAGTCAAGTTTTTTAACGCTGTTTTGGAGTTGACAAGGTTCCAATGAAAACGAGCACCATACTGTCACCATACTGAAAACAATATAATTTAACATTATAACTTTTAGTTCATTCACCCTATATCTTGAAAATTGTACTCGCTAATCACACCAAAGTTGACATTTCATATTGATTGTGAAAATGATCAGATAAAAACTGTTTGAGTCCCACACAAGAAGACAATTTCAAGTGAAATATCTTGAAAAATGAACAGCAATTTAACTTTGCCGAGATCCAAAACTGGTTATTCTAATACACTGTTATTGTAACCATACTACAATTTATATCTTATATAATCTGTTTATTCAGTACTGCTGTTCACATTGCTCATCTCTATGTTTAAATGCATAATATACGCAATACATACATTTCTACAAGTTTCAGCTCAGGTAACACGAGTATAAGCCCATTCTTTTTGTTTTAGACATTTTAGCAAGTTGAGGGCATATCAGTGTTGTCAATGTGGTTAGAAATAAAGATATTAAAATATACATGTAAAAAATGTATTTCAACTATGATTGGCCTCGCTGTTTTCATTACTCACAATGAACCCAATGTTGCTCTACTGGAGTAATCCACATCTCCGAGTGTTTGGAAGCGGGTAGCTTTTGGAAAAAAAAAAAAAATTTCCAAATAATTACAGTGACCATGGCATGGGGTGTAAACAGGTGAACTATGTATAAACAAGATCAGCAGACAGCCACAAAGATGTTAAATCATCTTTCACATTCTGAATTTCATATTACCAGTTTTTCATAGAAAATGTTGCTGTTCACATAGCATGAAAGAAATGCCATCATCAATATTCAGAAATTTTCAAGAAATTACATCAGTATGGTATGGTTGGTTGATAACAGACTTGACCTGTCAGGTCAGACGAGTTTGTATATGATCGAGAACATTGTTTTCCCACAAACCCTAATAAATTTTACACTGTAAATGGTATGTAAGTAATATTATACGAAAATGTGGATTTCTTTATTGTAAAAAGTGTTGTAGAAATCACTCATATCATTTCATTTTCCCCAAAGAGGCGTAATATTCCTCCTAATATTCCTCCTGGCACATGGTGAACAATGGCTAATTTTTCAATATTTTTACGATATTAAACAAAAAATTCTTCAACTTTTCTGAGGTGGTTCTCGGGTATACCCACCATTTACTTTCCCATGTGGAGGCCCGAGCTTATGACTGGATATAAACTGTAAAATAATTCTAGCATAATACAGTAAAGGTAGATACAAAAAAAAATTTGAATTAACTGATTGAGATTTTACTCATCTTGAGTAACACTAATATCAGTAATAATTTTTACCTAATGAATATAACTTCATAGAGAACAATCAATTTTGCATATAAGTTTTTGGAGAAGTTTAAAAACTATCAATTTCACAGAAACCCACTAGTCCCGAGCGGAGCTACATCACAGAATGTTCTACTCGGTATGTTGCTAAGACGTGCACCACTGCATCATATATTTCTATGGGTGCTGTTGAACACCGATCAAAGAGCCGGTGAAAACAGCACAGCAACAACTATGGGAAAATCCTGAAGAACCAAATTTATATACGTAGTACATGTAGGGTAATCTTGTACAGTACAGTTTTATTTACAGAGTTCTTCACCAGTTATGGTTGCTAGGTGGTGAAAATGCCGAATGTTCGCTCCTGAGAATGGATGACAATTATGCAGGTAGAGACTGTGGTTAAATACAAGATTTTAATTTCTCAGTTATTGTATTTTAGAACCAGCATTTTCCCTTGCAGCATTGTACAGTCTGTAAAAATCAGTGAAATCTACATAGGCATCAATACGTCCATCTTCATCAGGCTGGTTCGTACCCGTCTGTGGCGGCTGTAATCTCTGAAATAAGAACCGTTCACCATCATCACTGTTCTGAGTATCACTGCTACTCGTCTGTGTGTTGCTACGGCTTCTGTGTGGTGATGACTCGTCCAGTGGGGTGGGAGGTGTCGCGTTTGTTCCCCATGGCAACACACCTCTGGTTGGTGTTGTGCTTTCAGGACTTGAAATGTTAGTTTCAATGTGCAACGGTTGCATGTCCAAAGATGTGTGGCTTTTACTGCTGTTGAGAGGGGTGCTGGATTGCATGTTCGGCATTGGAATGACCAGACTCGTTAATGTCCCACCAGTCGTGTACGGGACAGCCACAGGATTATACTGGCCACCTTGCGTTGGACTCTGCATCCCAAGCGGCATATTAAAGTTCCGTACAATCAGAGTGATGTCATCACGTCGTTGACAATTTTTCGAATTTTCATAATCGCTCATATACGTATCATGGTGAAGTCTTACAACCTTATCAACAATTGCTTGAGCGACGCCATTCAATGTGGACTGTACAGCAAATTCCGTCGCCACCATGTTCGCAATGTCATAATTGACATTTTTGGCATCCGTGGCTTCTTCAAGAGACTTGTAGAGTCCATTGGTGAAAAGTAGCAGAAAACGGCATGATTCGTCAATAGGTAGACCCCCTATTATTTCAGGATCCCCAATGACTGGTTCACTGTGGGCAACACTGCAAGGAATCAATAAAACAGAAACATATATCAGTGTATTTGAATTTACATTAACTTTTGTCATTTTCTCCAATACTTTCCCCAAAAATTGTAACAAAATGAATTAGAAATGATAGAAAATATTTTACATTTTGGCAGAGAAATGAGAGCATTCATTGACAGGCTCAATTATTGAGGGCGCACTCACAGAAGGCATAGATCCAGTTTTGTGAGTTGAATACAGTCACAAAGAGACAGATTGACTTCAGGGAGAGAGGGGAGAAAACATGTTTTGAAGCTTGAATATAATGTAAAAATACTTTATTTTAACTGGAAGTAATTTTCGCTGAAAAGGCTTTCTAGGTCTTTTGCATGGAATTTATTTTCACTGATTTTTGACATGTTTAATGTAAAATATAGGAATAAAGGTATATTCGCTGGAATTTACTTTCACTAAATCATTCCTTCAGCAAAAATCAATTCCAAATGAACCATTCGTTCAGCGAAAATAGCGAAAAATAATTCCAAGTGAAAATAAAGTATTCTTAGTACAGAAACAGGAAAATCATATAGGCTGATGATTTCATAATATCTCCGACTAGACGCAATACACATATCATGTAGAAGTCTTGATAATTAATTTCTACTTACCTAAGAATGTCAAAGTCTTTATAGCCACCTTTCACACTATAGTCTCCAATGCTGCGAGTAGTTTCATGACTTCCTAGTTTCCTGCCTTCTTGTCGTATTTTCTCAGTGTCAAGTCCAAGCTGCGATAATCTCAGCAACTCGTCTTCATTGTCAATGTTGTGATCAACACTCAGCTGTTGAACTATGAAGTGTCCTTCTTGGCCGGCTTTTACAAGTAAAGCTCTACTGTCACCTGAAAATAAAAACAAAGACCATATTTTTGGTTTGTTAGTGAATGAATCCTGGCCAGTAGATTTAGCCTTTCAACTGAGCCTGTGGCACACTCACCAAGGGTAGGAGGTTTAATCCATTTAAACTTGTGTTTCATTGACCATGAATCTAATGCAATGAAAGTAGGAAGTTTGGAAATTTTGACCATGGAAGTTTCAGCCACCATTTGCCAACCTGAAAATTTCGGCCACACACGTGTCTTATATCTGCTGTAATATATATGTTTGTATACCGGTATTTAATTTTATTTTACAACATATTTATATTTATTTACCAATAACTTGCACACTGCAAGTATGGCGTACATGTACTTATTTACTAATAAATATCTACTATTTGTAAAGCTAAATAATTAGAACTAAAATAATGTACATTGTTGTATGTGTGTGTCCGAAATTTCCAGGGTGGCAAATGGTGGCCGAAATATTTGTCTACAAATTGTGAAGAAAAACATCATGGTGGGAATAGTTTTTCATCAAGAGGTTTTTGAAGATCTTCCCACAGTTCCTAATAATTCGACTCGATGAATTCTGATGGTGAGTGCATATTTCTTTCCCTAATCGGCATATGGTGAAAGACAATAGATGTTTGAATAGATGTTCTAGGAGCCGAGTACCCTGGGTGTCATATGTGTACGATAGTTTTTATTACTTGTTTGGCAGAACATAAATGTTATTTCCACAATGTCTGTAAACTTACCAACATTAGCGACATACAATTTGTTATTAACAATCAACGTAACAATGGCTGTAGTACCACCACTGATTTCTGTCTCTAAATGTTGTAACTTGGTAACTGCTTCCGGATACTTCTGACAGAATTCATAATCACTGATTCCCTGAATGAAACAAAATAAAATTCATTAAGATAAACAGTTTAGATGTTATCATGTCATTTGATATTTTAGTTTGAGTGCACCATTTTGTTCACCCCACAGACTATTGATAGGTTTCAGTGTCATGTGATATTTTTGTCTGAGTACATCATCAACTCCACCATTCGTTTTCATTCCCAAAGACTACATTTGTAGGTTTCAGTGTCATGTGATAGTTATGTCTGAGTATATCATCAACTCCACCATTTTGTTCATGCCATGCCAGGCTATATTAACACATTTATGAATTTTTAAATATTTATATTCAAAAATGTATTAGTAGGATGTCACATGATTTTTAAATGATTTTCTAGAAGCAATAGATCAAAAGCCATCATTCATGAACATGTAGCTCATTTGTATACAACCAACTTCGAACAAGCCTACAAGTTGCTGATGAAATCAAACAAAATGTCAGTAGTACCAAAAACCAAAAAATCTTTCTTGTCAACATTTTTGGTGCAATATTTTGAATATTTTTATGTATTTCTTGGATAATTTTGTACCAAAGGGACATAAGTTTCTATTGGCTACATGTCTAGATAAAAAAAATACATTTTAATATATTTATAATATATTTTGTGAAAGGTAAAAGTTGACTTTAGCATTCTAAATGAATTTCATCAACAGACTGGAGACAGGTGATACACAAGTGAAAATAAACAAGAAATTGAAGTAATAACGATAAACATTCAGCAGAAAACTATTGTGACTTTGAAAGTATTATTAACTGTACAAAATTCCAATTTCATAGTACAACACTACTGTTACTGAAAGTCTGATGTTTAAACTAACCTCCGGTATCATCAACTTTAAATTTGTCTTCTCTGCCAATGCCTCGTCTATTGATTGAAAGAACCCCTTCTCAACAGAATTGAATGCCTGCTGTAAGATTCTCTTGATCACGCCATCATCTGTCTCATTGTTCAGTTGCCCTAGCAACAACTCAGCTGGCATCCTCTGAGAGGCAAAGTGAGAAACTCTGCCACCATCATGTCCATCAAAGACACCATACAAGTAGACATCATCTTCAGCTCTACATGTGAAGTAAATAAGAAGTGAATTAAAAGACCAACCCTCATTGGTCAATCAAGATTAATACCTAACGCTTTAGCCAATTAGAAGAGCTAGACCTTGTTTGGCAATAGATTTTGACAACCACACATCATGTAGAATGAAAGATATATGTAAACAAGCTATGCATGGCACAGTCCGTGTTAGTTATCAAATTTAAGATACATGTATATAGTTTTGTTTATAGTAATATAGTTGGGACATAAACATGTCAGAGATATGGATCCAGATTCAGCTTGATTATGATTTTTGATTGACATTCAGTCATCTTGTTTCTGATTGTCAAACAAGTACTTGTCCATTTCGAGAGATATTGCTCTGGAACAGCATTAATTAAAACAAAATGGCCGGCAGTCAGCCTTGTACAGAAGGTCAGAACGTCTGATTGGACCACCTAATTTGAACACTACAACATATATGTACTTGATAGCCCCACAAGGATTGTTAGCTCCAGGAAATACAAGTTTTGATAATGAGGTATGAAAATAATAATGCACAAAAAAATGTTCTCCTCTCTAAAACGTTTTGTGCCTCACCTGAAATGAAAACAGTGATCTTCAAATTCATGCTCTTCAAGACGTCCACCGTCTTCACGGTAAATCTGATTGGTTGAAAACCCAACACCGGATAGACGACAAACTGGAAGATCATCGGTCCAACTCAACGATTGACTCTGGAAATAAGAATACGAAGAACTAACGAGTAAGACCAATGTTTGAATTAATGCAATGTAAAGCTCTAATTTTGTGTAGAATAAATATTCCGTCAAGAGCAAATAAGAATAAGGTTTTATAACTTAGATGAAGCCAAGGACTTATAAGATAAGGATATGCGATGAAGATCTCATGAGAACTGAAGAAGAGTTGTGCGAATAGCGAGACGATCACACAATGGCAAGACAAACAAACAAATGAGTCTGTGAAAGAAAGGGATATTCACCTTTGTATTACAAATTTTTGCGTTTAAGATGTTTCACAATCCCAAAATCAATACGATCGTAACAATGAACTTGAACCTTATCTGCATATTTAGTCAAAAATACAGATATTAATTATTTAGGCCGGCCTACATATTTAAGTTTGTTTTCACACACATAATTTTGGTACATGTAAGTTCTGTTTTATTTTCCAATGTAAAATCATCTTGTGAAAACCCCTTGAGATTTTTTATTGCTTCCTGGTGCTGAAGCAAACAGAACTATATATAGTTCTGTTTATGAACATATGGGCAAAGCAACTATGTTAAAATTGCTTTAAAACATGTTTTATTGGGAGAAAACTGAATGTTTTGAAGCACTAAATAATTTAATTGTAGCATTTAAGGTAGAGATGCAGTTTATTTGGCTTGCTTTTTAATTGAGTAATTAGACAATGAAGATGGTATTATATATCCAACATGTTATATATTTTCTGAAAGCTTATTATACAAACTTTGTAAAACTTGTCTTTATTTTAAATATCCAGAATGCGTTTTTGATTTTGGGTCAAAAATATGCTTTTTTGGACAAAAGTGGTTTAAAAAAAATTAGCTTAAAAACTGCAAGCCCGTTTGTGGGTAAAATTACATCACTGGATACCTTGGTATACTACTAATTCAAATGCGTCCACTCATCTCTCTAACGGCTTTCAAAGTCGCACAGCATGACCTCTAAGTTCACTCTTTTCTATTTTTGCATAATTTATATATCCATGTTAATTGCGGACTTGTTATTTTTGTTCCACTCGCTGTAATAAACTGTCCGGACGCATTTTGAAGGGGGAACACCTTGTCAATAATGTGTGAAAATTTCGAGGCAAATGGCCAAAGCGTCTATCAGCTATTTTAATTTAAAGCCCAAGAATTCACCAAAAATAGAAGACGAGAAAAAGGCTAATTTGCATATTTGCGCGTTAAACCGGGAATTACTGCTTTGTCATACTTTGTCATACTTTCTAGACTATTGAAATTGAAAGTTAACGTATAGACATAGACATTTTATGTAAAATCGTTGGACCAGAACAACTGCTCTTGAATATATAAATCAGAAACACGTCATTCATACCAGTGTTTTGATGGGGTCGGTAAAAACACGTGGCAATGCCCAGTAAATATGACGTCATCTCATGAATTATTAAACAGGAGGCGGTCCTAGGAAGGTGACCTTTTATCACGATCAAAACATCATGGCTTCTCTTCGATGTATTTTCAATAAAAAATCTACGAGTATTTCAGAGCCTATGGTTTACCGTGAAGAGTACAAAGTGGGATATTAAATTATTTATCCTTGATGATTTTTATGTAGTATTGAGAACCAACTCCAGGAAGCGAACGCACAATAATGAATAATCGCGTAATCCTAGAATCGAAACGCGAGGCACAGAAGTTTTGTTCATCGTTTCCAATCCCATTTTTCCCACTGCAACATATTTGTTAAAAGAAATATTTGAATTCTGTTCGTTTTTTAAGGAGGCATTTTTTTATTTTTTCCGATTTTGGCAACGCCTTATTCAGGGATTTTCTAAGACAGTCGCAGACAATCAGCGCACGGATGTACGTACAAAACATGCTGTTGTACTACCGGCGACGGTCGCCTGCAAGAAGAGAGCTCCAGCTCCTAACGTAAAAGTTTTAAAATTTCGACCGGTTTTAAATAATTTGTGTTGGAAATCTGACATGTTTTAAGAGTGCAAAATTAAGGTGCATTTTCGAGCGGTCGAATTTTTCTGAATAGAAATCGGCAAATGAAAAAAATGGGAGTGCTAAACAGTGTGCTTCGTTAGTTTAAAAAAATGGAATGTCCGTCAAATTGACGTAAACTTCCCTATTTTTCACGGAAAAAGCAAAGGTCGTGGCCGAGTTGCAGGCTAAAAAAACTCAAAAATCAAAACAAAATCATCAATTATGACAAGGAAAACAAAACATCAGACGTGGAGAGGCGGTCAGCGCGTCAAAAGAGTTGTTACCGTAATGTATCAAGTTACCTCTCTCTGTGATTTATTTTTCATTGAAATTATTCGGTTGTTTTCAATTAATTTTAGCGTACCTTTGCAATTTATCAGTTGCATTGTCAGTTGTTTGCTTCATTGAATTAAACGGAGTTCGTCCGGTTGCAAACAAAGCTGTCTCGCACCACCGAGCAAAACTTGCGAATGATCGAAGTACAGGTACCCATTGGACAAAAGATACACACAAGTTTGTATCTCCCCGACCCAGTGCAATATATCCGGTTAGAATCAAAGCTCACGTGTCCCTTATTTGAGGGACCAGATTCTGCCGTAATTTCGGGATGGGATTTAGAAAAAAAAATAAAATGGGACTTTTAAGGTGTATTTTGGTGTCATTTTCGGACATTTCAATCATTCCTGATGCCTAAAATAGAGTCTAAGTTTTACCGTAGTCATTGACGCCTATTCAAGAGTATGATGTTTATTGTGACTAGCGTGAATGGGTAAGCTTCGTTTCGACAATGAGCAGTTATCACTGTAAACAATGTTAAATTATTCTTCACATACTCAGTTTATTTTTTGAGAACAATTATTTAAAAATAAAATTTCTCAGTCAATCAGAAACTCGGATTGATGCCTTCAGGGAAAGTCATGTTTGGACGCTCACATCGATTTGTTTTTCGTTCGGTGGGCTGATGCCTTTAGTGTAGCTTTTGCCTCTTCCGACATAGAAATCATCTGAATCTTCTTTCTACCTCTCTTTCTTTTCACACCACGCATAATGTAATGATAAAAATTAAGAAAAACAGTGAGGAAATATAATGTTTGGTTTGCTAGCGAGCGAGAACCGAGTTGAGAATAATTGCACATGCGCGTGAATTGAATGAACTATGACCCGTACAATCTCGATTTGCATATTGTCAATCAAAGGTCTTGTTATTTGGTTACTCATGCAAATTAGGCAATTGGACATAAACATTGCCACGTGTGAGTGTTTTTTATTTTTAACCAGAAAATAAATAGGAATTTTAACGGTGTTCCAATAAGAATTCATTGGTCAAATTTTCACAGAATGTTCTTTAGATAAAAATCTATATAAAAAACGAAAAAAACTATTTTTGATTGAAATTCACAAATAAAGTGCATCTCTACCTTAAATATTGTTTGAAACATAGCAAACATTATTTGGGGTTTTAGAGCATTATTAATAATAATACCATATAGTGCAAATTATTAACACTTTAATAAAGATTTTCTTTCTATTGTCTGTAGTTTTTGATCACTTAACAAGAAATAAAGTCACTGGTTAAATTTATTTAGGATAAAGTTTCTTTTGCACCCTACCCCTAACCCTCAGTCTAATCGTCACCTCCAGCACCAATTTAAATTTTATATACCGGTATGATCTTTAGAAAACTATAGGTGTCCTTAGGAGGGGAATATACAATGAAATTGGGGGTGCTTGGGAATTGGGGTAAGGTTAGGGGGTTGGGTGGAAATAGAATTCTTTCATTTATGTAAATTAACTAGGTTAGCAATACTATTAACACAACAATCTTGTTCTTTCATTTTTATTAATACTTATAAATTGCAAAGGTAGTTGAATCTAAACAGGCAATCAAAAAGCACCGTGGGCAATGACGTCATTTGACAGTGTTCCAATGTTATTACATTGGCCAACTGTGAAATTTATAAATATTTAATAAAAATGAAGAAAAGAGTTTGTTTGTTGATTGCAACTGTACTGCTGAATGATCTAATAAGGTGTTACAACCAACATTCAACGTACACATTGTCAATTTCGCCATCACATCATGACCCTACTCACCTGTAGACCCACTCTGGGGGCACGGTTAGCGGTGGTCAAGCCGTGGGATGACATCTTCCACAGACCCCAAACAAACAAGGACACAAAGAAAAGGTCAAATTAAGTTGGTCGGGTGTCAAAGCTACATCTGATATGTCAGATTATTTCTCCGGAATGCTTGCCTTTTCTTGGTTTCCACGATGACTGGAATATACGTCTGGTAATTGGTGAAATAGTGTGGTATTTACGGTAAGAGGTGCTTCCGGGATCCAATAAAACGGAACATGGGGCTTGGCCCACTAAAGTACCCGGATTATCCCCAGTGCGCTTGCTCAGAAAACAGCTGGTAAACAAATACAACCGAGAAGTCGCACGTGTTTCCGGAGAGTTCATGTCAGGTCAGAAGCTTTGAAGTTCTAGGTCACGATAATCCCGATCACCAGGTATGAGCACAGATGATTCAGTCGACCTAGGTCATGACTGCCCGGGAAAGACCATGGAGCTCCATGGTACGACTGTCACATTCTGTAATTAGAGCTTTGCCTCCACAGGGGACAGACGATTTATTCGTGTGGTTGGTTGCTGAAGCCAAGTGTAACAAGTACAATTTCACATATTTTGAGGGATGGTATGTGTATCCCTGTACATATTCGTTCTGCGTCGTAGACGTCCATGTATTGACTTCAGCAACCAGCCACACGACGGACCACACGAATAAATCGTCAGGCCCCTGAGGTTGCGTCCATGCGAATCCCACGATCTCGCGGGCGGGATGTAAACATACTACCCCAGAAACCCTTTTACAGTTGTGGGGCGACGACCGAATAAACGCACCTCATCTTGCGAGCATGAGTAATTAACGACCAAAACAATAAAACGAATTCTGACAAGTCTGTAAAAGTAAATGCTTCCGGCGATTCGATGACAATTAATACCATCAAATATGTTACATAAATAGTGATTATAATCAATTAATTCAAGAATGGAGTACATTTCCATTTACTCTCTATAAACTAGAAAAAGTAAGGTATCAGAAAGAAAATGAAAATAAAGAACATTTCTTCATGGAATGTCTTACATACTAAATTGTAAAACAAAAGTTATTTAGTAATACGTTGTATCAGTATTCCAAAATAAATAAAAAAGCGATGTTCAGACATTTAAATATATTATGAGTTTGAGCGAAGACATATAATAATAAGTTCAAGAGTGGTAGTCGTCGCGCAGCGCGTGTACGAATTTCATGTAAATAAACAATGTATTTGACACACGTTATATACGTCGCTATGAGTCCCATATCGAACAGGATGCGGCACGACGAGCACCGCCCTTTAAACTGGTGAATATTTATACAAAATGTTTGAAATTAGAAATAGCAACAAAACTGACATTTTGTTGATGCACAGAACCAATCTGATGAACTGATGGCAAAACGAAGAGAAGTATTATCTCTGTATCGTCAGATATTGAGACATGCTCAGAAATGGGAGTCAGAGAGTACACTTCCAGAAGACACAAAAACAGACCAGAGTTACATCAGAGCAGAAGCCAGGTCACTGTTCAAGAAAAATAAAGAGGTATTTATATAACACTTATTTATTTTTTAATTTATATACGTGTATTCATGAAAAAAATTTATTAGCATGTTGCAGTAGAAAAAAGAGGTGGTCGTCGCTCCACATGTACGAGTCTCATACAAACAAGATGGATGGTACAAAAATGTACCAGTTATCACAATGCGATGAGCACACATGTGCAGAAACAATTTTGAATGTTGCACAGATGAGGTTATATAAAAGCCAAGGATGCAAAGCTTTGTATACTCTGGATGAATTCCCTAACTGCCATGAGCAAAACTCGGATGCGTTGCCATAGTTGCCATTAACACTTGCCAGGAGATGAAAAAGTAGGTTCCATAGTTCATGATATTATTCATTAATTCAACAGTTCCTCATTTTGATATTTTTGTTGTTTACAAAAGATAACTGAGATAAATAAGATAGATACCTGCATTAAGGAGGCTGAGACAAGAATTCAGCTTGGTGAGTTATGTACAATTGTTTTAATATAAGATCGCTAAATGATACGTCTTTATGCAGTTACGTACATGAGAATGAATTTTTCCTTCTCGCACATGATTAGTGTATTTGGTTTCACTTAGGGTGCAATATCAACCATTTAATTAAAGACTCACATTGTTCTGTAAACAAATTTAGTTGCATGGAATGCTATACTAATAATTCTAAGCTGATTGAAATAAGATCCTAGTTTGGGCTCACTAGATTTTGCCTCAGTAACCACCAATTGCAAATTGAAAAAGGGAAAACATACCAAACCAAAAAACCCCAGAAGAAAAAAAATATGTGAGGTATGTTCGAACACTTTGTAATGTCATGTTTACTTTATATTGTTACGAGTTTGGTTAGTGAGTGCATATTTACTTAGTTATGTAACTACATGTATTTTAATTCCTTCCGAGGAATAAATTGAAAATTGAAATTGGGTTTTTTGTATTATTATTGAATCTAGTGGACAAAGCACACACTGAGAGTCTTTGCTGTTTATATGTATGTGAATGCATGTATGTATATTTGTGTGTTTATTCCACTGACGTCTCAAGAACCAATCATCAAATGTCACTGATATTTGGTTAATACTTGATCTGGGATAATGTAATTACACTGTACATGATTTTTTTTTTTATTGAAATCTGTGCATATTAATTATTAATTTTCATCCTAATTATCTCAACAACAAAACAACAAATTTCAATGAAATTTAGTAAATAGATGTTTCTGGGGTAATCCACAGACCTGATTTGATTTTGGAAGCAATCTGTGAATATAAATTATCTAATAATTTGTTGCTGTTCTCAGATGTCTCTTGTGCTGCATAGGTGCTTTTGGATAATCCACAGACTTGATTATTTTAGGGTTGTATCCATGCATATTAATTACTTAGTTTGCATCAATTAATTTGCTAATATTTTAATAACTAATCATCAGATTTAAATTAAAACTTGGTGCCCTGGGAAAAATCACAGACTGCAAATCTAAGATGTGACGCACAATTTCAATTATTTCTTTTGCAATTTAATAAAAGTTTTCTTTTAATATTATGAATTTCAACACTATGGATCAGATAGCTTTCACAATATCAACTGTGAAGATTAGCACTATTTTAGTCACAAGGCCTCATGTTGAAGAAAGTTCATCTTTAAATTTATATTAAATTTAAATATTCTCCATCTCAATTTCATATGCCTCTAATCCTCTCAGCGTGCATTTTTTGTCATATATTTAAATTTGTTTTTTATTTTTTGTAATCATAACACAAAATATGATGTGTTTAAAAAACAAATTACAAAATAATAAAAAATATAGTTTAAAACATAAACACTATAAAGTCTATGTTTAAATTAAATGCAATATATGAAAGAACAAAAAATTCATTCTGAACAATACAATATTTTTATCAGATTGCTAATAATTCATATCTTTTTTGTTCAGATATTTAGAATTTTATCAAAATGAATGCGAGATTTTTTTTTTTTTTTTACAGCTTTACATTATAAGAATCCGCATCCTAGACCCGTAAGTAATCACAGTTACCGGTACCATGCATTGCTTTCATCAAGAGGGCGCCCTTCCAACTTGAAAAGGACAAGTGAAGTGAAAAACTGAAATGTTTTCACTGTTTGATTTCACAAGGAAACACTCATCAATTTGGCAATACATGTCATGTTGTCTTTTATAAAACTTATCAAAGCTATGTCAGCTATGATTTTACTTTTTGCACCCTCTTCATGAAATAGATGTATATATTTTGTCAAATTTGTATGCAACATTTTGCAATTTTGCACTTTTTTATGTATTTCTGTATACAAATGTAATTGCTTTGTTAATTTTGGACAGGGACTTTTACTAGGGTGCTAGGTAATCACTGACTTTTACTGGGGTCCTAGGGAGACCCAGTGACGTTTACTGGAATCCTCGAGAAACACAACAGTGACTTTCACTGGGGTCCTAGGAAGTCACAGTGACTTTCACTGGGGGCCTAGGGAGTCACAGTGACTTTCACTGGGGCCTAGGGAGTCACAGTGATTTTTGTGAGTCATCTTCATGAATGCCCTCAAAGTACCAAATTGTGACAATTTATAGTAGCACCAAAAAAAATTACAGAAATTTTTAATCAGGTTTGTCTGCTTTGAATTTCAGGTAAACATTCCGTACATGGGTATGCCACTATCACTGAGTAAAGGCAAGAAATCACAAGACAGACTTAGAAAACAAGCAAAGCCACTTTATTTACACTCTTATGATGAGCAGGAGTGAACTGAACATCTTTTACAACAGTTGATATAATTGGCTAGTCAAAACAACTTGAAATGTAACATCATTTCTGATTGGTTGATAGTTGATCACATGATAGAGTGTTCTCATGTTTTTAAAAATGACACTTTAGAAGCTGCTCAATTCAGCAGTAAATGTACACAAACCAGTTTAATACCTACTGAAAAGCTAACAAGTTTGAAAGTTAAGCTAAACTAAATATTAAACAAAACAGTAATATGTCTTGGGTAAATTATAATAATTGAGTATTTGTTGTATAGATATGGTCATATACATGACTATGAGCCATGGTCATCACTTCTATATTATGTTTGAATGCATGTGATGTTGATTTTAACATGTGCAGTAATGAAGACAGCGCCCTCTTGTGACCAGACCCTTTTCATGAACCATTCATTGCGTTGCTATGATGCAGTTACATACCAAGCAACACTATAAAGGTAGAATGCTGCTCATTGGTTATTAAAAATGTCTCACAATGCTATAGTTTGTGTCAAAATCTGCCAAATTCCCACAGTTTCAATCTGTTTTTTGAGAACAGCTTTCAAAGCATAGAATATGAAATTTCAGCAGTTTTTTTTACATGTAGACCACAGTAAAAATATTTCGTTGTTAATTACCTGCTGAAAGTCAATGTCAATTTTGTACTTCTTCTTGACAATAACAAGGCACTATATATCCTTTTTTTCACTTTATGTGACAGAGAAACAATCGTAAAATGTTCTAAAACATACAAAACATTCTACACATCGATCAGTCTTCATTTCTCAACTTTTTGGAACTTACTTTTGTATTGATACTATATCAGTAATCCATGTAGATTCCATTTCATATGCATATTTATTTTTTATTTTTCACATTTACCATGCTCTGGAAACGAAATTTGGGTCATTTTCACGTGTCTGTGTCATTACTCGGACCTGTCCCAACTGATAGGGTGTACTTCTGTTATTCACGCACTTGAAAAGGATTGACATTTTCAAGGTGTTCAATGGGTGTTAGAGGCTTTATTCAAGGCCTGCTTTGAAGTATGGGTACCAACTTTCAGCAACTTACACGGGCTGACGACACAACTCCAGAAACCATATTAGCATTTTGAACTTTGGCAAAACAGACAGACACTCCAGATTAAAAGGTCTTAGATATATATGTACGTGCATGTTTGAATAAATAGCAAAAAATTATACTTGTTCCTTTCTTTTTTAAATGAATATCTCTAAATCCCTGCTACTGGCTGTCACCGGAGTTTTTTTTTTTTAAATTACTGACTAAAATACAAAGTGATTTTGAATCTACACAATCTTATAAAACAATATAAGTTTGATAGTACTGTTTAGATTCACTTCAGAAATAAACTTTTAAATGTATCAGAACGTGTTTATCATTGAAATTAAAAAAAGTGTAATTTCAGGTCCAGCGTTTTATCGTCTTAACCCTCGAATTGCGCCCTCTGGCGTCAGGGTTTTGCCAGCTGAGGGCGTCATACACTACCGTCGGGTGTTTTATAACACTCTGGTTTCGATTCCAACGTTCAGAAAGCGCAAAAAAAAAACATTTCCTGCCAACGGCGTCTCTTGAATTAAACCATTCCTATATCTAAGAATATAAGTAAGAGCTCCTTTTGAAGCTTTGGGACTTGGTTAAAAGTGTTCTCGACATTTCAACGGATATCGAGACACTTAGTGAATTGATGTAAATGGATGGATTGATGTCATCTCATGCGTCGTACCAATTCATTAACCTTAACCCTTAAACAGAGTATCATCCACAATTACACGTGGTTTTGAACCACAGAACGAATCAATAATACGTATCACATTATGATACAGAACATTGACGCCAAGTATAATGAATGCACCGTGAACTTATTCCGACAACTGTTCATTTCCCGGGTTTCATTCTACCCTCGCGTTGTTAGTCGGAAATTTATGCAGTAAACTTTACCCATCAGTGATCAGTACTGAAGTATAATTAGCGTTTGTTTTATCCCGAATGCACAAAATGTCAAAAAACTAAAGATGTCGGGCGCATCTAACGTATAGGCTTTCAAATAGATGAAACGCCTGGGGGATTGTCACTACTCATTTTCATCGAGAAATCACAGCATTGATGATGTCTAAACTGCAGCATCTTACATTTGTAGATAGAAAGAAAAAGAAAAACAAAATGTGCGGCATCTGTAATTTTGTCACGAACTAATTTTAAATTACCTGATGGCGCTTTTTTAAAAAAAATCCCGATCTGTTCAGCTATGAATAGAAAAACATCGTACAGCTCGTTAGTACAGGATTGTACGTGGGCCGTTGAAAGATTGTTGTGAATGTGTTTTCCAGATTTTCTACGCGATTATAAGCGATAAGCCTAAATTTAGATTTATGAAATTAAATTCTGAAGTTTATAATATGAAACATCTTTTGTAGTTACTATGTATTAAGTAAATCATAATACAGTATGTATACGACAAAACCACGGTGTACTGTTTTACCCACAATTCCCTTGCTGTAGTTCGCTTTAACAATATGCGAAGGTAAGCTTGGTCAACGCTGAGCCCTCAACGGTAACTTTGACCATGATTCATAAAGCTAAACATTTTTTCCGAATTATAAAATTACTAGAACACAAGAGTCGCGGCGACCTTATTAATTACTCTCCTTTTTAAAAAAAATGCGTGGGTATACTCGTGATATCGATATGGTAACGTTGACCTTTCTCTGACGTCATATACGAAAAGAGCGGGGGTAAAATGAATTATTGAATGATTGGGGAAACTGTACACCTCACAATGCAAAGCCTCATTTATATGAATATAGTGGACGAATTAAGTTAATAAAACACGTACACTAGGATTGTTGAGTAAATTATTAGCTGATTTCAGAACAGAATATTTGGCTTCATGCTGTGTCACGTAAAACAAACTATTCAATATTAATATTCAATGTATTGGTCACAATATATATGGTGACGTCAGGCTCAATGTGATTTTCACGTTTGTTTGTTTATTTTGAGCGTGAATGTTGAGTGGATCACAGTCCCTCTATCCCTTTATAGAGGGACTGTGAGTGGATGAATAAAATTAGTGAATCTACACGAGGGTATGCTGTTACCCCCCCCCCAAAAAAAAAGTCATTTGTTTCATATTAGGTGAACTTTACCTTGGCGAAAATCTACGTTGAATTACAGCAACAATTAAACTTGTTGCGAAATTTTTGGCTCGGGTGTTTTTTTTTTCCTTTTATTTTATTATTTTATCACCAAAAGCTTCGTTAAATGTCACGTATGTTAACATGATGAATGTTACAATGACGCGCAGTGGAGTAAAGAAATAACAAATATACATATTCACATAAATACTGCAAAGAATATTCGTACTGTTTTCTGTCTTCCCACGTCAAATACGCGAACAGCTGGAGGGGTGAAGTGGCAAACGAGTATTCTTTGAATTCGACGATGCGGATATTTTAATCATCGATACTACATATATGTCATGTCACGTGAGGTCACCGCGTCCTTTATTTCGATATCTAACAGACCATTGCACAAAACACAATTCTATGCTGTGTTTCCATGGAAACCAGCATGGGCATATTGTAAATTAACAAGACAAAACAAAATATAAAGATATTAGTATCAGTATATTTTTGAAGAAATTGTTAGTTATAAACACTGGCAATTTTTCCATTTTTTTATGATTGGTTCCTATGGTAACCATATGTCATTTGGGAAATTTCCAAAGCAAACATCAATTACATAATTATTAACAATTATTAACCGTTCTACAAATTTTTGAAATTTAATAATATATATTAAATAAATTATTTATCGTCATGGTCCTACGTTAATGTTGCAGAAAATCAAACGAGTGTCCATAAACACGACATCGGAACATTCACTAATAATAACATTATGATAATGGGTAGATATGATTCAAAGAGAACGAAGATGTATAGTGATATCCACTTCGACATGATAGAATTCGACTGGCTGGTTCAAAATAATCACGATGCTGATGACGATGATTTTTGATTGTTGTTGTCGTTGAAATGTTTTGTTTTGTTTTGTTTTAGCGAGAAAGCCTTTTGAAAAATTAGTATATTCTTTTGAGCATGAACACACTCTAAACATACTCGGGAAACTCCCGGATCCCAGCAAATGAGTTCGCTTATAGTTACTAACTGTCAACTGTAATGCCAAGCTCAGCTGTGGTTTTGATTTAACACGTATTCGCTGATGAATAGTTCCCAGTTATAATATGCTTAAGGATACATTGGATAGTTGACAAATTTATGTGTGTAATTAAGATTTTTTTTATTTTTTCACAATTTTAAATAAGTCGATTTTGTTTATGAACGACAGTAGTAGTCACGTGACCGTCGACCACAATGCAATGCTGGTGAGCGACAATTCAATTATGGAACATATAATACGATAAGATTACGTAATGACAGGAGGTTGCCAGTGATTGAAATTGAATATTTCAGTAACACGTACATTAGTCAGAGTACGCCACATTGAAGCACCGCTGATGCACTCTCCAATGTGCTTATTTCCGCTTCAGACCATTTGATGGTTCGACGGGATTTTCTTTTAACGATGTACGATTTTCGTCTTATGTGTAAAAAAAAAATCTTCTGCACGTTATTACGTCATACACTCAACGCCGAGCAGCAAGCAATTCAGAAGATGATATACCTGAGTGACATTATGAGTATATTTTGAGTATACGACGAGAGTGGATGAAAAAGACGCGAGATTTGATATTGAGTTTTTTGGCACCATTTTATCAGATCTAATCAAAACTCGGGGTTTGTCACTGAATGATAAAGGTATGGCTGTGTAGATATAATTAATCCCCAGGAGCTTATCGACCATCGAACAGCCCGGAGTGAAACTCAGTCTCTGTATAATATGAATAATGTATGTTTCACACATGTCAAGTAATAATATAATGGCTTGCCGACAATTCACGCGGTGGGAAAGTTTAAAGGTGAAACAACACCGTTAACACGAACCTACGTCATTCATGGAAGTAGAAAACACAATCTCACCCCTGGGCCTAGTTGCTGCAATGGGAGGTAATAAAAGTGTAAATTCCCGTATCATTTGCCAAGAAGACATTGGCCTCAATTCACGAATGTCACAATGTGGTGTTAGACGAAATGTCGATTTCTCATATTCCGTAGTTCTCGGTAGCTCATAAGAATAGTATTAGTCCCGCAAAATAATATGGTATGTAAACGCGCATCTACATACGTAGCCTGACATGTAGGCGTGAGTGGCGTCCTCGCCGGCCGAACGGCGTCAGATCCTACTGTGTTGGGTTTGGAGCACCGCTGAGGGCGCATCTCACGCGACCTTGTCAGGCTATACATGTGCTGAAAGTTAATTATTAGTGTACCTGTAATTCAATATATAATGTTTTCGTTTTACGGTAGCTAACTGTCTTAACATGTTCCATCGAACACAATTTCTAAAATATACTCAAAGTATTAAAATGTTGGAAGATCCTATTTAGGGGGTACTTTGATGACGTTAATTAACGGCAACGATACAACTCAACAAATCCTAAATTCTTTAGCTTCAACAAGCTCGGATAATCATTTGTCGATTCTAAAAACCAGGTGCATACTTGCCTGGAACTAGACTACTAGTCATTAATTGATTGATACTCGATTTGAGTAGCTACTCATGTTTCGTGCCATTCGCTTGGTGTTTTGCTTCAACTCGTGGCTTCTTATAGGCTTCGAACTACTATTAGAAAACATATCGGGAGCTAGGTCCCTTAGGGTCACATATACAACCGAACAAAATACTAGTAACACACCTGGAGAAGAATAAAAAACCTGGCATGCTTATGTTTCAAATTCTACCAGAGTACCTAACCCTTAGAATTTTAGTGGAGATCTTAGCGAAAACCAATCAGTTTCGAACTGACACATTAATGGAGTGCTGAACTGGATCAGGGTTTTCTAATATTGCCTGTACCAGTGTGGTCCAGCCTCACTGTGATGGTGTTGCTAATACAGATACTATTTTTTTAATCATTTAAAATCGTGCGTAAAAGAATTATATGTGCAATCTATCTCTGTCGACAGAGCGATAAATAGTGTCATGGTATTCGAACGAATAGACTGTAGTTTTGAGAAGTGTTTTACTATTGCGCTCCCACTACTGTATATGAATTAATTTTCTTCACTGTATTTTTTAATTTTGTTCTCTTCGCCGATAATCCGCTAAATTATCCATGTGAACATGTGCAATCATAGGCAAATCCGTGAATTTAAAATCCAGTGAACTGTGCGTAAAAATGTAATATAGACGAAAACGTATATTTTTAATATTGTTGTAGCCACACTGTACACCTAATTGAATTATGATTTATCACATATTAAAAATTGCAGAAAATCGTGATACAACAGTACTCGTGTAATAAAAAATCGAAACCACCAACGCGCATGTGCAGTGTCATTGCACGCATCAATACACAGTATATGCATATTAGAAAACGGCATCAGACGAATACTGAGATGTGTGCTATAAGAACAGGCTTACAGCGTTTTCATTTCATGATAAATTATAGTCCAGTGTATCTGTCAATATGCAGGTATCAAACAACACTACTGAAAATAACATGTTGTGGTCCATATTACAACTTTTAAATGTCAAAACATTCACGGTGAATGAATACATTTCAGAATAAAATGGTTCATATTTCACGATGCTATGCACAGCCACACTGGTGTTGTTGACAACTAAATATAGGGAACACGTAGATACGGGGGTGGGGGTATTGACCAAATTGTACACAAATATAAATACTCTCACGATTTACATTATTCAAAACAGGCGAGGGGATACTCGGTTCCGGTGAGGTCTTACATCTAGAATGATGAAGTAAATATACACGCCAGATAAATATAGACATGTTTTATAAGTTAAAACGTTTACTGTCATTAGATGTTTAAACTGTAGTCGCGCCGAGTGTGACGTCAACATGGCATAGATGGATGCAGTCTATTGAACGTATTGCTCAAAGTAGCAACCGTAGTAAATCTTTAAAACATTACTTTTATTGAGGAACGCTACACTTCAAAACACGAGCAACTCTATACGATGATTATTTTTTATTTTGTAGTACGTCACAGGAGCGTTGAGTCCCTAGAGGGCGCAACTTATAGGGAACGTCATCGATTTGTATTCGACCGGAACCGATTTTGTTTCTATGCTTTAACACTATGAGAAGCTTTAATGCAACCACGTGTGAGTGTTGCCTGTCAACACGTGGTCGTACTGCCTGGGACACGATGTTGGCATGTGAGACTAACCTCCTCCGGAGATGAGTACGCTGTTGATAAACTTACAACTTAGAGAAATTTGACCTCTAATCCTGAAGGGGGAAAATGTACCACACGTTTGGTTTCATTAAAACTGCATAGAAAACATATTCGTCAGGGTGTTATAAAATGTACAATTATATCCAAATTGTTCCCTTTTAGTTCATTTCCGTTTATAGAAAAAAATGTAAATTACGACATCGCAAACAACATCATGTTCTATAACGTGTTAAATTCCAATAGCACTAAACACAAAGCCGACACGTAATTCCATAATCTGGTTTTCCCGAGTACTGTAGTTGAAGTTTCACATCTTTCACTGACACTGTGAGCAGTGAAGAGTTTTTTGATTTTTTACAGGTCTTGAGAAATCCTGAAATCGAATTTGGAAATAGCTTCTAAAATAAAGTAAAGCGGCATTGTTTGATTATAACAATTTCGGCTTCAGTGCTCTAATAATTAAGAAACATTTAATCTTGGCTGGCAAAGATGTCGGTGGTGCGAATACGAGTTTAATTTGCAGTAGTTGGGACGCTGGGACATTTCAGAGTAGCCTTCAAAAGCTGGGCACTGAAAATGAATGGGTCATCTTAATTA
The DNA here is from genome assembly GCF_978046115.1 of Saccoglossus kowalevskii. Classification (NCBI taxonomy): domain Eukaryota; kingdom Metazoa; phylum Hemichordata; class Enteropneusta; family Harrimaniidae; genus Saccoglossus; species Saccoglossus kowalevskii. The sequence goes on from NC_140648.1 coordinate 13,043,868, forward strand.
ATGTAGTTATTCTGTATGATACCTTTTCTTCACAGTACCAGTATTGGCGTTTGTACCAGGCAGTTTTTTTTTCAGTGGTTCGTATTTTGCCGAATTAGATATTAGTAAAGTATGTTATTGGGAAAGTCATTGGAGCGACCAATGGTTCAATAGCATCTCCAGAACCATTCAAGCGACAGTAGAAAGTATTGTTGTTTATGTCCATAAACGACCGGAAATTCATAAGAAATAATTCATAGGAGTAAATTATACATACATAATTTTGTCATGAAGATCATGGTGATTACTTTTTATTTATTCATTAATTCAGTCAGTATTTATCGGATTAAAGATGCATATCACCCACTCATACAATTATTCCTATCAAGAGGACCGGGCTCATTCATAGAATCAGAAAAGAGGTAGAACACAACTTGATCTTTTACGAGCACTGAGAATAAGAACAGAACATGGGACTCATTAATTATCGTCATATTCTTCTGAAATGTTAAGCGCGTCTGTGTTATATTGATAATTTGTTATGTGTATTTCGTTATAGATGTGTGCTATGTATATGTATTGTCGTGCAACGAAATTTTTTTATAAGCGGCAAGTACAAGTAGTTCCTGGGTATGATATCGATTATAAACTGTCATCATAGATAATTTTGCTAATCTGTAATGTCGCCAGCCAAATTAGCTAAACTGCACTATCACCAATTCACAATACAACCAAATTAGCTGACCTGTACAATCTTCAATTCATGAAATAGCTAATTTGTTAACCTACACCGATGTCCATATCAGCTAATAAAGCTTACATAAATCATTGCCTTATCAATGCTTAGCTAATTTGCTAATTCGCCAATTCAGATACAGCTAATTTATCTATTTTATACCATCGCCAATTATAGGCACGGCTAATTTAGCTATTTTATACCATCGCCAATTATAGGCACGGCTAATTTAGCTATTTTATACCATTGCCAATTCATGACATAGCTAATTTATCTATTTTATACCATCGCCAATTTAGGAACAGCTAATTTAGCTTACTGTACTATTCAGGGCACAGCTATTTTAGCTTACTGTTCTATTCAAGACATAGATAATTAAGCTATTTTATACCATCGCCAATTCAGGCACAACTAATTTAGCTATTTTACATCGCCAATTCATGACATAGCTAATTTATCTATTTTATACCATCGCCAATTCAGGAACAGCTAATTTAGCTATTTTACATCGCCAATTCATGACATAGCTAATTTATCTATTTTATACCATCGCCAATTCAGGAACAGCTAATTTAGCTTACTGTACTATTCAAAGCATATATAATTTATCTATTGCCATTCATAATTCGAGATACAGCTAAATTAAATAACCTATGTCGTCACTAATTCAAGGCACACCTAATGAAGCAAACCGGTACGATCGTCAATTCAAAACAAAACAAACCTGAACGTACCAGAACAAGTCAATACACGGCTAATTCAGTAAAATTTGGCGAGTATGTCAAATATCTAAATGGCGGTCTACCCAACTAAAACAAGAAAACGGGTGTGTCGTGTTTTGCTAAATCCCAATTCTAATATTAACATTAGCATAGTGGTGTCCGCCACAAAGAGATACCAGCTACTTTGAAAACACACTGCTCGGATATCGGAGAAGGATTACCAAGAGTGCGGCAAAATACCATCTGTTCTTCTTTCAGAGACCGATCATACATTACATTGAAGGTCAGGCCCGAGGTCAGCCTCGAACAATTTTGGAAAGAGAGATAGGGGATCTTCTAACCATTATGTATTTGGAATGGAAAGTTTCGAACAAAACACACTCTGACTGTGGTCACGGATTTGCCAGTACTCCCACGAACAGTTTATAGGTATTTGTGAATGCTTGTTTGTAATCTAAATGTTGCGGTGCATGTCTCTATAGTAAAAACAGGTTGTATTGTATTGTGATATTTTTGCCGGGTTATCCGCTGTATGTGGCTTTCAAAAATCCTTGGCCAAAAAAATAGATCTTATTTCAATGACATTGACCTTTCTCTAGACTGGCTTCAATTTCCTCACGATAAATAATTAAAAAGGTCTTTACAAAACTTCATGATGGTTTCGCGTAAACATCGTCATTTCTCAAACAAGTCGTAAATTTTGAGGCTAGTACAACTTTTAGATTTATAGTGAAACAAAATCTAATCATCCCAACTGGAGCCAGACTAACTTTCCCCGTCCACATCTAGGTGTTATATAAAGGGGCCTACGTGGTAGGATTTCACTATTATGTGAAGCACACGATTTTTTTTTTTTTACAAACAGTGACGTACAAGTTGGCAAATGTTCAGTACCGAGAGCTCTTCTCTTATGCGCCCCGTGGTTCGTGTTATCTGATGGTGTCACTTGACAAACTAGTGCCGGTGTCATAGGTCATCAAACATAGAGTCTGTTCTGTATCTGAACGCTGCACGCGATGGCATAACTTCACAGAGTGTTCACACTGTCATCCGCTGTCATCATAGTAGATGGGAACATTTCCCACATTTTTCGTCCAGTCTGCTGTCAACAATGATAAATGTAATCGACGGATTGGCAAATCTGTACTGTTTGAGCTAGGGAGCTTCAGCTCTTCCCCGTCTATCGTTTCCCATTGATGATAAATTATTGAAGCATTCTCGGGTGTCATTCTATGGTCCATACAGATGACCTCCTCGGTGCATTGAATTGAATGAGAATTCACATATTTCTAAATGTGTTGTAATTTATATTAAAACACACGCAGAACACATCGACGAGGAGAAAATAACCATAATAAATTAGACATTACAATTGAATACATGCTTGTTCTATAACCTTATAATTAATTATATTACTTTATTTTTGTTTCACCTTATGTTTTTATTTTTGTAGCGCATTACTAATGTATTTGTTTGCATTTTGTAATATGTTTTTGTTAGATTTACTAACATTGTGATAACCTATTAAATCAGGCAACTGGGATACGACTCAAGTTACTTGCTAGACTTTTAATCCACCGTTACCAGTCAGTGTCCAAATATTTACGGGAGTGTTTCATATTCACGATGTCTATTACGGATGTGCGCGCGCAGCTAGCTTCTGTATGAGCTCCTCCCAGTCGTATTACATACGCTTCATTCCCGCCTCGGCAGACCTGTGTCTGACTCAGACTGATACAGAAAGAAGACATGTTACGCATCAATACATACATGCTTGTTCTACATTTCTTACATATTTACACGCCGTAATTTTGCAAATCCATAAAGTGCACGTTCACTTTCCACAATAATTTAAAAAATATATTCCGGATATCCGGCTGTTGAGCGAAATATTTTATATTTAGGAATAATTTATTGGCGAACGATAGTTAAAAAAAATAAGTCGAAACTTGAAAACAAACACACTATTATTAGCACGTACGAGCATAAATGCGTTAAATGAAATGACAAAGACCTAGGCATTACAATATATTAATTTTCACGTCGGCTCTATTGTGTTCTCTGTTGGGGTTATGCCCAGGCGACGTATGATAACATCTTTCAGGAAAATATAGTTATAGTGCAGCATATGAAAAAACTTGGGAATCTAGTTCGCGTAGTATATCTGATAAATGAGCAAATATCTCCTACCACGACGATGTTAATATTTGAACTGTTATAGTAAAACGCGCAATAGCTGAGAGCAAAGACAAAGGAAATTGGCTGACAAAGAACGTTTAGGACTGACAAAACGATAGGATTTCCTAATACCGGTGAGTGCGGGCGCACACAGTTATCCGCGAAGCGCGTAATGAAAATAAACCTACACATGCACATCCGGGCTTTCATTGTTAGATCGAGCTCAATGCTTGTGTGTGTGAAAATTGAACAGTGCAATCTATCATCAAAAACGGACAGTTATCATTCATAGAATATTCTTCAATTTTGCTTACTTATTTTACATCGTGTCTCAACAGTGTACGCCGAATTAAGCGGTAACTGGTGGACCGATACGGTATTTACAACGCGATCAATACAGCTGTGGAGCGAGCGTGATTTCACATCTGTTTTGTTGTACACTGCCGAGTCCGAGCTCCGTTGTTGTTGAAGATGGCGACTAAAGAAGTGACGATACCGGGACTCGATATCAGTTTCCTGACCGAAAAGAACACACAACAGGACTGTCTTACCCTCAAGGCGAGAGAAACTAATACAACGGAACCCACCGATCCAAAGGAAAACGTCGTGAACGGTCAAGATGAGCCAGACAAGGGCGAGGAAACGAAAGGAGATTCGAAGGTAGGTCCACATAACCACAACGAACCAGCGTACATAGGGCAACTCTAAACGTTCGGCGATCAAACCATCTGTCGCGTGCAACGTTTGTAATATCTTTTCGATTACTCGTGCAGTACACCAGTTTTGGCAATATCCTACTATTTTGATGAGAATGATTTATGATTATTTTTCTGACAAATGGTCTGCTTAAAAAAATGTCCACGGCAACACATGTGGGATGCGATGCACATCCATATGTGAAGTACACTTTCGATATCGCATGGTGGATTTCCCTGCAAATATTTACACGACGAATGTATTTACGAGTGATAACCTGATTCAGTATTATACGTAGTTTATTGCCACTGAATATTTGTCGGTGTCTGTCACAGTTTGCGGTGCGATGACTGTGAAACACTGATATATGCACGGTAACTAGAACAATGGCCATATTATAATACTGTTCTTGCTGTTCAGTATGACAAGACAGGAAGTCGTCATGATGTTATTTTTTTTTACTAAGAGTGACTTTAAACAACACGAGTATATCCAATTCAATTTTACTGATTTTACTTTAATATTTTGTGAGGTTATTCTGTAAATTGTAAAAAAGAAGAAGATATAAATAATTGTTGTTATATATTCATATGTAAATTTTTTGAGGAAGTACAATATTGCATTACTAGTAATAATAATCCCACAATATGTTAGGTACTGAATCTGAATGGCATTTGTAAAATGGCTGAATGACTATGAATAGTTCCGTGTTCGATACTGTCTTGCAGAGGTCAATAAAGTGGTTTGTTGGAAGTGAATGAAAAGTTCACCCTAGCTTGTCAAAGTGCTGACACAATACCCCACACAGATGGCTTTGTCTTGTATTGGAGGGGGGGGGTAGTCAAATGTGTGCCATACAAGACCTGTCTTTGTTCTGTAATCAGTGCTCTCCACCCCTATTGGTTAACTCCAAAGGTTCCCCCTATATCATACCAGCTAGTGTAAATTTGGTTTATTCCAGAAATGTGGTAGGGGTGTATGTCTAGTGTGACTAGTAAGCTGAAGAGCTAACCATTCTCCACGACACTACTCAGTAGTAACACTCAGTTGTGTTATCGTTTTTGATACTGAACTTTTAAATTCCTTGGAATGGCAGGTGAAACCAATTTTAAGCTATTAGCTGCAGCACTTTGTTATCTGTCACAAAGAAACAAGTCTTGTTTCAGAAGGACAATAAGTATTCCTTGATATCAAGGAAAGCCTGTATTTGATAGATTTGTTTATATTAGGGCTTACCTAGTACCACATGATTCAACCAACTGTCAGTCTGTGAGTGAAGTGTGTGGTTGTTATAAAAAGTGTTGATATTGTGGAGATAAAAGAAGTCATGTACTTTGCCTTTATTTTTTTTTTAACAACCACTAACAGGCAAGTACTTCAAGAGCTTGATAATAGAGTGATCTTTTACGACCCCATGTTTTATTTGGCAACCATAACAATGACATTTTGACAAGCAAAAATGTGGTAGTGGATGTACCTATATCTATTCGTCTCTGCCCTTTCTATTGTACTGTCTGTCACATAAACATAGGTTTGATTATGATTTCTGTCCTCTGTACACCCTCCTGACACGCTTTACTGTGACTTCTTCCCACCTATACATTGTCCACAAAGTTATCATAATAAAAACATTCCTAACTCTATTCTTTGCGCAAACTGATGCCATATTTCACGTTGTATTGCACGTGGCTGGGGTCTACTGGTCTTTTAAAAAAGCAAATTGGTCACCCAACTATATTCCAGGACTCGCTGCAGTGTGTGTGTGTGCTTTCTTAATATACAGTGGTCTCATTTTCAAATTAACAAGCCTTACAACGAGACACTTGAATCTGTACAATGTGTTAATGTTGATATAGGTTCACCTACACAGATAAAAACATGGCAGGGGTCAACGTATAATTTGTCTGCTGACACAGTGCAGTGGTGGGTGTCCAGCACAGTATATGTGTTCTCCATATCCCTCCCACCAACTCAAATTACATATTCCATGTTCAGTTTTGCACATATGTATGTGACCCTGGCTACTATCGGTAGTACTTAGCTGCTCTGTGATTTGTATAAAGTCTTCTTTGCAAATATAGGACGATGTGAAGTAGATATATCGAATGCCAGGGCATAGTAAAGAAGCTCTATTGTTTGAAAGTATCCCAAGACTCAGTCACTGCTGAAAGTAAAAGAAATAATAAGGGCTAGTATGAATGTTTACTGTAGTGAATTACAAGTAAGGTCGCAACATATACAATATGGCAGCTGAGTAGAATCTGACCATGTCATATTTCAGCAGTATACATGTACATTTATATTTTATGACTGAAAAAAAAAAAAAAAAAATTTGTTTTCAGTCTGCAGGGCTGGCTTTATTTCCAATCTCTTTCAAGGTCAGTTATTTCCTGAGCTTAAGATGTCTCAATATTCTTGGCTGGTAATTTCTGAGTCAGTAGTAACACCTTGGATTCCCATTGTGTGTTATTCAGCGTTGAGTGGAACATGACAATGATCAGCTAAGGGATAGCCGTCCAGACGTTATACAATGGCTCTGTATTTTTATTTTAGAAGGCAATCAAAGGTCATTTTGTTACACATCAGTTGACAATGAAACAGTTAGATTTATAAACAGACATGAGTATTTGTATCGAAACCATCTCAGGCTGGATGGTTTTATAAAAAAAACCAGAATACTGCCCAGTCAACTCACTGGCAGCCATTTTGAATTTCTGAAATGACTTCCAGTAAGGAGGTTGTATATAGAAACCATACCCCTATCTTTTTAAGTCTGGCTTACTATAAATAAACTGTTATTGTTAATCAAATTTATAGCCCTCATAAGTTTTACTTAGAAGGGGGGCTGAGTCCCCCTTACCCTCATATCCCACAATAAACGACAAATGTGAGCAATTCCAATTCGCCAGATGGTTATTGTTATGTCTTAAATTTGGTGGGAACATTTATTTTGTCACTATTGTCATAGATATGTAGCTTTAGTTTGTTGTATTATTGTGCGACAGTGTTGTCTTTGATCGTGATAAGATATGGGGGTCGGGGGCTGTGACCTTTCAGAATACATTCCAAGCTGGTTTACGCTATATTTATTTTAAACAACTTACAGCTCCTCAAACTTGAACATAACCATGTATATAGACTGTTACAATTGTAACATGCCAGTATGGTTTCGGCTATCGATTGTTTCTTGCACTGGGGTAGTCAACAGTACCAACCATTGTTATCTCGTTGCTGGGCATGAAAAAGAAATAAACTCCATTAAAACAGTCGGTTATTTCGCAGGTTAGGGTGTGAATGGGTAGCTGTCATATCGGGGGATATCCCCTCTCTAAAGACTGTAAAGTTTGTTTTGTTAGTGAAGTTTCATTCTGCTCAATTACACCTAATACACGTCCTTTATATTAGTAATAACATTAAATAAATTCTTGATTATGTCGCGCGCAGGCTGCTGCTGGGTCACAGGTGTACCACATTATTGTTATCAATGAATTCCGACGTATGTTGAACAGCGATGTGCTATGTATTGTGGTCTCAATATTTTGTGTTCATGTACTTATCCTCGTTCTCATTAAAAAAAAAAAAACTTCAATAAATCTTTAATTAATATTTAATTTTTGTGGTGGACTGGAAAACACGACATACGTAAGTGCGTTTGTGTAAAGAATAAAATAGAACTTATTTATAAAGAAATGAATGACTTTACTAGCATCGTGCGAAAAAAAGTCATGTTCTGGCAGATCGGATAAATTTATTATTGAAATTTCCAGTCCAGTTTTAGGAGTTCCCCTCTGTTTCCTGTGTAATTTTCAGTTTCATTTTATTAAAGCATTGTTTGTATTGATGCTTGAATACCTCTGAATAAAATAAAATATATGCATGTTTTTTATTAATTTCCGGGTTTAATGGCAGTTTTTGTTAAGTTGTCTGCTACCAACAAGTCTCTTTACATGTTTATGAAAGTATCTCATTCTGTTCAGCAAAAATTAATGTTTTTTTCCCCTATCATAATGAATTCTTGTTAAAACAAGTATTTTTGATGTTTTGTCTCTGGTTGTTTTAGTTATATTTTTTCCTTTACGATATTGCCCATATTAATTAATTAGTTTTTATGGAAACAATAAAATAAAGTTCTATTAATCTATTCATTTCATGTTTTTACTATTAAATTTAATTACCAATTTTTTTAATTGACATTGGATTGTACAAGGCTTTTTGCTTCTCTATGATGGATGTAAGTAGAATAAAACAGTTTTCGCCTCTTAAAAAATGTTCAATAAAACATGATATTCTCAGAAATTAGGATAAAATATTGACAAATTTTGATGATGTGATATGGCTACTGACTGGGAGACATTATTATTCATTAGTATATGCTAGCCATATCTGAACATCAGTAATTCACCTCCAAGCCCTGGAAAAAATAGTACAGTCGCTAATAATATTTTTGTTTTGTCTATAAGCTTTTTGAAAATTAAAATAATTTGCATTTTGTTGGCCGTGAATAAATGACTATTACGACTATTATTCAAGCAACAACCATGTTTGGTTTGCACTGATTTATTTATTGGAATGTAAGTCTCGGATGGATCTATGTAGTTGTTGTTCAGTAAGACCTGTCTATCATCGTTTTATGTTGTTTTTTACGGCTGTGTTCTAGGCTGAAATACTATGTAAGGTTGTGGGAGGTGAAATTGACATCCTCATTATAGCTTAATTAAGAGTAACCATTAAAATGCTATTCATCTTAAAGTAGTTGGGTAGACCACCGAATTTACACGGCACAAATAACGAGTATCTTTTGTGTGGCACTTAGTCGTAGAACATGTCCAGGACTCTATTGTTGTTACCTTTCCTATTGTTACGGAGCTCTATCACCTAGGCGTCCAGTGCTTTCAATTCATACTATGTTGGTAAAATCAAAGAGGTCGTGTGCCTCGGGTGTTTGGGGGAATAATACCAAACGCAATCGTCAAAAGAAAGAAAGAAAAAAGGTTTATTTCGCCAATGTTTATGAAGAGTGTAGCTATATTAGAACACGTTCAGACTTGGTCATTCATTTGCTCGCTACTCCTACCTCAGTAACGTTTTCATGTAAGTGTGTGTTTTTTCTCTCGGTATTGTTGGTTTTAAATTGGTGTTGATCCTTACAATATTCTAACCTTTTTGTTGCCGAGTTGCTTTACCAATATTTAATATTCGCTTAAAATTGTTGAATTGCTCCTGAAATGTTTGGTAATTTTTGGGTGTTCTCAGGGATTACTAATATTTCAAACCCCATTGAAAATTTCACCTCAACAGAATTTCCTTTTTCCCTGCTATCTCTCAAAAAATGAAGATTTTCTAGGCTTTGTTGGTTTGTTGTATCAATGATACTATCTGCTGATGATATTCTGATAGTTAACAGGCTGTTTTTACTATATAGCCGTTAATCTTGGGACAATGTACTTGTACTTAATGACTATTAATGTCAATCCATGTCCAAAATACACGAATAACAAATTTTTCTGATGAATCAAAAATATTTATTTTTATTTATTTGTCTTTTAAATTCTGTTACAGTTAAAGGAACTGTGGCATTGCATTGCCATTATTTTTCTCACCATTACATTTCCGTGTATTTTTTTTATAATTTTTTTTTTTAATTATGGTTCAAATTCAAATAAATCTCCATTGGCTGTAGTCTTGATCAACAATTTAAACTTTTTTTTTTTTTTTAAATCTGCTGATTTGAGGAAATATCTTTGGTGTGTTCCAGCTGTACTCTGTCCCACTTCTCGTTCGCTGTCTGGAATGTTTCATCTGTGGTGGTCAGTGGTAAAGGAATTTCAATTTTAATAATTTAGGGGAGATAGCTGTCTGCTGTTACAGTGTTATGTATTGATTGATAGGAGAGACAGGTGATGGCAGTAAACAGTCGCTGAATGTCCATATTGGTAGCATTTGTCAACTCTGTGTAGATTTCATGAATGTGCATGAATATTTTATGCTGTTTTGGAGCTTTCTGGATACATTTGATTGTACTTGAGTACTGGGCCTTAGAAAACCACTGAAGCTTGCTGCGACAATGGGAAAGCTTTTAGTGAATGAGCAAATTTTATACAACGTTCTTGTCCAGAGGTGTTTCCTGCTATTGATGTAAACTGAGTGTGTTCCTACGTCCAAACTCAAACCTATTTTTGTAAGGCATATCTATTAATATGGATGTTATTTAGTATTTTTTGAAAAGGGGAAAAACTGAAGACCATATTTTTTAACATACCTTGTTTATGTTTGCTTTGACGCATTTAAAATATGTACTATTAACATCAATTGCTTAATAGCACTATTAATAGTCTTAAATTAAAAAAAAAAATGTAGCCATTTTTAATTATATACATGTCGTTTATAGCATCTAATTAAAGTGAAATTAATTATTTTTAATTATTAAAAGCAAAATTGCTGTCCAATGCAGTAGAATTGACTTAAATGGTGTCATTCCCATGCTGGGTTGCCGGGGGACATGTCAGATGTCGTACCGTTTTCCCTCTATCTTATAGTGTTATGAATAAAGTCATAATTTCAAGCCATGTCTGCCAACAGAATGGTCATGTGACTTGTCATGTTTGTGCTCTTGTGATTAATTGCAATCTTCTGATCATGCAAGCTACCCCAATAGACAAGTGAACGGTGTCCGCAGCTGATGCAAGTCTGGAGAATTCTCCTCTTTTAATAAACTTGAAAGCTTTTTAGATTTATTTAATTACATTTTGTGCTTAGCGCGATTTTGAGTCATGCTGACCGAACAGGGATTTGTATTTACATTTGTATAATATATGTATATTTTTATTCATCATTGCATCTTTATTTCCTCCAGAATCTGAAGTCCACTTCAGTGTCCTCATCTATCAGAATTGTTGCCATGGCAACTCATCTTTTCCTTGCAGGATGAGTTCTGTTTTCAATTTGTTAATTCCTAAATAAGCACCTAATTTTGGTTCCGGGATTCTATTAAATTCCTGTTAGCAGTTTAATTTGTATTTTTTTTTTTTTTTCATATGTGATACGTATGGAGTTGCTCAGTGTGATGCCATTACCTTTCATGCCTGAATGCTTTGATCGATTGTAATATGAATGACCTGCACCCCACACGCACTGCACTCCAATGTCTATCAGCTCACCGGGTATATGAATTGAGGTCAGTGAATGGGATGACCCTCTGCAATTCATCGTGCCCCTCCCATCCACACACACATTTGCATCCCCTTTCATTATATTGCCATTTACATTTCAATGTTTATTTGTTAAGCAAATTCTCCTGGGGAATTTGTTTGTATATTTGACCTCATTCTAAACAGTTGATGATGTTGAAGATATTTTCCATCCCATTCATGTTTTCATTATTTCAGTTTCTGTTAAATACATTATGGTTTCGGTTTTCGTATTGGCCAATTTTCAATTCAATACCCAGGCCACCAAGACACAATAGAGAAATCGCCATGTCTTTGTTTCCATAGAAACAAGCTTGGATATCCCCTATTTTTTTTGTTGAGGTTATTCACATTTTGTTTAATTAATGTCGGTGTTCTCTCTCTGCATTGTAAATTTCATTTGCTCTGAGGTACATCATTCAAGATAAAGCATATTTGAAAAATTGAACAAGCCCCACTATTTTTAGTGAACAATGTTACTAAGATTAGAGATAAAGCTATCAGCATCTCTTTACGGATGTTCCGTATTGAATGTTTCCTGGGCTGATAATGGTTGTTGGTGCAGTACGCCGCCGAGTAATGATAAAATTGCTTGTCACGCAGTCTGAATGATCATCCTCGTATACGATAAGAACTATATAGTTGCGTCAACAGCTGGAGTCTGGAATATATTTTTAAGGTGGTTATTCAAACGGAACTAGAAAAATTCAACCTTCATTGTTTTAGATGTACTGTTAAGTTTGAACTTTAGTAATCTTTCAGACCTGTAATTGAAATAAAATTATTTGGTCCAAGCAAATTATTGATGTGCAAACTGGTTAAAATATATGTCCTGTTTCAGATGCGATGAATACAAAGTATGATACGTTCATGTATTATTTTAGCACATGGTATACAGCTGCGAAGTTTAGATCTAAATCACATACTTTTTTCAGTCAGTTTTCTTAAATTTACAGTCTCATTTGGTGCTCAGTTTAGACAGTTTTCCTTGTATTTTGGGTCTAGTATTGGCACAGCTTGAATAAATGTCAATCCAGACTGGAATTTCAAACTATTCCAGAATTTACCGTGTGTTGTCGCTACGTGATTGTTATGACGTGCATGGATAAATCAAGCAACCGTGGTAATGAGACTGAAAACTGATAAAATTATAATTACAACGACTTCATTACCTTGTTTTACCATTAGACTTGGAATAACTATGGTACTGAATTCTAAATGACAAACTGCAAATTACTAATTTTCTCATAGATTAATTAATATTTCAAAACATACATGCTTTGCAACGTTGAATTACTAGATTCAATCATATGTTTTTTTTACTAAACTCCCATAGAACTAAGAAGTTCTAATCAGTACCGTAAAATCTGTATTAGAAGCCGCATCCTTAATAGAAGTCGCACCCATTCTTTTTGAATAATTAAGAACCAAAAATTCCCCATTTCTCATATGTGTAGATGCTCTAATAGAAGCCGCATCCCCTCTGTTGCATTGTACCATTTTAATAGAAGCCGTGGTTTCTAATACAGATTTTACAGTACTCAGTGACAAGTTGGGTGCCCAAACTCGCATAAATAGTATTTCAGCATATCCTAAAATTAGTTGTAGCTTTGTATTTCTATAAATGTACATTTAATTGCTTCTACCGGTATTGCTCCTGATGCAGGAAACATGGTAATGATAATATCATCGTTAATTCCTGGTCAACTCCAATTTCTATATGTATAAATTTTATACACTACTTATTCTGAGTTGCGTCATTACGACATATAAGCTAGAAACGTTGTAAAAATTCATCATATGTATGTATTTTGCAAATCGAATGTGTTGCCCATGAGGCGTTATTCTAGGTGATAATGATCTCCACGGCAAAGTAATAAAGAATAATGCCCTGTTGTTCCTTGGATACCCAACCTGAAAGGTAAATCACCCTTATACATGTACATTGTATATAAAAAAAAAAACCTTGTTAATAATTACCAACAATCTGTTTTTTAGTTGTAGAAAGCTCAATGTTGTGGATGCACTATTATTTATAGCATTTGGAAATTTGATGTTTCTGTCGTGACAGTGTTGACTCTGGCTTAATAGGTCTATATATTTTCATCTTAATAGGACGTAGTCGTAATTTAGATGCAGTGTCCTCATCTGTGTTTGTACATAGCTGGGAGCAGGCTCCTTTCGCTTGTTCTAATATTGGATAATTACAATAATTTTTTTTTTTAGCCATCTGATGTATTTTTTGTGAATTTTAGCTGTAAGGCGTATATGCATGACTTGGTTTTTGTTTTAATTGGTCACATACGCTGTAATATTTGCTGTGTAACTGTATCTGGGTTTTTTTTCTGTAATTTGTTGGGTTTGGGATGGCTTTTAGCCTGTATGTAATTTGTAATAATAAACCTAATTTTCGTGGAAAAATAACCACAGAAGCCTGCTTGCTTACTCCATGATGTGTCACTGATGTAAACTGTGACGTCTTTGTAGACTGCCAAAACAAGGATTCAAATCTATTCTGCTTTTACAATTGTATTCCTTCACAGAATGTGTAACTTTGTGCGGGTCAGCAAGATAACCCCACCTGTGACTTTTATAAATTGATCAAGCGCAGAAAATTTAGATTATTCTGATAAGGTGATGTAATCACTTCCTGCCGGTTCAGGTAAGGGAATCCAGAGAAATAGAGACAAGTGAAAGGGTAGGCTTACTCTGACCTTTCACTTCCCTAACCCTATTTTTTTTAGATTTATTGATATTTGTACTATACTTAAATTTCATGCTGTGTCTGTATATACTCTATCTCAGTATTTAATGGTGATATCATTTGGTTTGATTGTCATACTCACTTTCACTGTACATGTAGGTGACTGACCCTGTCATTCAAAAACAGCAATACCAGTTTCAGACTGGTATTTGCTTTTTTAGTGTCTGTATAAAATCTATTGCAAATTTTATTCAGTTATCACTAAATCAGAATCAATATCTAGCATACGCAACATATAAATACACAATGTGTTTTAGACATGAAATTCGAACATGCGTTTTGCAACAATGAGGAATTCTATTGTTTAAAGTTAGTAAATAAATAGATGTAGAATGAATTGAATTTTCTCAATTTCTATAAATATTTTTTACTTTAAAAAAGAAAGAAAAAAAGAATGCGTCATAGTGTATGTTGTATTGTTTTGTTGAGTCATGTTGTGGCTTCGTGCAGTGTTCTATTTATGCCTATATCGTACCAGTAAAAAAAAAAACATGAACAGGAGATAAAAAATAATCCAAGTAAGCGGTTGATAAATTCTGTAAAAGGTCGTAGTAATTTAAATATTGTGCTATATTAGTGTGTTTTTTTTTTAGTATCTTTAGACCGTGACGTACTCAATATTCTGATGGACTTGTATATATTGTGTTTCATATGCTTCATTATATTTTCTCGTGAACAAAAAACCAAACAAAAATAATCTTTAAACAAGCATGCCCATAATTTTCTATGGCTTCTTTGGATTCACAACATAGATTTTTTTTTTTGGATGCGTGGGTGATATTGAACCAAATAGACATCATATCCCGCAGCTTTCTCATTTACCTCCCCTAGGAAAAGGATCGAATCTCTTTGAAATTATTTGCTGTTATTATTGAGAGCATTATGCCCATGCTTGGGGAGGCAGGGTTGTTTTGTTATGAATACACAGTGTTGGTGGCTGGGCTCTCTCTATAGATCACAACCAGTGTCCAAAGTGACCTTTGAAAAAAAAAAAGTGACAGGTGGAAAAATGTAATTGTTCTTTTTTTTATATTTCCTGTTTATTAAAATAAATTAACTAACACATAATGAAAATAGGATTTACAATCAGAAACTTTAGCCTCAAATGCTCATGGGATACATCCTATAACAAAATCCAAGATGGTGGAGAGAAAAAACTAAAACTTCAAAGGAAAACATGTGCATTATTACATGTATTCAATATATCTACTTCAGTATTGTATTTGACTTTGTCATTAGCTGAATTCTAATTTTACTCCTTATATGCAGAGTTCAACATTGAATGTCTCTTTCACAAACTAGGCAGGCAATATCCATGCAACATCAAATCCACTAAAACCAGTTAATAATGCATGGCAAACAAACATTGGTGACTGATGAAAAATGGCATATTTGTGTACAGTTATTTCTAGATGCAGACCCTAGCATGTCTACAAACAAGGGTCACAAAGCAAAGCAGCGACAGGAAGAGCAATAAGATTTAATAAAAAATCACAAATCATGGCAGCTGCTTCTGGAAAGTTTTTAATTTCGATTGCCTTCCTTCATTTTGTTACGTTTTCCGAAAAAACAAGGAAATTAAACAACTCTTGCTTTTCATATGCAAAGTGCAGTTGAAAAGCAGTGTCATATTATATTCTTTGCAATTCCAATCTACTACTTCACCTGTCATCAGCTGTTCTTTATGCAGTTAATTGTTCCCGAGATTATCATAAATTTAATTTTTGAGCTTCACATCCTGGTGGACTGGTTTCCAACTTTTATTGCAAATCTGTTGGGTAATCAAAATATTCTAATGATCAAAAAAATTATAAAAAAAATTCCAATCTGTGAAATCAGTTACCGTATTTGTTCTATTAGAAGCGCAATAGAAGTGCATATAAACCCAAAATAACTTTTGTTGCATACTAAGTCTTTAAAATATTACTTATTCTGAACATAGATACATGTACTTATTTACATTTAGTAGATGTGCTACTAATATAGAAAATACAGTATTATGTGTAGCTTAAAAATGAAAAACAATTTCAATATGGTATTAAATGTACACAGGTTGTACAGTATAATTTAATTCAATTTCTAGACAGCCTGTCTTTAATGCACCAAGGCATGGGAAGCCGAAATCCATTATAAATTGTAATTACGGAATAATTACATTTATAATTACAAACAATCAGTCGGAAATGATGCTGATGTTTGTTTAGCATGAAACTGTCGTAAATGTGCATTTGATGAAGTCACGATTCACCATTCACCAGGTGTTTTATCTTTGTGTGCGTCTTATCAGGCGTGGTACAATACCTAATGTGAATCCCAGTAATGGTCAGGGGCAAATGTGACTAGATTTTATAATAGGGAATTTGGACACAAATTTTCACACAAATTTGTCAATTTCATGAAATTTCAAGTTGATTATATCTGTATAATATTAATTAAGCAGTGTACAATTACAATTATATGTACATGTATTCACTCGTTACATATTGTTGCCATGGTTATATCAGAATTATCTGTTAAGTATTTAGAATCTGTTATCAAATACATTTTGATTGTGAGAGAATATTACATTGATATCTTGTGTGACTACGATAGACAAAATTGTGTGCGTGACAAATCATAATGGTATATTAAAAATTTACATAATTTAAAGTCTGTCGGTCGCTTCTTACGGATGTTGATTTTGAGGACTTTTTTTCCCCTTTAATTACGGTTAGACATGGCATAAATTGAAACCCGGGTTGTCCATCCGAGAGAAGTTTTTTCCTGATCATTGTTATACAATAATATCATCTGTCGAACTTACATCCAGTTGTTTCACCTTTTGTAGATGTCGTCTCTGGGTACCAGGAAACATACACGAACATTGTGGCCTCCCTTTTCTTATGCTAACGTGTAATATATAAACGGGCAATTGGTTTCTTATTGTTAAGATATTCTATGGCAGTCAACGTATGGTTTGATGGACTCGTTCACATAAAACCTTGCGTTCTACAATTCTGTTCTCTATTGTTGGGCACATGTTTAACCTGATGTGCCACAGAAAGGAAAAAAAGGTGCATACCAACTGTCGGTTGTGTTTGCATGTTACTTTGTAGTCACTCAACCGATGATGACATTGTCACACGGATAAAAACAGTAAAAGACTTCACAACGTCAGAGCTGGCAGGTTATGTCATACTGCGCTTCATCTAATTGTGTTTTCTGAATCTAAATTTTTTTGATATTTATGTACAAAAATTTCATTAATTATTCACATTATTCCCTTAGAACACTCACAAAATCGCTCATTAATAATGCATGCAGCCAGTCATGACAGTTTTTAATTTGCACTCAAAACTAAAGTCCTTTATGCTTCACAAAATAACCAAATGTCTTGCAACGTCCATTTTGAATTTGGAAACGAAGAACGGGAACAGTAATAACTTGATCTGAAACCTGAACTTAACGATCTATCAGTAACATTTTTTTTTCAAATTCACTTTAAATCAAGTCTAGAAAACTTATCAATAAAGTCAGATGTGAGTCGGGTGATATTGAGGGCACTATATCAAATATTCATCATTTGAAAACAGCTTGAAATATTGACCTTCCATTGATTCACAACAGACGTTAAGAAAAGTCAGGTGAATGATCTTTTTAACCCTTGCACCTCCATTGTAAACTTTTATAACCTGCTATGTAATTTGGGCTATTTTTTCAGAATCTGTTAGCCATATCCTGTTGATTCAAAAATACGAAAGAAAATTGTGAATCTTTCTCACTGCAAATCTGGCTTTAAGGTAGTTCACTACTATTAAAAAAAATAATTAGATTTCTTACAATGATTCTACAATACAGGATTTTTGTTGCACATTACATTTTCCAGTGATTCAACCAAATGTTCAGTCCATAAGAGTACATTACCAGCAACGACTGATAGCGTCACAGCACTATTTAGCTAAGTGTACATCAACACTACTGGATCACTGCTAGTGTTGGAATTTAGCATCACATACTGAACAGGGACTGAGTAATGTCAGTGCTTGTAATTTATGCAGTTATTCACAAAATATATGGTCACGGAACTAATTTTCAAACAGACATTCAGGAAAAAATCATATGTTGTGGTAAGATATTTGTCATAAGGTATTCTGAAGAAATACATATTTTTCATGAAATGCTACATCAACATGGATTCATTTGGACCTTTTTAAAATATATCTTCAAAAAAAATATACTGATTGAAAAACCTGACAATTTTTGAAAAATATATTTTGATAAATTTGTCGCTATTTACTAGGTCACATGCCGGCAAGTACTCTTGAAAGACAGATTCAATTATGCAGCTAATATTTTGGTGCATTAATTAAAAATTTGTTCGCTTTACATTTAATAAGAACATTTATTAAATCACCAAAAATGATGACAGTTTCAAAATATTTTTGAACGATAGGAATTTAATCATTCATCATGTCCAGTAGTCACTGTGCCTACTAATTTGTTGCTCAGCTGGGTGTCTCCATACAATAGACGAGTTGCAAGTAATAGCGCCCTCAGTCGGGTTCCATTCGAGAATGGAGGGGTTGATTTCTAGCTAGCACAATTTGCTCGTTGGCTTCCCTAGTTCCCGGCGTTCATTTTTACACTAGAACGTGCAAGTTTCCATAGTAACTTGTCTATTGCAGATTTGCTGTTCTCTTTCCCTCCAACCAAACTTTTGATTGACCCCGAAAATGGATATTCAACGAAATTCAATTATCTGCAAGAGCAATTAGATTATCGGGGTATAGCGTTGTTAACACCTTAATGCCTACCTTTCACTGGCTGACAATAAAAAGTAGAGAAAATCACTGTACATTAAATCTCCATTTTCCTCCCGATTACAGATGGCTTACAGGTTGTTCAGTGTTCAAATGATGATAAGTTTATTTAGTGGGTACAGTGGTATACCAAGAGAGTTTAGTGGCCATGTTAGATTTTCAAATGTCATGGCTTCGTATAGACATTTTTCACTGTTTTCCTCAGTTTTGTGCCTGAATATATAAGGTAATATATTTACATATGGATGCATCATAATTGCCATTACTATTACGGTAAAACTATTACAAGTGCATTTCCAATGGAGGCACACTTAAACCAGAAATTGCATTTATTGTATTATTATATGAGATTAATTCAGTACAACTCATTTTTACCATAGAAACACGTCACCCATTTACATCAGTGCCTACGCTTCTACCGTAATAGAGCAAATACGTTAACATAATTCTGCTGATGCCTTCTTTTTTTTTTCGTGTTTTTTTTTTATTTCGACAAACCATAGAGACTTTTACTAAATAATGTGTTAAAGTGACATTTGCACGATTTCCTAACAGTGAATATTTAACTGGTTTTCTTTAGTCGTTTATCCGAGTGGTATGTCTAGTATCTAACAAACGATGAAATATTCTCGTCATTGGCATTGAAAACATCATACATATAATGATAATGGT
The DNA here is from genome assembly GCF_978046115.1 of Saccoglossus kowalevskii. Taxonomy (NCBI): domain Eukaryota; kingdom Metazoa; phylum Hemichordata; class Enteropneusta; family Harrimaniidae; genus Saccoglossus; species Saccoglossus kowalevskii. The sequence continues at coordinate 13,063,601 of NC_140648.1, forward strand.
TGTATCCTAAATGATCTAATGTCTTGACAACTACCTCATCAATGCATAGAATGTCATGGATAGCGTAGTTGTTTTTCGTATCAACGTACTCATTTGCCGTAAATAAACGCATAAACTATTATTTGAAACTTTCCTTTATGGATCTCTAAATTGCTCATTTTCCCTCTCAAACAAACGCTACTCGTGCCCGTCATCTCTGAATGCGTGAAAACTCCACATCATATAAATGTTCCACTTGTACCGGGCCGATTTAGTTTCTCTCTCATTTGATCATGTTTATTTTAATCGCTTGCTACTATTGAATGTTAATATCATTTTCCCCTCATTTCAGTTCTCTATTGGTGTTCTAATTAAAGGACATTTTCTCCCCACTTGATACTGTCACTATCCATACATCAACCTCTCTTATTTTAGCTCTGCGATAATTCAGCTGCTGATCGACTCATGTGTTATATCTTTGCTTTCTCATTCATCAGTCTCTCGCGGTCAATTTCTACTTTCCGTGATGGCTTTCACTCAGTCTGTAGATTTCAGGATATGCGATGTAATATTTCCTGTAAAATTGTGAAAGTAAATTGCAGATATTGTACAATTGCACTGTGACGTTACCTTGTTGATAGCACTAGTTTTACATGTTATTTCAGTGTTAACTCACACGAAAGATTGTATTATCGCCAAATTCTGCTTCTCAAACCTCCATTATTAGTCTTATTTGAAATAAAGTTCTACAGAATACATTTAACCGTCAATTCTTCTTAGCAAGACTCGCCATTTGAAAATGTTGACGTAATCACACCAATGTTACTATCAAGACGTCAAGAATTGCGTAATTTCCAACTGTTTCTTTGCTTGGTCAGCAGATTTTGATTTAGTACCGTGCCTTCTGCAATCAGCTGAGACGAGTTTCATTGTGAGTAAATAGTGATGTTCGCATTCCAGCTACAATGACCTATTTTGTTGGTTCATAGTACAATAGCACACTCTTTGACAGGGGGGTAATGCTTGGTAATGCTTGATAGCAGTTAAATCATGAGTTGCAAACTGCACAATGCTTTCCTTAAAGTTTGGGTGCATCCCTTTCTAGACTGTAGGTTTAATTTTACCATGTTGCAGGGATAATCTCTGGATTCACTGGTTTGTTCATAGATTATGTATGTAGTAAATGGTATATTACAGTAACAATACATTCTGGGGTTGAGCTTTTATCGACTCTGGATATAGTATTCTGAGATTGTATATTTAGCTATCTGCAAAGTAAGCTAAAACCCAGAAAATAATGAAGCCCAGTACAATACCTCCTATACAATCTCTCCCATAAATACTGTAAAATACTTTATTTTTGCTTGGAATTAATTTTCGCTATTTTCTCTGAAGGAGTGATTCAGTAAAAATGAAATCCAGTGAATATATCCTTTTTGCTATATTTTACATTCAACTCCACAAAAATCAGTAAAAATAAATTCCATACAAAACACCCAAAAAGTCTTTTCAGCGAAAAATAATTCCAGCTAAAATAAAGTATTTTACAGTAGTCTTATTTTCCACTAGGCCATAATAATTACTACAAGGTGGTGGGGAGCCACTATCTAGGTTAACATCATTGCATTGAGAGTTAGGTTGACACTATAATATTCGCTGCACCCAAATAAGGTCAAAAAAGTATTCATAAATGCACATGACTGGGGGGCATGTATGTTTCATTTTGTCCCTGTCTGGTCGTCTAGGAAACGCTTAGCTCAATTTCTATCTGTATCTTATTGCCATTCTTATCGGAAAGCAAATTGTGTTTGCATTCGTACATGTATGCAAATGAACGGCAGTGACTACGGTTTATCGCATAAATTGAAAATAACACTGAGATAGAAGCAGTGAAGCATTTCTTATGTGTGGTTTTCAAGGTTGGTTGGTTGCGTGCATGCACTCATCTGTTCATTTCTCAATGTTACCCAGGGTACAGTACATGCAGGCAGGATGTCCTGATAGAATAGTCAATGTTTACATGTATCTTGTATTTTCCACTTCACTGCTGAATCGTTGAATTTGTCGCTGTCTTCTCCTCATACTTGTTTTCTTGATGAACTATGACGGCAAATAACTTATTGTTACTTTGAGTCTGAACAAGATACCGCCCGATAAAAGACTAATGTATATTTAATCACGTTTTGAACAAAATAAATACAGTTAAGTAAAATTCAAAAAAATATTGACTTAGCACACAATCTAAATAACAACAATAATGACAAATGAAATGTTTTTAAACTAGATATCAGTCTACATTATATTAAAGTAAACTAAACTAAAATCCTGTAGGGTACAATCTAACAGCTTGCATATATGAAGTGGAATGCTTCTTTTAAATACTGTAAAACCATTTATTTTCACTGACATTCAATTTCACTATTTTGGTGTTTTGAGCATATTCACTGCGTTTATATTTCACGAATTTGTCAAGGAAACAATGAGTTTTATTGTTGTTTTACATGTTCACGTAGATTTAATTTAGCCAATTTTACTTATCAGCGAAAATAGCAAAATTAAAACCCAGTTAATAATTAATGCATTTACAGTGATAAGTTGTCATAGTAATATCTCACATTGTGTTCATTTCTTAGTGGCTTGTGAACCTACTCAAATTATGCAATTTTTATTGCGAATATTCATAGATTTATGAAAGATTTACCAGTTTATAATGGATCAGCATATTTATATCAAAGCGGGATGGTCATCACCTGTGTACGCGTGGGAATTGAGTCCCAAGCGAGGATAACAACACACGCTAAAAATGCAAAGGCTCATGGGTAGACGCTTGTTTGTGAACAATGACATGGTATGGCCATCTGACGTATGCGCAGCTGACAAGTCATATCATTGTTGATTAAAAACATTAGATCTAAGTTTTTATAATTTTTCACACTTGAAAGTTTGACACTGACCTTGGAGTTCAGGTGTCACATACAGTATACTTTCAACTTTCCTCCTTAGGGATATACTTCTATGCAATACACCTTGTAAATAAATGACACTTGCCCCCACAGTAGTAATTCATGACTTTTAACTGCTTCTTTTGTCCAATACTCTCCATAGTTCAAACTCCTCAAACTTACACCAAAACAAACAAACCACATTTAGCAATGCAAAAAACTTACAAGTAGTTATTTTGGATTTTCATAACAGAATTTAAAATGTGCCCCTTGTTTATTTTACGTATCATGTGTATACGAAGATAAGATACGTATTCTTTGTACTTCTGATAATGTTCAAGTATGTTTTTCGTTTTAATCTTCTCTTAGTATGATCAGTATATGAGTGGAAGGTATAATTTGTGGGTATCTGTTTTTCTAGTTTCCTCAAAATTTTTCAGTTTTAGATTGCAAATTGAACTTTTCATTCTGTAAACCATTAACGTTTTGTTGGAAGAAATTGTTTGACATATCTAATTGGGGACACAAGTTCCAAACTTTGGGGATGTTGCTGTCACTATCCTTTTTTCAAGACAGTGGAGAAATATTCACATCTACAATTTTCCCTGAGGCAAAAATTTCATGAATAATCGTATTGTGATATACAGCATATTTGTAGAAGCTAATATTTTCAGCTCTTTTGTGTTTTATTTTTTTGTTCTGACCAACATTTCTTGTTTTTAAATTCTAGTGTTTCTTGTAGTGTTACATAATCGCACAGACTTTCATTTTAGAATTTCAGTTAATTTTGGCAAATTTGATATGTGAGAAATTACTTTTCTAAAATTAAATACCTGCTGCTAAGTGACTTCCTATGAAACCTAGTTTTTGGTTTCATTTTTTTTCCTTTAAATTACTTGGAGTTATGCGTAAATATCTCTAATGGCATGACCTCCATCATCTCATAAGTAGAAATGGGTTTTCAGAAATGATTGAGATGAGATCAATACATCCCCACTCGTAACTTGATCTAGGAAATGAAAGAAAAGTCATCTTCAGATTCATCCGTTTTATGGACAGTAATTCTATCGTAATTATATGCTTGTCCTATTTTTCTTGATTTTCCCTGTTGTAGTTGGTTTAATGATGCAGAGCGACGTTTTTTTTTCTTCCATAGCAACCACAAAATTGGAAGCGCAGTATGTTTTATGTCTGTCAGGAGTATTTCGTTTTTATGGCACATTGAGGAAATATACTATATAGCTGGAGTCTGTGTGAAAGCACAGCCGGACCCAGATTGCCCAAAGGATGTTAGTGCATGCCTTGTATTTTAAAGTTGAGAACTTTTTCTATCGCTTTACAATTTTTCTTGACTGATTTGTTGTAACATTTACTAAAAGAAATCCAGATTGATATATCTTTGCTGATGTTGCACTTTCAATGACTATTAAAAAAAATTTTTTTTTGAAATTTTCTCTTTCAAAATGGAGGACATTTTTGCATACCAGGCAAGCAAATGAAAAAAGCTTTCCCTTGTGTACGTTTACAGCATGCTATTTTTAAACAAGAAAATAAAAATGCAGTGGGTCTGTGGTAGAACTCTGCATGATATTTTGTATTGTCTATTTTTTGTGAAGATCTTTCTTGTCTATGGTGTTTTTTATGCTGAAACATTACAGAAATTAATAACAAAATAGAAATTTTTTTTTTTACATTATAAAAAAATATATATTTACCTGCTTTACATGCACTGTGTTAGTCATTAGTATTGTCATTGAATTCCTTTCAGATTTTGCTATTTTGGTGTAAAAAATAAACAAATATTATTTTTTTCTCTATAGCCAGGTCAATTGCAAACAAAACATGCATTTAACTTTCTCTGACTATTTTTATGTGCTTCTTTTTTAAGCCATTTGATATAAAGCTGCATGTATTTATTTGGTAACAAATAAAAATGTCAGTGAAAAAATGTCCAGACCAATCAATGTCTTTGAAACTTTTAATGCGAGTCAATGTTTTTCACCTTTCACAAAATGTTTACTCTTAAAATTCTGATTCAGACTTATAGCCAATGGAACCTACTGTAGACAGTCTATTTTTACTGCCAGGAATGTTCGTGATTTCAAGATTTATTGGCATTCGTGAAAACAAAATTACGCACCACAATACAACAATTTTCACTCCTTTAAAATTTTGTGATTTTCACTCATCCCCAAAGTTGAAAAAAAAAAATTGTCTCACACAAATAAAAGCATTACAGTATTTTTGTTAAGTCCAAAATTGACAAATAATTAACCGGAAATACTCCAAAATATGCAAAATGTTGGCGAGGTAATATTATTGTGTCCAAGTTAAATGCAGTTAATTCTATGTTTGTCTTCCATGGTCATCCGTGGGCACCACTATGCCACAGTCGCTGTAGGAAACGGATTAAGTTTTATGATCCCGTTTAAATAACTTATGAACCCTGAAAAAGCTTACAAGAAAACTCGTCATCATTTGATGTCTCTGATCTTCCAAGAGAATCTCCCATATCAATCAAGGATAGGAGCTCTAATCTGTTTGGCTAAAACAAACTTTAACTACTGTGGAATACTTTATTTTCGCTGGAATTAATTTTCGCTGAAAAGGCTTTTGGGGCGTTTTGTATGGAATTTATTTTCACTCATTTTTGATGAGTTTAATGGGAAATATAGGAAAAAAAGTATATTCGCTGGATTTTATTTTCACGGAATCATCCCATCAGCGAAAATAGCGAAAATAAAGTATTCTACAGTATCTTCTTACAATGTACCTTAGGAGGGAACCAATCAGAATCAGTTTTGTTGAATGTCTTTGGGTCTGCTGATGATGTAGTTCTTAATTACTGTTGAGTGTTCATTCTTTACACCTAAGTGAAAGCATAATCAAGTAAAATTTATGTCTGAACAGTGTTACAGTTTAAAAACTGACATGTTTGTGAATAGAGGTCAAGAGCAGATATTGTGGTGACGTGCATTACATTTAATATCTGTCACTCAACATTTATCCTTAAAAAATTACATGAAACATTGCTGTCTGCTGTTGTTTTGAGAGGTCTGACCTAAATTATTTATAAATTGGAGACACTTTTAGTACCTCGCTTAGTAGGCTATATTTCAACATATCTCTGCCCGCCCTTTCATTTTTTCATTTATTTCATTTGTCCTGGCATATTTTTTAAGGCGCTATATATCGTGTTTTTTCTAGTAACTAAAATTTGTTATTCCCATGTGTGAAGCACACAGTAGAAGTCTTTGCAGTTACCCTGATTATTTTGTTGTTGAAATCCATGCATAATAAGTACCTGATGTGCATGAAGATTATCCAGGTTTTTCCACAGACACTCAACAGATTTTGATGAAACCCATAACCCAAAATTGTGTTGATTTTGATGAAAAATGATTTCTTTAATTAATGTACTTTTCCTGCTAATTTTCGCATTTATGAGTAGAAATGCAAATAAAATGAAGAATATAAATTTAGCATACAAGTCTCGTTCTGCATTGCAGTGTTTTGTGTTCATTTACATCTGTCTAGGGGGTCAAATAGGTGATAGGACAGTTACCCTGTCATGTAAGGAATAGTTGAATTGATCTAGAAAAACCTTCTTTCTGTACTTGTGAAATATTTGATTGGATAGTTACACTGTCTGTAAAGTTTAGTCCAATTGATCTGTATATTTCTGTGTTTTTCTGGGATTCCATGCATTTTCATGCAGCGTGCTCCAAAAAAGAAAATGCTGAAAATTGACAATTTATTGTGTGTATTACAAATTTGTTGCATGTAAAAAAAAAAGGTTCTTCTATAATATTGAGGGATAAAAACGAGGAATTGTAGGCTAACACTATTCCAAGTACTCAACTCCCCTGTTTCCTTGCTATCCCCCTAGGGATATCTATGTCCCCCCCTCCCTCCCCGTTGTCCATGTTTGAAAATTTAACTACTATATGTGTTCGCATAACAATGGCTGCCCTTAAGATGCGATGATATCTGTTGCTCACTGATGAAAACAGTGTTGAGTAGTCCATGTATTTAAATAATATGAGTTAACAGCGGTAGGCACTCTGGATAGAGCTGTATTCTGTAAATGTCAGGTGGATTTGCTGCACATGAATACATTATAGTGCCTTCCCTGACCTTGCTACATTGCCGCTCTAATATTAGATCTGTTCTTTCATCACTAAACTAAAATTAGAGTAATTAAAATACTTGTAAAGGTATCGGTGAGCTAATGATACCAACCAGTCATACTTACAAGAACGGCAAATGTTTATCTTATTCACGCTATGGTGATTAATTATTTTTTCTAATTGTTAAATTTTTTGAGCAGTTACAGGATTGATTTCTGATTGGCTGCCCAGACTAAACACCTTGCTGCTGAGCAATATCAGAAAGCTTCTTGTATGCTATGTTCTGATGACATGTATTCAACTGAAATTATTTGGCTTAACCATCACTGTTGTATAAATGTTTCTTAACTCGTAGGTTGAATTTTAATCCAAAATAAAAAAAAATTAATATTAAAGTTTAGAAAACAAATTTCTGCATTTCAGAGCTTGGTTGTTGATGCCACGTTTACACAACCAGAAGCAACACCCCCCCCCCTCCCCGGCCTTCCACAGAAATGCAATTGAGTGGTTCTACCAGCAGTTTTATGTAAGCACAACCTACGCAGAGAATCCCACTGAGATTAGCGTAAAACCCTCGTATTATGTTAAATATGCATGGTAGATGAATATGTTTCTATGAAACTGCGTCAGTTTCAAAATGGCGACAACAAAGTCTTGGTAATTTACAGTGCCTGCATTTATTATAAAACTATGATATTCTTAGTTTTTTTTTTTGAAGTTATATTTAGTACCTGTGTTCGTGTTAATGTTTCATGCACCATTGTGGCATACTGCTCTCATTTGCAAACCAAACAGCAAAGCCTCTGGATTGAAGCAAAATAATTTCTGTAGCATGTAGGTCGCCCTCTGGTGTCAGCTCTAAAAAAATATCATGTGGGATGTTTACCATATCAATTCTTATTTTTCTTTTAATATTTGCATATATTATTCACATCTATGTCAGCAATTTAATAAAACAAGAGAGTAATGCATAATTTTTTTTTTTTAAATTTATTTATTTTTATTTCTATACATTTTTTTGTTGCAGTCCGAACTGCACAGTTGTTCACATCCTATGCCTAAAAAATTGTTATTATCACTACCTCTGAGATTGTTGTAGCAAAATAATTTTTTTTTTCAAATTTGTTAAGGTATATAATTTAAATAATGAAGATAAGTTGGGAGGTCATTGATTGCATGCATAACAATTGCCATGATAAATATAACTACAAAAATATCTTGTGCAAATTTTTTTGTATATACTGTGTATCTATTCACTTAATTACTATTTTGTGCCTTAATAAATAAGAAAATGCTGGGAGTTGAAAATTTACTATTTTATCACAAACTAACCCCAAATCGGGTCAATCACTGATACTTCCATATATATATATATATATATATATATATATAATTGCTAATTAATTTAATACATTGTCTGGGGAAAAAAGTAGGCATGTCAACCTTTCAAACATTAAATCCAACTTTTGTCATCATACACAGAATAAACCTGCATGATTTATCCCACATATCTGTAGCTAACGGAAAATTAGTCCATTTGGTCCAAAAGTAGCAAAGAAATTACAGAAAAATATAGAAAAGTGTGCATAATATTGCACCAAAATATTGGCATGAAGAATGATGTTGTTTAAAAGGTTGAATTAAGCAGTACTGCCTATCCCATAATAGGTTCCCATGTATTTGCATATAAAACACCCAGTGCAATAGTGATGTTGCTTTCATCCATTTTACTCTCTATTCCATATGTTACTGTGCTTTTTGTTTTGACAACAATGTTCTAAATGTTTCTTTGAAGTTATCGGTTTGAGCTTTGAAGATTAATATCTGCTGACTGAGTTCATACGTCGGGTGTTTTCAGTCTGATGTAAATGATTACATGCTATTGTGCCATTTCACTCGCAATATGTTAGATTTACCTTAGCTAAAACATCTTTTATTTCGACTTGATTGAGTTTTTATTGCATGACAATGTTTTTTTTTGAATCGAAATTCCTCCATTCTCACGAAATGTGAATATTGCAATGAGTAAAAGTGATGATTTATATCGTCAATTACCAGTTACTTTGATACATTAACAATATGACCTTAATAGAAGACTGTAATAGCTTTAGGTGGTGAATAGCGCCAACTAGAGTTTGATACCACATGTTCGTTTGTTTACTAGTCTTGTTGACTCTTTGTTGGGTTAACATTCTGCTTTCAGAAGAAGGGGATATATTCACTTGATTTATTTGATGCTGCTTGGTTTTTTTTTTGCTATGTTTAAAATTCACTGATTTATGAAGGAAAAGATATACTGCGGCTGAATTTGATTATTCACTGGGATTTAATTTAGCTATAATCGAAAATAAAACCAGACTAATAATTAAGCCCTATACACCACTAGTTACTGTTTGATGTTCATTGCATGTACTGAGAACTGTCTCAAGATGTTGTTTTCACTTGTTTTTGCATGTAAAGCAAAGTGCGTCAGCCAGCCGATATAAAATTTATTTTTTTCTCACAGTATCTTAATTTTTATAGTTGCAGTGTTTCATTCAAAATGATCTTTTGCATGTTTAATTTGTGTTTTAGTTTGTCAATGTTAAGAAATAATTCTTGCGTAATAAAAATGAACAAGAAATTTATATGATTGAGGTTGAGGGCTTAGTAGAATTGACAAACTTTGAGGTTTCTCTGTTAATGTCAAATTTTTTTTTTTTAGCCTTGGCAAATTAAGAATGCATGTATGTAATAATATTATCTGTGAAATAAAAAAAAAATGTTTCTCGTCTGCACGTTTAAAATATGTTGGTTTGCTACAGATGAACTGGTTATCCCCAAATCATCAATGTTTTGTTTATGTGTCTATTAACCGTATCATTTTCACGAATTGATATTTTGATCGTCTTCACATAGATAAATTTTCACAGAATTCACTGGAGGTTGTTAAATGTCTTCTTCCTTGTTTGAAGAACCCTGATGAAAATCCAGGACCTATGAAAAAATTAAAGTGTTCCATGTTAAGCTAGTTATAACTTGTTATTAATTACGGTGTGTTTCATTCATTCTAGGTCGTCAGGCAAGATGAAACAGACGGTTGTGTAGACCCAGAGGTAAGGATCTTTTTCATCTCAAGCAAGGATTGGGGTGGTCTTCATCAACTAACTGAGCTTGGTATCCTAGCAACAGATGTTTTATGTCACTCAATGCTTTCTCCCCTGGGAGAAAATGCCAATGATTGCTGATTCTTACAATCATGCATGCAAATAAGTCTTGGGTTTGTTCTGATAGCAGAATTCAGAATGTGGGATTTTTTTTTTTTCTTTTTCTTGTCAATATTTACATTTCTTCTCTGTCATCTTTCACATGTTAGCATTCCAAGTGTTTCTCATTTACAGTGACCAGCTGAAACACCTTTCACCACCATCGTGCGTTTATAGTTATGTTTACACTTTTCACTATCCCTGTAGATTCGTCTCAGTGATATTTTTTTTAACATTTTCGTCGCTGGAATTTTCCGAATCGAAATGTTTTTATCCCATACGCGTGTATTTATGGTCACAACTGTAAGCTATTAAAATAGTCTGGTCAGTCCACTTTGTCATATCAAAGTGTTATGACATTTATGATGCAACTGTTTTCATGGTGTATTTGGGAGGTTGTTAAAATGACTGCTGTTTGATGAATAGCACTACCGTATTTTGTGTATTAGCAGTGCAGTGCATGTAGAGTACTCGTTAAAATAGTTACCCACATAGTGTTTATAGTGGATATGTGTCTTTATTGATAACATGCTTCTAATAGAGCAGCTGCAGTAAGACAACTTGATATTTTGTGTTTTTCTTTGTTCCTGACGTTGACAGGAAGTATTATTAACTTCGAAAAGAAAAAAAGGTGGCAAGTTTGTCGCTGTATTCATGTTTTATTTTCTCTAGCCAATTTGCATCTTATGATACACTTTGATTTGCATCTTGTGCTACTACGTGTGTATTGTAAAAAAAAGAAAAGAAACTTGTTATTATGCCTTTCATGCACTTGATCACAATGTTCCAGTTGGACAGTTGAACGTAAGTTATTCGTGTGAAACCCAACGATTCAGTTCAGATGGTTTCTTTCGTCATCCTCTGAATGCGAAACGTCATATATCTGATGATACCATGGTTATTCTTTTATAACGTCAATAAATGCTTTGCATACTATTAAATCTGATGTCTACAGCCAAAACTGTACATTGATTTTCTAATACACATTGTCACGTAGTGTACTAGGGTTAAAGGTCAAGACGCAGACTTATCCCACATGTCAGTCTGTACGTATGGGTTACTGGGTTCGTTTCCATGTTGCTCATTGGTTGGTTGTAACATAGAAACACCGCTGTAACTTTTGTCAGAATTGATGTTACATGTACAACACTTTTTTAGACAGACATTATAACCTGTATTCGTACTGTAAAGAACATGCCGTTGAAAAAGCACTAACCGCTAATAATAGAAAGTCTCCTATAGGTTAAGAATGTGAGAACAAATTTGCATATTATTACTCTCTAATTTACGTATGCGTTTTATTACATTATATCTAAGTAACATATCAACAATCTCTTGTTTCTTTGTAGCTTGGCTACAGATAATGCCATGCTTACAAGACCTGGATTAAACACCAGCGTATCCATGGCCAAGCTTGATAAAAGCGCCCTGTTTACAAGCCTTGGAGTAAATACCAGCATTTCTGTGGTCCAAGCATGGTCAAACTGCTTTATTTAAATTCATGTTTGTGCAGCAGAAAATCTGCTCATCTCGGTTAGATATTTGTGAAAAATATTGAAAATATGACTGACACTTTAAAGTGTAAATGATACTGGACTGTACCAATCTTTGGATGTTTGTATACTCATGGCTGAAAATGCCTGTAAAAGTGGCCAAAGTACTTTTGAAAAATGTGTGTTTCAAATACCATACGTAACTGAAGTTCCTGAAAAATGTTTTTTCCTTCTTTTCTTACAGTAATAGCAAATTTGTTTTTAGCCACAAAGTAGTTGTTGATGGAACAGAAATTTTCCATCAGGCATACTGAGTTTCATTTATTAAGATCCATTAGGTAAAAAGACAACGTTTGCTTCTCATCATTGTCGCAAGTTGGACCCCTGCGACTCGTGGATATTTTTTTAGTACCGGTAATTTTGTAAAAATGTAAAATTTTTGAATTTGTAATGAAAATAGGGAATTGGTGGTGAAAAGGTTAATACTTTGGAATAAATCTGAAAGCAAAGATTAGTATAACAATAGTATTGAGGTAGTACTGTAAACCGCTTGAGTTTCGTTAGCAACAAATATTCACAAATTTTGTGAGTCTGTGAAAATTTTGTGTCCACAAATGCAATAAAATGCTGAAATCTTCAAAATTTCTAGCGTTTATAAGAATATCGTGTTCAATGTTGAACATATTGTTGAAATATTGAATAAGCTCACAACAACAATAATAAAAACTTTTACCCAGGATTAAAAGAAAAAAGACCTTATTTTTTTATTTTTTACAATTTAGGAACATGCATAAATGTGTGCTATGATAATTTGTTACGCTTAATTGCTGCTAATGGATCAATTAATTGATGAAAGCACCATCTGGTAAAAAAGAAACAGAAAATGTCACGGGAGTCATCTGCGCATGCTGTATTAATTAATTAGTCTTAGTGCATCATTGGAAATCAGCTTCTTTGGAACCAATGACTATGAGTTTAGTTGTAACTTGGTTGTCAGATACTTTGAGGCAATTGCAAGCTCCGATCAGGTTTTTGCACAATTCTGTGCTTATTAATAGATTAATTTACATATTGATTATCAAATTATGCCTTTTTGTGTTCAAAACTTGTCTTGACCTTCTTGAAAACTGTATCAAATAAGCTAGTGAAAGTACTCTTTTTTTTTTGAGGGAATAAAACTTTAAGGAAAAGGACAGCACAACATTTTTTGTATGGGTGAAAGTCACAAAATGAAAATAAAATGTACCACACAATAATTCTAAATTACTATAGCAACCACATTTAAGGTTTAAGATTTTCAAAACTCTTGTAAGAAGGAAATCATTATGCCAAAAATGTGTACGAGTGTACAGACACAGTGCCAAATTTATCTATTAATTGCTTATAATTTATATATAGTGAATGGTTACGGCTATACTAGAATTGTGCTACTGGGAACGCTGATAATTATTCCCTGGTAGGTTGCACAGATGTTATTGAAAAGTACATCCGTTAAGGTCGTTCTCATTAATATTTTGCAGAAATGAAAGGTCATATGTGAAAATTTTTGTCAAACTTGTGATGAGCAGAAGAAAAAAAATGACAAGCTTTGAGCAGTGTAAAATAAGATTGTCAAGATGGAGGCAAAAAAAATCTTACTACACAGGTTTCTGAAATTAACACATTTTTGAGTGCTGTATCTTGTTTTAAGAAGGACAAAGTACAAGTTGTTCTACTCAATTCAACGAAGTCATTCAGGGCATATTTCTTAATTGTATGTAGATATTTTCAGTGTTCATACTTATTTCCATGCTTGGTGGACTTCTCCTAGGCAAATAATATTTTCAGCACTCTCCAGAGATGGTTATGTCTACTGTTGTATGCTATATTGAGTATTCATTTTAAGTAATCACATCACACCTGAGGGTTGTTTCCATGGCAACATTAATATGCAAAGAAATACTTTATGAGTCTATACAGAATGGGAATTTTTTGTTCTCAAATCTAGAAGGTAGTAACAAATATTTAAAAGTGTGATGTTTTCATTACTTTGTGAGTAAGTAATGGTCACAGATATTACGCCTTGCAGATTAGTAGAATGTCCCATCTGCTATCACCCCTGTCAAATAGTATGATGTTCTGTTCTGTGAGATTCATGTAAAAGTCTTAAACAAAATATTGTTTTATTGTTATCTTCATCATCTTCTTCATCATCATCATTCCTCAAAACTATCAAGGGATGATATTTTGTAAGATAACACCCTGAGACGATTATCTTCAAATTGTTCTCACATTTACGAACATTTTAAACACGCGTCCTTTTCCATTCCTTTCGGTAAACAGCCTAACCACATGTCTTTGAATATTTATAAACTACCATCTCGTGGCTTCTCTACAAATTCCTCCAGATGATGGAATGATCGGTAAGATCTATGCAGCATGTGGCATAGACATAATGATTTTTCCACCATATTGTTGTTTCCTACTGGAACTTATTTTCCTCCCAATAAATCGTTGATTCGTCACGATTCTAGAACGGGTGACATTAAAACGTATCCTCATCATGAACTGTTGCTAGGATACCGGGTAGAAGACATTCAGCATGCGTATTTTGGATTATGTAATGCTTAGGCAAATAAAAAAATCGGCTTTGGATTCAGCCAGTTTCGATGGTATACTGTTTTGTATTTTAGGGGTTACAAAAAAAATCAATCTGTAACTGAAATACACATGATCTATTTAAATAACGTGAAACAAAACAACTGACCTGTGTTCTAATTAAGAATCTTCTGTATGTGGCTAAGGAATGGACCTTTACATTTTGGAAAAGAGTTAGCAGTCAAAATAAATAAACAAATTGGGGAGAACAAAAAATTAATAACAATCGTTTGAAGGAAGTGGGATCTAGCAGCAATAAATTAGAAATAAAACATCATGAACTGTGGGGGCAGGGCACCTACATAATCAAAGATCTTGTTTTTCATGTAAGTTTACATGGTTTCTTTAATATTGGTTTTTATCTTGTTGCTGTAATTGTTTCTGTATTCTCATAGTATTTTTTCTGACTGTATGTAGCCTGATTACCATAAATAACTTGATATCACCTGTCATGACTCCACACTAGAAATGGAATGATTCAGGATTTAGAATTTCCAGTTTATTTCCATGTATTTTCATGCAGAGACTCTCTAGTTTAACATTTCAGTTTCAGACAGTTTTTGCTAGAAAAATGATTAAATGTATCCTTTTTCAACTACTGTATTTCTGAATTTTTAGCTCCGCTGTCGACTTTGTCGAGCGGAGCTTATCATATGAGTGATTGTCCGTCGTCGTCCGTGTCAATGTTTTACTTTTTCGACTTCTTCTTGAAAACTACAAGCCTGAATGCTTTGATACTTGGTGTATATGTACCTTGGGTAGACCTCTCTTAGATTTGTTCATTTCATGTTGATATCTTCAATTCTCTAATTTTGGTGAATATTTTTGTCATTTTTAGTAAAAAGTGATATTTTCGACTTCTTGTTGAAAACCGCAAGTGCAATTGCTTTGATATTACATATATAGGTACTACATGTGGACCTCTCTCAGATTTGTTCATTTCATGATGATATCTTCAATTCTCTAATTTTGGTGAATATTTTTGTCATTTTTAGTAAAAAGTGATATTTTCGACTTCTTGTTGAAAACCGCAAGTGCAATTGCTTTGATATTACATATATAGGTACTACATGTGGACCTCTCTCAGATTTGTTCATTTTGTAATGATATCTTTAATTCTCTAATTTTGGTGAATATTTTTGTCATTTTTGGTAAAAAGTGATATTTTCGACTTCTTGTTGAAAACCACAAGTCCAATTGCTTTGATATTACATATATAAGTACTACATGTCGACCTCTCTCAGATTTGTTCATTTTGTAATGATATCTTCAATTCTCTAATTTTGGTGAATATTTTTGTAATTTTTGGTAAAAAGTGATATTTTCGACTTCTTGTTGAAAACCGCAAGTCCAATTGCTTTGATATTACATATATAGGTACTACATGTGACCCTCTCTCAGATTTGTTCATTTTGTAATGATATCTTTAATTCTCTAATTTTGGTGAATATTTTTGTAATTTTTGGTAAAAAGTGATATTTTTGACTTCTTGTTGAAAACCGCAAGTCCAATTGCTTTGATATTACATATATAGGTACTACATGTGACCCTCTCTCAGATTTGTTCATTTTGTAATGATATCTTTAATTCTCTAATTTCGGTGAATATTTTTGTAATTTTTGGTAAAAAGTGATATTTTCGACTTCTTGTTGAAAACCGCAAGTCCAATTGCTTTGATATTACATATATAGGTACTACATGTGGACCTCTCTCAGATTTGTTCATTTCACAATGATATCTTTAATTCTCTAATTTTGATGAATATTTTTGTAATTTTTGGTAAAAAGTGATATTTTCGACTTCTTGTTGAAAACCGCAAGTCCAATTGCTTTGATATTACATATATAGGTACTACATGTGGACCTCTCTCAGATTTGTTCATTTCATAATGATATCTTTAATTCTCTAATTTTGATGAATATTTTTGTAATTTTTGGTAAAAAGTGATATTTTCGACTTCTTGTTGAAAACCGCAAGTCCGATTGCTTTGATATATTATACATATAGGTACTACATGTGGACCTCTCTCAGATTTGTTCATTTTCTAATGATATCTTCTGTTCTTTAATTGCCATGTGCATTGCTAACAGCGGAGCTATCTCAGCCGACAGGCTGCTTGTCTAACTTGCAGCCACCACCATAACAAAGATAATCTCCAAATTGTGTAGTTGTGATTAAGAAAAAGACGATTTGAAAAAACATGCATCCAAAAAAATAACAGTGTGCACATGTATGTATTATGAAGGAAAGTGTTATTGTTATATTTCAGTGAAGCCCCATGATTCTAATCTGATGTCCATTTGTTTCGAAGACAGCATTCTTGAAAATTCAAAACACATGCTGTTTGTTTATTGAGAATAGTTTTTTATGTGCGATGATCATTGTCATTCAGTATAAGTATTCATTTCCATTCTGTGCGTCTGATTCAGCTGTCTATTTCCAATCTCTTATGGAAGCTATCTAACTTGTTGCCCAGCGTGTGAGCGTTAAACATAAAGTCTCACCATTCCTGATTTGGAAGCGATTCTCGTTCATGACATTGAGTGATGGGTACCTTTATGTCCTCGTGAAATGCAGCAAATAAACAACACATTTGAGTCTTTGAGTAACACTAACCCTCCTTTAAATTCTTGTTCATCGAAAGTCCAAATGTTGCGTGTTGTAGAACTACTCTTCGTAGCACGTTCAAGCTCATTTATGCCAGTATGACTGATACATGTGTTTCCACTCCTAAATTGAAATTCAAGTCTGATGATCACACACATGGACACACTGTCCAATCACCCCATCAGCGTATTTTCCTTCATCCAATCTTAGTTTCAGTGCGTTTGTTTGAGTATCAGTCAAAATACTACATTTCTTTATTCTCCATGTGTACAAATTAGGTATGGGGCGGTTGTCAAGCATATTATAACGCATGTACGAGCGTCTTGCGGGAATACAAGTCATGTATATGAATGTGATGTATAGTACCCCCTGGAATAGCCTGAAAATTGACAACTGCTGCTTGGCGTCTATGGATTGATGGCACTGTGGCCTGTTAACATGACCCTATCACAATCCCCACTGCTGAGTCAATAATGAAATGTTTCTTGATGTTCTTGTCTATTACCACAATATTCAGAATGTAGTTTTCAGTTGATTTGTTTTTTATTTGTGCAAGCATTCGTGTATGGTGTGATGTATTTATTTAACTCGTGGAACTTCAGAAAACACTTAATTCTGTGCCTTATTATCATTGGGCTGTCTGTCCCTTTAATTACAAACTGGAACTGTTTTTGACCGTTCTTTCAGATCAGATCATTTAAATAAAGTTTTATATGGGTTTAACCTACAAATGTACGAGAGCTCTCGATTATTCATGCTCTGGCATTCTTGATTGTTGGGGGTTTCAGTTCGATTTAAAAAAAAATCGATAATATCATCCCGCAAAGTCAGCTGTTTTGAACAGTGGGAATTTTAATGCGTTTTGAGCAGTTTGCAGGTCAGCATTATTTGATGTTGTGATAACATCATTTGTTAACCTCTGAGTCGGTTCACTGCTGATTGGTTGTCGGCTCGTCTATTCCATTTCATGTCAGCGGTCTGCTTGTAGGCTTACAAGAAACATAATTGAAGCAATTAACGTAACAGGGTATTACCGTGGTTACATCCAATTAATATTATTATTTTGTATGCCAATTAAAGCACACTACACTGTTTTGGCTCTAGGATGGGGGGAGGAGTTGTCGCAGGTTTTGAAGAACATTTTATAAAATTAGCTTCAACATCAAAAAAGACATTGTTTCCAATCCTGCCACATTCAGCACTTTTCTCTGTTGACTAACTTTATAAAGTTATAACCTATTTATAAACACACAAGCCACAGTTACGCATTGTACGAGCACGTGCAGTAATGTAGGCTGATCTGACACGCTCTTCTAATTTATACACTAGAAGTAGCCGATCCAATTGTTTTGTTTGGATTCAAATAAAAATGATTAGATTTATAAAAATTTCATAAGCATGTACATAATTATAAACATGCTTTACCTAACAGCAGTAGATATACATGTAGTATAATCATAGCAAAATGCTTTTAAATATCAGTTTCAATACATGTAAACTGTTGGTGGACAAATATAATTTGACTCAAAATAAAAATTAGATGAAAAGTTTAAGTTGAACATTCCTGCTGTAAATGTTGTCACCACATCATTATATTTAGATATCTCCATGGGTCATGCTTGCATGGAATTTTTAATTACAAGCAAAGTTGTATTCCGATACAGGCTGTTAAGTGACTGACTTGGAATGAAGTGATGACAGTATACAGGTCATATTCCCCTCTTCCAGCTTCCTAGGGTGCGAGATAAGTGTCAGCAAACTAAAGCTGGTGTCATTGCTGGCCATTTTGCGTTGCTGTATCAGTATAACAAACTAACGAATAAACGAACGAACGAAGTCTGCACAAGGCTGGTGTCCATGCAACTAAATTCTTGATACAGCATGAAAGTTTACTGGCTTGTTTACCTATCTCATCATTTGTCTCTTTCAACAAACATAGCATCAGTCAAGCTCTGGCTGAGACTAAACAATATCATTGACTGATCAGCTCTGGAAATATTGCAAAAAAAATATCAAATAAACAGACAAGATTTCATCTGTCGCCATGATGTAGAAAACTAACTCTACATGTGATTTAGGTTAAGTGAAGTTGCCGTGTTTTGTATCTTTGTGTCTGTCAGATATGTGTATCTTTCTTCTTTTTACATATCACATGATCTTTCTCCGAATTGAACACAAATTTACTCCTCGATTCATCATACTCATGCATTTGTTTATTTTCAATTTTTCAATTAAATATAGTTTTAATTATCCCTGAGCTGGTGTGTCCACCTGCTAAGCCCCTTGGCTTTCTGTAATGAAATACATGTAGCTTGACAATTTGGTAATTTTCTAATGTGCATGTAAATTCACTAGATAACAACATGCTCCAGTGATAATTAAAACGGTTTCAAATTTCACATCATCCCAATTAACATGACAAATGGAGTGTACTGTATTTCAAACTATCATGGGGTGAAGAATGCAGTGATCTTTGAACCTTGCTCGTCAATGTAAATTTTTTTGTAGATCAGAGGCTGTAGCTTAACATTTGAGCATCTGGTTAATTTTTTTTTTTTTTTTAACCATTTTGAAATACGTAATTTGAAAAGAAGTGAACATCTGTATCTTGGTTCAAATTTGTTTATGTCTGACCTTGTTTAGCAAATTTTCCGCTTTGAGGGCTGATTGTAAAAGCATGTGCGCACTGAGACTTTCCACGCTCATTATACTCAGCGAGTCCCTGCCTTCGCATTTATATGAAAACTTACACGCACGCTTACTCCATTTCATGGGTTTCAGATACTGGGGAAATCAGACGAAATGATACTCTTATCAAACAACACTCGCCCTTTCCAGGAAAACCTCAATGTTCTGATGGATGAAACTTTCTGCGTCATAACACACCGTCCTGGTCTCAACTGACTAATCATTATCTTTCTTTTCAATGTGTTGAATCTAATTTTAATCTAGCATACTGACTGAGTTTTTAATTTCCTTTACATAACCAGATACTGAATAAACATCCAGGTTGCATCAAGCTTATCTGTAATTTCAGGCGGCCAGTTGGCAGCCTCTCTTTGGTAAAAAAAAAATAAACAATTTCCTGTACACTAGATATAATAACATCACCATGGAAATGAAATCAAATTTTACTGCATTTATCAGTACATTTACATGTATCAGTACATCTGCCTGTGGCCATTATTATAACTGTTGCAGTTCCACTGGCCAATCTATATTAAATCTCCACTGTTTTCCAGCAAAGAGTTAAAAATCTATTAATCCACTTTTTAATGTAAAATCTTTATCTGAGCTGACCAGTATCGAAGGGATATCCTGTTCCTCATTGTCTGCCTTCCTCATCTCAACTCTATCTTCTTAGTTTTGTTTTTTTGGCATCAGGCTCAATGAAACATGTGTTAGAATATCTGACATTTAAAAGGAAGTCGGTATGCATACTATTCCGGTTTACTCTGTGTGAGCTTTACTGGAGGCAAGGCTAAAAACAGTCCTGTAATCTCCATATTTAGCGCTGATCTCCAGTCATGTGCCTGCCTGGGGTGTCATCACATGTTTATTTTGCTGAGGAGTCTCTGACCCGGTGTTAATAATAGACAGTGTTGAAGCAGTGTGTGAGTGGAGGAACATACTCTGGTCTTAACCGCTTTCCCATTCATCCATTGAAGACGAAGGATATTACAAATTCTTTTTTTTATTTTCGACAAGAGGGATCTAAGCAATGGCGGTTAGTAGCGTTTCTGTTTTCCTTATGTGTATTTTAAAGCTACGAGATTTATGGTGTTTGTGAGTGTTAGGGCTGTGTGATTGGCTGGCATGTTTGGGGCTTAGATTCTCCTATAAATCATAGTAAGTTACTTGTCAGGATTGTCCATAATAAAATAAAACAAGGTCATTGTCAACTCTTCTGTACACTCCTACTCTCTTCTCCTCAGGAATAGTCCTGTTTTCTTCGGCGAAGTCATACATGCTTATATTGCAGTTTGCACTCAATTTTTAATCCCAAACTTCACGAAATGACAGCCAGTAATTTAATTTTTTTTGGGGGTGTTTTTTTTTTTTTTTTGTGCCAACAAAAATGTATAATATTTGAATTTTAAGTTAATTTTCTCATTCTATTTTGACTGTTAGGGTTAGGATAAAAACAATACTTTCAGTTTGTTAGTTGGGGAATAGAGTTAAACTATTGATGAATAAAATGATATATATTGCTGTGACTCACAATTTGTATTTTACGTCTTAGAAGTATAACAGTAACAGTTCTGTCATGGTGGTCTGGGAATCCTATCTGTCGTTTTAACTAATATGGATTATCTCAGTGTTTGACTTAAGTGGCTTTGATGAGCACAGAGAATTGAGAGGGACAGGGAAAGATGGATATGTCGGAATTTTCTTTTGGGGAACATGTTTTTAATTGTACTAGGAATGCCCCGTTGGATTGCAGAGCTGTTAAGTAGACTGTTTTCCAATATTCTTGTTTATGAGGAAGATTGTAATAAATAATCACCATGTGATGTGAACTGGAACTCTCATCAGTGAGATTGCGTACTCTATCAACTTCCTGTGGGTGGGAGGATGAAAGTTAAAAAAAGAAGCAGCTTGTTTTATATTCTTTTTCTGTGACAATTAGAAGGCTGTGTTTTGCATCAGATGAAGAAGTTGTTACATTCCAAGGTCTTCTTTTTTAGTCAAATTGGAAATTAAGCGAATTCCAATTTGATGAAAGCTGAGTGAAAGTTGAGCCTCTGACTCCTGATGGAATGCAGGCTTTAGTCACTCGCATGTTGATGCTATTTGCAGTGTTTTAATAGTTATAGTAGTGCGGGAAAGAAACTGTATAGCCTCAGCGTGGACTGCTTTAATATCATCAAATTAGCCAGCCAACGAGAAAATCATACAGTTTGTCTGCAGGATAGCAACAAGGTCAGATTGCAGCAGAGCTGAGTTAGCTTTGCCTGCCGGGAGTTCCAATCATTGGGACTGTCTTGCCTCTCTTATTACTACAGAGGATAGGTATCTGAACACCGCATCGGTTCTTGCAATACTCGTCCTCGAGAATGATGATGATGATGCCAGCCACGTCTGAAGAAAAGGAACTGAAGGCAGTTGGCGTGAGTAGTAGTTGTGTCAGTGTAGTATATATTGGCAGATTTAGGCGAAACCCTGTCTCCTGTCTTAGTTTAAAAACCACATGTAGTTCTTATCATCATGGCCTCTGCAGTATTATTTACCTCCCTAAGCCATGGCCCTACAGACTGTTTATTGTAGCACAGGAGTTGTTAGAAATGCTTTTTAGTTGCAGATTCAATTTTGGTGATGCTTGTTTAAAACTGCTTTTTACTCATCCTGGCTAATCTGTGAGGGTTTCTTATGAATACTGAGGAGATATTTAGATAGTTGTTCTTTGCCACTGTTATTGCCTTGTTCACATCTTTATCCCATCTTTCAAAACTAGAATGGAATTTTAAATATATGTAGTTTATTTATCGTAGTTTGTATTGTGAATGTGGATGGCAATGCTTATTCGTGTCAGGATGGGGGCTTGTTTACAAGTTTAGAGATTTAAACAAACAGTAGGAGGATATGGATATCTCGTGGTTGCTTTTTTATTACGAATCAGGAAATTCTGACAGAAGTAACAAAAAGCGTTGCACCACCATCTTAAATAAGAATTTAAAATCGAATATTTAAGTAACTAGTGATCAACGACAAAAATGTAATGGCAAAAATGCTGCTATATAGTTTGAAAGATGTGTGACCTCTTGGTAAACCTCCCATGTAGGGATGGATGTGTTTACAAAATGAAATTTGATGCAGATTGTGATTTTATTTTTAGAGCTGAGGGTGTGTAACAAAACACAGCAGGAAGTGTACAAGCTTTGGGCTCTGCTTGGAGTAAAAAATGCTAGAAAAAATAAGACCGATATGTTTATTTGTCTTGCTCTAACTATTTTGAGTTGCAACTGATGTAGTGTGGTTCTGAAAACACCATGTGTTTCTGATCAGTGCAAGAGAAAGTGATGGGTGTGTGTGGGTGTTGCTAAGTTGAGTGGCCATCTTTTGGGTCTAGTTTCACAGTGACAATTTTTCAGTATTCATTTATTAGATCTAATTTTTTCTTGAAATGTTGGGCCTTTTGTTGCACGTCTTTATTTTTACTATAATGTAAAACACCGTGTTCTATGAAGAAAATTATTGGGTAGAAATAAAAAAAAAAAGAAGATATTTCCTATATACATGTATACCCGGTACGTAGATATGACAGGAAAATACTAACTTGGAATGGCACAAAAGAGTCAGTTTTCTGTCAGCATTGTGTTTTTTTGCTAAAACTTTGCTCAGATTTTATTCACATTAACTTTCTTTTATTTTACTTTAATTTTAGACAATAAATTTAATTCTAATGACCAGCGATGTCAGAAGTGATGAGCTTCTGCCAGCTCTTTTGAGACAACTAAACAAGATGTAATTTTTCATTGTGCTCTTGGGTCTGATCAGCAGACGCGTGCATTTTTCACAGTTATGTTTAAATTTATTTTCGCTTTGTGCCCTCGCTTGACCGCCAGAATAGATTTTCATCCTAAACACATACCTACGCATACAGTTGACATCGTCAATGACGATATCTTGATAATTTTAAATACCCTGTCTTAATCATTCGGATTAAGGCATAATTTCTAGTCTGACATTTGAACTCTTTTCTCTACTCTGATTGTGGATGTAAATAAAACGAGCCAATCCCTAATTATAATCAGCTATTAGGGAATTTTATAAATGTTATGAATTTAAGAAGATTGCCACTTTAAAGAAGAAAAGTCAGTATACATTCATCATTCATACTTTGCTTCAGTTCAAGACGATTTCATTTGAGAGGAAAAACAGACAAAACACGGCAGATGAAGATCGTTCCAAGTTGCAGCCTATGACACTTATAAAAGCATTACACAACTATAAACCCTCTTCCCATACTCTTTCATCTCCTGTGTTATACCCTTGTATATGATAGTCTATTATATAATGGTTATGATAACTTTACTCTACTATCTATTTCCCCAATCAGAGAATTTTCATTTGAAACCGGACATTTTGCTTTTGCTCGTGACGCCGTCGATTACAATTCTATTAAGTCAACTTCCAAAACCCACCGGGGAGTCTCTGAACATGTTTTGTTCGAAATAATGAGAAACCACGATCTCTAATTGTTGAGTCAGTATAATCTTATAGTACTCAATTCTGTTCTAATATATCTTGTTTTCAAGAGCAATACGGCTGTTCAGCGGTCGTTTTAGTGCATTGTGAATTTTAATTGCATTCTTTTCAGTTATATTACGGCGGCCATAGTCACAACGTTATTACAGCGTCCACTGTTCAATTACGGTAATTCTGAAATATATAGTGTAATTTGTAAGAGTCGCACTTTGGTAATTTGGCTGATAATTTAAATACATGTACAAAATTGTTATGTTTAACGAGTTATCAGCTAATTATTCAGACTTTTTGACAGAAATTACTATTATTGATTGTTCTTGTCAATTGCCAATTTAAGTTCTTGATATTCACAACAAGTGATTAATATTTTCTTTATTATTAGCAAATCTCTAATAGAAGTATGGTACATACATTACATACATAATGTATGCTGGATTAAATACAATTTTTTTTCATAATTGACACGCCTTTGTCATTTACATAAATGTATATGCAAATGCGATAATTTTTATTTGATGGAAAATGTAAGTGCTAGAGTTGTGGAGTCTGATATATAGAGGGCAGTGAACAAATAGCTTTTTATCATAAAAACAGATTGCTTCCCTGGCTGGAAGGTAATCTTATTTGTAGATTTTTCCTTATAGGAAGTGCATATGTAATTAATATGGAAGAACTTTGCCGAGGATGACATCTTGGGAAATAGCACACCGTAATTATTCAGTTTTATGAATCTGCGAGGAATCCATGATAAATTTACACAACATAGCGGATGCATTCTCGTTTGTTCTTGCTCCAGGCATGAAGCACAGGATTCTGGGAGGGAGATGACTCTATAAAGCTAACATGAACAAATCACAATATTTATACACACAATTTGTGTTTTATTCTTAGCAGGGTCAAAAGCTAAAACCAGTAGTTTCCACAAATGTTGTTTGTATTGCTTTATGTAATTATTTCTTCAGTTGATTTGAGGAATCCAATATGGCGGATGTGTCAAAGGTAAGGGGGTCAAACATTCAATACTGTTAGTTGGGAGAAAGGATGTAGTAAAGTATAGTATTCTCTGTGGATTTGTTTATGGTGTTCACTGACATCTTCAAAGTTGAGTTCGTCTGGAGATTTTATTAATTATACTTAAAATCTTACATTATAGATCAGACTACGTTGGAGATAACTTTAATATATGTGTCTTCCATTTGGGTTAGAGTCTGCAAATATTTGCATTAATGGCTCCTGCTGTCCCTGTTTAATGTTGTTGTTTTTTTGTCTAGCCATATCTTTTAGCTCACATACTTTCCTCCCAGCTTTATAACCGGATTATGGTGAATCATTTTCAGGGTTCTCCACGGTTTGAAAATTAAACAGGGCGCACCAATGTGAAGTGGGCGTGGCATATTTGTAACGTGCTTCATTGGCAAGGATGTTGAAAAATGGAAACCAAAAAATCTATTAATCTACATATTATTACATATGCATAATATATATTTATTATTACAAAATGAATAGGAATTTTGAAGAGCTATTATTAAGTAAACGTCAGCACGTACAATCAGCTGATTTTAGCTGCACGATTCCTCAAGCGGCGACATCAGTTGTTTACAAGTAATGATCGCGTCCAGAAAAAGACGTAACAAGTTTGTTATTTTATTTTCCCAAATAGATACATACATGCTTTATTTAATTTTTAGCAAAAATTTATATTTATGATTTATATTTATTTGGACGAAGCAAAATAAAATGTATGTCGCACAAACGTTCGTAATTGGTTCATTAAAAAACTTGCATGAATGGCACCAAAAAGCAAACGAAATAAAATGTACACAATAGAAGATTTTCGATCTGCAGTTAACAGTTACTATCAAAAATAATAGAATTAGGTATAAAAAAACAAAATACATACTTAAAAGAATAATTTTCATTCGAATTGAAAGTTTGATGATGTCTGCTTCGTTGAAAACAGCTATGACCCGGAAACAGTTCATTTTACTGTGTGCACCCTGATACTATGTAACGATGCTTTTGACTGGCCAAAGCCACGCATTGACGCGAAAAACAACCAATCAGAATATTTGTTCCAAAAGAACACAAGTAAATTTATTTCCTCCACTTATGATGCGAGTTGAAAGCATGGCCGTTTTACCGGGGTTTTTAAATCGTGATTAAAAGAAAATTCAACTTTAAATAGTGACATTTAAATAAAAACATTTACATGTTCAAGCAAGCATTCGTGTGGACTTCTTGGTGATCAGCAATGTGATGGTACGTCGGCTGTGCTGGTCGTTTACCGATCATGCAAGTGCATAGCTGCCCGGTTGCTGCCTTTGTTCCACTCGGCGGTGACGATGTTGCCGCTACCTAGTCACGGCGTGAACTTGGTTTTAACCATTGACCTTATGTTTAACGAATGGTTTTACCGATAACGATTTTATATATTTGACGTCACCCTGGCAGTAAAAATATGGGTACTGTAATGCACTTTTCTGGGCCACATGTTCATTTTTAATCGTGTTGAAAAAACTTGTAACTTTTTGTTTGGTGGTGTTATCACCTCACGGTGACATGCTACGATAACAAACCGGAATTTTCACAGTTGCACCTTAAAACAATGAACCAGTTACCCTGAACACGATGAATCATCTTCGGAAGACAATGAGTGTTGGCATGTTTTGTAAACAATTCTTTGTCTGGGACCATGCAGGGCGCACAGGAAATATAACAGGGCGCTGACAATTTAAACAGGGCGCCAATTTCAGATAACAGGGCGCGGCGCCCTGTAAAAACCCCTCGTGGAGAACCCTGATTTTATAGTTCACAAATAAAAAATATTTGCAATTTTTTTGCCATTTCTTACAGTGAAGAGTGCAATAGGGTGGTCTGGGAATTAATTAATAATATAGGTGACTAGAAAAATCCAAGGGGTATGGTTAAAATATGGATTTAGAGAGCATTTGACCTTTTGACCCATTGATAATTTTCTAGCCAATATTATGGTCCAAATATTTTGAAAGTTTTCTTTTCATGAAAAGTTACTACCGGTATTCAACTACACAGTCATATAATTCTGATAAATTGTCTTTCTCTGTGTAAATGTATGTTTTCTTCTCATACACGTTGCTTTCTTGAAACTGATATAGTATAATGCGATGGGCAGCATGGGAGTACCATATGTGCCGTTGCCCTGTTAGTTGCATAGTTGACCTTTGACACTTGACCCTAATGAAATTGACAAGCTTGAAAAGATGGGAAAATTAGGATATAATGATGATGTAAAAGTTCACATTCTATAGTATTTGTGGAGACCTGAAACCAAGTAAACCATTGCCAAATGATGACTCATCTCTGGCTGCCATGGTTACCAATGCATGATGTCAGGGAAAGAAATGTGATATCTTAGTTTATAGTTGAGTCCCTAGGCATACTTTCAATGAAAGTTTTTGAAAACTAATTTGAGCAACATTGCCATATTGCACCTGTTGAGGGCGCTCTCATGAATATTTTGATGAAGCAGAGATGAGATGGCAGTGGGTTGTAAAAAGTTTTTCTTGTCGTTTTTCAACTAACAATTTAAGAGTATTTTGTAATTCCCATGCATTTACGCACGAACAAAAAACACAGAGTTGTTGAGTATAGTAGTAGACAACTCCAACTGTGACTGGGATGGATACGGTTTATCGTAGACTGCTTTTACATAGATTGTGACGTTAGGAACATTGCTGTCTGATTGATGTCTAACCTATTCAATCATCTACTCCTGGCAATCTCATCTGTGTCCTATTGGAAGGTGAATTGCCAGCTACTCCATCTTTTGGCGCTGGCCTCCTGGAGATAAAATCTAATTTTCATATAAAACAGAATTAGATTTCATTGAAATCTGTCTGCAGGTACATTCATAGACAAAAAATGAAATGTTATCACTGTTGTTTTTTTATTCTGTAAAATTTGAGTATTTAGGGATTTGGGAGGGGGGGTGTTGCCTTTGCTTAAAATTGAGGCTGGACTACATTGATATTTACTTTGTTATTCAGTCTTCATGATATATTAATGCACCATGTCTATGAAAATGTTAATGTTATTAGTTGGTCCAAGTGATCACAATGACAATGTTTACAGTTTGAATCTTGCTCGATCTTTCATAGGTAGTCAGTCTTTTATCATCATTGTTACGGTACTTCATTTGGACTATAGAGGGCGCAGGTCATATATAGTTCAGCTTTGTGTGTGATATGTTTCTGACACTTGAGTTATAGTGGCAAATGGGTTTTGTCATGTCTTTTTCTCCCAAGATGTAAATAACTAATAATCTGGAATGTCATAGATGACATGGACTTATATACTTAAGTTATCTCTGTAGTTTGTTAGTGAATTTAGTGAGGCTAAGTAGTTTCTCATGTCTGTTGTTATGTCCGTATTACGTGATAAATATGGTTTGATACTGTGGCGACGGGGAATGCATGAATGTGTTCAATTTCGCGAAGCAGACGAAAATGTCTCTGAAATCATATGTAAAATGAGTTTTCAATTTGATTATAAAATTCAGTATTGTGTTTTCATTTTCTTTATTGAGCTGCTTGATTCCTTTGTTTTGAAAAGAAAAAAAAATACTAATTCTTATTGAATTGTGTCTTATTTCGCCTCCATTGTCATCTGTAAGTTTTAAATTAAAAAAAAATATATACATGTCTCAACAAATTGTCAGATTTGCATTAAGCAAATATAAGTTGTAGCATAATTAGTTGTGTGGTGACAACAACAAATATAATTGTAGTAATGAGAAAAGCTGCATGTATTGAGATGCCATGGGTGAAGGGAGAGATTTCAAACTGTAAATATTAGCAGTTGTTTTTTCGCCTAGCGAAACTAGATTGATATTTGTTTTGGCGCAGTGATATCATGACATGATGAACGACTTAAGTTATCTACACAGTGAATAATCAATACTTGCAGTGAAACAAAATGACTGACGAGATCAGTAAAAAAAAAAACTTTCGCTCTACTATTCTCACAAATAAATTTGTTGCCAAAAAATAAAATCTGTTTTGTTTTTGTAGGGCGATCATTGTGTAAAGAACTTGATTCATGTCCATCTTGTTTCTGTATATTTTTATAGTTGAATATTGAACATAGTTGAACAGCGGGTTTCAGGTTACAAAAGAATATTAAAGCAATAAGTAAAGTGCAACTATTGTTTCTGAAGAAATTTTATCAGTCCAATTAATCAGTTAACTAAACTATTTTAGAAAAAAATCTACATTGACTAATAGATAAGAAAAGAGAAAAAAGGTTTCCATTGATCAGTGATGGTTTCTTCAATTACTATTGTTAAGTCTCTCATTATAAAAAATCTTGCTTCTATGTGCTGATAACTAAAAAAAATATGTATACAGAAGAAGCGTGGGTTCAATCGAGTAGAGTCAATAATGAGTTCCTAAGAAGCTTGATCACTGTAAATGCATATCTGATAGGAAGATTTTACATGTGAAATAGAAGGAAGACAGCTGCTGTCATGGCGATAACATCATGACCTACTGCTCCTGATCAGCAAAGACCAATTGTATTTTTTCTCAAAATTGTCCTTATTATGAGTAGATGAAGACGGGATTTGGCATTCATGACTAATCCATTTCACTTCCCTGTGATTGGTCGTTGTCCCTATTAAAGAATATTTCAGTTTTCAAAAATAAAACCTGAAGAGGATGAAGATTATAGTAATATCTTTTCATTTCAATCCCACTGCATATTTAGGTTGATGTTATTTCTATTTGATATTGACAAGTGGTCCGATCAAAAATTTTGAAAATGAATCAAAAATTTTGTTTCATCCAAACAACAAAATAGGCAATTGGATCTTGTTGTCGACATAGATTATATAAATATAGAAAAACTATTTTGGTGTTTGCTGCCTAATAATTCAATATGAAATGCCACTAGGCAAAACTAAGACTATCCATTAAATTTAATTTTCTCACAGAAAAATCAATCACAGGAATTGTTTGTGTGTAAGCTAGTGAGGTTTTGTGCTGAGCTGAGATTCTGGTTTGTTTTTAGATTTGAAATGTAAATTCTGAAGGAAATTAAAACCTGGGGTGAGTTTGATGAAATTAAGGAAGAAAGCCATTACAAAAGGGCTGGGAGTCAACAGTAATTAATATCATTGGTGGCTTACAGTTTACTGCTGTTAAGTCAGTTCCACACTAGGGTGGCTTTTATTCATGGAGCTAAAGGGATGTGACCCTCTAAGTTGATGTGAATTAGTGAGATGTGTGTCTGTGTTGGTAATAATTGGCTATGGAGAAAGTAAATTGAAGCATTTATACCATTACTCTTCCAATCAATTTGACGTTTAGACGAGGTGAAACATCCAACCTGATTTTACTCTCCGTTTGGATTTCATACGCAATTGTAGTTGGAGTAACAAGTCACCGGGGTCTTCCCAGGCTTTCATATCGACATTACTCAGACATTGTTACACAGAACCATTCACTGCTTTGCTCTGAGGTGCACATATACACACGCAGACTCTCTGGTGGATACATCACCGTGACGTTGCTGTCGTGATGTTTTCTAAGAAGAACTTGAAATTGCTAAAAAGTATCCTATCCGGGAAGAAGAACGGTTCGCAACAGCTAGCTGGCGGTTTTAACTCGCCTCTGCTTTCATCGATGACTGTTTATCCTGATGCGTTAGTTCAGCTCGTGGTGTGGAAGAATATGATGAAGGTAAACACGTTGTTTATTGGTGTTTTCCCCGCCATGTAAGAATACCTGTCATTTTATCCAATGCACCTCCTTCATTTAAATCTTGTCTTCTAAGATCGTTTTTCTGTAGCCATGGCAATTAATCATTTTTGAATAAAAACTTTGCAGATTCCATTGTTGATTTTTTTTTTTGATATATATATATATTCCTGTTGCTTTAGTCGGCAACCTTTTCTCCATATTTATTACATTTACAGTACATTTATTCATCTCATGAAAATGAATACAATGGGAGTGGAGTTAGTAAATCATGAAAATTCATTTGTTGCCATAGTAATGAAAATACCACAAACTCAGTCTACTGATATCATTAACGTAAATGTCGCTTGTGAAATGATGTGTTTGATCTTTTTGTAAACACTCCACCTGACCTTACTTACGCTACTAAGTGTAGAATTTTTGACAAAATTGTTTTTTTTCATTGTCAATTTGATGTTCACTCTCTGTACTTCCTTTTTTCCATTTATTCTCTACATCCTTATTTCTTTGAAAAAAACTGACATTTCCATTAAAATTGAAAGTATGTTCTTATCCTGCCAGTCTTTTTGTGTTTGTTTCATTCACTTTAGTTTAATAATAACAACGGCAAATTTCCCCTGACAAGACTCGGATAATAACCAATTTCAAAACAGCCGTTTCTGACAGCCTAAAAGCAGTGGTGATGTACTCAATCTTCATGACCTTCGCTTGTTTGGAAAAAAAAAGTGATAAAAACATTTGAAGTTGTTTTTCTAGTGTGTGTTTGACATAGTGATAATTTTTATGACAGTAACTCTATTCATTCTTAGAATTTTTCTTTCACCTTTATTTTGCCAGTCGTGGGATTTAAATATTTCATATATTTTTTTTTGAAATCCAAAAATAAATTCACATTATTGTTTTCATATTTTTCCAGTAGCCAGTAGGAAATAATTGTGCAAGGTGGAAAATCTTCAATCAGAAAAATATATCAGATTCATGTTTTGCTGAAAACACTGTATAATACAAGCTACTCTAGGGGTTGTATTCATATGAATAAAACTAACATTTAGAGCTATATTTACAATTATTCCATTATTGCCCTCTAACTGATGTTTGCTTATCTTATTTTTGCTAATTTTTTCAAACAAAATTACAATTATTCATTATAAACCTATTAATATAATATTGACCTTTGCATATTCAATGTCAGTTTTAACCCCACACCCAATATTAAGTCCATTTTTTAAATGAATTCCAAATTTGTTATTGTTCATTATATTTTTTTTTTAAAAACACACCATATCAAAAGTATCCCCCAAATTATTGCCACCTCATCAACATCAACCATTTTCTTCATGATTCTCTTTTTCTGCAAGCCATTGCCAAAAATATAAATTTGAACTATTGATGCGATAGAAGTAATTTGAATACCAGAGAGAGAGGAAAGATATTATATTATGAAGGTAAACATCGTTTAATCCATTAATGGCATCCTTTTAACAAAATAAATAACACTATGGTGTATACAACCTTTACTTTACTGCTATGAGGCCTTGAAATATTCCAGAAATGTTGGCTTGCAATCACTGTTGCCATGTAGTTAAGTAGCTATTTCTCTGGCAATTAGGTTGACTTTTTCGTGATAAATTTGACGCCCTGACAGACTTAAAATTACGTACTGAATATTAATTGAATTCCCCCATTTTTTCTCTCACCTAGGGGCCTATAATTTTCTGGTATTACTTTTGGCGTTTGCTGCAATCCTTCAATTCAGTTTTTTGACATCGCCATCTTGTTTTCAATCATCAATTCTAATTTTCAATTCATTGAAAGCAAATACGAAGGATCTCATTACCGACATTGTCATGTAGCGAACCCTTCAAATACCATATGATCATTAAAATGGTAAGGAAGTAACATCACACAATTGCCATTAATTTTCCAAATTATTTATGTCTAAAGTAGGCATTAATATTTGATTGGCCCATTTTGTCAGCTGACCTAACAGTGGCCTAGGTTACTCTCACAGGGATTTGTATTTGTTGATTGGCTCATTTTGTCAGGTGACCCGAACAGTTACCAAATATGGATTATGACTTGGTTAAGTGTTATCAGGTGACCTGGACTTTTACCAAATATGGATCATGAACTGGTTAAGTCTTGTCAGGTAACTTAATTACATGGGTAGGATGGAAAAGAATAGTCTCAATTGCTCCAATTATTTTTCAATGTTTAGAGATTAGGACAAATATAAAGAAGTTAATTTTAGACAAAAAAAGTCATCAACCCAAGAATGCAATTTGAAAGCAGTGTTATTTGTATTACCGGTACATTCCGACTCACTGAGGTTGAAGTGCTTATCACATGGCAAGATTGATTTTCTTTTTTCTGTCAGATTACATTTTGTATTTTTATTTTCCATCTGTATAGTTATAATAGGCATACTGCAAACATTAATCATATGTTAATTATTATGCATAAATGAAATATAATATTGTTATTCCCTGCTGATTGGCTCCTACCAGATTGTATTTAACTCTGATTGGTTCATCAGCTGACACATTCATAACATGCACATTAGTTTATTATTTTTCAAACAAAAATCATTTCTTTCTGTAGACACAAATTAGTTTTCTGCATATTTTAATTAAATCAATATATTATCAAGTAATTTCTGAAGTCCATGGATGTCATTAAAGGTCTGTGAAGCGCAGATAGCCTGCAGACCATTCTCCTACAGATCTGATTCCGCTTATTATATACCCACTCAACTTAACGCATATATTGAACATTGAGTCCTGCTGTTCTGAGAAGTCTGCTTTGACGCACTAACCATGTAATCACTTTCAGAGATGATTCGTATGCGTGATACTTTCGTTTTTCCCAAGGAGTTAGAAATATGAAATAATGATAATTTTAGGTGGCAGCATAGATTCTGTAATACATCAATATTTGTATCACAGTATGGCATTTTAGAATACACTTAGCTAATGAGCCGAACATTAATATCCAGGGGATGGTATTTTGACCTTGTTCAGTAATGATTGCGCATTAACAACCGTTTTGTATGACTACTGCAAATCACTTTCATTTAGCGAGAGACACATTTTCATGAATTTTGCGAGTCAATAAAAATAACTAAATTTGTAGCAGTGAACATTATTTAAAGGCCTTTGCGAAGTACCATGGGCTGAATGGTGTAGGTTTGGCTATTTAAATTAAGGGTGCTAACTAGATGTCTGTCGGAAAGCCTGTCCTCAAATCGAACTAGGTTTTCAAGAAATCTTGATTGAAGTTCAAATAATCATAAATTTTTCCATACAATCAGTACTATGAGATTCATAGCTGTAAATTGCGGACAAATAGACAAATAAAAATAGGGGTTTGTAGGTCCTAAACGATGTTGTCATGGTAAATTTTGACATCAATGTCTTCGCCAAATCACAAACATTCGTCACAGCGAAAATCAACTGTTTAAAAGAAAATCATTGAATTTTCAATGCTCGAAAGGTTTGCAATTTTTGATTTGAAGTGCCCAAAATCTCCCTGGCTACCTCCTCCATGAGACATTTTCTCTGATACAAAATCCATGATTATTTGTTAATCAGATCCAAAAATTTAAGTGTTTAACAGTATTTGAGGTTTTTATAATATGAACATTTTCATTCAGTGGGTAAAAAACATTTCTTTTGTTTTTCCAACCATATGGTACGATGTTTACCAGACATCTTATATTCATCGCCTTGAGAGAAATGAGTCTGACATAGTGATTTTGTAATGCTACATTGAATTTGCTATGTAATCTTACTGTTATAGGGAACTAATAACTGTTAGTCATCAATCCATTGATTTTGCCATTTCACTGTGCATGTCTTGTCATCTTGATTCCCAGTTGGGAGATTCTTCCTAACTAGTTTCCGTTGTTTTAATGTTTCCCTAATCAGCTGAACTTTTTGGGGATTGGAACATTTGCTGATTGCTCATCCACGTCTTTTCTATAGTTGTATCGTCACTGTAAC
The DNA here is from genome assembly GCF_978046115.1 of Saccoglossus kowalevskii. Classification (NCBI taxonomy): domain Eukaryota; kingdom Metazoa; phylum Hemichordata; class Enteropneusta; family Harrimaniidae; genus Saccoglossus; species Saccoglossus kowalevskii. The sequence continues at coordinate 13,098,578 of NC_140648.1, forward strand.
GTTATTATTCAATTGCTATAATGAATTAAAATTACTCCTCTGTAATTGCAATTCACGAGGAGACGACAAACAATCATTTTTTTCGCTCAGCATGGTTTTAGTTTCACACTTGCCATCGGGAGTTGATATGTCTCTGTATGTTTCTCATTTTCTTACCTTTTTCCATTCGGCGTCTTAATTGCGTGACATATTGAATAATTCATGGCATTGTCCAATGATTGAGATGCCACCATTTTAAGTACAGGTGACTGTAGGTAATGGACAGTGTCAATAAATGACACTTTGTCAATTTCCTTTTTTGCTACTTTCATAATGTAACTCATCTTTTGTAATAATACATTGCCGTAAAGTATAACTGGGAGCAAGAAACCGTTAAAAAGTTGCAAGTTATTTTGAATCGCTTTTAAAGTAAGATGATAAATCATCCTAGTTCTTTACTGCCCTTCAGAAGGCTCTATCACATCATTTCTCAGCCCTTTTGAATTTATTGGGCTTTTTACAAAATTTAAGTGTTTTTTTCTTTCATTTGAACAGGTCATAATTTATATTGTACTATGTTTTTTTTTTCTTCTGTAGAGGATTAATATATGCATTTGATTAATATATGCATTTCAATGTGGACTTTTCTTATCTATATTGAAACTTTAAAATGCAAATGTACTTAAGCTAGGTAGCCCTAATAATTTTATTGTCAGGCTAGGGGTACTTCAATTTTTTGTCACCACAGAAGGGTATGATTGACTGACAAAATCTAAACCAATCACGTAAAATATAACATGTTGGAAGCCCCCCCCCCCTCCCCCCTCCCCCTCCAATGAAAAAGGCTAATCTTGGTGATTATCTAGTAATCTACGTAATTTTACTGTAATCGGTTTTTGCTGTTAGAGATGTTTGTAATTTAAATAACATCACGAAAAGTTACTGACTCCTTGTCAAAAATACTCGTTTCAATGTTCACTGCTATAGACTTCAGCCAGTTTCCCAAACTCATGAAATTTGTGATAAACTATTTAAATCGGTTTATATTAAATACATTCAATAAATTGATCATGTTCTCTCATTAACTACAATTCAAAATAAATTTGCATTATATGGGACGAAAATAAGGAAATTGGTCACTATTACACATCTGCTTCTTTTGATCACTTTTTTATCAACTCGAAAATAGCGTGACCTCAACAACGTTGAAAGACACTTGCCACTGAATAGTTAAATTGCAATCGCATATGTCTCAAATTGCTCCCCATTAGGCTTTATTCATCAAACTCTCATTAGTTTTCAACTGGTTCATTTTCCAACTGACTTGGTCATAAAGGCAGGAAACTGTTGTCTTCATTTACGAAAAGCTGTTTCCCCAGCATGTTGCTAGCCTGAACTGCTGTCGCTTAAACTGTTGAATACCAAATTAAGTAGTTCACGTGTGATGGTATGAGATGGTCGTGTAATGATTAAACAAAACAAAAAAAATCTTTGTTTTTTAGAACACTCACATTCAATCACTGTGAATTGCATCTGTTTAGAAGTTTATACTTTCAAACTTGCATGATTTCTTCCTAAGTCAGTACAGTGGTTGCACATCACAATTTTGAGTGATTCAACCAAATATGCTCGTTCATCACAGACTATTTAGCCAAATGTACACCCACGCATATGGATCGCTGCTAGTGATGGAACTGGGCATTACATACAGAACAGGGAATGAACATTGTCAGTGCTTGTATTATTTCAGAATTGACACACAGCTGCGATTATATTTTTAGTAAACTTTTATGAAATGCTACGAATCCAATTATGAATATTTAATTTAATTCTCTCTACCATGCGCTCACATATGTAAGGTTAGTTGAATCTGCAACCTATACTCTTGCTAGGCTTGTGTTTTGAGCTCGTTTCTCGTTGCGCTAATGAAGTTACCTGTGTTGGCTGCAGGTAGGGCCGATTAGATTATTGATTCATCATTCAGCGGGTAAAGAAAGAAAACATCTCCTACCCCTTGTGAGTTATTAAGGGCACGTTATTGTCCCGCTTGTATCGAAATCAAATTCAATTTTCTCCTATTGCTTTTTATTGGATAACTTCTTCTTTCCAAATTAAAACGGAACGTGATGAATTTGTTTGAAAAGACGTGTCGTACATGCCGATGTAACTACTAAGTTCTTGAATAAAAATAAACCATCTATGAGAAGCACTTCTATTCCTCTCTCCTTCTTCCCACATGTAAATAATGACAATAGACATTGTGAGTTGATTATCATATTTGATAGTGTTATTATGTGTTTGTAAACAACAATTTTTCGCGTTCACCAAAACGTACATTTCTTTGTGATTCTGTGTAACTTAAGACGAAATGATTAATCACAAATAACAAAACCCAGTAGACTAGTGGTTCCTATTATTGTTATGAACTCCCTAACATTTCACAAATAAGCTTTGAACATTGAGAACGTGTTCGACAACATTCGGTTACAAATTTTATATTTTAAACATTTATGGGATGATTGACTGGTAAATTTTCGTCACAAAAAGTTCATTTTTAAGAAGACATACAGGTGAAAATATTGGAAAAAGAGAGAGAGCAATCCGACGCCATTTTGTGATATGATGTGAATAAAATATCACTTTCTCTCTTTGAGTTTTGTGTATGCCTCTCATTTCCTGTTTATTAATTACCGGGTACTAGCTCCTTAACAATATTTGTTTTACAAACTTCAAGAATATCAAAGTATTCTGCAAGATGTGGTTCAAAAATAAATAAATTGAATTCACATTAATTAATAATATTAATAAAAAAGAAAATCTACCAATGAATTTATTTATGTGTTTGTGCAGGTTAGTGGGTCTGTCTGAACATTCTTATCGATTGCGTTCACACTTCATTGGAGTTTAATTTACCGGTATGTTTAACACAAGTGAACACTGTGTACATTCACTTCGGAGACCTTGTTTTATAATTTATGCTATCACTCAGCAGTTAATAATTGCCAGACTGAACTGAAGTAACCCTCCCCCCTCCAAACAAAATTGTCAGTTTCTGATAACCCGTTGTCATGGTAATAGGCGATTATGCATTTTTGAGATTGCACGCTCTTCTCTTTACAACGTTTTGGATCGTAATTGAATATGGCTCGCATCTGTCAGTTAAAAGCATTCAATTTACGTCCACTGTCTGAATTTCCCGATTAGTTTATTCCCCATCTGGTGTTTTTCCCCAGTAGAGAATTGATGTAATCATTGATGATCAGGGCAGCATCCAGCTAATTAATTCACCTTCCTGCATTCCCTTATCATTTGTATCATGTCAGTCCAGTCTCGTGGTTTTTAACGCACTGCATTTTGCCCAGCATGTTCATATCTGCATGCCTTGCAGCAATCAATTGCGTACATCAATGTATCACATCATTCAAGTTGCATCACAGTGTAGAAACGATGTGTTGTAACTGGAGTGTATGCACCACTACCATGCTTTTAACCCACCAATTGCGTAAATCAGTGTATTACGTCTGTCTATTTGCATCATGTTATAAAAACAATGTGCGAATGGTAGACATCACGATGCGCGATCAAGTGCTTACATGGATGTAGTGCATCAGTCCAGTCGGCTTGTATGTAGTGTGTTGTGCCTTGAGTTTAATCACTGTCGTGTGTTGCCATGAGCAATTGCGCACATCGAGGTATTACATCAGGCCAGTCGGCTTAAATTGTAAAATCAGTGTGTTGTGCGCAAAATTATTCACACCGCCAAGCCTAATGCAGTGCGTACATACCATAGTCCGGCCCAGTCTCATTTCTAATGCAGCTTATTGAGTGTACTCACTGCCACTCCTTGCAGCGATCAATTTACATACATTTATGTGTAATGTCTAGCTGTTTGCCTTGCGTTGTAAATGTTATGTGTCATAAGACCACATTACACATCTCCACGCACGATAGCCGCTAATTTTGTACATCAGTGTATCACGTAACACCTTTATACGTGTGATTGTACTTCACCGTACCCATTTGATGTACTAGATTGAGTTTGCGTTGATACTAATTGTCTGCTTGACGCACTGAGGTCATCCACATAATGCACTTCACTGGCATGTATGTAATGCAATCTAAACGTAGCTGTCGTATGCATGCGTAAGTGCTTTCACTGTATTCAATACAAAAAATAATTAAATTGAATCCTGGGAAAAAAAAATATGTACAATCTGATGCTTTAAATTATATATTTTTCTTTCCTGTTATGTTCCCGTGGGAATAATGATATTTGTTGAAAGAGTGTGCCAACATATTATTAGCTATATCTCATTATCCCCACGCCCCCGTTTTTGGATCTAAAACCGCTGCCATGTTTGATTAAGGGAAATTTTAATGAAATTGGAAACTAAACACATGTACCGTGAAATTAATTCAAGCGTTTTCTTCTATTAGTTACAAATAAACACAGCTGTTATAAAAATACATAAAAAAACAACTTGAGTCTCCCGGTATAGCATTATAGCATTCGTATGCAGTCAACTGCTGAGTTACACAAGTATAGATAGTTTCTGCGTTTGTTATCTTTACCCGTCACCGTTTATTCTTATCAGCTCAACTGTGGTGGGAATTAAATTCAAAAAGCATTCTCATAGAGTTACTATAAACGTGCTGGGTGGCTCTGCCCCGCTATGTCACAGATTAGTGATGTAAATTTACACAGACGCACACACAAGAAAAAGCAATTTGTATCTTGACCGCAGTTTGTACGCTAATAATCATCTATTGCCACAGTAGTGTTGACAAGCTGCCGTCTCTGAGATTAAGTTCTCCCAAATTATTAACCTTTGGGTTAAACAAATCTTTGGCTGATGATTCCATGAACAGGTTATAACTGTTTTAATGTAAAATCCATTCCCAGAATGCACTGTAATTCTCAGTGTACTCAACAATCATTTTTAAACCAGCAACCTGTGAAGTATTGTATTTTTTATTTAAAAACCAAACATTCAGGTTATTTGTAATTTACAGTAAATACAGTGTTATTGCTAGGGGTTAGTGACTTATGATATGACTCTGATTTCTTGTCACTTCGCTATCAGATACAAACACAAGCAGAAAATGCTTACATTATAATCTAACGATGTCGTTGATATGCAAATTGTTACTTCATGTGGTACCGCCTTCAGTAGCATCTCAATTCACGATCGCGTATTAATTTGCCATTTTCTCCATTTTCATGCCATGTTCATGCCATGTTCAAAATGTATGTGATACAACACTGGAATTTTATGAAAAATGCATTTTGGCAGTGCAAGTTCTGGCTACACTGCATTATTACCATGGAAACATCTATTCTTTCCCCCGCTATCTGTGAATAGTATCCATGCTCGAACTATATATGAAGATTCCTTGGTTCTGATCAATCAACATCAAAGTCCATATACTGGAGTGACATTTGAAAAAAAAGCCAAATATTTAAGTTGCCCCAAGAAACCTGCCTTGGCATAATCACATATCATACCGATGTATGAGGCTAATCTCTCAGGGGATGCTGGTTCAGAACAAGAATAAGATCATTGTATATTCACCTGCATGTTGATTACTCTGTTTAACAATATCAGTGTTTGGTGACGTTGTTACTTTAATGGTGTTCTGGCTACTTTGATATCATTCCTTATATGATTATACTTATCGTACTATCGGATATTTTCCTGAGGAATCCTTTACAGAAGAGTGGGATAATTCCCACATGGTGATCGTTTGAATTGTGAAAACCAAAGCATCGTTGTGTTTAAGATCTCCTGCTTGTGTAAAAAAAACAAAACAACATAGTTATAGTATTTAGGAATGCGATAACAGTTGTAACTGATTTAGCTTTGATCTTAAATCTACGGGAAATCTATCTTACGTGACAAGATCTTGTTTCTTCTGAGCGTATTCAGCCGAACTAGTCGTATATCATGCATTCTTTACCGCTTGTGTACCATCTGCCTGGAAGCGTGGTCATGCCGTCACCATTCGGGCAAGTATGTGCATGTATGTCATTAGTTCTATATACCTTAATGAGTGGAAATAATGAACAGACCACTGAATTGGTAATATACATATTGTTCATTTATTTCTCATAGGCAGAATGTCGTCATCATGAATACCTTATTATTGATGAGTGCGTTTCTGTCTGACGGTGGAAGGGGTACTATGTAATATGATGTAGCCTTAGATGACGTACTTAAAGCTTACGCCTGAGGGTGTTTTGCTGTATTACAACTGTGCTTGCCTGATACAAAAAAATTGTGTACCACCAAGTGAAAGGGGGGGGGGGGCAGAAGGGGGAACAGGGAGAGGGTGGTGTTATTATGTGTTGGTGTTCTCTTTATTAGGTGTTGGGTTGTAACATTTCATTGAAATATATATGTATACCATTTTTTTTTTTTTTTCCAAAGAAAATGTCAAGCAAAATGATTATGATAATATTTTAATGAACATTAAGAAAGGTGGGGGTTATTTACAAATCCTGTGATAATTGTAATTAGGGAAAATATAATGGCGGGTCTATATTACATGACAGGAAACTACAGTCTGCCCCTGTGTGTGATATTAGTCTTTGCCATCCATGCAAGTTGCTCATTGTAATATTCTTTTGTACGAGTTATTGTTGGATTTATTTACTCTGTGGTCGTAATTCAACTGTGTTTTAACTAGCACAGCTTTTCAACTGTGTGAAAATAAATCACCCGTCGTCGAGGGTAGCGTGAGATATGACGTTGCCGCTAGAGAAAATAACCTGACAGTTTTAAATGACATGTATATTACGGAATCCAATGAACTGCTAAATTCTCTATGTTATAGAGAGCTGTACTGTTTTGTGAGTTGACAGTTATTGCTAATTGGTTACCGGTTTAAGGCCGCTTCTTATTTGAGAGATAAAATTATCATCTTTCACTTTAAGTTCTCAGCGTTAGATCAGTATCATTGAACAAAAATTGGGTAGCTGTGTTTTAATTGACTTGCATCATCTCCAGTGACTGCTTTTTCCTTGCCACATGTTCAGCTGCTAACCGTTTCACCGTTTATTTTACTTTAAAAACTGCTCAAAAAAAGGATTCACATGTTTTTTTCGCACATCAAAGGTGATAGATATCATATTTTTAGCATTTCTTTGTATACCATTAATTTAATTTTCGACCAAACATTAATCACCAACCTATTGCATTCTGGGAATTCCTCATTCCTTTTTGATGCATGTTAAGCACAGTGAATGAGAATAACTCGAAGTTGAGAAATAACAAATAACAAACATAGTCTTGCATTCGTAGCGCCATGCTTCATTCACGACCAAAAAAAATGGCATTTTAATAAGCTCTTCAGTTTTTATGAAAATAAAAGCACCACCATGTTGAGTAGCTGGAAATATTTTGAAGGATGTATTGTTAGACACGTTTGTTATCGAGGTAATCAAGTAAACTATACTCTGCTTGCTATTAATAATAGTCTTGCGTGGTGTCACGTCTCTTTAATGACGATTCATACCTTGTCTCCTTCTTGAGCAACCAAATAAAATTCTCAAATTTAAAAATGGATAGTGTAATCAGCTCAATTTATTTGCGTTGCCATGGCGCAGGTTGAATTAGATTGTTGTCGAGTTGGTTCGTTTTTTTTTATCAGTCGTTCTAAGTGCTGCGATTATGGATTTCTAATAATTGCCGTGTCTCGTTTTGTCTTTTGTTTGTCACGATCTTGCCAGGAAGAATTTTTCACTTAATTTGATGTAGTTGCTAGGTTAAAATATCTCAAAGACCATCTGATCTAGGCAAGGTATTGATTTTCAAATCGTAGCAATTTTAACCGCTGATTTAATGAGGATTTTTTGTTGTTGAGATTGTTCGATTTTGGTTCAAAGCGAGGTTACAGTGATTCTTAATTGGTCATTCAGCGACCATCCGTCCATGCCTCAGATTTCTCTCATCTAATCCATTATTTGCATCTGCATACAAAACACATCACACTGTGACCTTTTCGATTTCAAGTAGCCATAGAAGGTGATTGTCATTTCAATTTTCTCCATAGATGAACAAGCTTTGCAATAAACGAGCGCTTGTATACCTTGGGAATAGGTTGCCTAGACTCAGTTTATGCTGAAGAAATGCTAAGACGGTGTTTGCAATTTGTTTAGGTCAATAAAGATAATCCTTGATTTAACTTATTTTAAAAATAAAAATGAATTAAGCAAGACAGAACCCTTGACCAATACATCTCGTTTCTTAAAAGTTTGTCAAGTTACCCTGATAAATTTTGATGGGATGAAAGAACTTGTTATGATGTTTATGAATTATTTCTTAGTTTTAGTGTTGTTTTTTTCTTTACGTTTCGTCTACTTCTCTCTGAATTCAGACTGATACAGCCATGCTCATTTGATGTATCCATTCACATCTTTGGAAATTTATCTACGTTTGTTTTTTGAAGTGTTTTTCATGAGATTTTGGGATTGTAGCGCCCTCTAGTGACAGGTTCTACAATTTTTTTCTTCTTCTGAACTGTATGTCAGTTGACAGTCTAGTAACACAAGTTTAACATGTTGTCACATGGGGCTCTCAGTGTGATGGTATAATAATTTGATTATAAATAGACTATCAGTCTGGTAAAATTGATGTCTTTGTTTTGTTTATTCAATATGGTGAACTTGTCTTTGCCTTCGGTTGTTGTATATTGATTGCATGTCTGAATATTTCAAAGGGGTGGGGCTTCTTTTCATGTTTGCATCATCTATGCTCATTCCCTTTTCTATATAATGTTCGTATTGTGTCCTGTCGTCAATGTCAGTTATTAGTTTAGCATAATCAATTCTTGAAATGTATTTCTCCAGTGTGGGCAGCAAAATTGACATTGTTTCCAAATAACTGTTGTGACTGGCAGTGCTTCACGACCTCTCAACTGAATTAACCCATTCTATTGAAACTGAACTGCTTGCCATAATTGAATCACGGTGAAATCGCCGATACCAACAGTGAGTCATTCACTCACTCAACCATACCATGTTCCACCAATTTAACTCTAAACTTCTATTGAATATAAGTGTAATGAAAAAAAAGGAGTCTATTCCCCCCCCCCTCTGCCCCTCTTTCTCTTTTCAGAATGCCTATACGTCAGCTTAACCCGTACATCCCAACGGGAAAAGCGAGCCAAATTTCGGTAATTGACTGATAATGAGCAAGTAAATTGCGTTAGTGAAAAAAAACATTTTAGATGGAAACCGAAGATTGGATAAACCCCCAAATCTGTTTGTTAGCCGGAGCCATCCATTAATGGTTTGAATGATGAGATTCGACCTAACCATTTTGTGATTAGGTGTGATTCAGCAGCCAGTTGACACCTTGATGAATTCATTCAGTCATGGATTATGTGTCCCCATCACATTGCCTCGCTTTGAACAACCCCGTTGCTGCGTGGAATCTTCCCTCCCAAATCTGCGGGTATTCTTGTAGCAATATTATATAGCGTTTGCACTTAATCTTTTATTTAGGTAGGCTTTTTCTTATCATGATGGCGACACAGTATATGAAATTTACTGGCCGGCCGATGATAAGACACACTTATTTCTATAAGGTAAGGTAGGATTCCTCTTCTTGTCTTACTCGCAGCGCTGATTATTGATAGCTTGATACGTTAAGACAAGTTCACTTTCTGTAAATAATTAAGCTGATAGTAAGGAATTTCTACTAGGAAATGGACATGAATATTTGATCGGCATAACCAAAATAATTCAATGCTTGGCAAAGTTGATTTTTTTTTCACACCTATGTTCTGTTCTGACGGATGTATTCAAGCATGTAATTTCGGTATGCCTGCGATGCAGTAGCGGTGGACGTGTCCATGTGAATGTTTGCGTGTTAAGAAAGCGCATCCTGGTTCAGCTTGATAACGGTACAACTGGCTCGTCAGTATGTTGTTTTCGTATTGCTATCACCTAAATAAGGTAATTTTGTATGTTTTATCTTCGTTATCCTATGGCAAATCCCGTTGACTTAATTAAACACTGCTCGCTGTCTCCTCGACGTGTATTTGAAGAAGCTGATTGCTCCGAGTTCATCTCTGTTTGCAGTTTTCTCGTCTTTCATGATTTGCGTACGGCTCATATCGCTGCCTCTTAAGTGCTTCCACTTTCAATGCATTCTTTTCACAGCTACAGGGTCTACCTAATTGTTTTCATCCTTTTGTGTAGCGTTCATGTCGTAATAATAACAAGAGAATACTCTATTCACACTGTGATTTCTTAATTGGTTTGCGGTGTATGGTGTGTTATATACAGATTTTCTCTCGGCAAAGGGCAAAGGTCATAAGGCGATTGCTTCAAAAGAGGCCTCTCTTATTTTAAAACAAACTAACAAAAAAAAGTGTCTGCAATATTATAAATGCCGTACAAGATTGGTTTCACATATGAAATATATGTTTAAAAGATTGTGTTGTAACATATATCATAGATATATAACTCGGACATTTCATTTCATTTTGAAATTACCGGTAGTATCAACAATAATTTGGGCATCTTATGTAGTTGTTTAATATGGAAATTTACAATCTGCTTCATTTCCTTTATCCAGCCATGAATAGGATTTGATAAGTCATTACTGTTTTGAAGGAGATTTCAGTGCTTCCTGGAAATCACTTTTTTCTGATCAAATGAGAATCTTAAAAAGAGGAAACCTGTCCAATGAAATTTGTTGACAGGAAAATTGTGCTTTGGAGATGGGGTGGGAGGGAAGGGGTGGCATATGGATTGCCTTTTTCTGAGTTGTAGCCAAGTATCATTGTACCCCAGGGATACATAACTTGGCATGAAATCTAACACAATTGTAAAATGGTCGAGTAAATGTATCTAATTGAAAATCAGTATTCCGTAGGCATGATTTTGACTGGCTCTTGCTGTTGTAGTGCATCATGTATTTGATACGGTTTCCTTTCACTACTGACTTTTGCTTTTTCTATCTCAAATGAAATTTCACATTTAATCAATCAAAGATACCACCATGAATTTACTGACAACCAGATCCCCTCAGAATATAATCTTTCCTCGTAGACTTTAAGTAAAATGTCTTAACTCAGATTAGAGTAGAAATACATTTAGTAAAAGGTCAAAGTTTATGGAGGCAATGTGTGATAATCGTATTTCGTATTCGTTTATTGTTACAATGATCTCATGTACAATACTCAATTTGCTATCATTGTCAGATATAAGTCGTCATGCGACGTCTACAAATACTTCAATCTGAAAAGGAAGTCAATTACTATGCTGGGTGGTCGATAAAAGTTGTCTTATTGACCCAGGGGCTCTATATTGACCCAATCACTGTCTAGATATTGATTGGAGATTTATTGATTAGCTGAGTCAATGTTAGACCAATCACTGTTACACTGGGTTAGAGGGTCTGTTTACAAGGAGTCGGTTAGATCATTGTGGTGTAATCAGCAGCTGTTTGCTTTCGGTAAATAAAGATAGCTGTGAAGTGCACAGTTGTAGATCAATATTTTTCAGTGGTTATTCTTTGCCAATGACTTTACTGCCCTATCTGTGTTCATAATCTCAATTGCTTTCAAAGTTTTCATAGAATAGTTTCCCGCATTTTATCTATCTGCTATCTCATTTTTTTTTCTTCTCTTCCCTGCAGTTCATTTAACTTAATTTTTTCTGGCTTAGGATATAAGAATATTCAAAGTTAGAAATATTTTTCATTCTGGAAATTAAGTAAAAATAATTTTGCATTTTCGTTAGTAATGAGAGTATTTGCGCTGCGCTAGTGAATTCTGAGTGGGTTTAATTTTGATTTTAATTTTTCTTTATTTGATTTTTTCCATTTCTTTAAGTCAGTTTTCTCTGCTTACAATTGGCAGAATGGAACCACATGACATCTAGTTTTGTTTTTCAGCTGACGTACAAAACCATGAATCAATGCATGAATGTGGTTTGTTTGTGACGTTTTATTTTGAGGTCAGGTGGTGAATATTCTTCACATGTACCGCTATATGTATGCATATATTCATGAACAAAATTTGTCATTTCCAATAAGGCTACAAATCAGTTCTGTCAGAAAACTGAACCCCGCTGACTTGTTATGTGGTGAAAATGTTAAAATAATATCTAATACAATTATTGATTTAGGCTTTGATTTAATTAGCACCCCTAAGTCTGTGTGTCAAGAAAAATATTACAGAATTATTATTGACACATTTGCGGTCGTCAAATTAATTCTGATTGCATAATTCCATATGAGAATTTGTATGAGTAATTCTAGCTAAAAAATCTGCACTAAAATTCTTCTGTATTTCAATAAAATTAAAAAATGTTTGCGTTTTTTTTTTCTTCTTGTACCGACAAGTATTTGATAGTTGAGACATCAACAGAACCCTTTCATGCTGTACATTCCTGAATATCTATTACTGTAAATGTAATACTCTGTTTTCGTTGAAAACTCGACACAATACCACTACATGAAGAAACCCCTCTTGAGATCTGTCTAATGCACGTTTAATCACTCGCTACTCTTTTATTTGGAGGGAAAAAAAAATCTGCAAGTAGTATTTTTCTTAAACCCGTATTGAATGTACAGTGATTTAAATCTTTGCATTTGTACGGCCAGAAAGCCTTATTTCCGGTGAGAATTGAATTCATTCCCATGACTCGGATTTGAAATGTTTTTTCAGGAAAAAGAAAAATGCTAACATAAACTTGTCTTGAATTACCCCTGGTGAAGAAAAGCTAAAGACCGACTTTTTAAAAAATTTTCACAAATAATAAATGGTCCTCATTAAAAAGAAATCGTTGGCTGCTTCTTTTTTCTCTTTTTCTCATTGCAGTTTTTTGACGTATTCAATTTTCATCGGGTGCATTTGACCGTGTAAATGTCTCTTCCTCTCCATCACTCAGAATAATTGAATTGATTCCGTCATCTTTTCTACAGTACAACACCACATCAAAGGAGCTGGAATATAATATTCACATGTCTGTCACCTTGAAAAATTAAATCCTCCAAATTGAATTGAAAGCTCCAGCTTCCTTGCTTTTATTGCTGCTGTATTTCACAGCAGCTGCCCTTGACTGCATTTGTGAGCTTTCCACTGATCACACAAAGGTCAACAACAGAACAGTGTTTAATTTAAACTTGGATTAAAACAACATACCATTGGTTTTTAGTTGCATTCTCTATGTGTTGTATTTTGTATTGTACAAACACCGATTCAGTCAGGATAAAAATAAGAATATCAATGTTCAGTTTGGATTACCTTTAAATTTTTTTTTTATCTACGGGCTCAATGTGCGAACGAAATCTAATCGTTAATTCAGCATTTTAGTCAAATCCACTAAAATAACCTTCCATGACCCCTGTCAAAGATCAACACACAAATTTTCAAATGCAGTGAATATATTAGAGACATTTCAAATAGCGAAATAAATGTGAATCAATGATATCACGCTTCAGTTTTCATTGAAACATATTTTCAGGATGTACTGAATGAATGTGTCGCCTGCAGCTAAAATACACAATCACTGCAGTGAAAAATTCACATGTGATATTTATGCTGATCGATAAATCCTAATCACGGTGGTTCCACGGGGAGCTTTCTTATTCTAACATTTCTGTCTCCTTCTGATTGAAAATGCATGCACGAGTCAAATCACGTCTTATCTGCATTCAATTTCCCTCAAATTTACGGAAGAAAATAATAATAAAAAAGACAACGTGGCAGCATGTGTGTATGCTTGTGACTGACAGAGCTACAAGAGGTCACACGAGTGAGTCTGTTGATAGTTTATCAGTATCGCATGGCTGTGAAGTAATTATACCTAGAAGCAAGGTAAATTGATCGTGTTTCAGTTATGGTGTTACTACCTAAAGGATGCGATCCAAGAAAGCAATTAAGTTATCCATAGTTAACATATCCGTGTATTCGGCTGTGTCAGTCAAGATTACAAGTCAACTGATGTACGGGACTTGAATTGTATTCATTTTTCCCAGACGCTTTCTAGGTCTTGAAAGCAATTTCAATTTGTTACACCATTCTGATGTAATCCAATAATTTGTGTTGGTGGCAAGCACACCGACTTGTTTTATGTTTGTTGTATGTTTGCTTTTGATAAATTATTGTAATTTGTCATAATATTCTGGTCTGGTATTTCAGAAAAAAAAATTCTTGTATACTATGAAGCGTTAAATTACACCCAATAGAAATTTCTGTGATTTGATTGAGGTCATTCACGTGGACTAAATTTCATAAAATCATAGTGACATGTTCTCTGTCTTGACCCAATGTTGGTAACCTTTCTCAAAATAATCCTGATAAAGTTTTGCAATATTTTCTTTTTCTTTTTATTGAGCAATGATTAAATAATGTTCATTTACACAAAAAATAACAATAAAATTATTAAAAAACTACTCACAATTCTGAAAAATATTGCAACAAAATTTTAACTGATTTTATTCTTTTCAAATTATTAGTGCCTAGCAGTATTACTTTTCCTCACTATTTCTTCTTCTGACATGTTTATTTTCATCTCCATTTTACTCGCCATGTTTTTTCTGACCTAAGCATTCCTATCACTATCGTTGCAATAGGGGTTCATCTGTCTTGTATCCAGGTTTATTATTATTAAATATTTGCCGAAGGGAAATAATAAAAAAAAAAAAAGATGAGATTGCTGGCAACGATGTTAAAGTTGTTAAAGATGAACGCAGTGATGCATCGAGGAATTCAAATTAACCAGCTCGATTTTTCAATGAGATTAAAAATGTAGGTAGTGCGCGAACGCTTCAAAAAATGAAACCAGCAGACAAACAGGAGACATAAGCACATATGATCTGTATTTTTTCCACATTTTTTGTCAGATTTCAGATTTAATGGATCCACTGGATGTAATCTCAAGGTTTCTCCACCTGGGTCTGAACTAAACAACTTTGGCCTGCCCTAAAACATATTTGACACCCCAACCCTCTCATAGGATAAGAAAATGATTAAAATGAAATGCTGACCCCTACAGGCAGGTCAGCGTTAGGGCTTGGTTCATCAATTTAAAAGATTGAAAGAATCCTAAACAAAAATCAAAGTAATATTTTGACTAATTTCAAAAATTTGAAATGAAGAGGTGTTAAGCAAAAATTGATGAAATTGCAGTTTGGAATAACTGTGATTGGCTAAGAAGGTAGACGACAGATGAGATGATGGGCGAAATTCGAGACAAACTCTCACCTACAATTGCAGTCATGAGTAACGACCACTTTCGAGATATTGTGAAATCCCAACCCACTGAAAACACAATAAGTGTCCGTACCTGTGTCGTCTCTGATTTCAGTTTAGATTATTTATTTTTTTAACCGAGGAAATCTTTTAAATGCATTTAACGGAAGAGTATCGGTAAATAACTGAATCCTTTCACTTCCTCAGCCCTATGTGTTCCTGGATCAACTGAGAGGCCACCTCTTTTAAAGTTAGAAACTTAAATCAAACCATTACACAGTTAGTATCCATGGCAATATTGTTTCTCTCTCTCATGTAATATTATTTTGTCAGATCATTTCACATCGTAAAATGGTGTGGGATACCGGTACCAAGTTTCAGGTTTGTTCAGAAGTTGATACCTGACCATGGGTGATTGAACGTCAATACATTTAACAATCTGTTGTGATACATAGGTCATTTGTGAGATTTTCATTTTTAACATTTTTTCTATTCTTTCAGTAAAGATTAAAACAAATATGTTATATTTTTAACGCATTGTTTTGACTGCATCACAGTTAAGATTCAGCAGGGTTCAATGTAACGGTTTAATATGATACAGAAACAGGATATGCCATCACAGTTTACTTAATTCTTGTGAGAAATCCAAGTAGTACCTATTCTTCTTTTATGTTGTTCTAAGCAGTATCAATTTTAAAAGTTAAAGCTCTTTAATTTATTGTCGTTTCTCCCCGACTCACTTTTTTGCAAAAAGTTAAATTCCCAAATTGATTACAAATTAAAATTTTAAATATATACAGATTCCCCCAGTAAGCACTGTATTTGTGATGATTCGAAGATTATATATATTTATTAAAAAAAAATTTAAATAATCATTTTTCAGAAATAAACATATTTAATAATTAACGCATACTCAGTGATGCACACAGGGGTACGCTGCATCATATTTCACATTTTATTATTTTAATATTCATCGTATATCACACTGTACCACGTTGGGTGCTCAAATTGCTCGACTAACTTAATTACAGGTTTTCCAAAATCAAATTTTTGTATATGAGAAATAGTCTAATTCCTTCGGGAAATGGTTATTGCTTGGGCTAGCAACATTATTTTCTGGGGGTTTTCGAGGGGGTAAAATAAAGTGCTGCCACATATAAAGGCAATATAACGGTAATGGATTGGTCAGGCACAGAATTATATTTTCGTTGGTAGCGTAGCGTGTCTACTTCAAGGCTTAGTCACTTGGTGTGTCAATATTTTTTCATCTTTTGAATCTGCATCTTAAGGTTAGAGTGGGGCACTAGGAGACCTCCAGGTTGATCTATATTTTGTGGGAGTTGAAGGGAGTAAGAACAAGTGCTAGACATCCCTGATTTGTCAAGCGACACCTCCAATAACCAATTGTCATTGATATGTAAATGAGACATGTCAAGCGGTCAATTATAAACCGATTGTAGCAGTGTGCTTACAATGGCGTGTTTACCAAGCAAGCTGTGGCCAACGTATACAATACGCTAAGTATCGGATGAATCAGGATATTTTATTTTGTAACTCATGTTAGCCAACTGTCAGTGCGGATAGTTCTCGCGTGTGTATTTTTTTTTCCTTTTCTTCTTCCCTCGAGGATTGTTGTAAATTTTTTTAAAAAAACCATGGCAGAGTACGGAGTGCACTCTCATCATCCTATGCTTTACTGTCACTGCCATGTGCCGCCGGGAATGGTGGGACCACCGCAGATGCTTGCTCCACCAAAGGCGATGTACACTGTGAGTAGATTAAGTGTAAAATTCACTGCTGCTACGTTTCCTATGTAATGTCAACAGCCAAACACTGGGTTGATTCATTAGTATGTGTAGGAGGATTTTGCTTCACATTTTAATTATTATGCCGGGATTTTCTCTCTTCTGTTACTTCTCATTTGTTCATTGACTTCATGACAGTTAGTTGAAGTTTGTACTCTGCTAGTCATGCATGTTGAAACATACGGCGATGGCAGAAAGTTAACTCACTGTTAAGCCAATATGGCTGCCTGGTGAAACACTGTCTAATGTAGCGCATAGAAAGCAAGCATAGTTTCTGCTTTTTTTCTGATTTGCAATTAGCAGAAGAACCAACTTCCCCGAAGGGGAGAAAATACTCACAAATTGAATTATTATTTTCAAAATTCTGAAAGGAATGAAGGCATTTTGATACTAACTCCTAGATAAGTAAGAATATGTAGGCAAGTTTTCGGTTTTCAACACATGTGGACACATTTTACCAACTTTGATGGCATGCAGTAAAAATTGTAAGTAGCATCAAATACCAGAAGTAGGCGATGTGCTTGTGGCTATTTGTGATTTTAATCATAATTTTCATGTGTATTTTGGTTGGACACGTTTTCTCAGATTATTCGATGAGGGTGATATGTACTTTTATACAGTAATTGCTGTTTTTTGCCCATTTATTGTTTTTCTCAGTATTGGAATTCAGGGCTGGAAGATAATGAACTAATTTGTTGCATTAAAACCCATCAGACTGTCCTATCATAAAAATAAAAACGATAAATTGTAACATACGTTGTGTGCAATAACTGATGATCTCACGGCTTGTATGGCGATCACTTTGGTGTATCTTATAGCCAAAATGATGGCTGTAAATATCATCGCTAAGAAGGTAAACAGTGTATGAGGCCAAGCCATCGAGAATCTCTCGCACAATGGTGCAAGCATTGTAGAACAGATAAAGGCTGACCTGAGGGAGGACCCGACATACGACTTTAGTTAGGGAAGTGGTCGCTTAACAATAGACTCATTTAAAAAGCTATTATCTCGCAATTGAAAGTTGTTGTAGTCGTTAATAAATTACACACAATGGGCAATCATTGTAGCGGTATAGTTGTAGGTTCTTCCTCGTGTAACACGTTCTATAATAATGGCTTCTTTAGTTCCGCTTAGCAGACACATTCAGACGTAGAATACCTTCGCGTCAAGCAGTTGTTGGCTTAAATAAAAAAAAATTCCCTGCCATCCTAGGATACTGGTGCTGTTGTCTAAAGTGCGTGAAATTTACACTGCGGTATTGTTGATTGTTGTTCGGTCTATATTGTTATTTGCTTATTTATTTCAGTCTCCATCATCCGCCATGAATAGCAATGTTGTATTCTTTACCGTATTGACTTTTTTGTCCAAAAAAAAAAAAGACTGAAAGAAAAGAACCTTTTTTCACCCCCATTAATAAGAGGTTGGTGACAACCGACCGAAACAAGAGGGTTTAGCGTTACATGTCGGTATTTTTTGTTTGTATTGGTTCTAAAGTGTGTCCAGGGTCAGGTATCAATAGCAAAGCCTTGTTCAATGAAAAATAACTAAGCCGGTTGTTTCGTCTAACAATTTTTTTTCTCTTTTCCAAGCTATTCACAGTGACAATTAAATTTGATTCTTCAAAATAAAAAATAAAAATAAAATATATGTATTCCATTCTAAAGCTTCGTCGTTAGTGATATATTCCAAATTAACCAATTACAAGGCTTCAACTGTAGATTGAGTAGGACAACCTAATGCGAGGTCATGCCCGACTACTTTTAAGGAAAGTAGTCTGACCTCATTAAAACAGCAATACAAAGACACTGGTTCTTCTCCCATATAAACAGCTACACGGTGCTGTATTGGAGAGAGGCTTCTGGAGAGTCACTTAGAAACTGACGAGCTGTCACCTCGATTTGATCTGCATGTTCCTTGTACTGGTGTAAACGTTTTATTTCTGACAGTGTGGAAATCAGATGTAATCAGGTACACTGTGAGAAAAAGAAAATGATATTTTGAAGAACAAAATAACTGTTTTAGTAATCCCTTTGTAGTCTGGGATAATCTGTTGAACAGCTGACACAATCCATTTCCTGTCAATCATATTACACTGGATTTTTTGTTTGTTTTTTAATTAATTTAGTTTTATCTAATGTAATATTAGCATAGTTTTATTAAATTAGACAAAGTCGTTCTAGACGAATTTATGTCGTTGAAGAAATTACTACATATAAATAAATAAGTAAATATTTTTTAATCATTTAATTCGGGTCCTGATGCTTCATCATAAGAGATCACTGAAATTGCACGGCCTTTGACTGACAAACCGTACAATTGTTGTTTTAGGCAGCGTTCATTGATGTAGAAGATTCTGCTTGGGCAGACAGGCACTTGTAGTCATCAGTTTTGGCATACAGGTAAAAAGAAAATGGCCGACCTTCATCCCCATGACAACAAGTAGGTCCAGTGAGGTATTCTCTGCTGTTGTCAGTGTAGTACAGGACAGTGAATATAGTATGATTAATCCTGAATACAGGAGTTGACTTCCTATTCAGACGACAGAAACGTTGCAAGATATCGGCATTATCTTTTTTGTCGGTTAAATTGGTTGACTGGTGGCTGCCAGTAACGTGTAACAATGGTGTGATAGTGCTTAGTATCTGTGCATCGAATGCGATCTACAAAACCATATTTTCTGTGAACTGATTTTTTTTTTTTTACGAATTTAGGTTGTGTCCACCTTACTCCATGGATCTTTGAAACAATAGATCCTGATGTAGATATGTTTTCAGTAATTGAATATACTAGTAGTAAGGGTGGGGTCTCTGCCATTCCAGCAGCCAGCTGATGCCAAGCAAATATGCAAATGTGTGTGCCAGAAAAAAACACACCAAACAATAGTTTTTGTCAGTTTTTTTCACACTCAAACTTCCTGTTTGTATTTCAGTGGCTCAAGGTGATACTTCAGAACCTTCTGTTTTTTTGTTTTTTTTTGTTTCTTCACTTTTAATTTATTGTTTGGTTAGCACTTGTACAGTATATATATGCAAAGTGATATAGACAACATTAGTGATAATGTTTTATAATATATTCAGGGCATGCTTGATTGTTGCCTTGGTAACATAATCTGTGGTGTGAGTTTTTTTCTTCTTCTCCAGTTCTAATTTGTATATTCACAGATTATTATTAGTCTGTTTGTTTTAGTCTTTCTAGACTGGTTTCTCAATGGGTTGGAGCACTAAGGGTGGTTTGTTGTGCTATTTGTATAATGTATTTTAGCAATATGGTGCCCATTGCCTTAAACAGTAGTGGACAATAAGCAGGGAACATCTGTGTTTTATGTGTAATCAGTCAACACTTCCTGGTGCTGAAAATAATGGTATTTGATATGAATATTATGGATATTTAAATTCAAATAACAAATCTACTTGGTAGTGTGTAGCTCTTACACCGGGGATTCAACTTTTTGCAGGAGTTTTTAACAGTACCAAGCGTTACATACTCTTATACAAACCAGACAAAAAAAAGGGTTGGTTTAATGGTCATGTGATCTGAATTGCCCAATCAGAGGCATTCAGGCTGTGCCAAAGCAGATTAGAATGGTTAGTTGGTGTGAGTTGGCTGATCTATAGGACAATAGTTTCTGCCCTTACGAATCACAGATAATCTGTATTATTGAACTGCACATGTGGTACACTCAGTCACATCTTGTATCGGCCACAATCACTATCCACGCAGCACAGCTCAGTACAGCATCCATTAACGTCGCCATCGTCTGAGAAAAGCCTGGATATTGTCGCATCATACATATTCCTTGGACTACTTAGCTGTTATCGCTTGCACGATTTCTCACTTCCAATTTGTCACTTAACGTGGCTGGCCTATTAGGGACGTTTGACACTGAAAGTGATCCAGTACTCTGTAATATTGAACTGTGGTTTTAATCATCCTGAGTGATTCACAGTCAGTGATGTTGTTAGCACGGCCTCCGATGTATGCACCATATCCCGTAGGTCTATTTTATTTTTAATTTCAACTTTTTTATTCAGGGTTATTTATTTGTGTGTGTGTGTGTGTGTGTTTGTATGTGTGCTGTTTTATTAACATGTAGTGGACAACAGTCTTGTTTTTCTCTTGCTTTGGAATATTGGGAACTGTGAAGCTTTCTATTGTATGTCATTTAAAGAGTCCCCCCCAAAAAAGACACATTAACAGGGACAGGATTGTTGGGGTACCAGCATATAATAGAGACCTATTAACACTCCATTTTGTGAGCCTCCCCTATCCTTTCCATTGATGGAACTTCCTGCTTATGTAGAATAGTGTTAATTACGGATTCAGTTTTCCAGTACTTGTTTTGTGAAGTCCATATCTTAATTTGTTTTCCATACTTTAGTAGCAGGGCTATTAATTATCATTAATAATTCAGCGTTTTTTTATTTTCTAATTTTCACACTACAATGCTGCGCTGAATTCAGTTGGTGCTTGGAATGTAATTAACGTCGTTTTCTGCATTGTCTGTTGGTTGTTTATATCCTAGTGCATTTATTGAATTACATATCATTTTGCTGCTTGTCGCCCAGTCTTAAGGATTATAAAATAACGCGTGTGTGTCTCTCTCTTGTTGTCTCCTCAGCATCCCATACACATGGCTGGACAGCCGCAGTTATCGCCGGCTCCTGCCTACCCACCTCAACAGTACCCACAGAATGGTCTGGAATATCCGCCGCAGGCCCAGCCAGCGTACGCACCACCACAGACCCCAACACAAGGGGAGCAATCGGCATACAGCCAGCCTCTCCCACAAGAAGTGCAACCAGCCTACCCTCAACCACAGCCAGACCAGACAGCATACAGCCAACCACAGGGTACCCCTACCGGTGACCAAACAGTCGCGGTAACACAGAGTTACAGTCAGCCACCGGTAAGGCATCTTCATACATATCCCCAATCCCATTGTTGTGAATTTCATGTTTGGCTTTGCAATTCTGAGTTTGTGTAACTATTGTCTCAGTTTGTAGTGAACAGCTTGTACGGTTAAGCTAACACACACACACAAATGCATTGCATGACTGCTTGCCCTTTCCATCGCCGTTGACAACGTCATTAAATTTTATCTAATCCTTTACTAGTCAACTTTGTTGTTGGATGATAAAAAAAAAAATATCATTATTTATATGTAAAATATCAAATTTATTTCTCAGATAATTTTAATAATGCAGATTTGTCAGTCAAATATTATTGATAATAATATAATGCTCAATGTTTTTTTGGGTCAACATGTACATTATATATCAATTTTAGTAGCAATTTGATGTAATATTCCCTGTTGTGCCATCCTCACCTGTTGGCATAGATATATGCATAATTTTTCAAAAATATCTGTCATTATATCATTTTTGCTCTATTAGTAGAGCATGTACTTGCGTAAATTACAGTCATAAAATTATTTTTCGATGATTCAGTATACAAAAAATTCTATATTTGGTTTATATGTAATATTTTATAGCAACAATTTATTGCAAAAATATAAGATGTATATAAGATAATAACATTAAAAGAAACAATGTTTTTTTTTATATTTATATCTACTCAATGTAATTAGTTATAGTCATGAATTCTGGTCTTACTCAGAGAAATACTGTAAAATACTTTATTTCCGCTTGGAATTTATTTTCGCTATTTCCGCTGAAGTGCTGATTCAGTGAAAATAAAATCCAGTGAATATACCCTTTTTCCTATATTTCACATCCAACTAATCAAAAATCAGTTACAATAAATTTCATACAAATCACCGCAAAGCCTTTTCAGCGAAAATTAATTCCAGCGAAAATAAAGTATTTTACAGTAATATATCCCAGTCACCAACACAAATAGAAAAATAAGATTTTGCCTCTACATGTAATTGACTTGTAGAGTTACTAGGAAGTATGCACGATCCATTAGTGTAAGTTAATTGGATCACCTGGCATAGCAGTGTCCTGTCATCGCTTTACTTACCTTTGGCAATACATGGACATGTGATAATAATTTTAGTAGAAAAGCCGCACCTCAGAATCTATTCAATTTGCATCTCAGCGGCTGAGCGTGTAGCTTAGAGTCAGATGCATTCGTTCCTCCTAAGGCAGTGCATTGCTTTGAGGAATCAATTTGCAGTCTTCGACAGCCGGCCCCACTCACGATGATGTTATATGTATTCCAGCTAAATGTGGATATATGTTGATTGTTTATTTTTCGCTGCTTTCATGATTCAATAATTTTAAGAGATCTAGTGTGTTCCACCCTCATGTAATAATCACAGGTACATTGTTTTTTGTTTTTTGTTTTTTGCCTTGATGTTTAGTAACAAAGTAAGAAAACTTTGAAAAGAATATATCTACTTTACATCAATGTAGATGTTTTTTCGGTAGACCAAATTGTGTTGTTTATTTAACATGACAGCTCAAGTATCAGCTGGCATTCTACGTTTTGTTTCGTAGGCACAATATGGGTATTGATACTGTCAACTAATAAAATAATTATGAATCAAAGACTGTGAGTAAATTAACGAAGTTATTCTTATTCCCTCAGTTTTGTGTAATTTTCACAGCTGGGACATCTTGCAATTGTCCTGGATTTGAAAAAAATTTCAAAAAAATTGTTTCTCGTGTAATTTACGGTAAACTTATATGATTCACAGCGTGTTCACGATACTATACAAAGTGTTTTTGTTTCCTTCAGTTTTATTTTCAATTGACACCGTTGGTTTTTTGAAAATCACTGAAATTGTCTTTAATACCAAACCCTTTTATAACCTTTTGTTATCAGTTTCATTGACTAATATTGTTACATAATAATACATAATTTACATACACTGTTGGACAATGACCTTCGTTAGGCCTTTGCTAGTACTGATATGGTAATTTATTTCGCTTGTTATCAAAATTATCTAGATTATCAGCAAAAAAAAAAAAAACAATAAAAATTAATGACATCAGTGTTGGTCTTGCATTTATTGAAAACTAAATTGTAAAATAATTCACAACAGTTAAAATTTATCTCTGCGCCATTTTATGCATCAGTGAAACCTCTTCATCACCAGCAGTCTTTGTTCTCTTTTGTGGCATCCGTGCAAGATGTTACTTCGTCACTTTGTAAACCGAGGCAATTGATGTACCACGTTGATCTATCTATTATGGGATGGTGATATATGTACAGATAGTATTCGGAGTAACAATTGTGAACAAACCCAGGGAGGACAATAACGCTGAACAATATTTTCAGATCACAGATAGGATGCCTTAATTATGCTTTTGCGAATTAGTTACAAAACCTAATTGCCTGCAGTGTTTAGTTTTTTTTTTTATTTTAATGACTCATTTGCATAATAATGAGGTGCTTTAGATTGTAATTTAAATTTAAAAAAAAAATACATTGAGAAGTATTTCCAGCTCCAGCTAGGAAGCAGCTGGCGTTTTGGTGATCAACGATACATTGTCTGTCCAGTTAAAAAAAAGTTGACGTCAGACAAACAGCTGAACGGCTCCACTTTGGATACATGTAACAAGCAAGGTGGATATCCCCCTGGCTCGCATGAATCGGTTGTAAATTTGTGGACTTGGCATATCTGCAGTACATTAATAAGATAGTCACATGACCTGCACCACCTGTGTTGTATTGTGTATCGCATCCAAGTAGCTCAACAGTTCAATGTTTCGTGCGTAGTATACCCTCTGGTGGATTGGTGGTTTGCTTTTCAGTCATCCACTTCCTTACTGTCGGCTGTTGTAAAATCATTGATAAAAGATGAGCTCGTCCTCCTCGACTGTCGTCGTCGGCGTAAGTGCTATAATAATTCTTTTCCATGTTATGCCTTCCTGTTCTGTTATTCCACTGTGCTAACATATGGCATCTTGCTACACTAGTATTACGGTTATGTCGATGGAACTAACCAGTTGATATGCAACATACATTACGACACAAATTAACGTCATGCTAGAAACACGAAAAATGTCAAATGTATATTGCTCGTTTAACTGTCAAATCTCATGCAACTGACAGCTCTGCTGGGAACTGTTTTTTCGTGTTATATAAATCGAATGATCCTCCTAAAATAAAAATTAGCATTCTCAGACAATATGGTGTCGCATTTCTATGTCTCTTGTTAGGCGTCATTGTTAGGTTGTATATTTCCGTCAAAATAATTCTGATTTTCAATTCTCTGTATCACAGGTCTAGTTAGTGGGCACATATAGAAGGTGTGCATATATGTATCCGTTGTGTAGGTGTGCGTGGCGTGTAATACATCTCCGAATGATGTCTTTATTGTGTTATGTATTTTGTATTCAGTTTTGCAGTAACGCTGGTGTAATAAATTATTCATACTCATTTAATTCAGCTATCATTAGTGTCGCCTGTGGAATTGACGCTACAATAGATCGCAATTTGTAATTGTAAAGATAAAAATAATGATCTCGTCTGTTTTTTTTTTTTTACCCGTAAATTGGTCACACGTACTTAAATTCTCCAATGCACTGCCCTGTTGATTTCGCATTGAATTTCTGCATGCAGTTTAAATATTTTCACAACTTTTAATCCAATATTGATTTGTAGAATTTTGGTGTCGATAGAGAAAAAAAAATAACTTGAATTTTTGAGAAAAAGATATTATTGAAATATAAAAAAAAAATACCTCAAATCTATTCAGAAAATGATACAGAAATATAAAAAAAAATACCCAGTACTTATTCAGAAAATGATATGGAAATATTCTGATGAAATCAGATATGTAAAGTGAGGTGTGATTCAAACAAGGGTTTATGTTCGTGTTCATTATTCTGATAATGCATTTTTGCTGTAATCGTTATTTACTGAGAAAATACAGCATGAAAATGTATTTATTCAAGTGTATTTACATCCATCATGTAGTGGTTCTTCAACCTGAATTTACGAAAACAAATGACTTCAATTTACTTCTTGTTTTTTATAATGTTTATTAAATAACATTTTTTTAATATTTATTATCTATTTATACTGATTGATTCATTCAGAATGGTCATTTGTCTCTTTTCCTGCCGTGATTCTCTTCATTCGTCTCATCTTTGTTATGTTATCCGTGATTGTTCATGGAGCCTGCCGATAGTGCAATAAATATTAGTACATCGAATTTGATAAATAATAACAGCGTATTGTTTGTTTTTTTGTTACAGACGGAACAGACGCTAACGACAGATGTCGTGGTGGCGAAATCTGCCATAACTGGCGAACCAAAGAGGTTACATGTATCAAATATTCCGTTTAGGTTTCGAGATCCCGATCTCAGGCAGATGTTTGGGGTGAGTGTTTTTGTTTTGCCAAAATTTGACCTGGTCACCTTCCCACGAATCATTCTGTGTTTCGAAGGTCAATATTGTCCAAAACACGTTAAGATGATATCCAGGTACTTTTAATCTGATTTGATGTATAGGCTAATCAAGCCACAGACGTTAATTTCAAAGATAGGAATAATAATAAATTGAAAAATGGGCAGTCAGGTAATTAGAATGAGACTAGTCTCTAAATGAGACAAGAATCTACTGTTGCCCGATCACTGCACATACTGTAAGATTGGCCACATTGAACACATCATTTTATTTTCTCAAAACAGATAAAGATGAAATTTGTTTGCAATATAGGCATTGCATTTTTTTTTATGTGCTAATTGTAGTGACTCAATTTAATTTAATGTGGGTTACATCTCCAATAAACTCTTCCTCTCGTGTTGAGTATATTCCTCGCTTGGGAAACAACTGTGATTATTACTGCATCTACATAATTACCCATCATGCCTCTGTCTCCATCATTTCATGCTTTACAACTGTAACCAATTCACGAGAAAAATAACTCGCAATCACAAATTCAACAATGCAGTCTTTGTGCCTGGCGATGCATTAGTCGTCGTTAGGCAAATATTACTAATTCATGATCAATGTCAATTTGATGATGTTTATCTCTCCGTTATAGCCATAATCGGTTATAAAATATTCATTCACAAATGATTTGTTTTACATGGTTCATGATATTTTGTCATCTTGCGTTATTTCCTGTCGTGTCTGTGTAACGTCTGTGAGTTATTGGTATGCAGGAGTGTCAATTTTACAGTCTTTGTGTGACTGTATCAAAAACGTGATTGTAACGTGATAATAACATCATCATTGAAATTCATTTTTTCCCCCCTATTTTCTCTGCAGCAGCAACATTTAGTTATTTTTGTACATCTTCAGAGCTTTTCTTACTTTATTAGAGATTCCTCTTTTCCTATGTCTAATACAATTTTTTTTTTTCATCTTGTACAGCAATTTGGCCCAATTTTAGATGTAGAAATTATTTTTAACGAGAGAGGCTCGAAGGTAAGTATTGCTCCTGATTGCATGCGAGACGAAGCTATTTACACATTACGTGCATGAATTTATATACATGCTATTGTTGTTTACTGATCAATTCTTAACTGCCTGCCAAGATGTCTGCTTTCAGTTGCCATGGATACAAGTCATGGAAGAGGAGGTTGAATTTCAATGAAATTTCAAAGTTTTGAAAATTCGCTAAATGTTTATTTGTTGTTTCCTGATTTATTTTTTTTTCTCTTGCCTGTACGTGGAACTGAAAGAAAACAATTTTGCATGTTCTCAGATGAATAGCAATGTGTGTTTTTTTGCTCAGTCTGTTTGGATTTGATTTTATTTAAAAATAAAGTCGACAATTTGATTTAGATTTTTGGAATTCTCATGATTTTAATTTTTCGTCTGCCTGGTTTAACCGTTTGAAAAGTCGCCTGTTCACTAGTTAAACCTCTGTTATTGTGTTCATGTTTTTTTACACAATTTTCTTATCAAGAATTGTTGAATCGGTGTAGAATTAACAAAAAAATTATTGAAAATACCGAAAAAAATGTTGCATAAAAATTGTGGCTTGTTGTAATTAAAAGGTTAAATTTATGCTGTATCAAATCCAACATGGCTGCTTCATTTTACCGCCTCTTTTTATATGACCATGGTTATCAAAACAACACTTTAAGGGAACAAGAATGCATTGCTATCAAATTGACAGGCATTCATACTCAAATATGCTTTTGGCAGTAGAATTTGTTTTAGGGTAATCATCTCAAACTTGGTTCCAATTTCTTTTTATAATCTCTTCATTTTACCACACTGCTAGCTGTAGCAGCCGCCACCGCATGAAACAAAAACATCTTTGTTTCAATCAGTCGACAGAGGTGGCGATTTCAAATTCCAGGTTTCTGCGACCAGTCATAAATACGCTTTAAGTATATACATGTTCACTTTGTGTGTGCCGATCATGTCTCAATATTTCTCCCCAGTTTGTTTTGATAATCATATAAGCTGAGATGTGTGCCGCACACGAGAATGTTCAATGACTAATATTGCATTTTTGTCTCGTCTGACAAAACTCCACTACTTCCCACCTCTCTGTGTGTTTGACAATATTTGCTGAAAATCCAGATTTTAAAGTTTCAATTCTTGTAGCAATCAGTCTGTATTATATACATAAGGAAGTGTTATGCAAATTATACATTCTCATGCAAATGATCTACAGCAATGGATGTGTACCCAACCTTCTGACAAGGAAGTTATCGTTTTTATTTTTCGATTACCATTTACACTGTTTCATACAGTTGGTCTGGAATAGTGGATGTTTACATTGATATTTTTATTATTATTATATTATTATGATTATTATTATTATATCACTCTGGAACCAGTTCTGCAATCAAAGCATGCATAATTACAAATATAATGTAATATAAATATTCATAATTTGATCTCGGTAAATTTAAAGTTATAAATTTTGTTTCTCTCTTTTATGCATTGCTTGTATCCTCACTACTGGTTTCAAAGATCCCCGATTGTTGATTGAGCAGTCCCTTTATTTGTAAAAGCAACATGGCCCTTCCTTAATGCCCCGCCTCTCCCCCTCCCCATGAAAAAATTCAAAGTTTTGTTTTTCGGCCGTCGTTTAGAAACATTTGGAAATACTGTTGTAGAAGCACAACTGTGATTGATGGCGTAACAAGTAGCATAATGATGGTTCGGCATGCATTTATCATATTATTCTCTGGTGATGAGGCTGCAGCAAGAACGCTGACCGTTTTTAAACCCCCACCCTCACCTCCACATTGTTTGCTGCTGCAAGAACTAATGACTATGAACAAATCCATATATCATCCCCTCCCTTCATACCTACCACCCCCATAAATAATTGGAAGGTTCCATGTTATACAAAAAATTTCCGACCTCATTTCCTTTGAATTGCATAGATTGTGGGTTCCCTGATAGTTGCTGATTTTATTAAAAATTGCACCTAGATATATTGCTTGTGTTTTGAATGTTTTCATTATTAAACTATGGACTTTCACCCCTTTTCTTTTTTTTAACCATTGTTTTCTGAGTGTAATATCAATAAAGGGGCATGCTTTTGCCTATTGTATTCTACATTGTTATTGTTGTAAAATTAAATAAAAAAAAGTATCCATGCATTTGCAGTACGTTCGTTCGTTCCACACGAAGCATGAACAAATCGTGCACTTGAGCCGCTGGACGAGCTGTTAGTGACAGCGTCTACCGTCCTTCATCACAAATAACTTGTGTTTTTTATTGTATTTATATACCTCGCATGTAGTTTAATGTTGAGCATGTTTTGTTATTATTTTCCCCATGCATGCAGGGCTTTGGTTTTGTAACTTTCCAAACTTGTTCAGACGCCGACAGGGCAAGAGAGAAATTGAATGGAACAATCGTTGAGGGGCGCAAAATAGAGGTGCATGTTACTATTTTTCGTAAGACTTTGAATAACCTTTATATATTATATACCCTACTGTAAGTTCACTGTTCTGCCATACTTTCCCAAACTCCCTCTCCTCTCTCCTCCCACCTTTTTACCCCCCAAATCGTTTTACGTCTCTCGCTCATCCGCAGAATGTGTTCTAACTTTGCGTGTGTGCGTGTTCTGCTGCGTGCAAAGACTAGAGCATGTTCTATCGCTTGAGTTTCTTTAAAAGTCTAGCTAGCAGTACTGGCAACGTGTATCAATGACTTCGTCAATCTTTGCAAGTTTATTTTGTTTGTTCTCCATTTAAAAAAAACAATTGCATGTGGTCTGTAATTACAAGCATTGCATCGATATACATCACCTATTTTACTATGTGTCCGTGTGTGACCATTTCAGTGTTTTATTTTTCTCTCTTTCTTCGTCAATCTGTCTTCAATTGATAATCATTTTTCACGAACAGCAAAGTTGGTTGCCGTGGTGACGGGTGAAGATTGGTAGTCATTGATACACTGTGAGTCTGGCTTTCTCAGACCTTTTTACATGTCCCGTACTTCTCATATGTCTTCTGTCTCGCAAATGCTGTCCCCCCAGATCCCCCCGCCCACAACCTGACCCCCTATAGAGAGAAACCTCCTTGTACCTCTATTTCTGTTCCACTAGAGCAGTTGATTGGGGGCCAATGAAAAGGTACGATTTGTTCGATTGATTGAATGATCAGTTCAGTGTCTTTACATATAAAGACTTGTATTCGCTTCACGCTTGATAAGTCCAAGTGGTATGGGCTGAAGGGTAAGTCTGTCTCGCCTTGCAAAGAACGTACATACGTCAAACTACCATTTCTTTCAGTTGCACTTTTGCTAGTCCCCATTGCTTTTTATTTCAATAAATTTTAACTTAATAGAAAAAAAAAATCTTTAAAAGCCTTAGTAGAAATTACTCTGTCTATGTAGAGCTCCATTGGATGGACTCTTTTGCCCAGTAGTTACTTTGCAAGCTTCTTGAAAGAATGCTGCTTTTTACGTTTGCTTTTCCCAATGTTATGCTAGTGTCCCATTTCTCCTCACCCCTTTTTTGTGTGTGTACTGTGTTTATGGTATCGCAGTACCCCCATCACTATTTACCCCTCATATGCCTGTGGTGTGTCTTTCGCGTGACTGTGACCAGTCTAGAGGGATGTTATCTTGCGGTATTTCCATAAATTGTCATCCCTTGCATCGCTTTTCCCTACCACCTGTTCAATATTTTCATTTTGACTTGTATGCATGTATGCGTGCATAAAAATACGAACAAATACCTGCAAGTTCAACCTTGGCTTTTAAATTAAATGCAGATTGTATGTTCACAGTCAGAGACACCTCCACCTTCATTGCCCCCATCTCTCCCCCCACCCACTGCGTGCTGTTCGTTTGTTTGTATCAGCCTGTTGTACTTAACTCCATGTATGTGTCTGTGTGTCTTGCCCAATCACCCATTGCCTTGCCACTGTTCACGGTAAGCATAAATGCTTTATAGACAGTTTGCCTTTCGGTTGATACTTGAGTTGTACGATTTATAGACGCTGCTCGATTTACTCATTTAGACAACGAAAAACAAAGTTTAAAAACAAAAGTTTATGTCGAAAATATTGAGCAGCTCTGTTTTGATGTTGGTAGTTGATTCTGACTCGGGTAGAAAAAAGACATAAACATGTTAATCTAAATTACCGTAATTTGTCATGCAACTCAAGTATACAGCACCCATTGTTTGATTTCTTGCTGATATTGCCACTGAATATTTTATATTTGAATTCTCATACACAGTGATCTAAACTGTTTCCACCACCAACAATTTAAATTTTCCAATATTTTCAATTGATTGTTCACAATTAAGTCCATAGCCGCAAATTAATTATTGGCGGAGACAACACTGGAACAAAAAAACAAAACAAAAAAAATACTGTTTGGATCACTGTTATAAGAATTCATGTTTATATGTACATGTCATTTTACGAAATATTTATATTGAGAAATGGATCATATAACTTCTGCTAAGTGCATTGCGATGCAATTTTCTTTGTCTTTACAAATCGTGACATTATTTTTTTTTAGATTCATTATTTGATTCATTCATCACAAGAATCAACGACAAAATAAATTCTTCGAACATTTCGCAGGATCTTGAAATTTGTGTGTGTCAATAACTCACATGAAACCATCACGAATCTTCTGTATTATTAAACAAAACTTAGCCGACAGTCATGTGACCATGAAGCGTATCATTAGTTTTTATTTTGACTTTCGCTTTTATCTATCCACTTTTTTTACCCCCAGTTTTCCTAATACTTATTTCCATCTAGTACTTTTAGTATTTTTTTCTCTCTTCCTCATCAGTTATTTCTCCTTCCCTACCTTCCTTCCATCCATATTTCCTTTCGCTTTTGTTCATTCATGCATCGACTCGTTACATTTTTTACTGACCAATTGATGTGTTGTTTTGCTCGGGCAGGTAAACAATGCCACTGCACGTGTTATGACCAGGAAATCCAAGCCACCGCCTAATGGTACGAATTGAACCTCTCTCTCTCTCTGTCTCTTTCTCTTTATTGAAATAATGCTAAATTGGTGTTAAGTATGACATAGTAACGTAAAAGACGTGATGTCTTGAACACTAATGGTTTATGTAAAACCAGTTATTTTGCATGCTGCCAGTGTCCTGCATGTTTTTTTTCTATTGAGCACAGGCCGAAAGCATTTTGTTTTATTATATGCAAAACTGGTTTTAATTGCCTCGTGATATGTGTGTATATAGCATGGTATTCCCTCCAACAGAACCTATTGTATTAGCCAAATATTTACTTTGATAATTGACTGTAGTCAATATTGATAATAGTCGTGTTTTGTTCGTTGACATCAAGATTTTTCGGCGTACTAACTAACGATAATATTGAGTTTGTGCAATCCAAAGTAATTAATCTGACACGTGATTAATGAAACATTCGCCATATCATTTCATAATCACAAATCATTCACCCCTTTCATTCACCGTTATTTATCTTGGTATCTTATAATAAACGCTGTGTGTTCCTGTTGTTGTTTTCTTTTACCTACATACAGCGGCGGATATCAGTAGTATGGTCTCGCTTTATCCAATCCTAGGAGCGATTCGAGGAGGTGTAGACCCGCTAGGGAGGGGCAGAGCTCGAGGGGCATACGGCGCTTACCGAGTTGCTGCTCCCCCACCAGTAGCGGGCTACGCTCCTGCGTTTTATCCAGATCCTATCTATGGAGATCGATACCAGGTATGTTTTTAAAGCTGTGTATGACGCGAAAAATCATGAACCTAATTCGTCGCGACAATTTCCACTGTAGAAAATGGTTCCTTATTGAGTGCATGACCTTTCCAGGTAGGGAAAGTGAAGGGGGGGTCCAGTTAGATCATAGGTCATTCCTGCTGTGGAATGTGTATAATGATAGCATGTTTCCTTGCAGCATGCTCTTTTTTTTCTGTTTCAATATCGTCTCTTCGTTGGATCTGCCAAACTGATTTTGCTCGACGTCAGAATGTCTTCTTTCCCTGCCTGGAAATCAATGCATCCCTTATTGGTTTGGATGGTAACACCTTCATTAAAACGAAAATTTACCAAATTTTATTCATCTTGCGATTTCAAAGTTGACTTGTAATCTGATTGCAAATTCATCAAAATTGATCAGAAAATTGCGACTGACTCGTATGACGCTTCGAAAAACAATCACTAATTTTTGTCAGCATTGAACAAACCAATGTTCAACAACTATCATCCAAACTTTTTATGGAAATGATACTTTATGATGTATTGCATGTTGTCTGTGATCATGAGAGCATACTATTCTGTGATCTTCATGTGCGCATGCTGTCTGGTTTTCGTGAGCGCATGTTGTTTGTAGGTTTTGTGGAAGCATGTCAGTGACCTTTATACATCATTATGCACGTTAGACACCCTCACATCAATCTCCGTTGTATAAATAACTTCCATATATGGGCATGTTGCATGTAGTACTAATCTAAACCTGGTACTAACCATTTGCATGACCTCCTCCCCCCCCCCAAATCCCATGCAACCTTCGTGCTGTGTATAATAATATAAGCCTCATATAAAGCATTTTGTCCATTTTCTCAACGGGTTTCGTCTTTTGGTCATCTCAAAAATTTGATAAATGGTTATTTTTTTTTAGTGAACATAATTTTGGTGCGTTTCTTAAAACATTGTTTTTTTCATTAAAAAAATACATATTCATAAATTTGTGTATTACCTTTACATGGCTTTAAGTTTCTAAATTTAACAAAATAATAAAAATAAAGTGCTATTATTAGTAGCACATACATTTAGGTAAATTACAGATGTGTTTCTACGGTCAAAATTATTTTTAAGATACAGTATACAATGATGAACAGTTTCAACTTGGCTGAGAAAAGAAAAATGTTGTAAAAAAATTGAAAGCTATGACAATTAGGCCACCAGAACCCCGATCTGGTGATTTTTTTTTTTTTTTTTTTTTTAATTAATGTTAATTAAAAAGTGTAAATTTGTTGTGATGTTTGTGTTTGCATGTTAGTAACATCTCTTCTTTCTCTGTCTGTCTTTGTAAATATAAAAACAAAGGCTGAACTTTTATTACAGGCGGGCTATGCAGGGTACGGCCGTTACGCGCAACCTACAGCGTATATGCCCTATGCAAGAGAATACGCCGATCCTTATCATCACGCAATCGGACCTGCCACATATGGGGTGGGTGTTACCAAAAATGTAAATTTGCCGCATGGTTCATCTACACACATTACAAACCAAGATTTTCTATTTTTATATTTCTATTGGTTATTCATATAACAACTAATTATGGTGTGTTCGTTTTCTGGTTAAGCATGCTCGGTATAACGTTAAAATATGTACTGTAATACTTCATTTGAATCTTTGCTTCGCACTCCTTGATTTGAACAGTTGGGCTTTTAAGGTGTGCACAATTTCTCGATAACCTTCTACTTTCACATACCACACAGCTTTCCACACACAGTAGTAGTTTCAAAGTTGGAGAAAAAAAAAATGGCTGATTTTCAACCTGGCGTATTAATGCCCAAGCCACTGCTCCCACTAATTTTCACGTTTTGTTTCTCTTCTTCTAGGCCAGTGTCTACAGAGCCGGTTACAGCAGGTTTTCACCGTATTAGGGTAGACGTCGCTATTATGTAAAATGTTGTATCGGGTCTTGATCCATAATCAAGTATTGGGAAAGAGAGACCTTGAAATATTCTGACAAAATGTTTTTTTTTGCCGAAAAGAATTTATCTGAACTTTTCATCAATGTGCTTCAGTCATTTTATCACAAATGGGAACATTGTAAAAGATGAGTTTTATTGTGATCTACGGGAAATTTCCCTAGTATGTCATAGTAATTTCCCGTTATTAGTTAAGGCTGAAGACGTTTTCTTTGCCATTTGAAAAGTTCACCTTGAACAGCAAGAACTCAAAAAGATACAGCTGACAACTGCCAGTTTATAAAATAAAATTAAACTCACCTCACTCTGTAATTTAGAATTAAAAATCATGAATTATTATAGTAAACATTATTTGAATATAGCAGACTTAGAAGCGAGGAGAGAGAGAGAGAAAGAAAGAGAAATCTATATATTTAAGTTTTTATTACTTTTTATTTCCAGTGATTTTCCTATTGTTGACAATCTGTGATATTCCAAAAAAAAAAAGAGGGGTCTTTCAAAAAATATGAATCTTCGAAGGTTGACTGATCGGAGTTGTGTAAATCGTGTGTTTGCTTGTTAATGTTTTTTTACAGCCAGGTCATGTGACGCAATGTTCAATGTTTGCAGTCAGTTTTATGTCTATTTTGACAACTGACCAATAGTTGAAAAAAAACACATGTTGTTTTTAATCTACCTATTCTGAATCAAAAATGTAAATATATACAATTAGTTTGACCATCAAGAAACTGACGATTCATATTATTTTTATATCCCACCTTTTACTTTTTTTTTTATTTTTTCTCGTTAGTTAGCTAATTAATTAACTGATTAATTTTTGCAGATTTTGCAGTTCTGCTGATTTAGAATTTTTTCTGATTTTTTAAAGAAGGTGCTCTGAGTACAGTTTCTATTTTGCAGGAATATACACGAAATACAGTTAACCTAAAAAAAAAACACATTGTAGGTGGATCCAACAAAAGTAGGGTTAGGATATAGTTTCTGAGGCATTGAAAAAAAAAATTATGGTACTATTTGTTGGATTAACACTTGTATTGTTGCCAGATGACTTTTCGCTGATTTTTTATATCAACCAAATCGTGTATAATTTTGGCAGATTTTTGTGTCCATTTTGAAGGTGAAAGTTGATTAATTTCCCTATAAAAGTCACTAATTAAAGACCAAAATTATGGCTGACACAATCATAGCATTCACCAAAACAACGCGTGTGAAGTTTTTTGTAAATTAATCTAGCGAGTAGATTGCAGCCTGTACAACTAACGTAGTGATGTATTTTGTGCTGCAACTGGTTGTCGTGGAAAATGTACAGAAATTATCATTTTACTTTAAAAGGCATTATAGTTACCTTGGCAACAGAAAAAATAATCAAAAAGATATTTTATTATTTTTCACTTATTTATTTATATCTAGTTTAATACCGATTGTATTTTTACCCATGGTGCATCACTCTTGATACATGCTACAAAGTCGTATGGCCGACTGACATTTGTTAACCAGATTATAGTAGGTCGTCTGCTGCCTTTTCACTAGCTCCTTTGCATTTGAATAATTTAAAATAATAAAAAAAAACTGTTATTGTATTAAAAAAAAACAATTATTTCAAAATTATTATCTTATATTTATTATTATTCATCTATTAAACAAATTTAAAACAAATATTAGTATTTCTTAAAAAAATAGTAGGTGAAGTGCAATTTGCTGTGTGGAAGAGATTTTGGAAGAACTTGATTAATTGGCTTTTCCTGCAAAAAAAAAAAAAAAGTACACTTTTTTGCAAAATTTCAGTTTTTAGTACAGAAGGTATAATTTTGAAATTTGTTTTGCAAAATTGGAGGATTTTTCTTGGCAGGAAAAAAGTTTGAAAACGAGGAGGTAGTTTTTTTTTTAACCATCCAAAATAATAAGAGGCTTTATGCACATCAAAAAAACGTGCATTTTATAGAATATCAATGACAATCGAACAGTATTTTGTATTGAAAATGTTTGTTGGTTCAGTGTTACAATCTGTCTTCTGATTGACTATCATGTGAGCATTGGTTCAACCAATCAGGGCAAGCCTTGTAATTATGCTGAATGTAATATGATGGAATTATGGTACGAGTTAAGTGATTGGCTGGGATGTTAGTAATTCATAAATTGCTGTGAGCTGTCACCTGAATGGACAACAACTTTCCCCCCATTGGAAATATTCACAGCAACCTTTGAAACTTCATCATCAATTGAAACGTATCTCTTCAAAATTTAAAATATATAATCTTTTTGTTTGGAAATTGTTAAATTCTGCTTTGGTTGTAATTTTTTGCACCAAGATATCTGTATTTGTCCGTAATTTGTCCTGTTGACAAACTCAGTGAATGTTGGTGAAGTTGTGTAACAGTATTATGTGACAGAAAGTTTCTGAAGAGGGGAAAGGTCAGTTGTCACTATGGAGACATCTAAACTATTGTCTGTGGGAAAGAAGTAACAATTTGATCTCCCAGTTTTGAAAGCAAGATATTGTGCCTACAACTCGAACATGGAGATTTATAAATTTTAAAATCATAACTTGAGGTTAAATCTGGTTTTGTCTCCAGAGTGGTGAAAAGCTTGCTGTACAAATATGGTGACTGATCTGGCAGTATGCTGAAGAAACTTTAAAAAAAAAATGTTGAGTGTTTTCTCAAGCGTAAAAAAAAAGTTATTAAAAACAAACAACTCACAATCAACTCTATTTATTGTTGAAAATGTTTTTTTTGACAAAAATGTAGCAGTGTTTTTTGTAGGTCATATTTAGACTTATTGTCTCTGTTTTATAAACTATTTATGTTTGCATTCTATCCCTTAATAATTGAGATTTTTAAGAAAGTCCAAAGAATTGGAATAAATGGAACTTTGGTCCTTGAGTGGAGTTATCTTTCGTGCAGTGGAGAAACTTGGATGTTATCATCCCACAGTAACTATGACGACTGCATTTTCTTTCCTCATCTTTACTGTAGTTGTAATCTTTATTGCATCAAATGCAGTAAATGTATTTCAAACTGTAGTATCTGTGTTTGGTCTCTTTATTTTTCACCCCCATCCTCCGCCACACACGTTTTTGCAACCTTTAACCCTATTTATGCATGACCTCTGAAAGGGCGCACATCCGGAATTGTTCTGTGTGGGCAAATTCACTATCAATGCCTGCAATGTATAATATTGTAAGGTGAAAAGACTAGTGACAAAACAAACAAGGCCATATTCCCAGAAAGCGCTAGACTAGATGACCTTTCAGAGGTCATGGATATGAGGCATGTGAGTAGATGACCCCTGCATTCCTGGTACTTAACAGTTTATCACCAGAGAGGAATGTGAGCTATAGAGGGCACTGTGTGCAATGCACTTCAGTTTAGCTTTTTCCTCATTATCTAGTATTACAGGAGTTTACTTTGATAAAATAAATTTCTCAAAATTCAAATTAAGTACTATGAATTATTATCCGTCACCGTAA
Source organism: Saccoglossus kowalevskii (assembly GCF_978046115.1). NCBI lineage: Eukaryota > Metazoa > Hemichordata > Enteropneusta > Harrimaniidae > Saccoglossus > Saccoglossus kowalevskii. Next base: position 13,137,056 of record NC_140648.1, read on the forward strand.
CGCCATAAGTTACAGCGTGCCATAATTTTACTGGGTATTTTCATCCTACCTCACAAAGAAGTTCGCTGATTCTGTTCTAAACTTTTTAGATTTCGGCATTCCCATGGTGTAACCTTGGAAGGAAAAGATGTATAATAAGGTTATTACGAGGATACCTCGAAGTATGCACGCGGGCAGTCGCATCAACCTCCGCTGCACATAGGTTGATACTCTCGCTGTACTGTTTTCGTGCATACTTTGAGGTATCCTTGTGATAACATATAACCATTTCTGGTAAAATACACTTAGTAACCTCAAGTGCTGTACTATTTTAAACACCGGTATATGCATGTCCTCACTTCCACTCTAAATTGAGCAAAGTTGCAGGAGCCTGCAAACAATGCATCCCTCCTGTTTTTACATTAATTAATTAATCTGTTCAGTATTCTCTCCTCTTTAAATGTGAGGGCGCTCTTTTGTATTTACATTCATAAAGGATGAGCCAAAATTAAATGTCGCATGTTTCCCCTCCAAACATTGAACAAATTTTTATTGCATGAATAGTCTCGCCTGACAATACCCATTTTATTCCTCATACATTATCAAACTCATAACAAAATTCACTGTTTTAAATCGAATAACATCAGATGATGCAGTGTCTACAGCTATTTTTATGTTACATTTCAAGTAAAACTCCTTAAATTATTTTATGTTGTGTTGGCAATGAGACAATAACAGGCTGCAACCCCTGAATTTAGACATCTGCATAAATTCCAGTAAGGATTCACGCATTATTGACCGCAATTATAATTTAAACCATATATCTTGTTAATTAGACCAATCCATTAAAATTGTCACGCTATGATGTCAACTATCAAACACTAATATGGACAGCAGATATTTAAAAGAAATTGGTCTTGAACAACAGCTAACTTTAGAAGACATAACTGGTGATTAAATGCATATTTTCCATCTATTCAAACTAGATTTCAAACAAGTTGTTTCATGTACACATAGTGAATTTTTAATAAGGTAGTCATAATCATCGAACAGCAGCCATTTTAACAACCTCACAAACATAAAAACAGTTTAATCATAAATGACATAACACTTTGATATGACAAAGTGGACTGACTAGACTATTTTAATAGCTTACAGTTGTGACCCATAAATACATTCTCATCGTAGACATTTGTAATTGGGACAGGGAATAAAAGGTATCTACATCTGACGCACAACCAACTATTCATGCTAGCTTTCGTTAACAGGTCATTCAGTCAAAGAGCAAATCGACACTAAACTTTTATAGTCGTTTATTTTCACTGATCACTAAAATTCAATAAATTAAATGCCAGTGTATACCATATGGAAAGTTAAAGGGTAGAGGTTGTCATGTAGTGAGCGTAAAACAATTGTATGTTACATGTATATGTCGCTATGGTACCCATATTGAATACAACGCAGCACGACAACCTTTTAACCATAACTTGTTTCATTTACAAATCTACTCAGTGAATTTTTGTTGCTGCTACAAAAACCTTATTTTGGTCCTTAGGGTGAGAGTGCCCCCCCCCCAATGTACAGCAAACTAAAACTGACCATCTTTCACCATTTTCTGTATCTTTGAAAACTTGGGATGAAATATTATGAATTTGATACTGCATATAGGAAATTTTAGGTTAAAGGAAGTTGATATTAATTTGCAATGGTGGGAAAATGAATGAGAGTTATAATTATTAAGATGTTATTCAACCCTTGAGCGCCAAATTTCTAATATCTGACAAATTTAATTTTCCGTAATTTTTTTGTTTTTCCTTTGTTACTTTTGAACTAAACAGACATCCCATTGATTTTTTTGAAAAAATGATGCAGGTTGATTTTACAAATGGTGGCATAAGACAGCTTTGGTGCTCAAAGGTTATGATTGGCAACTAAGCGATGGATGTTTACCAATAATATGAGGCATGTTGTGAAAATGACAAAAAAAAAAGTATCACACCAATAAATATCTTATTAACAAAGGTGATATGATCTTTGGTAATTTACAATATTATTTGTACAAAATTCCCAATTCAGACAGTATAAAAATATCAAGACTACATATTTACATTTAGAGACCATAGTATTATTACTTCAAAACCATGAAAACCATGAAGCAAAAAATAGAAATAAAAAATTACAGTAAAATTTATAGTCAGAGTATTTTCATAGGATGGAATTTTTAAAACCCACCAGTGAGGGGGTGCTATTGCTTTTTTAAGCAGTTGATAAAATAAGGCACTTGTTCAATGCTGATATGAAAAATTTATATATAATTACTTCTGGTTAAATAATGATCTCTCTATTTTAAGAAAATGTCTAATAAACACAATATTTGTCATCAATTTTTGTTGTCAGCTTAAATTATGAAGTTACAAATCCGTGAGCTAAATGTAAGAATTTCAAACTAAAATTTAAATGAATATTTACACATCATTGTCATTCACGATTCAAAATACAATTATTTTTTTGGAGATAAATAACATCAGAAAAACTGGAAAACAGATTTAACAGATTAAAACAAAGACCTCTCTCTATTTTAAGAAAATGTCTAATAAACACAATATTTGTCATCAATTTTTGTTGTCAGCTTAAATTATGAAGTTACAAATCCGTGAGCTAAATGTAAGAATTTCAAACTAAAATTTAAATGAATATTTACACATCATTGTCATTCACGATTCAAAATACAATTATTTTTTTGGAGATAAATAACATCAGAAAACTGGAAAAAACAGATTTAACAGATTAAAACAAAAAGACTTGCAGTGAAACCTGCTCGCAGCGATACATGGAGTCTTGGTTCCAAGTTTTAGAACGCTACACCAAATGACGCATAGTACAGGAATGGACGGAGAGAACACCAGTAACACCAGGAATTATACGATACAAGGTTGTCTTCACATTCTATTTGTCATGGTTACGTCCCACGTTATCATGATGTGCTCGCTGCAAAAGAAATGAAGACAAGAGAAATGAAAAAATTGTGAATTTTCAAACAAATGACAAATATTCATGATTACCGGTACATAATATTGTAGCAGTGAGAATTTGGCTGCTTAAAGTGACAATGGCTGTAAAGTATCTATCCTTTTTTCCATTTTTATTTATAATAAATCATTTCCTGTGTCATAAGTACCAATTTAGAATGGCCATCGATGGACACTGAAAGCATATATACTGCTATATAACACTATATACTTACTTTGTACATTAAATCACTTGCAGGTGGGAAAAAATGGCAGAGGGGTTGTGTCTGGGGCGCCAGAGGTGTCATCTATTGTAATCCAGTCTTGTCAAGCGAACCTCTGAGATCACAGGACAAGATGACAACTTCCGGGCCCTTAAAATGTCAAAGACATCACCATCTTGAGGGGCTAAGCCTCTCACTGAAGATTTTTTGTGTTATTTAATTTCTTTGGTTCCAATTTGATTCTTTGGCATAATTGTTTTACCAAAATGCTGACTACTGATCTCACTTCACATGACATTAGGGTCACTTGTGTTCAAAATAATATTTTGATGATATTTGGGCATCATTATGTAGTTATATTTAAACAAAAAAATTCACAGCTATTGCGGTTTTAAGAGAAATCATCTGTTTTGCAAAATGTTCCTACAAATGTCCTAAAATCATTAAAAAAAAAAACTCAAAGTCTCAATACAAATTTGGTGCTGAAAAGATTTCAATCGTGTAAAAATAAAATTAATACTAGTAGACATACCTCAAATTTGGTTACAAAGTCAGAAAATATTTTGAAGAAGTTGTCTGAAGATGTTGTCTCAGTACTTTCACCAAAGAATTCCAAAGTTTTGATGTATTCTTCCATTCCACTGGTTTTCTTATGATTGATTTCATCCAACGTCTGTGTAGAGTCGTCAATTAGTTGCTGTGGTATTTAGACGTTAAGAAATCAACCAATGCATGTGACTGTATTTGCCAGCATTTGTGTAAGTGATTATGATGAAGGGAGATGTTCATTTATCAAAATTGTTTTCCAGAATAAGTTTGGTGATGATTTGAGTTTAAATACATCATCATTCGGGCATGAATAATCAAAAAATATTGCTGCTTCTTATCGTTGAGCATAATGAAATATTTTCAGCACGTAATGGTGGCTCAAATATTTATGGGTTTGGGGTCTATTTAATGATTCTATACTGTGCTTAATAACAATTTATTTTATTGAATTTTATTGAAGGCACAACATCAGTGCTGTGGGCAACTAATGTCTTGCATGGTCTAAAAAACAATAAAGAGATTATCGTTTATAAACAATGACATAAGGAGAACAAGATAGAATTTGAATAATCCAGAGTGAAAACCGAGTTGACTTTGAGTGGAAGAGTTAATTATTTAGTGTTACAACAGATTCTGGAATGAACAGATTCATGTCATAGAAGAAACTATGCAATCCCCACTAGAAGCTAATCTGCAAACATCTGAGGGTATTAGCTCAAATGCTTATTACCGTATATAGGAAAGTAGTGATCACCAATCCTATGTCTGCCACTAGATGGCGCTGTCTGCCATATACAATCTACAGACATTACAGTAAAGGATACATCCATCACTTCGTAGAATTTATCTTCTGTTGATGTGCCAACTTTCTCGTCTCGTGACAACTTGACAGTGTTGCTAATATCCTATGAATAGACAACAAATATATGTGTGAGTTTGGTCAGCGTGCACTCCTGCAATCATTGTAACTAAACAACGCGATGGTTAAATTCTGTGAATATTCTAATAATATATTCAAACAAATTGAAAAAACCGTACCCAATATAATGGCAGGCTGGGTCAGAATTTGCAATTTAAATGAGAAACTTCCCATCATGTCTGAAATACGTTCATATATTCAATAGTTGAATGCAAAAAACAGAGTAGACCCACACTGCAACTACCGTACATGCGGGTCTAAATAATATAGAGCTTTAAGCTCTAAGGTAATACCTCTAATGTTGAAGTGAGTTCCTTGATATCATTCATCAACACTGTATCTGATATCTTAGCAGCCAATCCTACATTGGGGATCTCTTCACCAAACGACAATACGGCCGGTACCTTGTCACTCACTGCCTTGGCCAGTACGTGCAAGAACGTTGACTTGTTATCTGTTGTCTTTGTCGTATCCAACTGTCAAATAAGTGTAAAATAGTCAACACACAAATGATAGCTATAACAGTAATAAAGTTGTGGATATCATAGTTATTCCACAATGGGCTATTCCAGTTGATATCTACATCCCCTGAATGTCTTTGACATATCCAATTGAGAGTCCTTTTCAGCTCTAATAACAACCAAAATTTTGTAAATAGATAAAAGCAGCTAAGACTGAGCTATTTTGAATAGTTACTTATGATGATGATTTTCAAATATTCCCTATTATAAAAGAAAGATTTGACCTGGCAGCATTGAGGTATGCAGTTAAAAACTTAAATAGCTCAATGTAATGTTATATCACTTTGAGGATCTTTTTAACCCTTATGTGGTCAAGTCAATGTAAAAGTACAAGGGACTAACTAGATTTAGATACTTATTTTGTTCAGAAGGTATACTTAAAATGTTTGATATGAGCATAGACCCTAAATAGCACAGTAAACACAGTTGAGCATGAAATCACTACAGTATGTTAATAAAGTCCACAATAAATTCACAAATGTTATTTATCAACAGGCAAAACTGAAAACTAATGGTAGACAAGGTTAAATAAATGATCTCTCTAAACAGAATACATCTGTAATTTGAATAATTGTTTTCAGTTTGGTTTAGAGATTTTATGTAGCTGAAATGCACAATTCATTAACCAAGTCTGGAGAAGAATGGCGGTCTTACCTGCATCAGGAATGATATTTTAAATCCAGTAGCATTGCCGACTCTTCTGTTACCTTTATTCATGTAATTACCCATCGCTAAAACCAACTAATAAACACAAACATGAAGAAACATCAAGGGTGTATAAGATAAGGGCTTGCAACTTTGATATCCATGTACGGTGATAAGAACTCATAACTTCCACAGAATGTTGTGGACATCTGAATATGTTGGATTGAGATGATCAAAGTTTTCAACAAATGCAAAATGCACAGAATATATGCTTCATAAATAAGCCAGACGAACACTAACCAGTTCCTTCACAAAATCATTCATTTGTGATTTAATATTACGAGATAGGTATGTTTGAAATGCAATTTTGTGATCAAATTGCAAGATGCATGAGTTCTTCAACACATATCACAATATTTTGCAATTCATTGATATCATACAATAATCATATTAAAATTATTATCATACCAATATTATAACTATTATCCTAACTAGAACTTAAATTCATATACTAATAGGCGACACATGTGGAGCAGAACACCTGACATTACTTAATGGCTATATGCCATAAGGTTTATCCATATATGGGACCACATATAGTGTGTATGTCATTTGCAAACTTTATTTGTTACACGATTTACAAGTGGTGATTTGATTAGGTAGGTTTTTTACATTTCATAGGATAGCATACCTCCAGTATCTTGGCCAGTTTACGACTTGTTCTCAGTTCTTTTGAAGCCCTGGACAGACACTCCAGACAACTCAATGTCTCGGTGGATTTCTCAGAGAAATTGTCTTTAAATAGAAGAGCTTGAAGACGTACTCGAAATAAAGGCACTGTAGAAAGCTGTGATAATAAACACAACATACATAATCTATACATAACACCTGTTTTCTGAACAAGGCTGAGGTTGTGTGAGTAGAAAGTACTTTTTTTTACTACTGAATGCCAGGTAACTGTGGGAATCAAACCAGGCATGTCCATGAGCCTTGGTCAACATTTAACCATTACACCACACACTAATTGTGCAGAGAGGCTTCTAACAAAATGTTGCACAAAATATGTTGCACAAAAATGTTGCACAAGAAATGTTGCACAAAATATGTTGCACAAAAAATGTTGTACAATATATGTTGCACAAAAAATGATGTACAAAAATGTGCATATGAAATACTACTTACCTCCAATGCAAACATGTCAGCTTTGCTCAAATACTGACGATCTGCTTTTGATACAGCTTGTAGTTTATTCACCTAAATATAGAAATACATTACATTTAAATTACTAAACGCTATTCTAAACAAAGTATCAAATTTGCATAAAAAGTGTAATGAAAACATATCTTTTACTGAGTCATATCAATGTAAGAAATCTTTGGTAATTATTCACTAACAATAACACACAATGACTAACCTCGGTTTCTGATGGTGAGAACTGAATAATCTGTTGAAAATGGGCAGCAGACAGTTTACTGGTTTCCATGGACAACAACGCATGTTTTATCTCGTCAAAAGACATCCGCATATGAGCTAGTAAAATTGCTGTAATATAAAGTGATTGGAATCAAATATATATGCCAGATATAGAAACATACATATCATTGCACTTGCTATGTTTGCATAGCTAATGAGGCTATTTGCATATTTCAATATCCTCAATATAGTATATGCATATCATAAAGAAGCAGTTAACAATTAACTGTGAAAGATAATCAGCACCAATTCTTGAAATAGAACTAGATAAAAAAAACACAATGATATGGACTAAACTGTACAAATTTAGTCGATACCGTACATGACAAGTAATGAAAAGCGTGACAGAATTCAAAATCCTGGAATATGAATGAACAGAGTTTCAGAAGAGCACAGTGCTCAAAAAACAATGAATGACAGCACAAGACAAGGTTTTTCATTTGTTTTACAATCCATTGGCACAGTACACTTGAAAATTACAATACAATATGCACTTACATATATTATAAGTCTTCTTTGAGTCTAATATCGATAACTGACCTTTCTTTATGTCTTTCCGATCAGCACCTAAAATACAATATACGATACAAATTTCTAAAATGTAACAGTTTACAGAATTGGACAATCAAAATAATTATCTCAGGAACCGGACGATAATGTCCACATGAATAATGAACTTTTCTGTACAAACCTGTTTTCTTTGCCTTGGTACTAAACTGTTGTTCTAAACTCAACTCACGAACCACTTCATTGTAATCTTCTTCTTCATCTGTGTATATCTGGGAAAAGGAAATTACCCAAACATCACTAAATATGGAATATTTTCACCCAACCTTCCAGTCATAAAATCTCTAATGTTATACCAAACACTCAAATACGGTGGCTGATTTGCGTAACAATAGTTCAGTGACTGAAATAACTGTGCTTAAAAGTCGGTGTTGAAATAAACTGATTAGGAAAACTGTTATTCCTATCCTAACACTGTAACATTCCTAAGAACATTTTCACACTGGTTTCTATGTAGAAATTATTTCATCATATCTCAAAATTTTTCTAGTGGACATGGGAGGAAAAAGTCATAGGTTATTATTAACATAAATTGTAATACTGTGAAAACATTTCAAAAAATTGACATCTATTTATCGAGTTATAATTGTTTTCCATGATGTACAACGAGGAGCTCATTTCCCATAATGCACTGTGTTTATTTGCAGTGGCATGCTCAGTAGTGCAAAATTTGAATTTTACTCAAACTGCCTTTATATTAATTACACGATCAATATGCAAATGATAATCCATTATCATAAGATGATCAACTACTAGCTCAACTACATGTAGGGTAAAAATTACAATTCACGAATATTTAAAAAAAACAAAACTCACCTGGCCCCATATTGTGTTCTGCGTATCCGGAAGTTTCTCCCAATTGATTCTTTTTACCTGCATATTAACGTCATTCGTCTGTCCCATATGTAGCGGCATTGATGGGACGGGAGGCGGTACCGGCACATTCATGACAGAAACGTTATTATTACTATTACTACACTCCGAGTCATTGCCAGCCTCTGAGATACTGTTAGTGTGTAGTTCAACCATTCGTGAACTTGATGGTCTCAGTAAATTGTCAAGTCTATCATCAACATTGGAAATGGGTTCGTTAACAGTAAACACAGCTTCAAAATCGTTTTCGGATGAGGTATCGCTACTGCAGCTGTCATCACCCGTGGTTGTTGTTGTGTTGTCACTACTTGCCGGCTCCACAGGCAACTTGACAAGGAAGTCATCTTTATGAGTGTTTGTTGTATGGACAACTTGGATTCCATCTGACACATCATCTACGTGGAAATAATGCACATCATTTTATACCTATCATACCAAGCATATTACTTTGGAATCTGCCAAATGTAGGGTTGTACAGCTGCAGTTGGAATATCAGTTGCCATATTGAAGTTTTCAAAGTGAAACTCTTGGAAAAAATTTTCATAGTTTTGTTGTTACTCTCAAAGCTTATCATACTCATTATTAATTGTCAATTGTTTCTACATGCTTTAATTTCTGATTAGCTGTGAGGAATCATGTGACCAATATCTGCATTTGAAACCTATTTTCTGGTTGGCTGTGAGAAATCATATAAACAATATGTGCATTTGTATCATGTTTTCCAATTGGTTGTTAGAAACCATGTGACCAATATTTACATTTTTAACATGTTGTCTGATTGGTTGTGTGAACATTTCAAAGATTGGCTGTGAGAAGTCAAGTGTTTGCATCTATTGACCATTGACGCTGTAGGTTGGCGTCCTCTCTACACTGATCTGATGTATTTTACACAGATATAATAAATCAATTCAGTGATTTCTTTACTGAATAATGATAAACGAAACTTTGAAATATTGTGTAAATTTGCATTCAGTTTACGCTGCTAGTTCTTGATTCAGATGGCGTTCTATGCGTGAATTCATCACACTCAAGGACGTTCTATTTTAAGCTAGTTGAAATTTGAAATTGCGTGGGGAATTTCAGACACAAATTTGATTATCCTTATTATGTGCTGTTCAAAAGATTGAATTATGTACAAGATTAGTATTTCACTCACTAAACAATATTTCACTAAAATATAAATTGTAAAAAAAATATCACTATATAAACACTAGTGTAAAGAAGCGACAGAGCGTTATTTTAGCCAAAATCGGCTAGTAAGGTGTCATATGACACGTCAGGTCTGTGCTGCGACTGCACTTCCTGCGACGACGCAACATTTATTGACAACTTCAACATGAGAAACATTTCTGAGTGATATGAATTCACTATTATGGATTATAGCAATTACTTTTAATTGTGAAGCAAAATTCATAATGATTACACACAAAGAGATGTTAGTGTTATTGCAAGTAGTGATTGTTTATTATTACATATCACATACTGTAAACATATTAATTATTCACTGGTTTTTAAGCTATTTTCACTGAAAAAAAAAAATTTGCTAAACTAAATCCATATGAGCATGTACCGTAGAATAAAGGTATTGTCCATTGTTTTTCCTGTTCAAGAAATTTTCACAATACTCAAAAGTTCAAAATAAAGAAATTAAAAACCAGTGAAAATAAATGGTTTTACAGTAATTTGACAGTTATAAATAAGTATCAGTAAACCATGAGAATCCCATTACTTATAATTAGCATGCAGTTTAAAGAGATTACCTGCAGTGGTGGTGGCGGCAGCGGTGTTGTTAACATTAGTGTTAGTATGGAGTGAGTTAGACTGTTCCATGGCGTGCTGTTGCGCACGTACCACGGCAGTGACTCTGGGACCCGTGCCTTGTAGCTGGGGTTCAGGGGGGACCACAGAGTTGCTCTCCCCTCTGTGGTTGCTATTTAAAGTTGAGTGTTCTTGCTGCAATGAAAATATGAGCATGACCATTACAAGAAAGCAACATAGAGGGCGCTAGTTAACCATAGAGGGCGGTAATTGTTAAAGCTATGACAACATGATAATGATATATGTGGACAACTGAATGAACATTAGTCAGTTTAAACTTTACAGCGTTACATGTTGATTACAACAAACTGAATATGTGAAGATAGATTCCACTTATAAGCATAAAATGTTTAATCTTTATAATGCTAGTGAGTTGATTTTGATTGGGTGTTATTTTCTCTAGGACCTATGAAGTTACCTGTGGAAACATCATTTCATCACCAGTAAATGTAGCAACTTCCTGCAAACAAACAGAATGGTAGATGCGAGTCAACATGGGGTACAGAAAATACTATGTTGACATTATCCACAAATAGGACTCCTTGCAATAAGCAGATTTGAGTTGATTTGGAGAACTGGACGTAATTTTTATGAAGGGTCATTTCACCAGAGTTTCTGTCATTTTTGACCTCGCAAAAATTGAGCAATGTAAAATTACTCAATGTTGTTAAATCTGTAATTTATTTACACTCCAAGCAACAGCCATTTTTACCTTTCTACTGGTGTCATACTCGTATGGGATTGGCCGACTGGGAGTTATGGTATCAAAACGTCCATCGCTCACAGTATCAAATCTTTTGTTACTTATCAACATCGGTGGCTCATAGTCTGAAATAGAAACACAGGAAATGTAGTAATTTTTATTTAAAGATGAGTCGAGTTTAGTTAAAAATGATTTTATGATTTTAGAAAAAATACACATGTTAATCAAACTCATTTCAATTCAATTAAGACATATATCCAAACAGGTCACTGGCATGACACAGTAATATGAATCAAGCAAACAAAACAAAACTAAAACAAGCAGCCATTCTGAATCCAAACTTTACTGATGACAATTAACCATCTCAAATAAGTTCAGGCAATTCGGAAGCATGTAAAAGGGACTAAAAAATACATCAGTGTAGAAAAGGAAAAAAAATTATTGATTATTGATAGATGAAAACAGTACTTTAATTAATGTACTCGGTTTCGACATAAACTCCCTAAAACTTATGATGATTAATATACACAATATATTGTATTCTACTCACAATTTAGTGACCTCCGTGAATATACTTGTTCTCGATTCTCTAAATCCAATAACGCAGCTGCTATTGCCACTACGTAAACAGAAAATATATTGTTATTAGTAATTTCAGATTTTGGTTGTATACATTGAAACTTAATATCAAAGGAGGTCTCATTTAAAACATGTTTTAATTTCATTCTCAGAGCAACCATAGTCACGGTCAGTCACCAAAAGTATATCTATTGTATTTTCTTATCGTGTATTCTTACTAAAGGATATAATCAGACAATATCGTCTCATAGTTTGACATCATCAGATATTTGCAATTACTCACTGCCAGAGTTTGTCTCTCAATCCCCAGTGTATAATCACAGAACGTCAGGTGATGTTGAGCTAAAAAACAATATTATGAGGTCATATGTAAAATACCTGGAACAAAATCTCTATCATCTTTGAATATAATATCACCTCTAGATGCTGTCACGTCATATCGTCCTGCTCGGTTGGAAAACAGCGACTTGTCATAGTGCATGCCGTCTTCTGGGTGTCCTAAACTAGCGTACCTGCCTCCTAAATCTCGCCTTCGTGTGCCACCAAATACCATCTCTGAAGAGATGAAGAATACAATTTAGAATTCAGCTTCATTTTCTATAATTGTGTGAAAATAATTTTGAAAATTGGTGTATCATTAGTCACAGTCTTCCTGATTGGCTAAGGATATACTGGGTCAAAGGTTAACTTAAATGTCAACCAATGTCAAGGTAATAACAATTTACCTTTTATTACTATAGTGCTGTATTAAAGTATAAAAATTTAGATTTAATTTTCTGCTTACTCTTGAACATTCAGAATGTTACGTACAGTTGAAGTCATAGTAGATGAAGTCGATGAATCAGTAGTACAATGTGTTTCCATCGGCCGGAGAAATGAGTGGAGAAAATAAAATACAAACCCACATACCTGCAGCTTGCCTGTCCATTAAAAACATTAGTTTTCTCCAGCAGTGTACTTGCTGTTCTTTTGGTAATAGCTGTATTATATAATGCCATATTCCTTTCTTGGCCGGGGTGTCTAATATCGGAAATATGTCAATTATCAAGGCATCGAGATTCCTGATAGTGAAAAAAACAAATATAATATCATTTAAAATACAAAAACAACAATTTGTGCGCTTTCTCACTGATAAATATTTTTGTACATTTTTATGACTCAAAATACTAAGCAATGAAAATGAATGTTGTTTCTCTTGCAACATTGTAATAATCTCCAGGACTATTGATTGCGATTTTTAATTTAATAACTTCAATTTTAATATATAGACCAAACAAAGTGAATTTTTACATGAATTTTCACAATGTATAGTTAGTTGGTTGCTGTGGAAAGCTTACCTTGTATCACAGTATATCTGTAATGCTTTTTTAATGATCATTCTCTCATTCGCTGTCAAGTGGTGTTGTAACTGAAAGAAACAAGTGTCCACATTGAACCACTGCAGTCAAAACTTATTTGTATACACAATCAATAGATTTACCTTGTTGAGTATTTTGCATGAAACCAATACTGAACTTGATGCAAAACAACATGACAACTATAGCACTGTTTTAAATTGATTCACAGCATTTTATCAAACCAGCTAGGAATTCAGTTACTATTACATTGCTTACAGGTTCAGGTCAGAACTAGGAAATGCATTCTAATTTTCAAATACCTCCAGTAACAAATATTGGCAATATAGGTGTAATTCCATCAATAGATCTCATTTTGTAAGGTTTTGATTTGAATGAATTATGTGATTGACACAGGGTAAGTTTTGATGATCAACCAATTAAAAAAAGCCTGACATACCACTGTTCTATGTTCTCAATATTTCAGATTGACATGTGGCACACTTTGTTTGCGAAACATATTGCTTGCAAAACACCATGTAACCCATGTTTGCCAACAAGTAAATCATTATTTTTATGACTGACTGACTGAAAGTTGGCTTCGTAATGCAAGAAATATGACTATCATACACTATAGATCATGATCATGGCCATACATATATAGCGCCCTCTAGTGATGGGTTCACACATGCATGTATAGACCACTTTCCCCGGAAGTTGAAGATACAGCATTTCACATGCTTGCGCATACTGTTTTGGAGTATAACGTAAATTTGTACACGTGATATTGTGCTTCCGGGTGTAACAATCAACGTCACAAAAATAAAATTCCCTTCTATCGACTATCAGCAATCTGACATGTTTGTAAGTTCTGCTATGACCAAGCAGAAGTATTTTTGCTCCCCCATCTTGCTACCTCCGGGAAAAGTGGTCTAAAAATAAAGGTATATGCAAGCAGTTTTTTTCTAAGAATAGGTGTATGGGTTTTTAAAAATAAGTAATATAGTGTTACAAGAACAGGTACAGATGCTAGAACTTGCTGTGATAAAAATTGGTTATTACAGAAAGTCATCTTAGGTCATGCAGCACAGATGTCGTTCGTGTACTTACCATTTCCTTGAGTGATCTTCCCTCGTTGACAAGTTCCTGTCTTGATATACCTTTAATGTTCAGCTGCACATACTCATCATTATTCAACAAGATGCGACTTGCATGATACATTTCATTCATTGAGTCGGTTGACGTAATACTCATGATTTCTGAAGACATCAGAGGAGGATTAGCTGAAAATAAAAGCGAAATATAATTTTATTATCACTATACTTAAGTCCCTTTTTTTTTTATTTTACACATGCAGACTGTGTAGCAAAATAATGTAGCAACTCCCATAACTCAGTGATTTTAGGAGAGCTATTTATCACTCTCCAGCCATTTTTAAAAAGCAAGGCCTAATAGTGTAATTTTTTGTGTGTAAAAAATTACTGCCCAGAGACTCAATTACCGGGGTATACAAATATCAACTGAAACACATTTTGGAAATCTGCCAATGCACACAAGAGATCATAAAAGACTGGTTTACGACCTCCTTGAAGCTAGAAATGATCAAAAAAAGATACCCTTTGAGAATAGTCAAATAAAATATGTTGTCTTGGTCATATTTATTTTTAAGTTGTGACCATGCTCTCTCGCCAGAAGAGATAAAATTTGTTACAACCATGAAACAGATTCAAATGGCAATTTGAACGATGGGAAAACCCTGGGAAATGAGCTTTGTATGACAGAAATATTTTATTACCACTTGTAAAAAAAAAATCTTTGAGCATGCATTAAAGCATGCATTAATACCTGCTTTGGGTTTTCTTCTGACTAATGTTTCCACCATTAATGCGGGCATATTGCCGCTACCTTTCAACAGGTCAATCAGCTGATGGTGAGTTTTTTCCTTTACGTCAATACCGTTCAACTCTAGTATTCTATCACCAGGATGCAATCCAGCCTTCATGGCGGCTCCACCTAGGTAAACAAAATATTATAAAACTTTTATTTTTCCGGAATGGGTCTTACTTAGAAAGTTTGCCTGGAAGTTCAATGTCACTTTGTATATCTACACTTATACTTACTACTATATGCAAGCCTAGTTTTAACTAACAATTTCAGGCCCACTCTAGGTTGAAAACACTTTTAGCTAAACTTGTCATCAAGTCATTGTTTTTTTCACGAAATTCAAGCTTACCATGTATGAGTACAGTAATACAGTAAAGCATTTCACCAAATTTATTTTTGTTTAGCCACTTATCAATCAATTTTGTTTTGGGGAAAGTCCTGAATTTTTTGAAATTAATATGACATCTTAAAAATGAACAAAGATTCAACATGCCGTCGATGAGCAGATATCGCAAAAAAATGTCATGTGAACAGTTTTAAAGGGTTCTGATAGTTTCATCACAGTCCCTCTATAGACTGTGGTTTCATATTAACTTTAATATTCACAACATTTCAAGACTATTTATTTATTCATTCATTCAATCTTGATACACAGACCAACATAAAAGAAAGAATCCAATCATGCTCTTAAAATAAACTACACTAGGTGATGAGTTTTTCAACATACATTAAGACAGGAACCATACTTGGAACCACCACTTGCACAGAGAGAGAGAGAGACCCAATGAGAGCTCAACTGAGTGACTATTTTATAGTGGTTATAGACACCGTCCCTCAACAACGGTGTTGAGGGACGGTGTTATAGACAAATGATTTGAATTGGTATATTGCATTATTTCGGATTGATATCCCAAAACAGTCATGAATTTTATTTATACTTTAGAGTAATGAAGATTTTCATTTTTTGAACACTCCCAAAAACAAAACTGAGGTAATAGTGTCAATATATAGTTAAAAATAAACCTATACTATATTGTGTGAAAACAATGTTTACTGTAAGATTAATTCTATATTACCAGGGTAACTAGATTGTGACTAGACACAATTGAATGCTAGTATAAAGAGACACAAGATACTGGGGTTATGATACTCTAATAACATAGACAATAGAAATTCACATGTATTAATATTAATTGCATCATGGCACCACCTGTTACGATTCCGAGTGGCAATGTAATGTACATAACCATAGAGGGGTAAACAAGAGCCATTTAGAATTCAATAATTTATATAAAATATTATTTTTTAAATTTATGTGCTTACATGTATGTGTACTCACACAATATTGCACTTTGCAACAATAAATTGAATTTTATTTTTTTACGTACAAGCTTATCAAATTGTAA
Source organism: Saccoglossus kowalevskii (assembly GCF_978046115.1). NCBI lineage: Eukaryota > Metazoa > Hemichordata > Enteropneusta > Harrimaniidae > Saccoglossus > Saccoglossus kowalevskii. Next base: position 13,153,538 of record NC_140648.1, read on the forward strand.
GGATAATAATCAACAATAATTAAATAGGTAAGCACTCCAAAACTCTATGAAACATAAAAAATGATGAATTCTAGATCATCGTCCCCTAATCCTGCAAGAAGGGAAGAAATGATGGTCTGATATTATAGCAGACAGACATGTCTCATTGATGTATTGGCTCTACAGGTCACTGCACACCATGTGGTCTGAATACATCAATTACCCGGTATACATTGTTGTCATGGTAATTCAAACATTGAAATGTTTTTAAAAAAATAATATTTTCAACTGCGTAACTCATTTAGTTCAGAAAGCATTATGTGTCTTGATTTGTTAGATTTGTAAAAAAGGGAAGTACTAAACAAGAACATATCTGGACAACTGTTGCTTGGGACTCGGACTTGATTATCTCCAGACTGTATATTTTAAAATTTAATACCAGTATACTGCTATCTGAATATTATAGTCATCAATCAAATTTAATAAACTATAATATAACGTTATACTGTTCGCAGTCATAACATTTTTAACTAGTGACGCTCAAAATGAGAAAAAAATGTTGTTTAATATCCAGAGTCAGATGATGTATTAGGGCATATTTATTTATTTACTTATTGACTCTTACACAATCCCCGGAGGGAAAGAAAATGGTCACAAAGTACAAGGAGAAATATATATATAAAAAAAAAAAAAAAAAAAACACAATATACTAAATAACAAATACAATCACTAAATTACTATATAATACAAAATCTCTAAAATACAATCTAATATAAAATTACAAAATTGACAGCAGGCATTAAGATGTCAAGTAAGACCCTGCTTCCTGACTTCAAAGCTTTCACTTATGAACTGTGCTACTGGTATAATAATGTTTTCATTCTGTAACAATTCCATGAATTTTTTCTCTGCAGGTTTATTTTCAAATGCTGGGATCATATCCTTAGCTTTATTGAACAGTTTGGCACGCAACTCATTATATTTGTTGCATTCCAGCAGAAAATGCATTTCATCCTCAATTAGACCTTTGTTACACATGTCACAAACCCTGTTGTTTAATGGGATTTTTTTATGACGACCCATTTCAATTTTGAGACTATGGTCACTAAGACGAAATTTGGTAAGCACACTACGCAGGTCAAAGTTTTTTAGCTTGACTAAATATGGCTCAAGTTTTAAATCTGATTTGATTAGCCGATATGTTCTTAGTTTGTTTTTCTCATTTGCTTTGGTGCGGTTATCATTATGAACCTCACCTTTCCATCTTGTTACAAATAAATCCTTTATGCCCAAATCAATTTGTTTCATTTGTGCCGAGGTTAATTTATCACAGTTGTTAACTGAATGATATTGTTGGATATTGTTTAATAATGATGTCACTTCTAGATACCATTTACTTTTAATGTTTTGGTTAACCACAAAAGCTTCCTTGAGTAACGCATTATTAGAATTCATGGCCCGACTGTAATATTTAATTATTTGTTTTTTTATAAATACGTCTAGGGGGTATCTGCCTAACTCGCTATACATGGCCATAATTGGTGTGTGTTGTGACACCCCCAGTAGATACCGACAATAACTTAATTGAACGTCTTCAATAGGTGATTTAGTGGAGAACTCATCACCCCAAACATCACAACCATAAATGAGGATAGGTCTGATGAGTTTGTCAAAAAGGGAAATTGAAACTTTTATACTTATGTTTTGTATTGAGCCAAGCTTTGCTTTCATTGAAAACAGAGCTTTTTGAGCCTTACGTTTAAGGTTTTTTAGGCCATCCTTAAACCTACCATTGGCACTAATGACTAGTCCCAGATAGTAATAAGATTTAACTGTATCAAGTTTGATACCTCCAAGAAAAAATGTATCATTATTCAAACGTCTGTTTGATTTATTGAAAATTAAAATTTTGGTTTTGTCAGTGTTGACAGAGAGCTTCCACGTTTTAGCATACAATGCCAAACTATCAAGACATGTCTGTAATCCCTGTTTAGTTTTAGAAAGTATCACAATATCATCGGCATAGAGTAGACAGCTGACATGCGAGTTTTCTAAATAAGGAGGATCACAGGTATTAGGATTGAAAATAGTGGGCAGGTCATTTAAACAAGCAGCCTATCGGCTGAGATAGCTCCGCTGTTAGCAATGCACATTTCAATTAAAGAACTGAAGACATCATTAGAAAATGAACAATATGAATAGTATCAAAGCAATCGGACTTACAGTTTTTAACAAGAAGTCGAAAATATCACTTTTTACCAAAAATTACAAAAATATTCACCAAAATAAATTAATTAGAGAATTGAAGATATCATCACAAAACGAACAAATCTGAGAGAGGTCCACATGTAGTACCTATATATGTAATATCAAAGCAATCGGACATACAGTTTTCAACAAGAAGTCGAAAATATCACTTTTTACCAAAAATGACAAAAATATTCACCAAAATTAGAGAATTGAAGATATCATCACAAAATGAACAAATCTGAAAGAGGTCCACATGTAGTACCTATATATGTAATATCAAAGCAATCGGACTAGCGGTTTTTAACAAGAAGTCAAAAATATCACTTTTTACCAAAAATGACAAAAATATTCACCAAAATTAGAGAATTGAAGATATCATCACGAAATAAACAAATCTGAGAGAGGTCCACATGTAGTACCTATATATGTAATATCAAAGCAATTGCACTTGCGGTTTTTAACAAGAAGTCGAAAATATCAGTTTTTACCAAAAATGACAAAAATATTCACCAAAATTAGAGAATTAAAGATATCATTACAAAATGAACAAATCTGAGAGAGGTCCACATGTAGTACCTATATATGTAGTATCAAAGCAATTGCACTTGCGGTTTTTAACAAGAAGTCGAAAATATCAGTTTTTACCAAAAATGACAAAAATATTCACCAAAATTAGAGAATTGAAGATATCATTACAAAATGAACAAATCTGAGAGAGGTCCACATGTAGTACCTATATATGTAATATCAAAGCAATTGCACTTGCGGTTTTCAACAAGAAGTCGAAAATATCACTTTTTACTAAAAATGACAAAAATATTCACCAAAATTAGAGAATTGAAGATATCATCACGAAATGAACAAATCTGAGAGAGGTCTACCCAAGGTACATATACACCAAGTATCAAAGCATTCAGGCTTGTAGTTTTCAAGAAGAAGTCGAAAAAGTAAAACATTGACACGGACGACGGACGACGACGACGGACGACGACGACGACGGACAATCACTCATATGATAAGCTCCGCTCGACAAAGTCGACAGCGGAGCTAAAAAAGATTGAAGAGAGTTGGACTAAGATTACATCCCTGTTTAACACCAATATTGGACTGAAATTGTTTTGTTAAGCCTTCTTTACATTTAACTTTATATTTTACTTTACTGTACATGTTGATAGCTGATAGCTGATTTTTGAAGGTGGTTTATGTCATGATCAGACAAATCCGATTAGATAATCGGTTGTCATGGCAATATGACGTTGGTAGAAATAAGAGATTAAAGGTGATATATAACATCATATACTTACAAGATTAAATTGGTTTTAATTTATTGCTGATGGGATTACTAGGGACAAGGGAATGTGACATCCAATCAGATTAAAAAAATAGAAGTGTATTAATCTATTTTATTAATTAAGTATATGTAATCAATAGGTCTGCTGTACTGTAGAAAGACAACTATGGTTTAAATTTAATAGATTTTACGTTGCTAAGATATATTCAGTGTTTTATGTAAGAAATATTAAATTCTATGGTTAAATTTGCATACTAACTACGTCTTAAATTAGCGTAAAGCCATATTAATTAACTTTTAAAATAAAACAAAATTTGTATTTTATGAGACCACTAGATTCTTAGTTCATTACGTAGTAGTCCATTAGTAAACAGTACATATATTTTTATTATTAAGATGAATAATATCATTTTTATAATTTATGAGTACAATCATAATGATCTGTTAAAACCTTTTTGTATTTCCTGTTCATTTAAATCACAAAAAACTTGTCCATTTCCCAGACAAGATAAACAAGTGTGAATTTAACATTATAATGAAACATTAAACATTATAATAATCATATCTATTCATTGAGAAATGATACTTCCTCTCAAACGTCTGGTTATATTCAATAATCACCAAGGATTATGACTACCTACTACCATTAAAGTGCCTGTGCAATGCCCACCCACACGCTTCCCATTTTAGATCTGTGCCCCACTGAAATGGGCACTTATTGATTTCTTTGCTGAAAATGATTACTCGTATCCAAGTAAATTTGAGATATTTCCCGTGCTGTAGCCACGCCCACCTATCCTGAAACGGTCGACTGTTTCCGGATTTCCGACTCTCGCCGAAAGGGCGCCACCAAATGCAATCAAAGAAAGCTTAGAAAGAACTTCCGTGTGCTGAGAGTATTGAAGACACATTAAAAATTAATTCAAAATTACTTGTACTTGAGATATTGATGGAATAGCTGAAAACTAATTATGTAAATCAGGTAACTGATATGAACAGATTTAAGTGTAAAACTAATAAGGTCTGCACAATGTACCAAGTTTCATTGAAATGTGATTAGAATTATTATTATTATTATTATTATGCTAATTAGAGAGTTAATATGAACAGATTTTAACCCAAAATTAATCAGGCTGTCTATTGTCCTAGAGCATTTATGTACCAAGTTTTATTCAAATGTGATGATCAATACTTGTGATATCAGTATTAATTAATTATGTTAATTAAGTGATTAAGAAGCATACATATTTACCAAAAACTAATATTGTGTATAGTCCTAGGTTCATTGAAATGTGATGGGTACTCTTTAAAAGTTTCATTGAAATCCAATGAGTGGTTTGTAGACATCAGTGCAACAGCCATAGAACAGCAAAAAATTAACTAATTATGCAAATTAGGTAATTAATAGGCACAATTATTTATCCCAAAATTAATCAGGTCTCTGCATAGTCCTAGAAAATGTCGCAAGTCTCATTGAAATGTGATGATTAGTACTTGAGATATCAGGTGAAAAGCTGAAAATTAACTAATTATGCTAATAAGGTGATTAATATGCACAAATATTTACCCAAAAACTAATTAGGTCTCTGCACAGTCCTCAAGTAACTATGTACCAAGTTTTATTGAAATGTGATCATTACTACTCGAAATATCAAAAGCTGAAAATTAATTAATTATGCAAATTAGGTAATTAATATGTACTGATATTACCCTAAACACTACCAGGTCTTGCAGTGTCATATGACATCTATGTACCAAGTTTTATTGAAATGTTTTGATTAGTACTTGAGATATCAGTGGAAAAGCCGAAAATTGATTAATCATTATGTAAATTAGGTAATTAATAATATTAACAGATTTTTACTCAAAACTAATCAAATCTGCGCATTAGTTCAGAGCATCCATGTGCCAAGTTTCATTGAAATCCAATGAGTGGTTCTTCAAATATCAGTGGAACAGTCATGGAACAGCTTGAAATCAGTTAATTATCATTCAAATTAGATAATTAATATTCATAGATTTTTACCCAAAACTAATCAAATCTGCGCAGTAGTTCAGAGCATCCATGTGCCAAGTTTCATCAACATCCAATGAGTGGTTCTTCAGATATCAGTGGAACAGTCTTGGAAAAGCTAAAAATCAGCTAATTATCATGCAAATTAGGTAATTAATATTCATAGATTTTTACCAAAACCTAATCAACTCTGCGCATTATCCCAGAGTATCTATGTACCAAGTTTCACCAAAATTTGATTAGTGGTTCTTGAGATAACGGTGGAACAAAAAAGTGACATACATACATACATACATACATGCATACATACATACATACATACATACATGTACATACATACATACATACATACATACATACATACATACATACATACATACATACAGACATACAGACAGGGTAACTGCAAAGACTCCCTTTTGTGCTTCGCACACGGGAGTCAAAAATATGAGAGGAAGCCAAACCCCTGGGCCGTACTTTTATATCACTGGGTCATTCAACGTACAACTGTACTTTTAAACGATATACATTTTTTAATCGGCATTTCTTTTGTCTATTTTATTTTATTTTTGAGAGAGCGAGTTTTTAGAAGTTGTTTTCACAACAAACTGTTATGATAGTTAAACATTGTGTTGTGGGCGGTTGCAGTAATGCGTATAGTTATAGTGTAAGTATTTACACGTTTCGAATCGATCCGAAGGTGCGAAATCGGTAGACGAAAGCCGTGAAAATAATAAGAAAAGGTTGGGGTGGACTTCCTCCTAACAGCGTCATATGCAGTGTCCACTTCTGCACCTCAGATTCTTTTTTTTTGAAAAACTGTCCTTGTCCATGACAAAACAACTAGGTTTTAACGAGAAACGCCGACAATACAAAACGTTTTCGAAAAAATAGATTCCGGACCAGCCCATGATCACTGAGACGGATTTCAGAAGGGAGAGAGACGTCAAGTATGTGTTTCAAATGATTTGATTTTTTTGCGATCCTGATTATCGCTTTATAGAGACCACCCGTGTTATGTAAAAAGGTAGCAGTAATTTTGATGACACGAAAACGAAGCGTCAGACAAACAGGAAATTATGCAGCCCTCAGGCTGTTTTCATTTTCGCAGGCTAAAAGTGTCTGAATTGTTCGGTTATTGGTGTTGAATGTCGAATTCACACCTTTGTTGCCTTTACTTGCAGCTTGATCGGCGTAATAATTTACGGAATAAGAATCCGGGCTTGAGCTGTCAATGTATTTTTTTAATATGATGTCATAATCATGAAAATCACTCTAAATCCACTCTGAATTTGTCTGTATGTGAGTCGCTCTCAATTATTTTTGTTATCCAATTAAACGCCGCCATTCACGCACTTGTCCCCCTCATGACCCGATGCGTTCACCCATTACAATGCGGCAGTCATAGATTTAGTAACTGTGTTTTGTCGTTTTTTTAAAATTATTTCTCTATCAATAGTGTCTAGTAACCTGATAAATAACAAGACGATTCAGTCCAATGCCGATGTCCAGTGACAGTGTACAAACGTGCTCCGGCGACGGTGACGACCACGGTGACTAGCTACACCAGACCGGACATATTTCGCATCTGACTCAACACCATGCAACAAACTTGATACTATGTGTTCATTATGGTCCATTCTTCCTCGATGAACAAGTACATAGGTGGCAATTTAGTCAAAGACGAGAAAACAGCACAAGAAATTTGCCTTATTTACACGTATCGGCAATGCAAGCTGCCCAGCGACTTCCCCTTCTGACGTCACAAGGGGAATTTCTGTATGCAAATGAGAAGCTAATGAGGAGCTTCGTTTTAAAATAAACAAAAATAAAGTTTCCGTAGACTGAGTTAAAACATATTTTTTCACTTAAAAAAAATTATTTATGCTTAGAAACATAAAAAACAAGTCATTGAAAATGACACAGTCCCCGTTAAGTTCTCTTTGTGCTCGTCATATTAAAGCGGAGGAGTTGTCGAGAGTGTGTCCTTGAAACTTGAGTTCCAAGTGGCGTATACAACAGATTGTTTATTTACATCAAAACACGTGTTTTGTGTCATAGTAATATGGCCAAAGAAAAAACAGCTGTTATTCAGGCATCTTTGATCTGATTATGAAACACACTGATATGTATGATGTGCCAAATACGAATGAAAATGGTACATAAATTGTGGAAATATAGTAGTAAGGCCAAAAAGTCAGATGGCTGTCAATCGGCCATCCTTGACCAGATTTTGAAACAAATTGTCATGGACATGCATCCTAACATGCATAAAGTAAATTTATGTGCCAAATTTGAATGAAAACTGACAGAGCACGTCCAAGATACTGCATAAAAAAACAAAAACAAGATGCCTGCCAGTCGACCATCTTTGATCCTATTGCGAAATAAATTGTCATGGACATGTATCCTAACCTGTATAATCTATGTACCAAGTTTGAATGACAACTGACAAAGCATGTCCAAAATACAACATTTTCAAAGAACAAGATGGCTGCCAGTCAGCCATTTTGAATCGAATCGCTAAACCACTGCATGTGCATATGTCCCACATAAGGTACTAGGCACATGCAAAGAATGAATGGAATCGGTCCACAGGATTCTGAAATATGACGTTGGATAGACTGACGCACGGACACATGGACGGTCGGACGGACAGACTCAGGAACTCACGGACGGTCGGGGACATGTATCCTAACATGTATGATCTATGTACTAAATCTGAATGAAAACTGACAAAGCATGTCCAAAATACGACATTTTCAAAAAAACAAGATGGCTGCCAGTCGGCCATCTTTGATCCAATTGTGAAATAAATCGTCATGGACATGTATCCTAACATGTATAATCTGTGTACCAAGTTTGAATGAAAACTGACAAAGCATGTCCAAAATACAACATTTTCAAAAAACAAGATGGCTGCCAGTCGGCCATTTTGAATCGAATCGCTAAACCACTGCATGTGCATATGTCCCACATAAAGTACTAGGCACATGCAAAGAATGAACAGAATCGGTCCAAGGAATTCTGAGATATGACTCCGGACGGACGCACAGACGCACGGACACACGGACACACGGACGGACGGACGGAGACCGAATTATAAGTCCCCGTTTTCGGACTTCGTCCGAACGGGGACTAATAATAATATTTATGTATCAATAGATAATTTTAGGCGTGAAAATAGCAGCCCTTTTACAGGCACTTTAACTATATATTAACATTATAATGGTTTTGTACTTTTTTTTTATTTTTCTAAAACTCATTTTAATCTTTTCACTACCAGTTCCATCTTTTCATCACAAATAGTCCTGTTTATAGTAAAAAAGTAAAAAAATGAAAAAATGAAAACTGAAAATTGACTCAAGTTTTATCTGTTGGCTGCAAAATTAAGATTAAATTCAAGAAATATTGAAGAATATTAGAAAAATATGCAGAAAAAATTAGGCGAGAATGTCAAGTGGTGAAAAGGTTAATAACATTTTGAAATGAATGATCTATGCATTGATCACACTTTGTAATCTAAAAAAAAAGCATTATCACTACATTGATCATCAGAGATTAAGCTGTCTAAGTATTCAAATAGATGCTGGGATTCAGTAGGCAGGCTGACACCATACCACTCTACTTTAAATTTTTAATAGCATTGTTTTGAGTTACGTCATTACCACCTCATAAATATGCATGAGCTATGAGGTCAATTTATTTAGACAAAAAAAACAGTAATCAAAAACTAGAATAGCAACAGGTGTATTTATAAATTTGTTGTGACATTGAAATAATTTAATATGGTCATTTTTCTGGTGATACACTTCCCTGGGATTCATAACACATCACTGAAAAACTGTAGCGTTGCTAGCAGTTAGGATTGAGCATATAGTCTGCACACATTTTCTACATTTAATCTGTTTCATGTGCTAAACTCTGTATTCCATAGTTTTGTCAGTTCTATTTTTAGTAGTCTCATAATTGTGATCAATGCTATTTCAAAATCAAACAATTTTCCCAAATTATGCAAAAGTTTGTTTCACTCCTGCCAAACGCCCTTGACGATTAAGTTGCCAACATTTGAACAATTAAGTGGTCTAAAATAGAATTGTTGTATTCTGTTTATAACACTAAAGTATGATGGCTGCCACATGTGAGCTAAACCCCAAAGGAACATGATTAGGGAACAGATTTCTTGAAGATATATACTAAGATTGCACTTACCGGTAGTATTATCAATCACAGATTTTGCAGAATTATGTCTGAATATATTGTGCATCCAATCTGATCAAACAAACACTGATCGACAAATCATGGTAATTTTTTTAACTGAGTCAGCTACTAGGTGAACAGGCTTTTTGCTTCTCAGAACAGAAGTAAAATTTTAATGATTAACAACATACCTGGATCCACTGATTCAATGTAAACTGGAGTCTGGCCAGTTAGTGTGAATCCAAAAACACCACCAATTCGGTTAATATGGACAACTCTGCAAAGTAAAGATTGGATTGTTACACCTACCAATCAACAATATTGAGCAGCAGCAGCAGCAAGAAAGAAAGATTTCCTGATTTTCATAATCACATAAAACTTTAAATATGAACACAGCCCTCTATTTTACCTCTTTTTAGATATTGGTGGCATCAACTCCCTGGCGTTAGCAGGTTCATTGCGATACTGTTGATTCATACTCGCAATTGCCGTATCAAACTTCTGACGATGACTTGGTGGTATAAATATCCTAGAAATGAGAAACAACTAAAAAATGTTATTTGTGTTGCTTTTATTAATGTATAATTAATTATAATACCAAGCGTTGCAATGGCGCAGGTTATTGGCGGATCGGCACTACATGATGTTGAGTTAACTGGACAGTGGTTGAGATCAATACACAAGCGCCTGTAGAAGATTGTACAATAGCAATATCCACTATCCTACATTTGTTAAACCTAAAACTCATTTTATCTGCCAAATTATATATATTAGAGTATTTTTGCACGACTCCCGAAATGTCACTAACCACATGGTCGATTAACTAAATTGTACGGGTATAAAAATTTTTTTTTTACATTTGGGTAATTGAGATAAGGAACTCTGCACAGTCCACTATTTCATAACAGGGCTTGGATGAGTCACCCAGTCTCACATTATTGTGCACATTCCCATTCTTGTCACTCTTCTTCGCATGCAATAATGGGCAGCTTATCATTTCTCCAAATAGAAACTGGGAATCAACTAAGTCAATCAAAGTATACCTGTGGTAGGGAAGGAGGAGGGTTATTTGAAAAATTGTTTTTCAAGTTTATGTAAAATACATACACAACATTCACTGGGGTTTTAAAGACAGGAAGTTGCAGTGATTTCACTGGGGTCTTCAAGACAGGAATTTTTAAGTCACAGTTATTTCACCGGGGTCTTTAAGATAATAATTTTTAGAACTGATCAACCGAACAATACAGTACATAAACCTCTAGGATTTTTTTGACAAAACGTTCAGTTTGTATTACAATGAAAATATTACAGACATTAAATACATGTAAATGCTTATCTGTTGTAATAAACCATGACATTAAGACCATGTTAGCGGAAACCATATGGTAATATTCAACATACATTAAATAGTGGCAAAGTAGTAAACAAAGGTGTCATTGCAGTAACTGAATAGCCATGCACAAAACAAACAAACGAACAAAACAAAGAAATCAACCAACACACTTCAATTTTTGAAGACAGAAAATTGTCATATTTTCACAAAAGTCATTGGGATTGGGACGTTGTGCTGAAAACTACAGTAAAACTTCAGTTGGCACAATATTTCTTCTTTTGAAATTCTCAGTCAGGTTTGTCTACTACTGTAAAATCATTTTTTTTTCACCGGTATTTAATTTCCTTATTTTGATGCTTTCAGCACTTTCACTATGTTTCAAGAACTTGACAGAGAAACAATGAGTACTATTTTTATATTGACATCACATGGATTTAATTTATCAAATTTTACTTATCGTCAAAATTAAGAAGATTAAAAACAAGCAAACAATGAATGTGATTACAGTATCAAATTTGAGCATTCCCTGGGTTATTCAAAAATTAGTGCCATAAATAACAATATTTGTTTAAAATAAAATAGAAAATTGCACCATGAACTATCATGGACATATAAACAGACTAAATTATGTCATACAATTATTTAAGCATTTTCAGTAATTGATTTACCATATATGATATTTTCCCCTGTACATGTATTAGTTTAATACACAAGTTATACTAGTCATTTAAAACGACAATAGTTGTGATTTTTAACATTTTTTGGTTTAAATATAACCACATACAGATGACCAAATCTCACCAAAATTTTGTTTTATACATAATTGCATGGACAAAAGTGACCCACCCTACACAAGGAAAAATCACATAACGGGAATGAAATCAGTCACATGACAGAGACCATAGAAAATTATGATGCACAATGATCACTTATATGAAGTGACACATAAAATCATCAGTGAGAGGCTTAGCCTCTCAAGATGGCAAGGTATTTGACATTCCACCCAGGACATCTTGTACCATAATCCAGAAGGTTCGCTTAACAAAAACAGCGGATATCTTTTGCTACTTGCAAGTAATTTAAAGTACAGCATCAGTATATAGCATGTAATCCAGGTTTTTAGTGTCCACATTTCGGCGATGGCATTACAAATTAATACTAATGACACAGGAAATGTACGGTATTATTAAAAATTAAAATCAGAGAAAAAAGAACGATACTGACATCTATTGCCATATTAAATGTAGCACTGAAATTTCAATTTCCTAATTTGGCAAATTAAATAAACAACAGAAAATAAATAGTTTTTCAGCTTATAAATAATTTCAGCTGTCTGTTTGTCTGACGTCACACAGAGTGCAGTTTACATGCCTCAGAACACACAGCACGACTCCTAACAACAACAATTTACATTGAGGTCATACCCATTGCATTACTTTTAGCATGCAGTATTAAAAAAAAATGTTGATAGACATCTGCAAAATAAACCATTTAATTACCTGATTTCTTGAAGTAACTGTTTCTGGGTAGGTGTATTTAACAAGACTGTCAACGTCTTCGCTAAATGCTCCACATTTTTATCTCTTGCATACTGTTTCAACAGCGCCAATAAAGCATCTTTTTTAGCTGGATCCCCGTAGAGAACTTCATCCACCTGTGAAAGTGTAAATCAAATACAAGAAATCAGTTATCAATAGGGTCATTTAATTATTATTTGATATACAGTCATTAAGCGGCATGCATTTCACTTTCAGATTTTTTACATGTGTCGCATGCATCACATGGGACTCATATTGAACACGATGTGGCATGGCAACAGTGGCATTGTAATTTTTGATCACCACTTTTTATTCTCATCATCAATAGCTACATGTACAATGAAAAAACTGTGGTAAAAATTTGAGAAACAGAAGCAAATTTTGGGATGGCTTCATATATCCTATTTCATAATTACATGTAACTTCATTATCTGCTCTATGTACCATTAATATATTAAATAATGTGTATTTAATAAAGTAACTCTCTTAAACACTACAATGAGAGTAAAATCAAGCATGTTAGAAATTTTTGCGTAGAAATCATATCAACCATGATCCTAGTTCAACTGGTGACAGGGCCGCTTTATTACAACAGTATTATTGGAAAGGGAAGGGGGAATGAATACTAGAAGCTAATAAATATATTTGCATAGTTTTAATTTTTCAATTAATTTGTTTTCTAAAATTGTGATTAATCATGCATGCATATGGGTTAATTGATGAAATATGATACCAGTATGAAATAATTATGCTATTATAATATGAGGATCAAGGTCATATGTATAACCTTCACATGACTATGCAGGACTACTGGTATACTTTATTTACAGTAGATTTATAAACACTGTATTGTTTTATTATTACAATGAATGTAATTTTGTTTTATCATTCACCGTAGACAAGAAGTATGGGCTAAGATATGTTTGCATATCGGATAGACACAATTGCATTCACGCACAGGAGGAAACATAGATAGCCCGGGCTAAGGATCTGAACCGGGTCTAAAAAAATGGCCAGATTTAATCTGTGCTTAGCGTTTAAATCCGTGCTAAACATGCACAGATGTTTTCTTAGCACTGGCTAAGGTATTTGACCTCTTAGCCCTTAGCCCATAAACACTACTAATAAGGTCTACGCTTTCACAAAATAAACCTATGTGTTTTTTTTCCTATTTTTCCAACATTTTGAAAAAAAAAACATGTAAGTTGATAAGAAATGATAAAATACAAAAAATTAGTGAAATTTTGCTCCATGATTCTGGCTTAAAAAATTATGGCATTTGAAGGTTTATCAATTTCTTCATAATTTTTTAGACTGCTGAAATCAGTATTGCAGGTGAACTAACGGTAAAAGGAAAACAAATTCTGTAGTTTTTTTAGACAAGCAGTAACTTGCATGAAAGATTAGTCATGAATGCAATCTAGTAATCAAATTGCAAACATTTGCATCGTAGACTATTTACAGTAAACGTGTATCACTTTTCCCTCAATGCTTTTATTACTGCACTGACATGTATCTACATGCTAGGCTCAGAAAATAAAAACAAAAGTGTCTGGTCATTTTTAATTTTAAAAAAATTCTCGTAAAAAATAGTATTTTTATTTTGCAAAAATATTAATTTGTTTTTTTCTAAAATCTGACTATTAGACCTTTTAAAAAAACCTGTTACACAACCATTTTTAATTGTCATGTGGGATGACCAAAAGAACATAAATATTTCATTACTGGACCTAATTATGACCATACTCGCACAATATATAGACATGTGCACGTTATACAAAATGAAAAAAGCAATATTCAAATTTGTTGATAGAATTTTAACATTTTTAAACCGGATGTGAGGGTGAATGACTCCTGGCACCTAGGTAATTCGATACTATGCGTGTTGAGTCTAGGTAAAAGAATATCCAGATGAATTGAATAACCTTTGAACTGGCTTACAATGTTTTGTAATACTATTACTTTTGTATTATCTAATCAACAAATAATGAAATCACGTTGTAATCTGATGCTATTAGATAATTATATACCTGCCACGCAATTTAACAACAAATCTTGGAGATATATAACCATGTTTTATTTATTATTAGCAGATGTGCTTCATGTATTTGACAGAAGTGTGTCTGTGCTCAAAATAAGTCGTACATTTTTGGTCCAATATATAATAAAATTTTTACATGTACTTCTAGTGATATGCTTTTAATAATGCAAGCAAAATATGATGTGTATTCGCATGTTTTCATTTATATCAATATCTAAGGTTTTCATCGTGTTGTTATTTATTTCGAGGGAAATCATTTCATGTAATATACCAATTTTCTTCATTTTTTCCAGGATTATTTTTTAATCGGCACATGGAGACATATAATAAAGTCGAGAGTCATACAATATGCTATAATCTACTACATGTAACATGCCTGCATGTTCCAATAAGTTGTGTAAATTTGTTTTATGTGCTTCGGTACACATGTCAAAATGAAGAACAGCTGTACCATGTCAGGAATTGATCAAATAGTTGTTCGGTTTCTATGACACCCATCATTCTCATTTGCATTTTCAAGTGTTAGAAACTATTCTGCTCAAAAAGCTATGAAAAAAAATACAGCACATTTAACTGCAAACCAGACCCCTCCCCTACAAAAAAATATTCAAAGCAGAATCTGTTATTAGGTAGTTATTAGTTATTAGTGAGGTGGTGGTGGATTTGCACAGCATATCCACGGGGGCAGACATCCGGGCATTTTGACCGCCTGGCAACCGGAGGCGGTGAAAACAAAGGCCCAAAACTCGCAGAAAACGGTATTTTGGGATGATTGTTGAGACTCCTCTGAACAGTGTAACAAGATTAGCCTTACGTGTGTAACATATATAAATTTGGTTGTTCGGGATTACTTCAAAGTTGAGTTTGTGTTGTTTTCTCGAATTTTCACCGGCTCCACCGGCGTTCCACAGCAGCGCGCACAGAGCCCATAGAAATGCATGTACAGTGGTGCGCGTCGTAGCAACATGGAACGTCTTGTGATGTAGCTCCGCCCCCGAGGATATATATTTTTGCAAGGTTTATGAAGTGAAAATTTATTGAATGAATATTCATATCAAAGACATATAGCACTTTCCTATGACTTCAGTTTGGAGCATTTCTTAGATGCCTATTGTCACATGTACAGTGTAAACCGCCATCCCAGAAAAGTTGAGTGGGTGCATGTTTTCTTCTTTATTTACACTGAAAAAGTTCTAAACTATATTGTATGTCTTTATAAACATCTGCGATCACAAAGTCGTGATGATAAAATGTGCAAAAAATAAACAGTATTTTTGAAAGCATACATAATCGTTAGTTATGCAAAATTCCTAATTATTCATACATACAACAAAGATACAGCCATCACCACTAAATTTCGATGGTATGGTAAAGAATATAATCAAAGAAACAGGCCAATGAAACATTTCTATCCCTTATGTGTGTTCCTGTCGCTAACAATATAATTGTTTAATATATCAGGCAAATTATTTCAAAAAATTTTATTCTAAAATTCCTAAAGTGCGTGATTTAAGACTAAACTTTATGTGATTTCTGACACTACTGCAATCAGAACACACCCTTGGCCCATCAAGAAATCACCCCTATAGGACCAATAATAAAACATAGATCAGCAAGTATAGTAACGATTACTTAACAGGATATATCAACCTTTTTTCATTTTTTATTTCATTTTATTTTTTATTCTTTATTATTTTTTTAAGATTTGATGAACACATTTGAATTTGGATTTCTCAGTGGAAAACATTATTTCACATTCAATTGGTAACTTTAACAAAAAACTCCAATGCTCTTTTGCTTTATGATAGAATAAACGTTTAAATGAAATCCTGTTACTACATGTATATATGGATTAGTTGGCCTGAATATAATTTTAATTTAAATTATCTAGACAACCCCTAATTAATTAATATGAACATTATTTTTGCGGTTGAATGTGAGGGTAAATGGTGAACAAAATATAGTGAGCAAAATTTTGGAAAGTAATTAAAGTAACTACTCGGTATGCACTATTTTGGTCTAAATCAGATCAGGAATCCTTGGAGAAATTGTGAAATAGATTAAGAATTTATTTTTTGAAATGAGTGGGGGAATCCTTTCACGTGCACATGCATTCAGAATTTTCGTTCACATTTTCTTTTTTTCAATATAGCGATATATGTAATTAAATACCACATCTTAAAGAACTCCCTGATTTTTAAATATAAATATTAAATACTAGCTTACTCTTTCACCCACCCCACCCCCAATTTAGTTTAAAATGTGGGCCCTTATCTGTTTCAAAGGGAAATTTTACTCAACATTTATGGCAAGGATTCCATATCTGATTTGGTGCTCATCGATTCTGGCCCGCCAAATTTTACTAACTTATTCACTTACTCTTTCAACATGGCGTCTTACATGCAGACTTCAGTATAGTCTGAATAAAGCCTTCATGAGTACTGAAGTAATTCCGTGTGGTCTACATTGTATCAACATAGGATTGCTGTAGCAGCCCAAAAATTACACAACATAATAAACCCTTGATTACTACCTAAAAATTCTTATTTTTTTGTTAACTCCATAACCATTTTAAATATTGTTGCGAATTATATTGTATTGTATTCTATTCTTCATGTATTTTATTTTATTGTATTTCATTAAATTGCATTTTAATTGTAAATCTACTGTATGTGTATTCTTATTTACTAATGTTGGAAAGGAATTGGGAAGTCTGTACTTGGCAAGAGAATGTATATTGCCAAGTTATGGTAGGTACTCAAAGTTGCAGGCGATCATGACTATGCAAGTGTATATGCAAGTTTTGTGAAACTCACCTTTTGGAAAAAGTGTGTCATTCTTTTATTTCTGTCTTTCACTGACATAGGGGTAACTTTCCTGTTCCATTTATTCTTTACAGCTTTCTGCTTTGCCCCTGGTATCACCATCAATCGAAGTTTATTGGCTCCTTTCACAAACATCTTGGCTGCGTCTGAGTGGTGTATCGCAACGCCGTTGATTTCCAGAACCATATCGCCCACTTTCACCCCTCCTTTTTCGGCAGCACCATTCTTTTCCACAATCTGCACATACACCGGACCAGCGCCGATCACAGTGAAACCGAACTTCCCATTTTTATCGCGTCTTATTTCTATGGTCCTTAAGCAAGACACAACAACGAGATTCGGAGGCACAGTGGAACTAGATTTTGCTATTGTTGTGATTTCATCACATGACAAATTACTCACATTCTGATTGTCAAGTTCAACGATTTGATCGCCGGGTTGTAGCCCCGCTTGCTTCGCCGGACTCCCATCATCTACTGTAATAATGTAGCAAGGAGAGTCACCGCCAATTTGAAATCCAAATCGCTCCGGCCAATGAGCATTCCCATGAGCCATCTGTATGAGTGTATGAGATATTCCAACTGATAATAAAAATATGATAAAAATTGATAAATATATTAATATAATCCTCTTTTTTTTTATCACAAGTCAACAAGACCATCAACAAGTATTTAAAAACATCCAACTTTTTGAAGATTCCAAAAACAGAAAAAAAATGTTTTAAGACTGAAAATTTTGGTGGGAATCGGTTATTGAAACATTTCTGCAATTTTTTAATCTTGCTAAGTAGATATTTCAGAATACATATAATGTTGCCTAGCCATCGGTGACTCAGTATATTGACATAAAAAACAAAAGATTAAATATAAGTGTTGTAACTTGTATTGATCATTTCTTATAAATATCATAACTAATTTTTTATGTCATATTTATCCTTACGGTACAAGCGACTTTGGACAGGCCTTGTTTTTGACTCTTGATTTTTGAGAAATTATTTCCATATTATGAAACGTACATCACCATTCTCAAATTGTTAAATAGCTGCCAATATCAGAACATAATCTGGTACTTGTACCAGAAATAATTACAGGTGGTTTTCGTCTAAACGCAAATGATACCAAGTAATTTACATAACAATAACTAATTATGATGTGGTGTTTTATTCATATAATTAATTAAATTACAACTATATAACTGTGTTCTCTCGACTGGGCCTGGGTTGTTGGAGAGGTGTGTTCAGGGCATACATACAGATATCCATGTATAAAGACTGCCAACAGTATACCACTTGAATCTACAAGTTTAGAATTGGATTTCACGATTTCCGTGGACTTTACTCAAGAAATCTCGCAACAATACACCATACTCTCACACGCATATAATAACGGCAGTTTCGTAACCATTAAAAAACGTTTTTTCACATTAAATTTAAAAGTAAACAACAACAAAGCAAAGAACAAATTTGCTGACTGTACGCCATCACTAATCAACCGTACGATTTGACCTTTTTTATAGAGCCTTACCTTATTGTTTTATCTATAACTTACACACCGTGTTGTTAGCCCCATTATATTATCTCAGAATATTCCACGATCGTTTATGCTTTTATTTAGGCGTTTACCTCTTTGCAGCATCGATCCGCATCACACGATTTAGTCACATCACTTCCACACACATTGCGAGACCTCGAAAAAACGGGATTTCGAAACGAGAACTCTCACTTTTTTGGTTCATCCCATTTTGAGACCTTGATTAGGGGGAGGTGGCACATTTTCAAATGCAGTCGTTTGTTACAATTTCACTGCAAGTTATGTTCCTGAATTTATTTTATAAACTGTATATTCTTAATGTAAGTGTAAAAGTGTGATATAATAAAATGAAAAACAAAGTAGTTTACTATTTTAACTATTTAACCTCTTTCCGTTTGCACCCCACAGATAATTGTGATTGCCCAATACAACAATACTCAAATATCGTCGAACCACCTGTTCTACTGGAGTAATATTACTGTTCTGCCTAAAATATCAGTTTATGTTTGGCCTTTATGTTAATTTATTTTTCAATAATTTATGTTTTCAATTTAGTTCCACTCTCCTCCTGTTTCAAATTATCAATTTATTAATAATAAAGCAAAGGTTAGAGGGTATTCGTTTTTTTTTTTAAACAGAGTTAGGTACGCTTAAAAACATTTTCTCGAGACTGGCCTACAGAGGGCAGCCGACATAACACAGCTGTTGGTGAAGGGTTATGTTTGTGTGAGTATTAATAATACTAGTACCAAGGTAACACAGTAGGTGAAATGGTGTTAGATCACAGCTGTGGCTGTTCAGGGACGTTTTTTTGTGATGGTGCTAACGACAGGCAATAGTTTTAGCTGGACGTTTGCAGTCACTCTACTGTGCGTCTATTTATAGCCCGATCTGTGGTAATATACCTCCCCAGGAAACATTCCTGCTGGGTTTAGAGAGCAGTACAGCACGTAAAGTGGTTGTGTTTTGTTTGTATGTGATAATTCTAATTGGTGGGATCTTGTTTATGAAACGCCGATAGTCTGTACTGACTAGTAACTATGTATAATCCTGTCTATCTTATTACCAACAGTAGTTTATGTTTGAATACATGTAGGTGTAACGTTCCTGTGTGTTGGGGCACAGGAAGCCTAGGAAAGATTAGCCTTTATTAGTCCCCGTTTGGACTTATGTTTTGACCTCCGTGCGTCCGGACCTGTATCATAGACATGCCTGGACCAATCACAATCAAACTTCACACATACATCATACATGATATTATACATATGCACGTCAATTTGTTTCACGATCTTATTCAAGATGGCCGAATGGCGGCCATTTTTGTGCTAAAAATCATCAAAATCAAACATTTTTTGGCTGTTTACAGATGGATTTTGTTCAAAATTGGTATATATATATTAGACATTATAGGACCTTGATGCACATCATTGATTTTCAGATAAGATTCAAAATGGCCAACTGGCGGCCATTTTGTTTCAATGAATGTGGTTCTAGTGCCATATCTCTGACTTTCTTTGACTGATTATGTTCAAATTTTAAATATTCATTATACATCATATCATAGATACAGATATATTAGTTTGACGATCCTATTCAAAATGGCCGAATGGTGGTCATTTTTGTGCTAAAAAATCATCAAATATCAAGCATTTCTGGCATTTATGGATGGATTTTGTTCAAACTTGGTACATACATTAGACATTACGGGTTCCTGATGCATGTCATTTTATTTTTCAGATTGGATTCAAAATGGCTGACTGGTGGCCATTTTGTTTTAATGATTGGGCTTCTAGAGCCATATCTCCGACTTGTTTTGACTGATTATGTTCAAATTTTACATATTCATTATACATCATGTCATAGATAAACAGATATATTGGTTTGACGATTCTATTCAAAATGGCCGAATGGTGGTCATTTTTGTGCTAAAAAATCATCAAATATCAAGCATTTCTTGCATTTATGGATGGATTTCGTTCAAACTTGGTACATACATTAGACATTACGGGTTCCTGATGCATGTCATTTTATTTTTCAGATTGGATTCAAAATGGCTGACTGGTGGCCATTTTGTTTTAATGATTGGGCTTCTAGAGCCATATCTCTTAAATGCTTTGACTGATTATATTCAAATTTTATATATTCGTTATACATCATGTTATATATATACATGTATTCAAAATGGCTGATTTTTAATGCTGTTCTAGAGCAATAACTCGTAATATGGACAAGTACTCGTTTGACGATCAGATACAAATGTCAATCATTTTAATGTATTCCTGACATGGTTATATTCCAGTCATATTACTGTAAACAAAACTATATATCTTAAATTTGATAACTAATGGGGACTGCGCCATGCATGGCTTGTTAGATTATTTCATTGGTTCTGTATCCCTTTCTCTAGCAGTCTGGGCATGTTGCCTAGACTTCGGTCATTAACCATGTAAATTTACTGCATGATCACCAAGCATGGGGTGGCAACTATTATCTGATACAGCTTGTGTAGAGATCACATAACTGTCATTCATTTTTTTTAAAATTAGCATATTCAGATTAGCAGTGTGCTATATTTATCAGCTAATCAAGTCATGGTCATCCATTGTTTGAAAGATTAGCATATTCAGATTAGTAGTGTGCTATATTTATCAGCCAATCAAGTCATGGTCATCCATTGTTTGAAAGATTAGCATATTCAGATTAGTAGTGTGCTATATTTATCAGCCAATCAAGTCATGGTCATCCATTGTTTGAAAAATTAGCATATTCAGATTAGTAGTGTGCTATATTTATCAGCCAATCAAGTCATGGTCATCCATTGTTTGAAAGATTAGCATATTCAGATTAGTAGTGTGCTATATTTATCAGCCAATCAAGTCATGGTCATCCATTGTTTGAAAAATTAGCATATTCAGATTAGCAGTGTGCTATATTTATCAGCCAATCAACGTCAACTACTGTCTGCATGAGCTAAATGCAACTGTAGGCAACATTTTCAGAATACTGTGGAAAGGAACGAAGGACCCGTGAATTATGGGTAAGGTAACTGGGCTAATTAATGAATGAAAGATGGATGATGGTACCATAGCAAAACATACCAGACATAGTATTTTTCCCGTAAAACTATACAGCAGAATAGTCTCTATATCCACACATAGCTTGTGGGAATTATAAACAAAACTGTAAAAGATTGAGCAACTGGTGTAAAAGTAACAACATGTTATTAACATTAATAAATGCTACATTATAGGCATTGATTTTTAGGTTGAATTTTGGATCAGGTTATTGAAAAGGTTACTGCCATCAAAATCCTTGGGGATACTATACAATCAAACTTAAAGTGAATCAACATGTTACATTATTTCTCTAATTACCATTTTCTGACAGGATAATAATCTATACCAGTTATATTCAGCCTATATTGGAATATATTGTGCCTGTATGGCACCCTGAAATAACGACTATTCAATAACAGTACGGTAATGTTCAATAACATTCATTGTGAATTACAGTTGTATTTTACAACCACTTACAATGATGCTTCAGCTTTAACAAATTTTAATATCTTTCATTAACATAGATTAATTATGTGTAATCAATTTCTATTATCACTTGTGCATGCAAGTAATTTTAACCATTGGCTACCTCGTAAAAATATCTATCATGCAATCTGCCTTCGTAGTCTTAATATTTACAGATCAGCTTTGTGTAAAACATAGCGTTAAAAGCAAAGTGCATTCCTGTTATTTAATCAATATTTTAAACAAATGTGACTGATCTACCCATTCACATTAATATTTTCATTATGAGATTATATATAATAATTATTTATATTTATTCATGAATAAATCGCAATTCGGCATTATGGTACAAATTTTATATGATATTATTAAATAAAATACCATTTAAGGATAGAGAAGTACAGTAAATTCAGATACAAATGAGCTCAAAAAAGCCGGAAAACAGTTCTCAAAAATAAAAAAAATATTAACTTTGGGAGTATTAATTGCCCTTTCTGATGGTTTTAGGAGTATGTATGGTCTAAATTAGTCCAATCTTGAATGATCTTTACTACAATTGTGACTTTGGGCACTATTTTTGATCACTGACCAATTAAAAGATGTTTTGAAAAGAATCAACAACTAATGTAAAATTACAGCCTGACCAAACATCCATATACTGTCATTTGGTTGGTCATTGAACAGTACTTGAATGATTTAATACAAGCATTGGAGATTTAAATGTCATTCAATTGAAACATTATATCAATAGAGCTAGAGAAAAATTATGTATTTATCTAGTCATCAAGTTAAAATCACATCTTTTGTTTTTTTAAAGATTTTGTTAGATTTTTAGAAAATATGAAAGAAACATTCATTTTTTGTGAAAAATCAAAATAAAAGTAAAAGTACTACTATAGTTTTTAAATAAAACATTTATTAATTTCAAAAAACAGTAGAATATAAAATGACCAATGATTACCCCTCCTGACAATTTTCCTGCTGCTTAAACACAAATATGTTTTACTATTCTCTGACAAACTGTAATGATGATATTACTTGTAATAGTCAAAATATAAATCTGTGAACAATTAATTTGAAGCATTTTGAATATATTCTATGGGATGTATGTTCCATATGAATGATGACTGAGGGAAGGACACACAGACTAGTAGGTAAGAGATGTTACCATCTTCTCTAGCCAATGAAAACAACTTCTGCTTATTTAAAATTTAGGGAAATGGGAAATGTTTTATAAATTTTTGACTCCCATGTGCGAAGCACAAAATGGGAGTCTTTGCAGTTAGTGTGTCTGTATGTGTGTATGTGTGTATGTGTGTATGTGTGTATGTGTGTCCGACTGTTCCACTGCTATCTCAAGAACCATACATTGGTTTTTGATGAAACTTGGTGCATAGATGCTCTGGGCCAATGCGCAGATTTGATTAGGTTTTGGTAAAAATCCATGCTCGTTAATTACCTAATTTGCATGATAATTAGCTAATTTTTAGCTGTTCTATGACTGTTCCACTGATATCTAAAGAACCACTCATTGGATTTTGATGAAACTTGGTACATAGATGCTCTGAACATATGCGCAGATTTGATTAATTTTTGGTAAAAATCCGTGCATATTAATTACCTAATTTGCATGATAATTAGCTATTTTTTAGTGGTTCCATGACTGTTCCACTGATATCTAAACAACCACTCATTGGATTTTGATGAAACTTGGTACATAGATGCTCTGAACTAATGCTAGGTTTTGATTAGTTTTTGGTAATAATCCGTGGATACTAATTACCTAATTTGCATAATGATTAGTCAATTTTCGGTTTTTCCACTGATATCTCAAGTACTAATCATCACATTTCAATGAAACTTGGTACATAGATGTCATACGACACTGCACAGACCTGATAGTTTTTATGGTAATATCAGTACATATTAATTACCTAATTTGCATAATTAATTAATTTTCAGCATTTGATATAAGTAGTTAGCATTACATTTCAATGAAACTTGGTACTTACATACTCAAGGACTATGCAGAGATTGATTGTTTTCGATAAATATTTGTGCATATTAATCACCTAATTTGCATAATTAGTTAATTTTCAGCTTTTCCACAGGTATCTCAAGTACTAATCATCGCATTTCAATGAAACTTGGTACATAGATCCTTTAGGACTATGCAGAGACCTGATTAGTTTTAGGGTAAATAATTGTGCATATTAATTACCTAATTTGCATAATTAATTTTCAGCTTTTCTACTGATATCTAAAGTACTAATCATCATATTTCAATGAATCTAGAATTATGCAGACCCAATTAGTTTCTGGTAAATATTTGTGCATATTAATCACCTAATTTGCATAATTAACCAACTTTCACACTGATATCTCAGGTACTATACATCACATATCAATGAATGTACATGGATGCTGTAGGACAATAGACAGACCTGAATACTGTAGAATACTTTATTTTCGCTTGGAATTTATTTTCGCTATTTTCGCTGAAAGGATGATTCCGTGAAAATAAAATCCAGCGAATATACATTTTTTTCTATATTTCTATATAAACTCATCAAAAATCAGTGAAAATATATTCCATACAAAACGTCCAAAAAGCCTTTTCAGCGAAAATTAATTCCAGCGAAAATAAAGTATTCCACAGTAATTGTGGGTTAAAATCTGTACATATTAATTACCTAATTTGCATAATTAACCAATTTTAATCTTTCACACTGATATCTAAAGTACCGTAAAAACTCCAAAATTTCGACTGGTTTTAAATAATTTGTGTTAGAAATGTGACGTGTTTTTAGAGTCAAAATTAAGGTGCATTTTCGGACGGTCGAATTTTTCAGAATAGAAATCAGCAAAAAAAAATGGGGATGATAGACAGTGTGCTTCATTAGTTTTAAAAAAATGCAATGTCCGTCAATTGACGTAAACTTCCTCATGTTTCACGGTAAAAGCAAAGGTCGTGGCCGAGTTGTAACTCAAAATCTAAACAAAGTCATCAATCAGTGAGTATTATGACAAGCAAAACAAAACATCAAGACGCGGAGAAGAGGTCAGCACAAAACTAATAGGTCAAAAGACAAAGCTGTCTCGCACTACCTAGGAAAACTTGTGAATGTTCGAAGTACAGGTACCCATTGGACAAAAGATACATGGAAGTTTAGCAAACGATCTCCCCGACCCAGTGCAATGTATCCGGTTAGAATCAAAGCTCACGTGTCCCTTATTTGAGCACCGTACCGGTGATTTGAGGGACCAAATTCTGCCGTAAATTCGCCCTTGGATTAAAAAATATAATGGGATTTAAGAAAATAAAATGGGACTTTTAAGGTGTATTTTGGCGTCATTTTTCGGACATTTCAATCAATCCTGCCGGCTAAAATAGAGTCTAAGTTTTACCGTAGTCATTGACGTCTGTCTATTCAAGAGTACACGTGTATGATTTTTATCGTGACTAGCGTGAGCGGGTAAGCTTCCTTTCGAGAATGAGCTGTTATCACTGTGAACAATGTTAAATTATTCTTCAGATGACCAGTTTATTTTTTAAAAACAACTAATTTTTTTATTTAAAAAAAATCATGCCGTTTTCGCATCATCCAGCTTTTTGATTGGTTAATTAGCGATTTGACCTATTTGACCTAAGAGAACATGGCGGATATCCTACAGCATCAAACGTTTATACGAGACCGGAATCATTCGCTTACGATGAAACTAAGTTGACTTTTATTTGTATTTCATAACCATTCAACAAATTTATTTTGTGTACATTATTATAATCACTACTGAGTACAGTAATAATCAACAATTCAGAAACGCAGCATGCCGAGATTTTTGTGTTCGTTTTTATTTGAAACTTCGTTTATTTAGAATATATTTTCGTTACCAATAAAATAAAAATCTCTCAGTCAATCAGAAACCCGGATTCATGCCTTTGAGGAAGGTCCCGTTTGAACGCTCACATCGGTTTTTTTTTCGTTTGGGGGAAAACTAAAACTGGTCGCAATTTTCGAATAAGAATGAGTCGGCAATTTTTAGTGGAGTCGAAAATTTGGAGGTAAATAAAACACCGAAACCCGGCAAATAAATAGGCGGTCAAATTTTTAGAGGGGTCGAAATTTTGGAGTTTTCGCGGTGTTAATTATTCCATTTCAATGAAACTTAGTACAAAGATGCTCTAGGACAATGTACAAACCTAATTAGTTTGGGGTAAAAATCTGTTCATATTAATTCCCTAATAAGCATAATAATTCATAATTTTTTGGTTCTGTTACATTGCGCAGACCTCATTAGTTTTACACTCAAATCTGGTCATATTAATTTTCTGATTTGCATAATTAGTTTTCAGCTAAGTAATTTCGAATTATATTTAATGTGTCTCCAATACTCTCAGCACATGGGAGTTCTTTCTAAGCTTTCTTTGATTATTATTAAATCATTTCATGCCTAGGTAGAATTCTTTAGTGTATGGGAATTTAAAAATAGCATATACATCAAGTGTGTGAAAGAAATTTACCAGAATTGTTTTTGTTTTTTCTGGACATTACATAACAATGTATTCTACACATGTTGAATACATCACATATTGCCCCGTATCCAACACGGTGATGCCCACCGAATGTGACACGTAAATTTGAGACTTGTTCCCAAAAGTTAAATTTTGTTATGTTTTTTTTTTTCCTCCAGATAATTGGTATCATATTATGGATTTCCTGACCTTAGTAATCATCTACTCTATTGCCTTCGCTATATTTGCATATATCTTCTTCTTGGGTGACTCATCTTACCATCAGCATGGTATCGTAGGAAACCTCAGAACAGCCATTATCAATGTGAGTTTATTAAAGAGAAGATATGTACATCACCAACATAAGTGTGGGTTACTTATGACACCAATGCACAGCGCCCTCTGTAGATGAAAAAGGTTTTTCTTTGCTGGGCCTAACTTGGATGTGTCTATGATCAAAATATGTGATATGCACTTCTAATAGAGCAGTGTAGTACATGATTGTTACCACTATCAACATTGTTTGGGACGTTTCAAGTAGTTAAAGTTAATAACTGGTTGATTAAATTGTCATTAATTTTATTCAGATGAACAGTCATAATTTGTAGTTAGTGATGTGAACCACACCTATGGTGGAATCTCTTTGTGGGTCTCAATGTCACCATCTTGAATTTTCAAGATATAATGTTCCAGCTTACTATTATCTTGAAGAAAGTTGTGTATGTTAGTTGCGCCACCACAGTTAGAATACAGAAATGTTGGGCCATCTACATTGCTCTTTCTGTCTAGTATAAAAAATATATAAATTATATTTTGGTTCTTGGGTATTGGGTTTGTAGAAAAATTTTTTTGGATAGATGACCTTACATACTAATTAAGACTTACTGTAATACATAACCAGTGCCTGGCAATTATTCAACCAGTGTTTAATTTTCTCTTCCATGTTTATTACGATTCAATGTAATTTTATGGTTATATGTGTGTGGCAGGCTACAGTTTCCGACACTGAATATTAACATTATATCTGCAAGTGCCAAAGATAACGGTACATGATGTACATATCTAGGTATAGTGCCAACAAGCTTCCAGACTGTGAATCAAAAATCGGCCAGACACCTGGCCAGTGACTTTGATTGCCCCATCTATCTCATACTCACAACTAAATCATTGTGCACTCATACACTGGTTATAGGTAAAGATGTTCAACCCCAGGTTTAATTTTTGGCTTATCGATCATCGGACCTCTCGGACCAGCGTGACAACCAAAGGCAGCAACAAAAAAACATTCACCATACTGCCAGTGATCATGGTCTGTGCCCGGAGAGCGGAGCGGTGAGCGGTGATCTTGGTTGGTTGAATCGTATGTAGTCCCTGAGAAAAATTTACATATCTATCCAAATTATTAATTACCATTTCTTCTTTTCAGTTCATTATTTGGTGGCCTGAACATTGTCTTCCCACTCCATTGTATCGTATGTGTAAAAGACAACTGGAATATGTATTATATACAAGGTATTTAATATCAAATCTATATGATAATTTAATTTGTCCGATCATTTTTCCAATGAACAGGCTCAAATTGTGTGGTTTGCATAGTTAATCACTTAGGTAGCCATGCTGTTTCAAGTGTATCATCACAGTTATAGACAGCATTCTGAAAATGTCACATGGCCAAATGATGTGTGACGTTTACAAGAAGCTGATGTACATGTGGCTGTTACACGTGTAACATCACAGCTACAAGGTCAAATGAATGATTTGTATCACGACAATTCATGAAATAAATTCCCCATTGCTGTCAGTGAAACAGTATCATATGCATGAACACAGCATCAAATTCCAAACCTGCTGAAGCTCTGAGTTCAAAAGTGGTTTACACTAGAAAGTATGTGAATTAATCTGCATATGAAATTACTATATGCATGTGAAATGAAACAAACTGGTTATTTCAAAATCCACGTAGATATGAAAAACCAAGTTACAGAAATAAACACATTACCATTACCAAGAATGGTATAAATTTCATCTAATAGCATCAACAATTGTACAAATATCTCTAATTATCAAAAAAGTAGCATTCATATTACATCTGCTCTATTAGAGTAGTGCATATACTTACGTAACTGACAGAGGTGTGTCTATGATCAAAATAATAGAACTCATTGTTTCATAGGCAAATTTAAATCTTAGTGAATATGCTCAAAATAGTGAAGGTGAAAAGTAATGCTTTTACAGTAAATGGAATTACATGTGTGATCTCTAGATATAGTTGTAGAGTGAAACCTTGAACGTTTCAAACCTATGGTAATTTGGGTGCAGAGTTAAAAAAATTTTGAACACTAGGTGGCGCTATGCGTGCTTATAGCAAAAATATTTTTTATTTTCAAATGCAAATACTCCTTCAACCTTTTAAACACATACATTTTTCACAGATTTTAATTGATTTTCAAGAAATTCCTTGTTACCGATAATTTTGGATCAAATGGACATAATTTCCCATCAAAAGTAATATGGTGAAAAATATGAGTTTTTTATTTTAATGAAAGCTTCAATTTTAGTACAACATTTTGCCATTTTTCATTATTTTGAATCAAGTTGACATAATTTGTTATTGACTACAAATCCTGATTGGAATTTTGGAAAAAATTGGAAAAAATGATGTGGGTTTTAATTGGTAAAAGTACAGATTGACTTTGGCATGCTAAGAGTTGACAATTCTATATAATCCCACAATATTTTCTCTTAGAATAACGTCAGCAGACACAAGAAATTACCGCCAGAGTTTTGTATCAATCTGAGCCACATGCTACTCTGGCATTAATCATAAATGTATGCTGACGTCAACATAAGAGAAAATATCATAAGATTATACATTTATCATATGCATATTTCCACAATATCTCAAATACAAATATACTATTTTGCGCCTCATATGCTAATTTTGTTGACATCACAGTGTTCTATTTCATGCCAACACCTTGCATACTCTGTATGGAGATTTTGCTCTTTCGTGGTATTTGTTTGTAATTTAGATTGATTTCTTGGAGGGACTGAATAATATTTCTGAAAATACACACATGAGCTTGCCAAAAAGAACTGTTACTACCACAATCTGTAGTTATCGGGTCGTATATAATCCTGGAAGCTTTGGACAATGTTCAGGCAATGAAAAAAGTTGGCAGTGTGTGACGCAACACTTTGGTGGTATGGGGTTTTTGATCTGCCCTGCCCTCTCTTATGTCACACTGTAGCGATATGCAAATTATGCATGTGATAAAAACTGAGCAAACAATAATCTGTCAATGATTACTCATGTTCAGAGACCACTGCCAGTATTGTGTTGTCATGGCAACCCTGAGAATAAGATAACTGACTCCCTAGTGCCCCTGTAAATATCACTGTGACTCCCTATGGCTCCAGTAAAGTTCATTGTGAATACTGTGGAATACTTTATTTTCGCTGGAATTAATTTTCGCTGAAAAGGCTTTTTGGGCGTGTTGCTTGGAATTTATTTTCACTGATTTTTCATGAGTTCAATGTGAAATATAGAAAAAAAAGTATATTCACTGGATTTTATTTTCACGGAATCATCCCTTCAGCGAAAATAGCGAAAATAAATTCCAAGCGAAAATAAAGTATTCTACAGTACTTGTATTAATGATACCACTATTACAAAATATGAAATTTGCAAAAATATTGTCTCTTCCAAAATTAAAGCTAGTACAATTTAAATATTGTCTGAATAAAATGAAAGTAGGTTATATAAGCTTAACCCAAGGAGTGTCTGAATTTGATTTAGATTGAGAATCAGTAATGTAATAGCATCCCCTGCCATGTGAATACCATCTGTCTATCCATATAGACACCAATCTCTATGGATTCATTTATTTACACTCTGTGTATGTATTACTACATACTGAGCTCAAGGCATGCTACTTTAATCAAAAATAAATAAATAACTCAGGCACTGAGAAACAAATTACGCAGGTTTTCCACTGATATCATGGCAGTTAGGTATAGTAATGATAGATAATATCATCTTGTGTTGGTCATCTTGCATATTACTAGTATTAAACTGAGAAAAAAATGTAAAATGTCAAAATATAAGTGAAATAAAAGGTTTTGCCTCAGTATGTGTCCCTTTAACTTGCGTAAAAAGACACTTTATAAAAGAGTGATCGACCATGATCGATGATTAAAAAAAGCGCATGTGTTGACCAAATATTGTGTATTTTCACTGGAAGTACAAACAAGTATTAGGAAATAAAATTCTCAGTGTTATTTAAACACTGTATTAAATTCCAGTTTATTGAGAATTATTGGTAAATCTTAAAAAACAACACAGTTTGGCAACTTGTAGAAAAGGCACACTCTGAGACTTGGCACTGGGATTTGGTAAAAAAATATAAACACAGCTTTGAATTACATAATTTCTAGCAGAGCAGAAATGATTGTTATTTTAATTAAATATTTTCACTTCATGGACAGAATAATATTTAATATTTTCATAGTTAATTTTTGTGAAACTTCCAATAAATTGTTTTAAATTGTATTTTATCTAATCAAACTGAATTCAGTTTGTATGGGAAAATAGCTGTTTATTTGATCAGATTTTTCGCATCAAATTGACTTTCAAAAAGTTTGACGCAGACGGATTTAGTTTAAATTTTGTACCGGTATATACATTGACTCCTTGATGTTTTTAAAAAATGGCTGACTGGTGGCCATTTTGTTTTATGCAAATATAGGGCCATATCTCACACATGTCTGGACCAATCAAGTTGAAACTTCACACATACATCATGCATCAGGTCATATATATTTTGAAAATAAATTTCAGTTATTTATTATAAACTGATTGGTTCAAAACGTGTTCAATGCAATGAACATCATGGACCAGAAAGCATGTAATTTTGTTTCTTGATTGAATGCATAAAGCTCTACTTGGCTGCCATATTGTTTTTTTATAACACATCACTCGTTAATACTGTACTGTAATTGGTCAAAACAGGATCACGTGTTATCGGCTAAATTACCATAGTACCACCAGGGAAATTACTAGTTCCCTAGGGAGACTAGTACATCAACTAGTGCCTGGGGATGACGTCACTCGTCACCTGATCGTGTGAATTCCAATATGTCGTCTGCTAGTTCGGCCGCTGATATCGATGGTTCGCCTTGAAAGACTGGACGATTTAGCTTCAGTTCAAAAGAAGAACTTGACACACTAGTAGAAAAACAAGATGCACCGAAGACGAAGGACGCAATCAGGTTTTCTAGAAGCGTCTTTACATCGTTTTGTGAAGAAAACGGGACACCGCTAGCAGACGACAAGAAGAAGACGGCAGACGATCTATGCACGTTCCTAGTATGAACATTTAATGTGTTATAAAACACATATGTGCTTAATAGAATGCTGTTTAATAGCCATACTTCTAACATGTGTTTCCTGTACACATTATTCATGCAATATTCTCACACCTGATAATGACAATGAAATGGCATTTTTTTTTTAACAGAAACTGCTGTATGCAGGTACTGTACATATCATTGGTTGCAATAATCTATCTAGAGCTGACTGTCGAAATCATGCCTCTTGCTGTTAACTATAAATTTGGGTTTAGAACAATAGCCTTGCCGTACATCCTTGCTATCATCAATACCTATTATTTTGTACGATGTTGCCATGGCAACCCTGGAGTCATCACTGAGGCCAATCATGAGAATTTTCACAAGGTTTATGCATATGATGGAGTACTCTACAAACCCAATGTGAATTGTAAAACGTGTAAATTCATCAAACCTGCACGGTCAAAACACTGCGGTAAGTCGTCACCATAAAAAATGCTGTTTTTTTCAGATTCCGTGAACAAAACTTTTTTTTAAAACAAGTTAGATGGCGAATGATTTAGCCCAGGCATTTTCCAGTGTCAAAATCGTTAAACTATCTGTTTTTACGCAATCTGGGAAGTCTGAATTACTAAATGAAGTACAGGACGACAAAGCTGAAATATCCAAAAACCAACACATACCAAAAATTATAAATAAGTCTAACCGGACCAGAAGTGTGAATTTGTTACTACTCTAAATATCCAAACATATTTTAGTATAAAGTAGTAATGAGTACATCTAACAACTAAATGCACAATCAACCGGCATGTAGTAGAGGTCAATGTCATCCCATACTCTCCCATACTGCCTGAGTGCATACTTTGCGGAATTCTCATGATAACATTTTTTCTTGCTCAAACTCATAAATTAGTGAGATATAAACCAGCAAACTGTATTCATGCCTGCGCAATGATGTGATACTTTGCTATTTATGCACTTCGCTGTTTACAAAGGAAAGTGTTAAAACGTGACATGTCGATAAATTGTGATGAACATTTCCAAATAAGGAAGATATTCAAATACGTCCATGACATTTTTGATGTTTTTTGTTTTTTTGTATCACACCTTCCCATATATCAACCCAGAAGTTTTAGGCTACCTTGTGGCTGGTAGTGCGTACAATGAAAATATTTGGCCATATGTGCATTTTTGATCCGTCTTATATTACATCACACTGTGAAGGTATATGTTATGCATGTTAATGTGGATCAACAAATAATTGCATTTTTTTCACAGCCTTGTGTGACCACTGTGTTCATCGTTTTGATCACCATTGTTCCTGGGTCAATAACTGCATCGGTGGATACAATGTGTACTATTTTCTTGCCTATTTACTGACAATCATACTTGGATGTCTATCTATCAGCTATGTAGCAGCATGGTATCTCAAATACGTCACACTACTGTCAGGTTTACAAAACGCTCAGTACATCGGTGAAGACTCCCAACCACATCCGGTCACTAGGTCTATTATATTCCAGGTAACTATGGTACTACCTTTTTTGACTCCTGTGTGTGAAGCACAAAAAGGGAGTTTTTGCAGTTAGTGTGGGTGTGTGTGTGTGTGTGTGTCTGTTCCACTGATATCTCAAGAACCATACATCGATTTTTTATGAAACTTGGTGCATAGATGCTCTGGGCCAATGCGCAGATTTGATTCGGATTTGGTGAAAATCAATGCATATTAATTACCTAATTTGCATGATAATTAGCTGATTTTTAGCTGTTCCATGACAATTTTCGGCTTTTCCACTGATACCTCAAGTAGTAATCATCACATTTCAATAAAACTTGGTACATAGATGTCATAGGACACTGCACAAACCTGATAGTTTTTAGGGTAATATCAGTACATATTAATTACCCAATTTGCATAATTAATTAATTAATTTTCAGCTTTTGATATTTCAAGTAGTAATCATCACATTTCAATGACACTTGGTACATAGATGTCATAGGACACTGCACAGACCTGATAGTTTTTAGGGTAATACCAGTACATATTAATTACCCAATTTGCATAATTAATTAATTAATTTTCAGCTTTTGATATTTCAAGTAGTAATCATCACATTTCAATGACACTTGGTACATAGTTACTTAAGGACTGTGCAGACCCCTGATTAGTTTTTGGGTAAATATTAGTGCATATTAATTACCTTATTAGCATAATTAGTTAATTTTCAGCTTTTTGCCTGATATCTCAAGTACTAATCATACTATTTCAATGAGACTTGCTTCATAGATCTTCTTGGACTATGCAGTGACCTGATTAGATTTAATTGGATATTAATTACCTAATTTGCATAATGTTCCACTGATATATAAAGAACCACGAATTGGATTTTAATGAAACTTTTAAAGAGAACTATGCAGAAACCAAATGAGTTTTTGGTAAATATTTATGCTTATCACCTAATTAACGTAATTAATTAACACTGATATCTCAATTACTGATCATCACATTTGAATAAAATTTTGTACATAAATGCTCTAGGACAATAGACAGGCCTGATTAATTTTGGGTTAAAATTTGGACATATTAATTCTCTAATTAGCATAATAATTCATATTTTTTTTGTTCTGTTCTGTTCATATTAGTTACCTAATTTACATAATTAGTTTTCAGCTTTCCCATCAATATCTCATGTACAAGTAATTTTGAATTAATTTCTAATGTGTCTTCAATACTCTCAGCACACGGGAGTTCTTTCTAAGCTTTCTTTGATTTTTATTCTGTTTTTTGTTGTTGTTAAAACGCAGTTTTAGATATCTTGAAATCATAGAGCAATCAACACTTTTGTATTTTAAGTCAATAAAAGTACAACCTCCGTGGCAGGAATAACAGCTGTGAAAAATAATATATACCGGTATCACAGTATACAGCTGTCATTATTCATTTCCATAAAAGTTATGTCAGGATATGACAGTTCCCATTTCTTTTTCAGTGTAAGTTCATATAGAAGCAAGTGTACATAATTATGTTCCATGGTAACCATACCATGTCAGAGATAGGTATCCAAAGTGGCTTTGTTAAAACAAAATGGCCATCTGTCAGCCATTTTTGATCTAGTAGGAAAAAAAAAAGACATGCACCAAGAAACCATTATATTCAATGTACATGTATTTACCAAGTTTCATTAAAATTTGTAAATGCATAACTGAGATCCTGTTTCAGAATGATTTTGATGAAAGCAGCCATTTGACCATCATGAATTGCCTCATAAATAAATGTGCACAGGTATCCCACATAGTATAATGTATGTGTGGCGTTTGAATGTAAGTGGTCTAGGCATGCCTGAGATAATTTTTTCCAGAACAGCATTCATTGAAACAAAATTACGACCAATCAGCCATTTTAAATCTGATCTGCAAAACAAAGTTACATGTATCAAAGTCCCATAATGTTGTATTTATATACTAAGTTTGAACGAAATACACAACCGAAATCTTGTTACAAATTGACATTTGATTTTTATGAATTTTTATCACTAAAATGGCCGTCATTTGGACATCTTGAATCTGATCACAAAGAGAATATACATGAACAAGCTGTCCCATGATGTATGTGTGAAGTTTGATTTTCCAGGCATGTCGAAGACGAGTGTAGATGGACAAATGCACTGAGGTTAAATTATTCTTTCAAGCATAACCATTTTCTGAAGTTTTTTTATAAACAATTCTTATTTAAATAAATCTATTACAGTATCTGTGCAAGTCCCAGCGTGCCATAATTTTGCGGTATTGCACAGGGTATCAAATGCGCTTTTGAAAACAGTCTATAATTCAAAATTCATAGTGAGAAAGTTCCAATAATTTTGCTCAGTTCTGGGTTTTATACACCAAGCGGTTGGACCAGGAAAATTTTTAATAATGATGTTATAATGTAAAGTACGCACTTAAGTAGTCCACAGTCGTATCAACCTTCGTTATACGTCTGTCGATACTCTTCTTGTATCTGTGTCTTTGTTGTACAGTCATAATAACCTCATATTGTGTGTTAATTTCTTTCATCACAGCATCTATTTCTACAGTATCCCCGAGTGGTGTTCTTAATGACGTCATTGCTATTGTTATCCCTGATTCTCGGCGTCTTCACAAGCTATCACATCATTTTGATGCTGACTAATCAAACAACGAATGAAAGATGGAAAAAACTTCCTTATGAAGTAGAACAAAAGCGAAAACAAACCAGACTCTTGTATAGCAAAGGAATTATTGGTAACACTGCCGAAGTGGTCTACCCAATATGTAGAAAGAGGAAAAAGAGCTGATAGTTAAAGCAGACTTTTTGTAATTTGTACATTATAAAACTGCTTTAATTTTGCGAGAGGTGAATGAAAATCAGAACATTTTGTGGAAATGATAATTTTCATAGGGGGGGGTCCTAAATTTATGGACTCCAAGCAACTTTTGTCTTCACAAACACTGTCAAATCGGCAGTGAAAATTAAATTGCTTACAGTATATAGTGTTTATAAAGATTACAATTTGCATGACATTAAGTGAGATTGTTTTTCATCAATTCGTGTTTAAGAAATGCATGTAAAGTTTCATCCAGGAATGTTTTGATTACACCAAGGAAATGTTAATGACAGCCACTACTGTATATGCATTAGAATTTAGTTTCAAAATCATATTCCACAAGTTTTAAATTCAGATTTGACAGCGTACCAAGTTCTGTTTGGTTATTTTACATGTTCCCTTCAATTTTCTACTTACTAGTGGAAATTAAAACCAATTATTAAAGTGAATAATGTATTTAATAGTGTAATATTCAACGCCATGAAAAGGAGACTCTACAATTATATCATTGTACACACCTTTGATGTTTGCTATTTCAGATCAGAAACTATCTATAATCAGTGGTGAGCACACTTTAATTTGAAAGGTCATTGAGGTTAGCCAATGACATCACCATGCATCTTCTCATCGTATTATTCAATTTCATCCTGAGAGCATTTACTCACATAGAATGTACATTTCAGCCACTATGACACACTATGGGAGGGGACCAAGATTATGGTAGTTTTTTATCAAGCTAATACAGATGCAAACTTAGCATACACTTAATACAATTTTTTTATTCAGTGTTTACTTATGCAGGATACACTTTGTTAAATATACTCCGGCAATAATTAATTCTAATGTCCAACTGATTTTAATTAAAACTATAATGCTTGGTAGCTGTTGTTTCTACTTGAATATAAATAAATGGTATAAATAAACTGTGAAACTCACTTTTGTGCGTGCACAGATAGATTCACAACGGTCAAAGGTTACGCATGGGTAATGATCTGAATTGTTTACAGAATACACCAGATATGACAAGGGCATGTGAAGGTGATTTTCTAGCGCAGATATGACATCAGTCGTTTATCAATATAAAAAAAAAAACTGTGCCAGACAGCGAATCAACAATTAAATATGCGATGAGCACGCTGACAAATCATGCAAGACGTGTGCAATGTTCAGTGATAGACGCATGACGATCATCATTATTTTACCATTGTTTACAGTCTGCCGAGTTCAACAGTTCAATAAGTGGCAGGTATTGGTATAAAAAGGCTGGTAGCTTGAAATAAAAACATTATTTACAAATTGACAAGTTGAGTGAAGTTCCTCAAGTGGTGCATTAAGTATGCATAGAATTTTATTTTGCATTTTACAGTGTATGATCTCTTATCTATCTTGCCTCTAACAATATTTTGAGATAAGCCCCAAATTATCCATCTTAACTTTTTACTGAAACTTTGAGTTGATACCGTTAGAGGTCCTGACATTGGGACCTCAAATCAACAGATGTATGAGGCTAGTTTCTAAAAGATACAGATTTCCAATGACTACACAGCATACATGTAGGTGAGTCGGCATCATTGCTGTGTAGTAACTCAGTGGATTAGCTAGAACCGCACAGCTAGTCCAGAAAACCTCCAATATATTGTTAAATGTGGAGTGTAGTAGCACTTAAAGTTGCATTCCCACAATTCAAATCTGTGACAAATATATACACGTTAAAATGTGGAGATTTTGGATTAGAAATTAGCTACAGAATATGAATTTAAGTTGACCTCTTGAATCAATTAAAGGGTGGTGGTCATCGCATTGATAAACATTGTTTTTCCCACTCTTCTAATGGAAATCACAAATACAAATTTTGACTAGGGAACGACGTGAACTAATTACCATCAGTGACTCCTTCGATCCCCAAATAAATTTCATATTTAAACATGTTACTAGTAAAGCTTGGTATACTTGTTGGTCTATGCAACAGTCAAAGTCGTCATCTTTGTTCATATGAGACCAACAGCCATGGCCCTTTAAGCTGCATTTGTAATAAATAGACACTGAGTTAGAAGGCTTTGTTCAGTTACTATGTTTGTCAAGGGATAAGACCCTCTCATGAAATAATCGGAGAAGTGATATCTACTTCTAATCTATCATATTCTGTAACTAGAACAGCATCATTTGATCACATTTTATGTTATTAGCTTGTTCTGGTAGTGATGTCTTACATATTTGCAATGTGGGAATACAACTTTGAGATTCTAATGACCTTTGACCATTGAAAACACTATCAGCACTCCTTAAAAAGAGTTGTGACAAAACTTTGAAACATTCTACATTCCTATAAAAATTAAGCACAAATATGCAGCATGGTGCATTTTTTGTGGGTTTTTTTTCTTAAATAAGGCTCCAGCCTCATAAAAATACAGTCTGTCTGTCCTCTTAGAGGAAGTGTTTGTGAGAATGTAAAACCGCATCATAACTCGTAGATGAGTGGTGTCCCCAGTTAGCAAGCCATTAAATACAGGTCCTGGCATCCCAGTAGCAAAAGAATTGACAACCATATGCAGGAATGACATCAAGTAGAAGATGATGAACTTCCAGTCTATTGCTGCTCCACCTTCAATCACAAAGCACCCACATATGAAAAGTTTGGCATCACCATCCACGCTATGGTTATATAGTCAAATCAGAGTAGCGATATCAAGCATTTTCACACCAGCACATTGGTATGACCCTGTAGCAGGAATGTAGGGGCGTTCGACCTACCCTGTCCAACAGAAACTTTGATTCCACATCTATGTGTGTTCATCAGTGTAAAGTGTAATAAACAATTCAGTGTTGTACTCCTGTCTCATTTACTTTTATGATTGCTTGCTCTTTTTCCTGGGAGGTCCGAGTAAGGGACTTTGTGCACTTGCGAGCGCTCGAAAAGCATCAGCTACTAAATGTGGGTGGCTCCGTACCATTGATTTCCATCCGCTGGTGTCCATTACATCCATTGCATGACTAGTAAGAATGTAAAGATAATATATTAATGATTAAATATCAGTAAAGAAAACATCCAGGGGCAGATATTACAATAGATGTGTTCTAGGTTCTCTGGTTACTAAGTGTTGAAGCGAACCTAAATGCGGCCTTAATTTATAGTTGTGTATATTCTAAACTGCGTGGTGAACGAATAATTTTTTTGGATAATATTTCGTTGTTTGCAAGATGGTTACAGGGTTTAACCCCAAAACAAAATCATTTTTTCTGAGTTGGTCCTTGAGTACAAGCTCATCCCTTACTTTTCCCTTATGTGTTCATGCCTCCGGGCTTATAATCAGGGAAGTACGGTATACTGTGAAGATTCAGATCAGTCCAGTGTGAGTGAGAGTATATCGTCGACTGTGCCCCTTGTTCGGATGATAGTTTTATTTCAAATTAAACGGAAGTCAGTGAACACTCTGCTTGGTGTTCCTGTGACACTTGTTCCATGATTTGCCAGTGCAGCCCCGTGAATACATGGACGAAAATGTTTCCACCACCACCCTACGAAGTCAAGATTGCATACTCCAGCATCCATACTTTGAATAATTTGCACGCCGCACAGTGCAGTACTGGAAACAGTATTTATTAGACAGTTAGACAAAAAACAAAACAAAATGCCTGTCTCGATCAATCGCACATCTATAATGTTTGTATGTTGATACGCTTTGTAAATAACATTAACGTAAAAGTCGAAACAACCTAGACTAGAAGTCAATTCACCTGTCCGGCCAACTATGGCTCCCTAAGTTGCTTATATTTAATCAGATACTATTTCGTCATCATGCTTTGTTACCTTACCTGTTTATACCTCATGAGGGCGCATTTTTATGGCAAGATGGCGCAAACGGGAGTCCATCGCAGGTTTATGGTTTCTCATATTTAAATCACCATAACTCTGAAGATAATCATTTTTTTTAATTTTTTTTTTCAAATTTATAATCAATATACATAACTTGATAAATACAAACACCAAAATAGGCTCTATTTAGTTCCCCTTTAATATCATGATGGGAACTTTATGACCAGTTGTCAAAGCAACCTTTGATGGTTTTTCATAGATTTTGTGAATTAACCTAGAATGGATGCTATAAAAGAAGACACAAATTGTTGGTTCAGCTCATCAGTGGAGTAGTGCACCACAACTCGTCCATTTATATAAAAAGTACAAAAATTAATTTTCACTTTTTTGTCGGAAAAACCATCCCCCTGGCATTAATATGTCATGTCATCCAAGTATGTTTGATATGATAGATTATTTTATAATCAAAATATTTAAAATAAAAGTTTAATTAATTAAAGTAGCTGAATTGCAAAAACTAGAATTAGTCATGAATATTAATAAGCTCATGAATATTAATCAGCAATCAAGTTAGGTTGGGTAGAACTGCCATATTTTAATGACTCGTACATTAAATACAATTTTTGATTTATATCTGTATTGAATAGAGATGCGTTTCTAGTTGAGCAAACAATATTTATATCTTTCTGAGTATTCAGATTTTGATAATATTAAAAACACATTCATTATTCGCTTGGTTTAGTTAATCAGTGAAACTAAAACCATGGAAGACACAATATTAGTGATCTTGATTTTAAAATTGAGTGAACAGTGAAATTTAAACCCTGTAACAAAAGTACTCGTAGAGTAATCTCATTATAAGCAGTTATACAAAACGAGAAAGCAAGTCTCACCTGTTAATAAAATCAATAGCTACTCCTTTTAATTGGTCGGCACTATGTAAATCGGCTAAAACCAACACATCACAGACGTTTTCTACTGATAGGTTCGTACACAAGGCTTCTTCGCACATTACCTTAAGCCTTTCAAGCGCGTACTGAAAGAAATCAAAGAAAATATAATTTGTAATTACATATATAAACAATTTGCTGTCAAGCCAAAGCAAACATGAATTCAAAACTTTTGGAAGAGAGTGTCGAAATAACTTGGAATGGAATGTTCTGCAAACATAGGGCTATACATAAAATAAGAGACAAAAATGATTTCAAGGGTCACTACTAACAGTGTCAGTCCCCCCCCCCCTTAATAATATGATAAATAGAGAATCAAATACTGTAAAATACTTTATTTTCGGTTTGAATTGATTTTTGCTGAAGTAGTCATTCAAGTGAAAATAAAATCCAATGAGTATACCTTTTTTCCTATATTTTACATTCAACTCACTAAAAATCAGTGAAAGTAAATTTCATACAGAACACCCAAAAAGTCTTTTCATCTTTCCAGCTGAAATAAAGTATTCCACAGTACATGTCAATAAATGAACACAGCCAGTTCAAGTGTATTTTATACCAAGCATAATATTTACGTTAGTAGGCAACATATGTGGAGAATTGCTTATTCATGAGACATAATGATAAATTATTCATTTATGGTCTGTAATATGAGCTAAAAATGTATTAAAGTTCCTGTTAATGTAAAATGAATTCGTGTATGTGGCACATGTACTTCACATACCATTGCAACATAATGTAAATCACTATAAGTTCACAAAAGATGAATATTGGTGAGGGAGGCGAAAACTCAAAGTTATGTAGCAGTGAAAACTTCACTAAGATCATTAAGACACAAAAGTCACATTGCCTTTCATAAATATGCTCTTTAAATTAATTTTAAATTAACTATTCTATGTTCTCTCTCGTAAAAGTTAGAGCAAAGTATCAGCATTTTTCATTGACAATAGTTTAATTTATAATTTTTAGTTTAGTTCAATCGATATATCTATATAGTAAGCTAGAACAAAATCAATACATCAACTGAAATGACCACCAGTCAGTCATTTTGAAATAAAGTATATCTGAACATGTGAAGATTTTAAATTACCATTCGGTTGTTCATCTAATGCTAAAATCACTCTACACCAAATCAGACACTGCATCAGGCACAATAAGAAACCCTCAACTTATTTGGGAGAGATAGCAAAAACTAAAACATTACCTTGTCAGCTGCAGAGAGCAGATCATCTGCCATTTTCTCTAAATTAGGTGCTTTTCCTGTATATATAAATCTTAGCATTTCTCGAAGTACTTCATGATCAACGTCTGTAATTTCAACTCTGTTTAATTTTTTCTCTTCCATTTCATGCTCAAACATTGCATTGAATACAGGAGACCGAGCTGAAATTAATATTTCATGGTATTTAATCACTATATCAAACCCTACTAGGATGGAATTAATTTAATAGGTTATCATAGAATAGTACACTACTGTAACAAGTAAAGTTATCTATAGTGCCAAATGTGTTACTGCTCTAAATATTAAAAATCTCCAATAGAAGTGCATGTAACCAATACTTTCATATACCATACAATGGATTATTACAATGTAACTTATTTTGACCAGAAACACACCTCTGCTTTGTTTGCAAGTACATGTGCTACGAATAGAGCAAATACTGTATACAATACTGTCTAGAAGTCTCACTGGAATACATAATATTGTATTTCCCCCATGAGTGTTGCATGGCCTTACATAAATTACAGAGGCATTTGTATGATTAAAATAAGTATATAATAAATGCAATTGTTGGTATGTGATTCTATTGGAGATGCTCTCTCATAGAGCAATATACATGCACATATGTTATGTCATTATAATTATCCAATAATCTAATATTATAAAAGTGAGGATAGCTGTGATTTTAAACAATGTTACCGAAATATTGTTTTAGACACAAATGCATTGGCAAAATAACCATACACAAGGCCAATATAGCATAAAATGAGAAGTGAAAATAAGAGGCCGTCTGAGAGCGGCTAGCTGAGAGAGGCTAGCTGAGAGACACTTAGCCTCTTAAGTTGGCAGAGTATTTGACATTTCATCCAGAACACTTAGAAACAGAAATTGGGGAAAAAAGATCGATAATTACAGTTATTGTCGCTTCAAACTATTGTACTCAGAAGTGAAATTTTTAAATAAGATTTGTGTACTTTTACACATTTAGCCATAAATAAGTCATTCAATTTGACTCTTCATGCATTGTGTCCCCTCGAATGTGACCAAAATGATTTATATGCGACTCCCACACTCGCTACATTCACAGTCCTACTACACATTGTGTTGGTTGATACTGTTGAATGCTCTGAATGCACACTTTGTAGAATTCTCACAAACTCATCTGTTCACATATTTCAATGTTTCCAAGATGGCAGATGAGATTTAAAATGACCTGCAGCGTTTTTTCACCACTTTGCCAACACCAATTGATTAGATTGCACAGATGTAAAACAATAAGGTTATTACAAGGTCATCATAAATTATGTACCTTGAACAAAGTCAAATCGACCTCAGATACTCTGTTTTGTCTTTGTGCATACTTTGCGATAATGTGGCGGTGACAACAGTTAATTATCATTAACACTTGGGAATTGTAGCTTGTCAGCAGACAAAAATAAATAAACAATCACCCAATTCGGTGGTCATAGAAACCATAGTTTGATGGGTAAATCAAAATCTGTAAGGAGTTCCTTGAATAGCTTGACAGTTGGGCAGCCAATGGGGGTGGTTTGATTTCATTTTGTAAGCAGTTATACAGTGAAAGGCAGAAAACTGTACCTTAGTTTATCAATATTCAAATATTTAATAATGATTGGCTTCACATTGTCTACACCCATCATGCGCACACATGTCTTCAAGTGACCTAACAACTGTGACTGTCCACTTATTCAAAATGAAGAGCTTGCTGATTGAATGATGTTTGATCTAGCTTGTTATTATTACCGTACTCAACCGCGTTAGCACCCAGGGGCCTAAACTCAGAAAATCACTATTTT
The DNA here is from genome assembly GCF_978046115.1 of Saccoglossus kowalevskii. Classification (NCBI taxonomy): domain Eukaryota; kingdom Metazoa; phylum Hemichordata; class Enteropneusta; family Harrimaniidae; genus Saccoglossus; species Saccoglossus kowalevskii. The sequence goes on from NC_140648.1 coordinate 13,198,070, forward strand.
TTAGGGGTGGGCGCTTACCCGAGCACCCCCCTTGAAAAAGAGTGCAAATGAAAATTTTTATTCATCAAGTGAAAGATTACGTCTTTGAGAGAAAATCAAATTACAAAATTAGTTGAGTCGTCATTGATTTTCACAATGAAGAAACAGATCACAAAAAATGTGCACATTTTATTACAATATTAATTATGTACCACCAGAATTTACAAAATTAAAAACATTTGAGTCTGTTGGAACACAGTCGAAGTCAAAATTGTCATATTATCTCCACTAACGAAGGTGTTGGATCGTACGCAAACTCTTGATGAAAATCACTTTCCGCCATGATGCATTTGCAGATTTGACCTGCAGCAGCATCCTTTGACCTAATGGGTCAAGTTGGTTATTAACCAATCAGAATGCTGTGTTGTACTGACGCAATTCTTCGGAAATTCCCGAAGACTTTCCGGTAACGCAATGCGGAAGTGAATTATCGATGTCGAAGTACAATCTGTTGGAATTGATTTCAGCGAATAAATGACATGGTTTTTCAAAAAAACTAGTAACTAGCCATTTTTAAGAGGTAAACTGAATATGGTATGAAATATTTACCGCATTTTACTTGTATTAACAGGTCATTGTCGAAGCGTAGTTTACGCACGGTTACCGTGTTCTACGCATTCACAACATTTTCACAACGGTCGATATCCATGTTGTATCATATAAAAACGATTACCAAGATTTGTTACGCAAGACCAAGTTTTAAATTAATTGCATTTTGAAGGGGTGGGCGCTTTGCCGAATGTGACCCCAAATATAAAAATTGCGCAAAAGTGGACCCGGCATGGGCACTAACGCGGTCGAGTACGGTATTATTAACTGGAACTCGTGATGATGTCGCCATATCATTCTTGGATTGGTCAATTTGAATTCTAGCAGCAGCAGTCATTTTGACTTATTAAAACTTAAATTTATAAAACGTTTATAACATGCCCAGCTTTACGCCTTTCACTGTATTACACCAAACAAAACATGTCATAACATACACGTTATGAAACCATAAATTGAGCCAACAATGCATGTATACGTCATGACAATACATACCTGCAAGTATTGCTTTATGTGCTTGATATTCTCTGCCACTCACTGATAATGTGACATCACTAAATGATGATTTCTCCCATAGTATACCTAGATCATCAGCTAATCTACATTCAGGCACTTTTAACTGGGTTTGATTCGACTGTCCTGATATGTTAACTGAATCGGCTACAACACTCACCTATAACAAAGTGTATGTTAGGAAATCAGATGTTGGCAATATACATCAACCCTTAGCTGGCCAGCCTTGTGTGTACTTTTACATTAACTTGACCAGGATGAGTATTGACACGTTACATTGTATATAGAAATGATTCTATTAATATTCCCACCACATTTTTTTCATAATTTGACGTCACAGTTTATTGGAGATTACCTCCAGGTGTTGGGCACAACTTGGAGCCCGGAGTTAAGGATTAAGACTACTTGAATGTTAATTGTGAGCGACAAATGAGAAAATAATATTCAGTCTCAGATATTGTTTTATGTGAAAATGTTTATTTATCTGACATTTGCATTTATTCTTCGTCATCACATTTTTTTTCTGAAACCATGTTTTATGGATTAATACCAGCATATTGTACAATATATAGAATATTAATATTTAAGTATGATCTACATTCCCTTATAGTTTACAGCCAAGGTCTCGTAACTCATATCAGTTGCAAATAATTGAACAATATAATATTATATTATAATTATAATATTCATGTACATGTACTAGTACTATACATGTATTATTTGCTTGGTGTACCTTAATCGAATGAGTCACTATGCAGAAAATGTGTGCAGGTAGAAAAAACTATAGTGGTGTACATCTATAATATTGGATTGAATGTTTTTCTCGATGTTTATCCAAGCCACTCCAGATTAAACAGACAAAAGCATTTTATTTTAGTTACGCTATATGTTAAATTGAAATAGTAATTCACTGTTTCATATTTCTTTATTAGAAAAAAATAACAATTTAGCTCGAGTTAACAGCATCATCAAACACAATCTAGCATTTTCCATAATAGCTAGACTACTTCATAGCATAAAGGAGCCTTTAGCTAACCAATGCTGTGTGCCCTTAGCTCTCAGACTCACTACACAACAGCATTCCATGTTTTCTTTGGGTTATTTTTGTCATGTTATCAACAATAATCTCTACTGACAGTTTAACCTAGCTGTTCATACCTACATGCTTGATGTGACCAAACAATCCAAAGTCTACCTTTTTTTTCACATGATTGCTCATGATTACCAAAGCAGAGTTTTAATTTCTCTGATGGTTTCCTGTCCTGCAGGATCACATCACAAAACCCAACATATCACATACTTTCTCTCAAGCCTAATTAAATCATTTTGATGCTAAAATTGCTAAACTGATTCAACGTGAAAGCGTGCGTGGAACAACAATAGAACTCATTGTTTTCCTGCCAAGTTTGTGAGCTTAATTAAAACCCAGTGAAATTGCTCAAAACATCAAATAATTGAAATTAGATGCCGGTTAAAATAAATGATTTTACAGTAGATTCTACTAACTTTAGTTTAAAATTTTGAACAAAGAAAAAAAAATAGATGCAGACTATACTGAAATCAAGATTGGTGAACACTAATTTCATAGAACTAGATCGTCTCAAACTTCTAGGTATTCCTAATTTTCACTGTTATTATTCCTTTAAGAGACACATATTCTGCGATATCATTCTTTTTATGGGTGATCAAAGCATTGCAACAGACACAACCCACCCTGAGCATTATAATGTGAACAATTTGATAAGAACCAATATTTGTAAGAATTTAGCTTCCTAAGCCAGCCAATATTTTTCTCGTAATATTTATCTTCCATGTCATTTTATCATCTGGACTTTACAGTACTATCGACATATCCGATTCTATACTAACCTCACAAAATAAAGTCAGCTTGTCATCTGGTAAAAGACCATTTGCTTCATCCATTAGAAAATCACGTCGTATAAATTTCTTGAAACCCCAATCTTTACCTTGTACAAACCTGTACGCTCTCTGGCTTTCTGTTAATCAGAACAATACACATAAAATTAAGCATAGGAGGTGAATTTTACAGAGGTTACAATTTATTATGATATTCAGTTTTAACATTTTTTACTTCCCAGTAAAACAGAAGTGCTGATAGAATAGGAGTGTGCAGTTTTATATAAGATTCCATTTTGAATACCTTGCCAATACCTTAATTTCTCACTTAAAATATTATAATCATTGTCTTATGCAATTAAAAATGGCATTGCCATGGTGAGACTTACTGCACACTCCTCTTCTGCATAAAGCCGAAACAGCATAAACAATGACAAAGTCACTATATAAAACTGACTTCAAAAAAACAATAATACCGGTATGCCTTTCGGTCACCCACCCCCACCCCTAACTAATCCATGGATTCTCACCATGATGTGTAAAATTTCAGAATGTATTTGAATGGGGGTAAAGAAATGAGCATTCTGCTAAAACCTTGAGACTACACCACTGTGGCTATGGAAATACAACATTTTAGATTACACAGTTGATAAAGCTTTTACAGATATGTATTAAAGAAATCATAAAAGTTATTTAGAAGCAGTTAAAAACAATTTTTTTTATTAATTTTCAAAAAATATCTTCACTCAATGAAATTAAAAAAAAAAAATTGCTCATCGCCCCTGGATTTTTCGTATCAACAATTTGACTGTTAAAATCTGCAGAGCAAGAATATTATTACTGATGAGATGGACATGCATGTTCTATTACACATCATTTCATGGTTCACTTCTTCTTTAACTGTTTCAACATTTTGCCAGCACATGTGCACAAAGACATATTCAGACAGTGCCAGGGTAGTTAGAGATTTGTTTTCAGTATACAAACACATAATCAGCTTAATACAATGCTGATATTACTGACTCGCACATAAATATAATGACGCCATTCCAGAAAAATAGGCTGTTTGCATGAAGATAAATCAGTCAGTACTTTAATAGTGATTAAATATTAAAGATGACTAATACACAATATGGGGGTTGGAATCAAAATAAAATATTGTTAAATTAGCTAGCTGCAAACTGAATCAGCTAGGATATACATTAAAAAAATAAATTGAAATACAGGTTAACTGAATTCCAGAAATTACTTAAGAATGCAAGTTAATTAAATTAGTCGACTAGACTACCAAAAACTAAAATTATACTCAAAGCATTGGGAAGGAATGAAATGTTTAAAAACAACACATAAATTAGAATACTTTTATTCAGAATTCATATGAATTTGTGAAATTATTGTTTCTCTATCATCAAAATAAATCTAAATACATAATAAAAGTGACAGGAGTACATTAGATGCTTGACATGATGATGACTTACCCATGGCCTTTGTTTCTTCTCTCTTTGCATTTAATATTGAAAATTTGAATTTAGCCCTGACTTCACTTTTATTACAGGAAACTAGGAGTAAATATAATGATAAGTAGTCTTTGCTTTCTTCATCAAGACCTTTAGGATTCACCCTCAAGCACCTGACATAGGAAAAAAGTATGACAACATTCAGTGCATGTTCAAGTCCATCCTCTACACCGACCCCCCCCCCCTTCAGTAAAGGTTACATACCGTATTTACTGTCTTAGTAGCACATGCACTGACATAAATACCAGAGGGTAAATCTACAGCCATAATGCAGCCATATTTTAATAATCCAGTAAGCAATAAATACATAAATGTTGGTTAACATGTGTTTCTATTGGAGATATGAAATACGGTAAATCCGAGTTCCAGTCATTGTGCCATGCTGTGATCAATGTCGAACACATGTGATTTGACAGTGGCACTTAAACGTAGCCAATCACATCTGCCTGCTCTGTACTATGTCAGATTTACAAATACATCAAACTGTACCTAGGACAATGAAATTTCAACACTTTGTACTCGTAACTACAGTAACAGTTATAGTATAAATGAATGCTAAAAGTTGTTAATACAACAATCCCAGCCACAATAAAACAGAAAATAAAAATTATAGTATGCAGAGTTTTAAATTGCACTATGAAATGAGACTTAGATTGATAGTGTTATGCGACATATTAATTTGATGATATGATTTTCAATTGTGTTCAGACAAACATGGAATTTTTTTTTACTAGTTTCTGAATTACTATGGTTTGGAAAAATCCTCCAAGTGTCTTACATTTTGAGCGTATTCAATTAGGGCTCATAGTACAGGTGACATCAATAGTGCAACTCTAAGGTCATTTGCAGGTGTTTTGACCTAGATAATAATGCGACAAATTCATCACCATATTTTATTTCAAAAGTGCTACTTAATTATTGATTTTGACATATACATTGCCGTTGAGTGTTCTTACTAGGTACAAATCCTGGTTTTAGAAAAAAAACATGTAACAAAATGCCAAAAATGAGCATTCTTGGAACAATTTCCATAATGATCCATGTAAAGGCATTATTTCACGGAAAATAAATAATATTTCCAGGAATCTCTCAATAATTTGTGACAATCAGAATTACCCATCTAATAATAACATACTATTTTTTCAATATAGTGGTATATAATAACACCAGGGAATCTGAATATTCATCTCTGATACCTGCAAATCACCCTTAAGCTCTATGTGTTCTGAATAAAAACCATCATCATAAATTATGCTGCCTGTATGAAACACTACACTACTTGATACATGTACTATTGAAATATGACAAGGAATCTGGCACAAGTTGATTAAAACTAAGATGGAGAGAAGCTATGTGGACAAACTAGTTTTATTAACCAATTAATATGCCACATTGCCATTTACTTAATTGCTGAGGTTCATTTATATTGTTTTATTAGTAGAATTATGTGCTTACATAATTTATAAAGATGTTTCTATGGTCGCAATAAGTGAAATGTTTTTGGTTTGCATGTGCTTTTTATTGAGGATGTGCTTCACATATAGCAGATACAGTAATAATTTTTCCGCTGCTCTTATGCCTAGCAAATACCGAATTCGGCTGATACCTCGCCCTTCGTGATCTCATGGAGGATTCAATTTTTTTTAAAGAAAAATGTGGACCAAAAGATCCTCCTGGCGATGTTATGGCAGATATTACGAAACCCATCTTGTCTGAAAAAATAATTAATACATTGGTGAGAGGTCGCATTTTACGTGAACAAGAACATGCACTAAGAAGGAAAAGCAAGCCAAAGTCGAAACGGGGTGACACAACATGGACATGACAACACACGCTGCGATTGGAACGCAATTGTACTTCAAGTAATTTGCGAAACTTGCTGCGTGGCGATGCTGACACCAAGTGTGTGTTGACCGAAGTTTTACCTTTTTCTTTCGTGCTCCGCGAGTCAATCTAGTAAAAATTAAAATTGTTATTATATCTGACGGTACTTGTATGCAACTCTGGCTTTGAATATATCAACATTGTTTACTTTAGCGCACTGCTTTTCTAATTAGCTAATTACGCAAATTTGTTTACAATATTGTACCGGCTCTGAATATTTGAACTTTTTTTAATGTATTGCTTTCATGATAATTACGCAAATTCAAGTTATTTTTTACTATTGGTAGGGCACTGACCCTGGGTATTGGGTCTGTGAATATTTCAATATTACCGACTTGATAATGCGTTGCATTCGTAATAATTACACAAACATGAACATGGACGCATTTAAATCATTGAAAAGGATTGTAGACAGGAGTCTACGAAAAGTCGAGAAAATATTTTAAATACTTGTGATTCATCAATGTTCCAATGGTGAATTATTTTATTCAAAATGAAGTGAATATGTAATATAAACCATACCATGCGTCATGTTAAATTTTACTATAATATAATAAACTTGATCGCATTATTCACGTACATTTCAACTGAACTCTAATAACCACGTGTTTGAATTACGTGTGGCATTGGGCAATGATCTCCAGACTTAATGCACTGATATTTAAATTCGGGCCACCCAGCTTGACGCAAATCAATATACATGTAGTTACTTATCATTTGTTCAAAAAATCTTTCAACTCTCACAAATACCATGAACGCGAAGAGTTAACTGAAATGGAACGTCTTTTTTGGACAAAAAACACGTCAATACAAGATTATGTGTACAAAGTTAGATTTATCGAATGTACATGGCCGTTTAACTTAGTTTTTTTTAATAATTATGTCGAATGTGAAACGCAGGAGACATTTTAGTTCGCCTATATTTTGTTTACCGATCTGGAACTTTTTGTCTGGAATGCGATACAGACAAAGATTAAACATTAATGATACCTACTGTTGTCAAATCAACCAAGAGGCCCGAATCAGGAAGGCTTGGCTATTTTAAACTTTGTAAATAGCATTCTTTTTAGGCGTAGACTTTATTCGAGTGTAATGAACGCAAGTGAAATGTAAAGTTATGACTCTTATTCATGAAATAGGTGATAAATACTTGCATAAAATACAAGCATATACCATTTTTTCATGCAACAACAATTCTACAGCATTGGATTTACTGGATTTTTACGCGTTTCGACTTCAATATTTTTAGCGTCACATTTGAAAAAGCGCGCTCGATGCAAGATGTCGGACGGGAAAATTGGGATCTGAAAAAAATGTTTGTTGGTTCAGTCAGGCAATGTGTGGACCAAACATCGCCCACTATTTGAAACATCGCCCATGGGCGGGGTTTAGGATGGGCAGGGTTTAGGATGGGCGGGGTTTAGGATGGGCGGGGTTTAGGATGAGGCGGGGTTTAGGATGGGGCGGGGTTTAGGATGGGGCGGGGTTTAGGATGGGCGGGGTTTAGGATGGGCGGGGTATCAGCCAAATCCAGTATAATTGAAGGGCAATTTGAAAAAATCATAATATGTTTATCTTGTGCTATGTTGATACAACACAGCTGGATCCAAGTATAATTTGTCAATTTATTCTTCAATTATATTTTCAGAGTAAAATCACCCACACACCAATTCAATGCTCTCCTTTCAATTGAATTGCTTCAAAGCTGCCATACAATCAAATCGAAAGCATTCAACAGAATACAAAATGGGGTCAATGACCTGTAAGGACTTGTTAAGAAAAAAACATTCATTATGTGGCAACCGCAAACATTTCATTTATTAACCAAATAACACTACCCCTAGATGAACTGGCAATACATGACCTTGAATTGACCTTTTAGCTACCCACAAAAGCTTATTACCCACTCACAATGAAACCTTATAAAAGATTACAAGTTTAGTGAAATGGAACTAGTAATTGGTACAGGTTATTTAGAGGACAAAGTATTTAGGTGTGTGCATAGGATATTACTAGATTTCAACAGCAACAATTTACGAAATAAACCATGAAGGCATGGCATATTCTCTATTAGATCTAATAGAAACCATTAGATTTATTACCAAATTTTATCGAGTATTATCCGCGGATGTAACTCCATAGTCGACTTGTAAGATGGCTCTAAAACCATTTTCTATTAGATCTACGGTAATAGAAATGACTAGATTTATCACCGAATTTTATCTGATATTATCAGAGAAAAACTACCTCAGGTGACTTGGAAGATGGCTCAAATAATATTCTCTACGAGATACATTAGATTTATTATCGGCAACATTCTTATATAGTAGATCTATTAGAAACAATCAACCGATATCCCATACCAATATTTTAATTTATTTGATGAGTTCAATTAATTCAATAGTTATATTATCGATAACAATATCTGATAAGGCTACAATGTTGCACCAAATAAACCATACAGCTGATGCATAGATATAAACAAAATATAGAATGCTTGGTTTGTAGTCTCCATGGACATTCCACAGACTGGTATGACAAATATGCTTTAGGGGTTGAACATTGGCAAGTATGGAGGGGTTGATTTGAAGGGGAAAACATACACACACATTTGATACAGGAAAGCAAACAAAAAATGTCCAAGGAAGTTTTCGACGGGTAATGCGTTTAAATGACCACCTCATCTTGCAACTGAACCATCTAACAAATGTACATGTGAACATGTGAACATGTGTGACATGATGTATATATAAAGTTTAACCATAATTGGTTAAGGCATGTCAGAGATAAGGCTTTGGAACAGCAATCATTTAAAACAAAATGGCCAGTCCGCCATATTCATATGAGAACCTGTTTTGTAATGGCAGAAATGCTTTATTTGGTGAATTTTTACCATAAAATGGTTGCGATTCAGTCATGCATGGACATGCACGGTGTATGTGAAAAGTTTAAATGTGACAAAGAGGACGCACACACACATGCAGATGTACAAACACATGGAGGTCAAACAGAAAGTTTTGTACAAGAAATAAAAACAAAGTGAGAAAAAACAAATGCATAGGTTGTCTACTATCTCCCCTCCCAGAGTTAATATTAGATTTGCATCTCTGGCAAGGGCTACCTTTATCATAATGGGGCTACTATATACTGCAGTGTGGGAAAACACACTGTTAAATATATGAAATCAAGAGAATTGTTGATCAAATGTCACTAATTGAAATATGTGTTTTATGCATCAAAACTGCAAACATGTTTCTATGACTTTTACGTTCATGCTTCATTAAAATAACAGCTTAGCTGATACTATCAATTTTCAAATGCAACAAAATAACTGACTGAAAGTAAGAATAGATTTCTCTAAAACATAGATGTATGGTAATTCTTACCATTTGAGTTTATCATTAGCTCCAGCAGAAAACGTTGAGCTCTTTAACACCTCTCCCATCTCTTCTCGACAGAAGCTAAAATTGTTTATTGTCCACATGTACGAGAACTTGACCACCTTCACCTGAGAAATGAAATAGCACTGTAACTATTCTAGAAACATGATTTGTAAAATACAAAATGTTAGTGAAAATAATTGTCAATGTTAAACTTACTACTAAGTAGCATTGCGTCATGGGATTTTTAGTCTCGAGACTAAAAATGACTTACCGTAGGCATCATTTTTCGCAAAAAAAAAAATGCAATTTTTGCAAACGCCACGCTTGTTTTAATTGGTTGCAGGCCTTCAAATTAAAATAAGAGACAATACAACTTTAAATTGTCACACCCTGCGTGTAACATACACCATTTTGTAAGTTACATAATTATAAATCTGACTCTCATATGTAAAATGCATACGAATGTGTTCGAAAGTGGACGCAGTTGAATATCATTCTTATTTGGTAATTGTACATCACATTTCTGTCACATGCAAACTCTTTCCATTGTTAACTTTAGACACAGAAGCACTATCAATGTATGATGGAACATTGATAATGTGAGATGGAAATAGAATCCTGTCAAACGTTCAAACAGTGTAAAACATTTTGGGTTGTTATCTCTCATTGAATTATTACTATAAGTAGATAAAAGATGTATAATAATAAGATTATCACAAAGGCAGTAGGCTTTAGGGCATCGACCTCCACTACGCGCCAGTTGATATGGTTACCTTTCTGCATTCAAGCATATTTAAAGATTTTCTCGTAATAACCTCATATTATTTGTTTACATGAAATTTATGTATTGCTATTTTTTTCTTTATTGCAAATCCCCCTCCCCAAGATGAGCAAATAGCTGTATAGCTAATCTTTGTTATTGCAGAAATACATTCACACTGTTTTTCTACCTTGTAGATGCATTCATGTCGGTAGTTGCAGTCACACCGCTTCTACCTGCATCTACTAATTCTAACAATACTACTCAGAAGTTTAGTATAATGCTTTTATTTTCAGCTATATATTTATTTCACAGCTTGTTTTCTATCGTTCCATGTCTGGATGCTATCAATACAGAATATGTATTTGCATTTGCAAGTTATTCTGTATGGTGCATAGCCTATTAAAGTGGGTGAGCTCCACTGATGACATTTACTACTGACTTTCCAGTATGATAATATTAATCCAGTGTAATAAACAATTTTTTTTTTCACTTTTATAAAACAACTTCACTTGCCCAATACTGAATAGAGATTCAAAATAAATATTTTTATTTTGTTGCCTTAAATTTGTCCAAATAACTTATTTGTATTTGTCATCAATTAAGGATATTCATCCTGAGTATAACCATATTGAAAAGACTTTTAAAATTCAATTATTAATCCAATTACATAAATTTTCTATAAGATGACCAACCCAAATTGATAAGATAAAAATATACATCACATTTAAAATTAAATTATCTTATAATTATCATAATTTTCATGGACAAAATATTGATGTATACAAAATAATCATACTGCACACATACCTGAGTATAACACCAGTTTTCTGCCACAGGCGGGGAAGACATGATGTCAGATGGAGGAGGAGTCGGCACACGTGATGTCGCCAGTTTGATACCCTCAAACCAATACCCAACAAAGATTTGTAAACAGTAAGGAAAGAATTGAGAATACACCAACACACAAATCTGAAAAAAAAAAGAAAGATCTTTCATTATTTAAATGACCTACTTAAAATGACATGAAGGACAACAACCTGCCACAACCTGTGCACAGAGGGTTATCTATAAATTTAGAACAGTTAAATAAGCTATCATGCGCTACTTTGTTGAGGTCGTTGCAAGTCTGAACTTTCGACGAACATCGGATTTAATAATAACATATGGCAATAGGGTAAAGGTAAAGACAGTTATGACCCACTGCTGATATGTAATTTTCCCACACACAACTTCCTCAATAAAAAATTTTACCCTGCAATGTTTTGTTTTTTTCTGTACAAATGAATGCTGGTAATAGATGAAATATGGTGTTAATGTCTGGGACGGACTGTCAGTGTTTCGACTAACATTCTATTTCCTCACTTTAAGCAGAAGGTACAAATATGATTTCTACAACACATTCCAAAATAAGAAACTACCCATTTGAATGGCATCATTTTCCTGGCCAAAATTTTGGTACAGCATTTTGCAATTTTTTTTACTTATTTTTTAATTCTGAAACAAATAGACGCAATTTCCTTTCCTCCTTTGATCTCGTTTTTTTTAAATATTGAAAAAAAACAATGCAGAGTATATTCAGTAAAATGTGGAAAATATTACTAGTATTCAGAAATTGTTATTTTTGATACAATTCCATAAAATCCAACGTTGAAGCAAAAACAATTTTTTGATACTTTTTAGAACCTAGACTTTTGAAATCAGGATAACAAAAGAAGCCAAACTGTCAAAGTATACATAAAAAACATACATCTTTTTTTTTACTTTATGTCACCAGCCTACAATTTGTGATAATACAATGTATCTCCACCATTATAAGGCAGCAATGATAAATAACATTCACTAAAATACAACCATAATTTTCTCCAAAAATAGACAGGGATACCAGGGATATTACAGAATGAAAGAATTCTGGATATTTTCATTTATGGCATTTATTTATTTATGTAAATGCAGATATTTGTCTACCTACATTGAAGCTTGGCCATTGAATGTTCACATGTACTTAGTGGAATCATAGTGTTTATGTACATAAACACAACTTTATGGTTAAAGGGCAGTGGTCATTGCGCTGTGTCATGTTTGATATGGGACTCAAAGCGATGTACACAATACCTCTAAAATACATTGTTTACATCAAATTCAGTAAAGTATATACACTTTATAGGCAGCACGTAAGCACCTTGAGCGCAAGACATTTTAAAATAGAACTTCCAGTCTGCACAATAAAATAAGAGTAGCGTTCTTAACAGATTTGATGCTTAATATACATTTAAACAAACAAAAAAACATTAGGGCCGACTTTAAATTGTTTCCATAAACAGTACTTCCAATTACCAATCATATGTATGAGTATGTGAAATGAACTGATCACAGAGAATCTGTATGGTTCTGGAATTTAGAGTTTCCACAAAGGAGTAAAAACAAGACAAAAGTTTCAGTTTTGATTGTATTATGTCACTGTATAAGTGAGCAACATGCATATAGAATTTGCCCAGCTCACATGTAGGACTGGTTGTGAATGCAGTGCAGTCAAACATCAAAGGAAAAACTTACATAATCATTAAAATCTGATCACACCATGCCTTTCTGGATGAGAAATGAGGAGGGCAACCATTTTTAAATCAAATTGTATTCTAGATGGACCCTTTCTGGTTCCAAAATAAATATGTGAGACATGGATACATTTTTACATGCATACAACTGGACACAGACGAACACATGCACGCATGAACAGTGGTCAATCCATAAGTCCCCGTTTTCGGATTTTGTCAGAATAGAGAGAATGAGTAAAGACAATACCAAGTTTGAATGAAACCAGAACAGGCACACCAAAGACAAAAGAAAATCTATGGAAGTGTATTAGAAACAGGTAGAAGAAAGGTAAAAACAACATGGCCACCAGTCCACCATTTTGAATCAATTGCGAAACACAATGATGTACATCAGTAATTACCACGAGTAATGTCAACACCAATTTTGAATGGAATTGGCCAAGGCTTGCCTGAAAAACAGTTGAATGTTCAAATGATTTGGTGTTCTCCGGGACAAAACTGGTCACTAGTTGGTTGAAGGGTAACAAAGCAAAACACAAATCAATGTGCGATATGTAGTTCATTATGACATATGTAAGACAAAACACAAGTCCTCATTTCAGACTAAGTTCGACATGAACTAAAATGATAGCAGAGACAGGTAACGAAATACATTATAAAAGGTGCAAATATGATCACTAAGAAAATTATTATGTGGACATTTTCTATTGTTTTTTATAAATTTTGCAATTGAGGATTTGAAAAAAGTAAATGTGACCACAAAACCAACCTTATAACATAAGATGCATTCAACAGTGACTGGCCTTGAACACCTGCATGTGGCAAACAGAGCAAATTGAGCTGAAAAGTAATTTTTTTTTATAGTATATTTTGTTATAACAGCTGTTACAAGCAATATTTATATTATTTCATTGTATAAAATGCAACAACACTTTAGAATAATTGTTTTGTCGCTACTGGAAATCAGGAGTTTTAGAAAAATAATAAAGAGAAACAAATTTAACTTGTTTGATAAAATTATGTACAAAATGATAACTCTAAGCACTTTATTTTTGAGAGAAATTCTCTGTGAGTCAGGGAAAACTGTAACGACTTAAACTGTTTACATATATATATCGTCCCTCCGAAAATCAAGCTGAAACTTTTTGTGTCAGCAAAATTTGCCCCTCAAAATGCAGGAAATAGCGTTTCAGATGGTCTATATTTCAAAATATTTACTTACTTCCCAGTAAGGTCGCCCAAGGTTGGTGAGCAGATCCCCACCCCCCAAGAGTAGGTAGTCCCTATGGATACTTTAGTAAAGTGAACATTGTCGTCTGCTTTAGATGTGTAGGTACAGTGTTCGAAATTAACGTCGGTCAATCGGCCTCACGCCGACAGTGGGTGTAAAGGGCCTAGAGCTGTGAAAAATCATCAGTCCTTGTGACCGACCACAAATTTATATTTAAAAAAAAACGTTCCATTATTTAGTATGATTGCAAGACCAAATATATAATAAATATCGATAGGAACTCCAGAATTGTTTCAAAATTGCGTTTTCTTGCACGTTTGATCAACAAATGGCATCACTCATCGACCTGGGCATACGAGTCTTAATTCAAGCTTGTCGAATGATCGCGAAATGCGCCGAACGTGGGAACTGTAACAAACGATCTGATTGGTTGTAGGCCGTTCAAGCCTCCGATTCAAACCAATAGAATTCACGCTTACATTTTATGTTCCGCCATCTTTGATTTGCATCAAACACGCTGAAAACTACACAAACAGCAAGAATACGAACGGTCTAGGCGTAAACCACGCACATTCCAAATTAGCTGGCAGGCGGAGTTCAAAGACTGGTTACTTTTTGATAACAACAACAAGGTGATGTATTGCCGGCCTTGTCGAGGATCGTGCAGCAGAATTGATCCTTGTAGAAGCTGAGGCTGACGCCAATGATTGTGAACAAGATGCAAAATGCATGTCAGATTCAGAGTCGGCCAGTGATCATGATAGTGTTTTTTCTGAAGATTTTGATGAGTATAGTGACGATGAAAGAAATGATGATGACCTCTTTGAGGCTGCAGATAATATATCTGATTAATTAGTAAATAAAGGTTTTGCAATTGCAAGCTTGTATTATCCGTTTAGTCTTTGTTAAATATCAGGGCCTACAGTTAGCTAGAAGGACCTACAGTTTCAATTTGACATAGGTCCTTCGGGCCTTTTATGATTTTCAGTTAATTTCGAACACTGTGTAGGTATACTGCCCCCGGGTCTTTTGACAAAAATAAATGTTTTGTAAATGTATGAGAAAAAAAGACAACAACAACGTACGGTTTAGTGTTCAGCGACCTGAATCCCAAGAAAAACAAGTCATTGTCAATGACACGTCCCCGTTCCGTTCATATTTGAGTGACATATACATTCAAAGCAGATCATGACCGAAATGCACCTGCATATGTACAACACATTGTGCTAAATCTGAACAAAATCCATCCATGCATGACTGAGATCCGGTTCTGGAATTGTGAAAATATGTGATTTTGATGCATTTTCGGCCTTAAAATGGCCATCATTTCGCTATTGTTAAGCAGATCATGAAACAAATGCACATATCTATTTGTGACATGATGTACCATGTGTGTGTGAAGTTTGAACTTGATCAATCCAGACATGTCTTGGATACGGATCCAGAACTGAATTCTTTAACAAAATGGCCGCCAGTCGGCCATTTCGAACTTGATCCGAAAAAAAAAAAGACGTGCATCAAGGTCCTATTATGTTTAATGTATGTACCAAATTTGAACAAAATCCATCCATGCATAACTGAGATACGGGTCCGGAATGGTGAAAATGTGCGATTTCAATGCATTTTCGGCCTTAAAGCGGCCCCCATTTGGCTATCGTTAATGAGATCATGAAACAAATGCACATACATATTTGTGACATGATGTACCTTGTGTGTGTGAAGTTTGAACTTGATCAATCCAGACATGTCTCGGATACGGATCCAGAACTGAATTCTTTAAAACAAAATGGCCACCAGTCGGCTATTTCGAACTTGATCCGAAAAAAAAATGACGTGCATCAAGGTCCTATTATGTTTAATGTATGTACCAAATTTGAATGAAATCCGTCCATGCATAACTGAGATCCGGGTCCGGAATGGTGAAAATGTGCGATTTCAATGCATTTTCGGCCTTAAAGCGGCCGCCATTTGGCCATCGTTAATGAGATCATGAAACAGATGCACATACATATTTGTGACATGATGTACCTTGTGTGTGTGAAGTTTGAACTTGATCAATCCAGACATGTCTCGGATACGGATCCAGAACTGAATTCTTTAAAACAAAATGGCCGCCAGTCGGCTATTTCGAACTTGATCCGAAAAAAAAATGACGTGCATCAAGGTCCTATTATGTTTAATGTATGTACCAAATTTGAATGAAATCCGTCCATGCATAACTGAGATCCGGGTCCGGAATGGTGAAAATGTGCGATTTCAATGCATTTTCGGCCTTAAAGCGGCCGCCATTTGGCTATCGTTAATGAGATCATGAAACAAATGCACATACATATTTGTGACATGATGTACCTTGTGTGTGTGAAGTTTGAACTCGATCAATCCAAGCATGTCTCAGATACAGATCCAGAACTGAATTCTTTAAAACAAAATGGCCGCCAGTCGGCCATTTCAAACCCGATCCAAAAAAAAATGACGTGCATCAAGGTCCTATTATGTTTAATGTATGTACCAAATTTGAACAAAATCCGTCCATGCATAACTGAGATCCGGGTCCGGAATGGTGAAAATGTGCGATTTTGATGCATTTTCGGCCTTAAAATGGCCGCTATTCGGCTATCGTTAATGAGATCATGAAACAAATGCACATACATATTTGTGACATGATGTACCTTGTGTGTGTGAAGTTTCAACTTGATCAATCCAGACATGTCTCGGATACGGATCCAGAACTGAATTCTTTAAAACAAAATGGCCGCCAGTCGGCTATTTCGAACTTGATCCGAAAAAAAAATGACGTGCATCAAGGTCCGATTAAGTTTAATGTATGTACCAAATTTGAATGAAATCCGTCCATGCATAACTGAGATCCGGGTCCGGAATGGTGAAAATGTGCGATTTCAATGCATTTTCGGCCTTAAAGCGGCCGCCATTTGGCTATCGTTAATGAGATCATGAAACAAATGCACATACATATTTGTGACATGATGTACCTTGTGTGTGTGAAGTTTGAACTCGATCAATCCAAGCATGTCTCAGATACGGATCCAGAACTGAATTCTTTAAAACAAAATGGCCGCCAGTCGGCCATTTCGAACCCGATCCAAAAAAAAAAATGACGTGCATCAAGGTCCTATTATGTTTAATGTATGTACCAAATTTGAACGAAATCCGTCCATGCATAACTGAGATCCGGGTCCGGAATGGTGAAAATGTGCGATTTTGATGCATTTTCGGCCTTAAAATGGCCGCTATTCGGCTATCGTTAATCGGATCATGAAAAAAATGCATGTGCATATGTCCCATATAAGGTGTGATGTATGAGTGAAGTTTGAAATTAATCGGTCCATGCATGTTCGAGATACAGGTGATCACGGACGCACGGACGCACACAGGGCAAAACATAAGTCCCCGTTTTCGGACTGCGTCCGAACGGGGACTAACAACTTCAAAAAGAAGTGGTGAGTGTTTAAT
Source organism: Saccoglossus kowalevskii (assembly GCF_978046115.1). NCBI lineage: Eukaryota > Metazoa > Hemichordata > Enteropneusta > Harrimaniidae > Saccoglossus > Saccoglossus kowalevskii. Next base: position 13,215,826 of record NC_140648.1, read on the forward strand.
AAACATGTTATCCATTTGTAGTACTGTGGAATACTTTATTTTCAATGGAATTAATTCTCGCTGAAAAGGCTTTTTGGGCATTCTGTATGGAATTTATTTTCACTGATTTTGATGAGTTGAATGTGAAATATAGGAAAAAAAGTATATTAGCTGGATTTTATTTTCACGGAAACATCCCTTCAGCGAAAATAGCAAAAATAAATTCTAAGCGAAAATAAAGTATTCTACAGTACTTTCAATTGTGTGATGTGAGGGGCCCAAGACTAAAAGGCTTGGCTCCTATTATTGTTGTCTGTTGTTTTTTTCGTTTTTTCTTCCTTTCTCACTTCCGTAACTTTTTTCGTCAAGTTATTTCACCTAAAATTCTCAATACTTATAGTACCTAATGTGATTTGATGCATTAGACTTTCAGAATTTTGATTGGTCAATTGGTTCGGCAGCCATATTGGATTGAATTTGAACTGAAAGTGGCTATTTGACCATTTTCTGATGGTCTCGGCAATCAGATTTTTTAGTACAACTCATGTGTAATAGATATAAGCAATAAAAAGTTTAGCAGTCATGTGACTAATTCCGTCATGTTTTGTCTCCAAGCAACAGTAAACACTTTAAAATTTTGAATAGTCACATGGTTTGATTGCCATTTTGGATTTCTTCCAAACAGGAAGTACTGGTAGTTTTTTTACTTATGCCACAATTAAGTGATTACTTAAAATTTGCTATGTTGCATCTCTGTATTGAACACTTTCAGACATTTAACAAAGAATTCAGATCAGTCACATGGTTTGGTCGCCATCTTGGATTACATGTAAAAATGACCAAAAGTTTAGGCATTTGTTTCTCAAAGGTGCGTCAACCAATCAACTGGATATTTTGTATACGAATGAATAGCCATAGCTTGATGGAAACAAATTTTTATACTAGCAAGTTTAATCAGTCATGTGGTTTGGCTGCCATCTTGGATTTCGAGAAAACATAAATTGTGCAATTACATGTGTTGTATTGGTCCGATTGGGCTCAAATTGTGTATGTGCATTCTACTTTTGAGGTACATTCTTTTAGATTATGTGGTTTGGCACCCATTGGATGGGGGGCTTCTATTCTAATTAATATGCATAACCGATATTTCTCAAATACTGTTGCAGTTAGGAAGATGAATCCTGTATTATTATGACATCTTTAAACAAGAGAATTGATCACAATAACAGATGAACATACATGGTCATGTGAACTCATTAACATGCATAACTGTCATATCTGAAACAATGTTTCAGACTGAGCCATGCAACCAGTACCATAATGAAGGCATCAAAGGAAAGAGGTAACTGCAAGAGATTTATATGATCATGTAACCTCATTATATATTCTGAAAACCATATCTCGATAACTAAACCAAGTAAATACATAGAACCAACTGCATTTCAACCTCATGGTACAGACCTCATTAATCATGAAATAGATCTCCGATAGCTTGGGCCAAGCTGATTTCGCTTGCGGCTTTAATTCAGAATTACTTCGGCTTTGTTAAAATTGGTGAAGCCAATTATAAAGTCTACAAGTCATTGTCAATGACACGTCCCCGTTCCGTTCATATTTGAGTAACATTAGCATTTTCGGCCTTAAAATGGCCGCTATTCGGCTATCGTTAATCAGATCATGAAAAAAATGCATGTGCATATGTCCCATATAATGTGTGATGTATGAGTGAAGTTTGAACTTAATCGGTCCATGCATGTTCGAGATACAGGTGATCACGGACGCACGCACGGACACACACAGGGCAAAACATAAGTCCCCGTTTTCGGACTACGTCCGAACGGGGACTAATAAAATTGTGAACAAATATTTTTGTGAATGACGCCCATGGTGAAGTGTCTAGAAAATCAATTAGAAAACGAATATTTATACATTATTTTATTACAACCCTTAATGCCCAGAAGTTGACCTTTGTTACTCCCATGGTTTCTATCATCTCTTATATGAATAGAAGCATAGTGAGATTAGTGACATCATGAGGAAGTTCTACCTATTATACACTACAGGAGTAAAATGGCATCATCCTAGTATACAACAACTTCTGTATTAGCTCATTCAACTAACCATAGACAATTAGCAAAAATAAAGACTTACTCCCCTATTTGGTCCCTTTTTTATATGCCATTATTGTATTTAGGCATGATGAAATGCGAAGTCACTAAACTTTTCAAATATTCTCTCACTGGCTGAGCTCAACAAAATACAGGGGAAACAGAAAAATTTATTATGAAACAAAATATTCCCACGGAACTTAATTTGAAATAATATAACATCAGTGTAAACAAATCATTTAACAACGACGCGACTTACATCGGACAGACAAGTTAACCCATATGTGTTATTATGATTATATAACTGTTTTTTAAATAATCTGGCAGTGTATGTACACAAAATTACAAGGACAATGTAATTTTTGTTATTAATTCAATTATAATGTTTTTCAGGCTTGGTTATTTTGTTACACTCGTAATATATGTCAAGTACTCGTGTACCACTAACCTTTTGCCAATCAACTAATGACAAATAACTTAGACTTGGCTACAACAATTTATCGCACGCTAAGAGAAATTTCAAAGAAAATCATTTTTCAAAGGAAGTACCAGGGGTAATACTATTTCGAGAATATGACCACACACGTCATCATGCACAGAAAGGCGAGTTAAACATCAGAAAAATATATTGCATAATTGAAAGTCTAAGTTAGTGCAGCACATTTCAATTTGTTACCCAAATCTGACAAATATCACAATTTTCAAATTATTTTCTTCCCCCATTTCCCAAGTAGCTAAACAAGTTTAGGATTACCTAGAAAATAAACAATGCAGTACACAGTCATGGCTGAAACATTTTTATCCTTGGCGGAAGGCCACACTTGCTATTAAACGATTATCAAGCGCAAGTTCAGATGTTTTGGAGATCTTACTTCGCGACGAAACTGGTTTTCATTACACCACATAGTGTTTTTTATTATACAGTGCCTGGGTATCGTCAAAATAATGATGGACACAGTCAAGTCAACTGGTAGTGTGACCAAACTCAATTGTATTTCGTCATTGGCATTTTTCACAAATTATGTCAGCTGTTGTGTATATTGTTTTTTGCGGTGAAGGCCTATGGCAAATTTCGTAAATACTTCGTGATAACACTCGTTTAGGTTTACTATTTACTGCGAGTGGCAGACTGTCAATATCCGAACCACCACAGTGACTCGACATCCCAGTAATGTGTTACAACAGAAACACTATTGGTGGGATATTTACCTCAATAAAATACGACAATTACATTATTATATGTGACATATCAAAACTATACTCCGTCACAGTTTTTATCGAGATCACAGAAGAACGGTACAATAAAATCCAAAATATAAACAACTCCACAATGACCTACCTACTCTCGCGTCGTTCAGACGATTTCTCGCAATTCAGACCCAGCCTCGTCGTAGTCAGTGGTTTATCGGTCAAATTCTTGTGTGAAATGTTTTCACTGCGCCAAACGAATACGCAGATTTATCATCCAGTTTAAAAATGTGCAGATAAAAATAACAAACTCAGCCCAGACCCGCATTTGGGGGCATTAATGTAGCCACAAAAAACAACTATTTTTTCTCACAGTAATCGACATCCGGGCGATTGACTCAGAAAGTGCAGTTCAAAGTTCAAAGGGCAATGAAATAGTTGTTTCCCATCATTCCATTGGCAACTTTTCTACCCAAGTAAATTATCTTATACAGCATGAATTTAAAAAAAAAACTATTTATTTGCGTTTTGCAGTCATAGATTATTTGAATCCACGTAGAAACTCTCGGGAACTGTCCGTGCAGATAAATGCAACCGAAACTGAAATGATACCATTTTCCGGCACGTGGGCAGAGGTTCGAAAACCATACTGTTTTGATTTCGTCTGCTTTAATAGTGTCGACAATTGTATTTCTTTAAAATATTCATTTTATATGTCCTACTTTAGAAATTAAACCGAATTTCAGATGTACATTTACTTTCCACCAAAAATATCGGTGTTTCGAAACTAAAATAATGAACGAATTTTTAAATGAAGTATCCATACGTCTAACTTCTCGGAAGTTCGAGTTGTTAGTTTGTATGCCATACCTTGTACTCGCATAGTGTTAAAACATTTGCTGTAAAAGACTAGTGTGGATTTACGTGTTTTACTTTGCAGTGACCTTCAAAGGCATTACAAATCGTTCGAGGTAACTGCATGTCACTGTCCTCGAACATGACGTGACCCAATTAAACATGTTACATACATCCGAATTGTGCCTAGCACTGTGTTACCATTACAGGTTTCCATGGCGTTATATATATATCTTGCTTTTTAGGCCATATAAATGGAGTTCATGTTCTTACACAATTGTAGGAGAAAAAAAACATTATTAAAATTTAATCAGATTCAGTTAATATTAAATGGGGGAAATGCTATCTGTTTTCTCGTTCGACGTAATAAAATTATAACTCCGACGAAGAGAACAATGAATGAACTAGAGTTCAAACACAGTTCCTCTGCGTATGTGGTTCAAAGCAAAGTACGCATGGACTTGTTTACACATGCAATATACGTGGATACAGTCATTGAAGCTAGAACACTGTGTTTATTGTGTCGATGAGTGATCCCACGAAGCCAAGTCAGTCAAGAGTGAGGACAAACAAAGTACAAACCACTCAGTGATTCATAGCCCTTGTCTAAATTGGTCCTGTGTGCATTGTAAGGACCGATATTGGAAAAATATTATGTTTTATTGCCGTAATAGTCATGCAACTTGAAATTGTGTTAATTTAATTTATTAATCAACAGATTGTATACGGGTATATCCATATATTATTTTCCGGAAAACCGAACTCCAGATCGTTTCATTCCAGAGATTACTACCGTACGCCACGTCACTTCAATTTTTTTAGCACATTCAAGCGCAGAATATGACAATTGATGTTTTATATATTAAAAAACAAACCTTCATGAACCGCAAAATAACTTTGGTAGCCTCGGACCCCTTCCCGCCAATGGCATCTCCCTGTAATGATATCAGACTGTACATTAGTATGTTTTTTTTTCTGCTTTACGTGTCATTTCGTTATCACATGACTTTATTAGTAGCAAATATTGGCGGCGTTCTTGGCAATACCCCCACACCGTCCACATAGATAACGCTAGCTGTCAACCCAGTAAATCGATAATTTTCTTATCTTGAGCGGACTACCTCTTCTCATCTACTCTAATTTATTTCACCCATCCTCGTATTGATTGCGCTTATATACATATCAAGTAGTTCTCAGAATTGATCCCGAACTATACTCGACTAGGCAATGTTGACAGTTGAAAATATCTTTAAAATGGATTAATATTTACGATTCAAATTAGCTCTGAGTCTGTCGGACTTTATACGATCGAAACCCTTCGGCTGAACTCCATTACCTACAAAGGAATGTGTGGTGGTGTAAAAACACAAGTCGAACTCAATTCCCCATATATTTATCACTAATTTTGGGTTTCAATTATTAAAGGTTTAAGCAAAAAAAGTCATTAATATTTGTCAAGCAACATTTCAACAATGTCTAGTTTACGACATATAAGTGCTCCGGAGTTGTCACAACACAGGGATATAGATCTTTCCCGATCTCCATCATATAAGTATAAGACAGAAAACCCGGCGGAAAATAAAATGTCATTCCGGATGTATGTGATTTAGTGACGAAACAGCAGTAGCGAGTATACTAGCGGCTTCTGAATCTTTCAAGAATTGGCCTGTTTTGTTTGACATATGTGTGTATCGTAAACTAAAAAGACATGCACAGGGAAGAAAACAATATTTCTTAATGGGAACAGATCAGCCTGGTGATGTAGCGATATACAATGCCGAATATAAATACTAAAGTATCCATATCGTAACTAGTCTGTCTCGCGATATTTTGACAATAATTTTACACCTATCGACTGATGACTATCAATATAAAAAACGCATAACAATGACATGATAATTACGAGTAACCTGAGGTTGTCATGCCAACAATTAAGGCCCGATTGGTAAGGTTAATTCGATATCAAATCTTTACGGCTACGACCAGCAATACGGAATCAACCAACAAGTATGACGTCACATGGGCACGTGTATCTATCAGTAGGCACAACCCAGTCGTTGATAACCATCTCATTATTTTTCCATCGCATTATCAATTAGATATTAGAAAGATACGAACTTAAACGAGCACGTCCATCGGAACTAGCTTAGACGTATTGGCCACCCCGGGCTTTCTAAGAACCCATAGAAATTGTACACCACATCTCTAACAATACAGTATTATTTATTGACGGACGCCAGATCAAGAACAATATCGACGCAGTGAATGCCCGGATGTGAAAGGCGTTCTTTACGTCAATTTGCGTCATAAAAGCGCTTCGTCACCGTAGGGCGCGACTTATACTAACGGTGCATACATTACCATTTATAGACATCTTCCCACGTCCAAGTCACGCGCTGTAGATATAATAATAATTATTCACAAACACACTTAAGATTTTTCATTTGACGTTAGTCTCGTTCAAATACGAAATGTGAAAAGGCGCCTACCTCCATTCAACGAAGCATGCACGAGCGTCGTAATTACCAGGTTGTCTTTATAAATATTTATAGAATTCTAAATAATTGAAAACATACACGCCTATGTATATTTCACTGTAGCATATAGCGCAAGGCAGTACTGCGCACAGTATTTAAAAAATTAATTCATAATATATGATTTATAATACTATGCTTGACTACCCACTCTTCTATTTTTTCACGATGCATTTTTTTTTGTTTCACATATTCTGTCTTTAAATTAAATATAAATATTTCATACAATCTGTAACGTGTTGCTGGCGCCTATGGGCCATGAACACCCTGCGATTAAACATCGCATGTGAGTAATATCCGATAGTAACTAGTAACCATTCGTTATTTCTTAACGCTGTAATACGTCCCTACATGTGCGTACACGTAGCTTGCATGTCATGTGAGCTATGTCCTCGGAAACACCCCAGGTGAAAACACTGTCAGGAAAGAATTTTAGCATGACAGATTTTTGTTTCGGATTGAATTAAGTCATAAACTCGTGGAGTTAGTCTAGGTTCATTGTACGCGCACGGCCCGTGAATCTGAGCACGTACTCTATATCGGTCATACACGTTGTAACCCAAGATTGTGTTACAGTATTAGAAATGTTGATAACAGTTGTAGTATCCTAGTATATGTTTATCTAAAAGAAAGTATCATGGTTTTTTTTAATGAGTTGCCAATTTCAACGTGGCGTTTTTTTTTTTTACTGAATCTCGGTGAAACCTGTAAAAAGGATATTTTCTTACGGTGCGTGATCACAAATCTTTTCCGCGGAGGAATGGTCTGATTGATATGAGCATTATCGTGATTTGTGCATGTGATATTTCTGAAATAATGAGATACATTTTGCCAAATTTTAATATCCATTTTGTCGAAAGTGGAATACTAGTATATCCACTCCACCAATGAGGTACAAAGTTATGAAACTATTGTGTATAACTACAATTCCCTTATTAAAAAAGAAGTAATTTTAATTACTTAATTCAGGGAAAGCCACATTCTGTTAGCAGGTCGTCGTCGTTTACTAATATTCTACCTGACTCGCACCTAGATATACGACGAAATGGCAGCATTTTGCTATTCTTTCATTTAGAAATATTCGAAATGAGGAAATACGGACATTAAATATTTTGGACTCCTGTATCTCGAAAACTCGTTTTCTTTCACTTCTGATATCCTGGCAGTATGAACCCACAAGTATGGCAAACATGACATATACTCGCTTTTCGGCCGTTGAGGGGATACTACTTCGTGTGGTAAGTAACGTTTGGCCATAGAGGTATAAACATGGTTGGACACACGAGTCAGATCACGTGACATACAATTAATAATATTCCAGGAACTCCTGCAGGAGGAGATAGAATTTTCGTGGTAGCTTTCCATTTTTGGTATAATAATAACGACAATGTATAAATTATGACAATACTCTTCGCAATGTTAGGTATTTTATTATAAAAACAAAAAAGTAATAATTACTAAAGAAATAAAGAATAATGTGATGATCATACTTTGATTTATAATGACGTTCAAAGTCACGTGTGTCACTCATCACGTCAATGCATGCAAAACAAGTTCGGTCTTGGTGAATAATGACTGTACAAGGGTCACTTTTCATTTTATCATCAACAGATATGATGTCAGTACAGCGGGAAGTGGGAGTTCTGAACCAGTAACACGTACATGGTTTTGTTTTGCTGTTGATGACACGTTCGAGATTCGAGACACCTAGGGTATGGGGGCACTCTCCCACTTAAGCTGTATTCCGTGTGTATGAACGCGTACTCTTCAGGGCCCTCTTCGTTACCTCGTTGGTAATTCCATGTTGCCTTTACCGGTGACTTCCATCAACCACTGTAACCGTGGCGCTGTGCTACATGGAAATGCGACCGGTCTCAAGGGTAATTTGGTTTGGTCGATTGGCGGCGCTAGACACAGTCCTGTCCCTTCATGAATCAGAGTTGCTGTCTGAAATAGAAATATGAAATGCATGTTATTTATTGACTTATTCAGTTGTTACTTAGATATATTACCCTATGTGATGAAGGTCGTATCATCCACGTGGCATTACGCGCTTCTATACAAAATGATCGTGACACTTTACGGGGAAAAGAGATGAAAAAAATAACCTCAATATTTCACGAATTGTACACTCACAAAAATGAATTTTGTGTTACGTCAAGTTTTGTTACGTTGTAGTGTAGTGTAGTGTAGTGTAGTGTAGTGTAGTGTAGTGTAGTGTAGTGTAGTGTAGTGTAGTGTAGTGTAGTGTAGTGTAGTGTAGTGTAGTGTAGTGTTGAATGAGTTTATCCTACAAAGAATACACAATCAAAGTTGATACCTTTTTGTTGTATCCCCAAACTTGGTTTCCGCCTTGACCATGACATGGATACAGTGTCAGCGAACCCGTTATAGCCGAATAATCTAAACATTCTTTCTCCAGACGAATTTCTTTTGCTTTCGTGTAGATAAAAGTCTGCAAGTATGAATAATGAGAGCGTTATAGACTACTAATGCGAGCAATGCATATCTCGACGTTTCAATATCGCATGTGAGCACCGTATCTGGTATGATTTGTCGTGAACACTTGAGTGGAGGTTTTACCTTGAAAATGACTGTGACGTGAATTTCCCATGAATGAATGCGAATACCGGATGCGAATCAATGCATAAATAATATTTCCATTTTTATTTTAAACAATCCCGACTATCTGCAAAATAAACGGCGACCTCACCTGTACGGGACCACCGTGGCACTTCCATAGTTCCACTTTTTGTCCGGAGTCTGTTTTGCCAGCCTTTGTCGGTTGTTTACCTCTCATTTTTAGATTTCCGTAGTCTAGGCAATTGCCGGAAATTATGTGTTTTATCTGGAAAAAAAATAATCAACAAATAACGACCTGTAATGTTTGAGTAAGGTTTGTCAAAAGCGACGTATTGGTTATGTTAAAAAGGGGCGTCATTTCTATCAATCTGCTAAAAATGCAATACTCGTAATTAGGAGTTCATGCTGAAGACCCGGAACGACGAAGGAGTGACGCCCTCAACCGGCAGCTTCGAAAACAAGGCCGCTGTGCCGATAGGGAACGTAATTTACAATTCGCCGTCACACTACTAAACATGAAATAATTTGAAACTTACAGTGACCACTCCATAAAAGTGAATTGGAAACACATTTTCAGGGTAGACATTCTCCAGGTACCATTTAAAACTTTTACACTGCAACCGTTCACGAAGGGCGAGTCTTTCAGAGATGTCCCCCGGATCGGTCTTCAAAATCTCTGGGTGCGCGTTGTAATACAGGTACTTGTATTCGTCCAGCCATACCTCAGCTAATCGGCGGTTGTTACGCTGCATGACATTGTGTGTCGTTGGTGGAAAACGGTGAGGCGATCTTTTTCGAAACACGTGGCCAACGTGCGAACATGGAACAAATTCCAGGGTGCCGCCACACATCCACGTCTAAGAAGAAAACAAAATATAAACAACTGTGTGGTTTAACGTAAATTTGACGTTAGTGCTCGGACGCGTTTTATTCGAGCCGTATATATGTGATTACGGCGTTATTACAAGGTTTCAAGAACTGCTCGTTTCACGTAAACACACAGTTAATTGCGCCCTCTGTCGACGGGTACAACTTCTTTGTATTTTATTGCTTGTTTTTGGTATTATTGATGCAATTTGAAAAGTTGGAATGTTTCTCTTCGTAATGGGTTGCAAATCTGTTAATCTAAAAAAATGGCAATGTTGATAAATGTGAAACCAGGGATTTCTGAAAAGAAATATGTTCGTCCATCTTCTGAACTGAAATGTGAGAGTATGAAGTATACACATGATTTGATAATAAACTGGCAGCCAAATTGGGATATGCTATACAAAGACGCCGTTGAAGATAAAGTCCGTTTCAATAGATAAAAGATGACTACAAAATGAACCCAAAAACTTTGGTGAAAAACAAACCATCGAGCACATGTTTTGACAATACAATACTGCGATTTTATAGTAATTTATTTTGGAGCACACACACAGACCCAAAATACCACCTTTGACTTTTCCTTCCGATTGGAAAATATCAGTTATGCACCAGAAGCACAAATATTGTCTCATTGTCTGATTCGCACGGTTTTGCTAATTTCTGCCTCGTAAATATTGCAATTTCGTAGGAAGTGTAATTTTTGTTTTTACTTTGTAAAATTCCCTATGTCTGGATAACAGAAAAGGGTCATTAAAAGAAGAGGGCGCAATTCTATATGACATTGCCCGTGCGGTCAACTTCTAGCGGCGTTATAGATTGTACTTGTCTTAAATATATGTAATATGTGATTACCTTAAACGACAGTTCCAGATTTTCGGCCCCCCAGACATCGAATCCTGGATCGTATGTGCCAAGTCTTGTAAAAAATTCTTTGTGGATGGAAAATAAACCTCCAGCCATTGTCGGCGATCTGCAAATAATATATCAATTTTAATAGCAAACCTTGATGATCGGCAATCATGGCGATTATAATAGAATGTTCGTTTATTTGCTGCATTTTGAGAAACAACGAGCAATTGATCTCATTGTGCGTGACGAAATTTTGTTGGCTGTATCCAATACATATACCCAAAAATAAAAGTAATTTGCATATGCACCGCTAGGTTGTAATCACGTGTTACTTTCAAGCTGTCAATCAATCAGACAAATCTCGCGAATAACGTGAACGAGACTGAACTTCCAGGCACAGAATGTGAAACAAACGTACCTGACCGGTGATGTTCTATCGAACTTGATTCGCTGAAGCTCTCTGTGTGGCACCACATGCCAATTAAATATGAGCCTCCAATCAAATCCTCCCACTTGGGTGGCATCGGAGCCGTTGATGAACTCGAATGTCGTGTCGCTGATGATGTTTATCACAGGGCACACTACATTGGTTCTGTTTAGGGATGAGAAATAATACACACGATGAACTAAAAATCAATTTGGTTCTTAAAGTACCGTGGTTTACAAACATAATTCATAAGATGATTATAAACATAATTTGTGACGAGTGCTTACTTATCCTCGGCTATCCTGGCTAACAACGGTTCTAGCCAACCACGTGTACACTCACAATGAGAATCTAGAAATGTGACGACCTCCCCTGTTGCCATGGCAGCACCAATCAGACGGGCTCGTGTCAGTCCTTCTCGTTGTTGGCAATGATGAACCATTACAGGTACTGTGGTGATATTTGATACGTATTCATCAAGTTCAGTTTTAAGGAAAGCTTTAAAAAAAACATTTAATGAAACAAAAAATTGAATGTGGTATAAATAAAATTGAAAGTTATTTGATCAAAATTTAGTTTGTTAGATATGTTTTTAAATGCATTCGTTTTTGATGACCTCTGATCCTCGTTTTAGGGGATCGTAGTCGTAAAGTACATCATGCTAACGTAGTTTATTAAAATTTAACACGACTGCGCAAAATACCTTGAACATTGTGGTTGTACTGGCTTGTCCGTCGAAAGTGTATTTTTGTCGCTTTTATTCGACAAACCTCGAGAAAATAACTAAAAATTCGAAATCACGATTTGAAGTGACTTTTTGAATATACATGTAGTCACAGAGTTGGGCCACGGACCCAAACAACACTGCCGTAGAAATGCTATGTATCACGACCTATTTACCTCTATTGCTGTAATCGTCCACCAAGATAATTTCTGTTAGTAAATGCCTTGGAGAGCGATTGATAACACTGTGTACTGTGCGTAACAAAGTAGTCCAAGCCTCGTTATGGAATACTATGACCACAGACGTCGTCTGTAAAACGCCGGGGTACTCTCTATTTTGACATCTGAAACGCAAACACACATGTTGAATTATACATACATATACACGTCTTACCGTCGTTGTTGGATTGGACATTAGATTAACTTTTTATATGGTTTAATTAACTTTTAATATAGTTGCGTTATGTTTGAATTAAAACGGGACTCTATATAGGGTTGCGCTTTAATTGGAGTTTAATTAAACCCAATTACAATGCAATTCAACATAGAATTGCGTTTTAATTCAAGTTTAATTAACTAAAAGTTGAATATCCTGTGACGTAACATATAAATGTTTGCGAAGTCTAGGTTTAGTAAAGGGTACATGTATTAATATAAATTGTACTATATACTAACCCTAAGCTACGCAAACGACGCGATCGCCACACAGCGCGCGTTCTAATATTGTAAATAATGTTTTTTTTACATGCGTTGTATATGTCGCATGAAACCCGCATTGATCACGACGCGGATCGACGATCGTGGCGCTTTAATCGTTGATACATCACGCTTAATGTGTTTCTATTGCTACAAATATACTCACCCTCTCGGCCGAATGTCAGGCAATGATCTGTTCAACGCAATCATATCACTGGCCATTACGTTAAACTGGTTTAAAGGGAATAATTGGTTCATTTTCTCCTTTTGACTGTCTGCTATAAACACCGGCTTGCCCATCTCCCCAGCAGCGCCGATCATCGCTGTGGTGTACACTGGTTCGGTGATGACCGTCGCGTTTTGTTGAAGTTGACGAGCTGACGACCAAAAAATAAAATCAATATGAGTATAATGCCATGCACAAGATACGCATGTTCACGACTAGGGTGTTTCCATGCACCTTGAAATGTGCACTTTCCTGTATGTACAAAAACCAAAAAACTATCAGAATGAACGTATCAGTGAATTCTCGTAAGGTGCGCCCTCCACCGGTGTGTCACTTGGTATTTTGTCCGACTACGTCATCGAATGTGTCATTTTACTAACTTGTTCATCCCTGTTCACAGCTGGTCGTGATAACACATAGATCTAAGAAAAGACTTTATAAGATCTGTGTTTTAAAAATCACTAAATAAATATTCAGTATATATCGATCACGCAATGACTTGGCAGTTGAGGTACATTGTTGCAGTAGTCGACAGATGTAATAAGCCGGTGACCGTGTGTGTCGTGAACGAACTTCGAACGAGCCTAAACAGAATATCTCGCGCACGCGCACTGAAAAGCGAAACAAATTTCCGAGACGTAGTCATGCGAGTACAGATTTGAGTCAAAATTAGTCATATTAAATAGCTGGAATTGTACTTTGCTTATTCGTAACAAATATCTTAACTAAAAAATGTCCTATATTTCAGGTCGAATCTGTTTACCTACCTATTCCAGGTATTTGTAATAAATATTTTAACTAAATAATTTCCTATATTTACGAGGTCGAGTATGTTATCTCCAAGTGGAAAATTAAACGGGTGTGGAACAACCTAGTGCGGGTTTGTTAAACTTTTTTGGGGATTAATTATCGAATCGATTATTGTAAGTATTAATAGTAAATATTAATAGTAAATATGAGCGTCAGGTGGCATATGTTCCTTGTTATGGCGTCATCGATTATACGAAGTCTGGCTGACCTTCGTATCAAATTTCGCAAACAAATCGCCACAAGGTGATCCAGTCGATGTATTAAATTCAACAATTCGTGAAGTTAGTCTTTTATTCAGTGGAGTCCAGCTATTATTATAAAATGATATATAAACACAGACAATAACAACGAAACTGGTTAAATATATGCTGATTGTCGGATGGTGTGTTTTTAGTGATGGTCTGTTTTAGCTATTATAAAATGGTTTATTAACAGTCAATAACAACGAAATTCAAGTCAAGGCACCCCCAACATGTCATTATCTCCAGGAAGAGAAATAAACAAGTATAAACAAGCATAAACGCGTTTCAGTCACTCTCTTCATCTATAATTGGGCTTGTACATTTCCCTCAACATTATAACGCGACTGATAAGTATGTCTCGTAAAGTTGGACATTTGTAAACTAGATAGTTTTTTGATGTCCATCTGATTGCCTGAATGTAATGTTTTCAAAGTCGAACAAAGTTAAGAGAATGTATTTTATGCGAGGTCAACGTTATCTGTGACGTCATATCCGTTTGAACGTTCCTTGAACCCCGACTACTTACATATCCATATACAAAAACTAGATATACAATGTATGTTCAGAATAATTAGTCTGAAAACCATTTCAAATATGGTATGTTCGACACACCACGATTCAATTTATCCGATAAAATACAAACAAAATTGACGTTTTGAACAGTTATAGTACAGAAGATTGGTGTTTCTGGAGTTTAATAAAAACAAAGATTGAAAAAGTCACTTACCTGACTCCTTGGTTGTCTTGTTGATATCTATTAAAGCTACCGTAATTATTTCATTCACATCAATCCCTTCATTGTGTTCATCAGATCGCACGACTAACTTGGTTTCCGCGGCCATCTCCCGCCGTCTACCGATCGCCTCGAGGTGCTCATCAAGACCAAATTCGTTTTCCGTAAAGTTGAACACAATTCTCATATTTAGTAAAATTGTCATGGAGATGCAAGTAGCAAATATGAATTTGAACGACAATCGCGGTGTTCGACGAAACCAGCCCATTGTGGAATATATATGTATTCAATATATTCAGTTTTTCTGATCACAACAAATACAATTTAACAAAAAAATAAGCGTCATCCGGATGCTCTCACTTAATATGCACCATCCACAAACTTGATATTTGACGGTATTTTGGCCCAAACTGCGATCATCCCCGGCTTGTAACCAATGAGCGGTTTCAGAGTATCTCCCTCACTCTAAAACATCTGTTAATACGTCAACTTTATGTTTTAAATGCATATTACATTATTTTAATATTCTCTTTATGAACATTACAATGCTTTCTATTAGAGTAACACTGCGACAGCTGTATTATATGGAGGCGTTACGGTGTGCCTATGCATGCTATGTGGGACACGTTGCAACACACCGGTCAATACACTGGAAACGGAATCAACGATTTCAAAATTAAAATACAAAGCATTCGCAATAAGGATTCAGTGAGAGTTGGAATTAAATAAAGCGTACAAATTTGGCGTATATTCGTGTCAGCGACGAAATTTGCGATACTACCACGGTGCATTTTGTTCATATACAGACAACAACGCGTTGACACAAAAATCGATTAGAAACGCGGATGGGAAAGCTTTTGCTACCATATGTGAAAGAGATTGGGAGTACGTTTCACGACTACGTTACCTGCTACTTCAACAATATATTTCGTTAAATAATTAGAATACCGATTGCACGTAACGGAATGCTCAAACAAACACTGGAGTTCGCAGTCTGTATGGTCGATAGACAACACGACAGTTTTATCCGATTGTGTACTTTTACTTCAAACGTTCGGCGCTTTTCAAATACCAGTTATTACAATTGCTCTAGAACAAACAGTTTAACATATTGGCGTGCATTTGAATAACCACCATCATGTTACAACATCATAAAAAGACGGGCATGTTTTTATTTGTCTGAACACATTGTAATGTCATATTTCAACTGGCACAAATATATACCCGAAACAATTGAATTATTTTAAACAAAACTGCTACAAAATACCCATTTTTATACCATTTATTTGTAATCACTTACGTAATACATCGTCACCGGCACACATGTTCAAGGGGCGCGCCGTGCTGTGTCTATTAGTGTCACATTCATGGTCATTTCGTCATACTGAACGCATTCGATTCAAGGGGCGCGCCGTGCTGTGTCTATTAGTGTCACATTCATGGTCATTTCGTCATACTGAACGCATTCGAATTCAAGGGGCGCGCCGTGCTGTGTCTATTAGTGTCACATTCATGGTCATTTCGTCATACTGAACGCATTCGAATTCAAGGGGCGCGCCGTGCTGTGTCTATTAGTGTCACATTCATGGTCATTTCGTCATACTGAACGCATTCGAATTCAAGGGGCGCGCCGTGCTGTGTCTATTAGTGTCACATTCATGGTCATTTCGTCATACTGAACGCATTCGAATTCAAGGGGCGCGCCGTGCTGTGTCTATTAGTGTCACATTCATGGTCATTTCGTCATACTGAACGCATTCGAATTCAAGGGGCGCGCCGTGCTGTGTCTATTAGTGTCACATTCATGGTCATTTCGTCATACTGAACGCATTCGAATTCAAGGGGCGCGCCGTGCTGTGTCTATTAGTGTCACATTCATGGTCATTTCGTCATACTGAACGCATTCGAATTCAAGGGGCGCGCCGTGCTGTGTCTATTAGTGTCACATTCATGGTCATTTCGTCATACTGAACGCATTCGAATTCAAGGGGCGCGCCGTGCTGTGTCTATTAGTGTCACATTCATGGTCATTTCGTCATACTGAACGCATTCGAATTCAAGGGGCGCGCCGTGCTGTGTCTATTAGTGTCACATTCATGGTCATTTCGTCATACTGAACGCATTCGAATTCAAGGGGCGCGCCGTGCTGTGTCTATTAGTGTCACATTCATGGTCATTTCGTCATACTGAACGCATTCGAATTCAAGGGGCGCGCCGTGCTGTGTCTATTAGTGTCACATTCATGGTCATTTCGTCATACTGAACGCATTCGAATTCAAGGGGCGCGCCGTGCTGTGTCTATTAGTGTCACATTCATGGTCATTTCGTCATACTGAACGCATTCGAATTCAAGGGGCGCGCCGTGCTGTGTCTATTAGTGTCACATTCATGGTCATTTCGTCATACTGAACGCATTCGAATTCAAGGGGCGCGCCGTGCTGTGTCTATTAGTGTCACATTCATGGTCATTTCGTCATACTGAACGCATTCGATTCAAGGGGCGCGCCGTGCTGTGTCTATTGGTGTCACATTCATGGTCATTTCGTCATACTGAACGCATTCGATTCAAGGGGCGCGCCGTGCTGTGTCTATTAGTGTCACATTCACGGTCATTTCGTCATACTGAACGCATTCGATTCAAGGGGCGCGCCGTGCTGTGTCTATTAGTGTCACATTCATGGTCATTTCGTCATACTGAACGCATTTGATTCAAGGGGCGCGCCGTGCTGTGTCTATTAGTGTCACATTCACGGTCATTTCGTCATACTGAACGCATTCGATTCAAGGGGCGCGCCGTGCTGTGTCTATTAGTGTCACATTCATGGTCATTTCGTCATACTGAACGCATTCGATTCAAGGGGCGCGCCGTGCTGTGTCTATTAGTGTCACATTCATGGTCATTTCGTCATACTGAACGCATTCGATTCAAGGGGCGCGCCGTGCTGTGTCTATTAGTGTCACATTCACGGTCATTTCGTCATACTGAACGCATTCGATTCAAGGGGCGCGCCGTGCTGTGTCTATTAGTGTCACATTCACGGTCATTTCGTCATACTGAACGCATTCGATTCAAGGGGCGCGCCGTGCTGTGTCTATTAGTGTCACATTCATGGTCATTTCGTCATACTGAACGCATTCGATTCAAGGGGCGCGCCGTGCTGTGTCTATTAGTGTCACATTCATGGTCATTTCGTCATACTGAACGCATTCGATTCAAGGGGCGCGCCGTGCTGTGTCTATTAGTGTCACATTCATGGTCATTTCGTCATACTGAACGCATTCGATTCAAGGGGCGCGCCGTGCTGTGTCTATTAGTGTCACATTCATGGTCATTTCGTCATACTGAACGCATTCGAATTCAAGGGGCGCGCCGTGCTGTGTCTATTAGTGTCACATTCATGGTCATTTCGTCATACTGAACGCATTCGAATTCAAGGGGCGCGCCGTGCTGTGTCTATTAGTGTCACATTCATGGTCATTTCGTCATACTGAACGCATTCGAATTCAAGGGGCGCGCCGTGCTGTGTCTATTAGTGTCACATTCATGGTCATTTCGTCATACTGAACGCATTCGAATTCAAGGGGCGCGCCGTGCTGTGTCTATTAGTGTCACATTCATGGTCATTTCGTCATACTGAACGCATTCGAATTCAAGGGGCGCGCCGTGCTGTGTCTATTAGTGTCACATTCATGGTCATTTCGTCATACTGAACGCATTCGAATTCAAGGGGCGCGCCGTGCTGTGTCTATTAGTGTCACATTCATGGTCATTTCGTCATACTGAACGCATTCGAATTCAAGGGGCGCGCCGTGCTGTGTCTATTAGTGTCACATTCATGGTCATTTCGTCATACTGAACGCATTCGAATTCAAGGGGCGCGCCGTGCTGTGTCTATTAGTGTCACATTCATGGTCATTTCGTCATACTGAACGCATTCGAATTCAAGGGGCGCGCCGTGCTGTGTCTATTAGTGTCACATTCATGGTCATTTCGTCATACTGAACGCATTCGAATTCAAGGGGCGCGCCGTGCTGTGTCTATTAGTGTCACATTCATGGTCATTTCGTCATACTGAACGCATTCGAATTCAAGGGGCGCGCCGTGCTGTGTCTATTAGTGTCACATTCATGGTCATTTCGTCATACTGAACGCATTCGAATTCAAGGGGCGCGCCGTGCTGTGTCTATTAGTGTCACATTCATGGTCATTTCGTCATACTGAACGCATTCGAATTCAAGGGGCGCGCCGTGCTGTGTCTATTAGTGTCACATTCATGGTCATTTCGTCATACTGAACGCATTCGAATTCAAGGGGCGCGCCGTGCTGTGTCTATTAGTGTCACATTCACGGTCATTTCGTCATACTGAACGCATTCGAATTCAAGGGGCGCGCCGTGCTGTGTCTATTAGTGTCACATTCATGGTCATTTCGTCATACTGAACGCATTCGAATTCAAGGGGCGCGCCGTGCTGTGTCTATTAGTGTCACATTCATGGTCATTTCGTCATACTGAACGCATTCGAATTCAAGGGGCGCGCCGTGCTGTGTCTATTAGTGTCACATTCACGGTCATTTCGTCATACTGAACGCATTCGAATTCAAGGGGCGCGCCGTGCTGTGTCTATTAGTGTCACATTCATGGTCATTTCGTCATACTGAACGCATTCGAATTCAAGGGGCGCGCCGTGCTGTGTCTATTAGTGTCACATTCATGGTCATTTCGTCATACTGAACGCATTCGAATTCAAGGGGCGCGCCGTGCTGTGTCTATTAGTGTCACATTCACGGTCATTTCGTCATACTGAACGCATTCGAATTCAAGGGGCGCGCCGTGCTGTGTCTATTAGTGTCACATTCACGGTCATTTCGTCATACTGAACGCATTCGAATTCAAGGGGCGCGCCGTGCTGTGTCTATTAGTGTCACATTCATGGTCATTTCGTCATACTGAACGCATTCGAATTCAAGGGGCGCGCCGTGCTGTGTCTATTAGTGTCACATTCACGGTCATTTCGTCATACTGAACGCATTCGAATTCAAGGGGCGCGCCGTGCTGTGTCTATTAGTGTCACATTCATGGTCATTTCGTCATACTGAACGCATTCGATTCAAGGGGCGCGCCGTGCTGTGTCTATTAGTGTCACATTCATGGTCATTTCGTCATACTGAACGCATTCGAATTCAAGGGGCGCGCCGTGCTGTGTCTATTAGTGTCACATTCACGGTCATTTCGTCATACTGAACGCATTCGAATTCAAGGGGCGCGCCGTGCTGTGTCTATTAGTGTCACATTCATGGTCATTTCGTCATACTGAACGCATTCGATTCAAGGGGCGCGCCGTGCTGTGTCTATTAGTGTCACATTCATGGTCATTTCGTCATACTGAACGCATTCGAATTCAAGGGGCGCGCCGTGCTGTGTCTATTAGTGTCACATTCACGGTCATTTCGTCATACTGAACGCATTCGAATTCAAGGGGCGCGCCGTGCTGTGTCTATTAGTGTCACATTCACGGTCATTTCGTCATACTGAACGCATTCGAATTCAAGGGGCGCGCCGTGCTGTGTCTATTAGTGTCACATTCATGGTCATTTCGTCATACTGAACGCATTCGAATTCAAGGGGCGCGCCGTGCTGTGTCTATTAGTGTCACATTCACGGTCATTTCGTCATACTGAACGCATTCGAATTCAAGGGGCGCGCCGTGCTGTGTCTATTAGTGTCACATTCATGGTCATTTCGTCATACTGAACGCATTCGATTCAAGGGGCGCGCCGTGCTGTGGCTATTAGTGTCACATTCATGGTCATTTCGTCATACTGAACGCATTCGATTCAAGGGGCGCGCCGTGCTGTGGCTATTAGTGTCACATTCATGGTCATTTCGTCATACTGAACGCATTCGAATTCAGTTTTTATACGTCGCACGAGAATCGTGTCATGTTTTACGCCCCCCCCCCTTTGATAGAGTACCCCTGTATGTGAAATTCGGTCAGTGGGTCCATTTTTTTAAAATATATATATATATATATATCGCAGCCAATTCACAAAGTACCACCATTTTCGAAAGACTTCCATGAATTTCAAAATGTAATTGATAATTTCATTTATATTTCCAGTATAGTGTCACATGCCGCATACAAATTATTTTGGACTTTTTCTGAATCAGTCTGGAAATTATTCGACTTGCTAGCATCAGTTTCCAATTTACTATATAGCAACGGACTTGTAATTACTGTAAAATACTTTATTTTACCTGAAATTATTTTTCACCGAGAAGACCGTGATAATTTGTTTGTTTTGTATTGAGTTTATTTTCAATGAATTTTGATGAGTTGAATATTAATTAAGTTATATTCACTGGATTTTATTTTCACTGAATCATCCAGGCAGCTCTAGCCTGACAAGTTGGCGTGAACTCACTCGCTATTCTGTGATGTAGATAGGGGAGACACGGTTACCAGCGTCGATAGTTTGTGGTTGTCAGTCAAAAATAATATAGATTTGCTTTATTCTAACAGACGAACGACAAAACAACATATTAACAGAGTTATCCATTTTGTCACACAGGGTACCATAATTCCAGTTTATTGATCTGCAAAACCGTAAACAAGCATCGACAAACCAGAGTTTCACAAATCATCAGGCAAAACGTGGAAATCTTGTTGTTGCAAACGGGAGTTGGATACCTCGTGATAAGCGATGGAGATAATTTCATCATACAACCATAGCAACAGGGTTATAATTTAGTAATCACTTGAGATTCTTTCCATTCAATTTGATCGTAAATATTTTTTTTATTTATTTATATACATACTAATCCAACAAAAATATTAAGTTCACTCAAGTCTCGTTAGATGCTCCTGAATTCACGCATGACCGTGCTCTTGACAAGTTTGCTGTTTTTCTTATTTCAGTGCACGGGGGGGGGGGGGGGTTCATTTGACAGGTGTACAATTGTTATCTTTACCTGCAAATGGTTTAAGGCCTCGCTACATGACGAAGTATGTCCTCTGGAGTCGAAAAGGGTGAACACAAGTCTAGGTATAAATGATACGCCACTCTTGATTTTTAATTTATTTTTTTAAAATGTAACAAGTAAAATGTAACAGCAGGTAAAAACGAGTGTAACTGCAACAAAAGGGCCAGAATTGAATACAATATTATTACTTTCTTTCAGATGATTTCTTCTGTTGAAAGGAAAACTATTTTTTTTATATAAATTAAATGAAATTTAGTTTATTGAAAATCCTGAAAACAAAACGAAATTTAAATTTTATCCAAATCACTACTTTTTGACAGCTTTTCTTTAAAATGTGGTAAAAATGATTTAAATGAAATATTGATGAAAAATCCACCTGCCACTCAAAATAAAGGGAACGATGAGTACTGTATTTGTATGTTGTCCTCGTTTCAAGTTGCGATCCGATGAATATATCAGTCAACATCCGGGTCCTTCAAGTAGCAAAAACAGTTTTTATCAAAACTATACATATATACACATTGTCGCCGTCTGTATTGCATAGCTTTGGGTTTAACAGTTAATATATCGGCATTGCGTACTATTTAAAGTTTGTTATAATCCGCTAGTTCTGGTCTGGAACTTCGATTACGATACTTCGTCGGGCGAAATGTTACCAGGGTATCGAATAGCGAATTCCCATTGCTGTGAGGGCGCTCCACTGCATTCCTTCATCGTCGGTACCATGCTACCAGGCACAGGGAGGTCCATGCACAGCCGACTTGACGAGTGGTGCAAAGCTTGTGTCTAAAAGAAAATATATTGATTACATCCGATAAATCATCTAGCTGATGTTGAACGAAGGATGTAGCAATGCCTTTGGGATATCTAAGTGTTTTGCATCATGACAAAAACGGCCATCATTATTTTGCAAATGACGTCGTGCAATCTATGGCACAAACATTGCGTTTTAATATGATATAAGTTATATATTACTAGTATGGTAGACGGCCGGCACGATACGTATGTATGTCACGTGACTAACCTTTAGGTCATGGATCCACTGCTGATTGGCTCCCTGGCCGTGACATTCGTAGAGAAATGGAAATGAAAACTGGACATTGTAGTCGAGACACATGTGAATGTAACGGAATTCCTTCTTATCAGTTCGAATAAATAGCTGCAAGAAATGCAAAATATTAACGTGTTCAGGTGATTAGAGATTCAAAAAATGTGAAATTAAACCAGGCTTCATTGTTATGGTTATTTTCTGGATTTTTAAGAAACGGCTTTCTTTGATCTACGGTAATAAGTGGTTCATGTAGACAGCCGACGCAGATGCCTTGTATGAGTATGTGACGTCACATACCCGTCCACTTCAATTCTTCCTATTTGTTTTATAAACGATTAAGTGTTGCAATCCTTCCTACCTGTATCTTGCCGTCGTGGCATGGCCACAGCTCGACTGTATTGCTTGTAACGTTAGTGGCGTCCTTCCCTTTAAACTCTTTACCGCCATGCCCGGCAGCTTTACCGAAATCCAAACAAGCGCCACTCGCCACATTTTTCAACTAGAAAAAAATAGCAAAACCAAAAGTGCGTTAGTTTATTTATACTTTGAAACAAATTTCAGAACGAGAGCAAATGAAATGAACGTGGAATCAAAAACACGCACACCCCCTTCTTAATTTTTAACACAGCAAATATTGGAACCAACAATTGGAACACAATAACTCACCTGACCCACACCAACAAACGCAAAGTTATAATGTGAATCTGGGTAAATATTCTGAAGAAACCAGCGAAACGATTTACACTGCAGGTTTTTTCTCAGTTGTACTCTCTGGCTGATGTCGCCGGGGTCAATTTTCATAGTTTCTGGCTGGTTTGCATAAAACAGGTATTTGTACTCGTCCAGCCATACCTCGGCGAGTCGTCGGTTGTTTCGACCTACTACGTTGTACGTCGTATTCTTGTATTTGTGTGGGTTGTGTTTCCTGAACACGTGACCTACGTGGGAGCAGGGCACAAATTCCAAAATGCCGCCGCACATCCAAATCTGTAAAGTGAAATAATATGTAAGTTAGACTGATGTAAACAAAGTGTCCTTAACGCCTACTGAAGTTTGATCCTTAATTAAGTTTTGAAAATAAGTGTGGAGCGGATTTTTCCCACAAAGCGCAGCAAGCACTGATGTATATTCGCTGATTACTTGTAAAAGATCGGCGTGCCAGCCAAAGAGCCGAGGGCGCAAAGCGAACGATGAACTGTATCATGGGTCAAATACGTGAAACTATTGTTGGTTGGATAACTGTTTGTTCTACATTGAGCTGGTAATATTCTGAAAGTCTTGGAGTCTGCAATTAACAAATGCAGCTATGTGCCGAAATTCGTGAATGAAACCACGGTTAAAACACCTGTTCTTATCACCATGGCAACCTGTACACACAGGATGTGTGTGTGACGTTACACCAGTCAATTATAAAATGCTGCTTTCGAAATTGTGGTTAATTAATTAAAATTATATTTATATGTATTTATATATGATATTGTTGCCAGCAGCTTTGACGTGACTGGCGTTATTGTGAGCAGAAATACAAATGAAAACGCCCCAATAGATTTTCGTTGTCAAAATTAAAGCTGATAATCACGTGATTTACCTTCAGTGAAAGCTCGATGTTTTCTCCTCCCCAGAATTCGAACTCAGGATCGTAGGATCCCAACTCCTCAAAGTAGCTTTTGTCAATGCTGAAGAGACCGCCTGCCATGGTGGGAGATCTGGATGAGGGTTGAAATATTGGATTATTATTATAAACATGTTTTGTGTGGTTTGTGTGGTATAAGAAAAATGCATTGCTACGTGTTACTAAATGTATCAGCAGTGAAGTCATCAACATATATCACATATGGAGGAAAAATCAGTCGCCGTCATGGTTTCTATGGCAATTATCGCACTACGAATTCATAAACATCTATTTTAAGCCTTCCTCTTCCCCTACTCCAAGTCAGCAGTATTCGAGATAACACTGACTGACGTCACTACCGTCACGTGACATTGTTATATTACTCATTGGTTACAGAGTACTGCTTCAAAGTGCTGATGTTTGACCTTTGAACTTCCAGCTCTGTATAGTTACGTTTTCTTTAGTTTTCTAGGCCACTTTAAATCAACAATATACTGTATTACCATATGCGAAAACCACAGAAAAAGATTTGCTATACAAGTATCATGAACCAACCACATAATTTCGAAATATGTTCGTAAAGTCTGACATAAGTCGAATATTATTCCTTCGCCGTCGAATCAGCCTCACCTGACAGGTTCTGACTTGTCCCCGCCGATTCGATCTTTTTCTGACTGTGGAATGTTGTACCAATTAAAAATAATATTCCAATCAAATCCACCGATATGACTAACTTCTGTGGCGTTAACAAAGGCAAACGACCGATCGTCTATTTGATTAATGACTGGGCACACCACTGTGGACCTGCAAAAATAAACGGAATTCATATCATAGATGTCAATATTTCGACATGGCAAGTGTCGTGTATAGTAAACTGTTTGTTTGGTTTCGCATTCAATAGTTATTCAAGACATTATTTATTTCTCGAAAACGTTATTTTTAATCGACCGACTAAAAGTAAAAACAATATCCACGTTGTGAACGATGTATTCACTTCTCAAATTATGAGTACATGCATTAGAGTTATTCATGCGAGAATGCCTCAATTACTGGGCATATTACAGGGAAATGTACAATGCATTGTGGGAGATAAAGCTACAGCTATAGCGACATTTTCAATGTAATAAATAAATTGAAAAATCTTGTCTAAACCTTTTTAGAATTTAATAATAATAATAATGTATGTCTTGTTCAGCTCAGGTCAACCAACAAGAACTCAATGGCAAACCCAATCTATATAGGAAAGAGTTTTCTTTTTGCACTAACCCTCACTCCAAGCCTTAGGCATCTTTAAAGAGGGGCCCAGGGGGGGGGGGGATTGGCACGAGAGGGCGCCATCTGATCTGAATGGAACGTTTCGACGTCAGTCGTCCGTAGCCCATCGTCAAGCAACAACGTCCCGTTTACGAACAGATAAAATAATTTCAGCCATTCCTTTACAGAATAATCCTCAACAAAACTTAGAAACATTTCATAGACAAATACAGGCTCCAAAATTATGTCTATTTCAAAACAATTCAACCGACAACCAGTTTGACGCCACAATTTCTTGCTGGAGCCCGAGTTCTACGCGTGATTTTATTGCGTTCAAATCTGTTCCATTTCAAACTGCGCATGCACACACACTGTGGTTCATTGAAATGCATACTAATTAGGTAACTTGTCACTGATAAAAGTCACCGAAAACATTTTGAGCAATTTTGAGCAATAGTACTAGGGTGAAATATAAACGTGCCTCTGCATTCTCCATGAATTTCATAACTTGCTATGATCATGGTAAAGAGAAAACCTGTGTTTACTTTCAAT
The DNA here is from genome assembly GCF_978046115.1 of Saccoglossus kowalevskii. NCBI lineage: Eukaryota > Metazoa > Hemichordata > Enteropneusta > Harrimaniidae > Saccoglossus > Saccoglossus kowalevskii. Next base: position 13,242,101 of record NC_140648.1, read on the forward strand.
AGTTAGCTGGAGTCTGATCAAAATGTGTCTCAAAAATTACCTTTACATAATTTTTCCGATTATTTTTTCAGCTCGTAACAATAGAATCAATCAATTTAAAACTAACATGTATGCTATCGGAAAGCATTTTGGCACAATTTTACTGAAAAGACGAGTTTTTCATTGCTCATGAATATTAATTTATGCAAATGAGAAGAATATTTCAACCAATCGTGTCATGCAACTCCCCCCTGGAGGGGCCTATGAAATTAAATTTGGAAGCGCTTGGAAGCAGGGTTCGGGTTATAGGAGGGTGCAAAAGGAACACTTTCCATTCAATATTTTCTAATACGAACTGTTGTTTCTAAGACAATTGCATGAGCCGGAACCCCTATATTGTTTTTCATTCTCTGTACTTCAAGTTTCCATGGTAATTGACGATCTGAAGAAAATTACAGTCAATTTCCTCGCAGCTGTCGGTACAAAATGTCATTGGCTTTTGTGTCATTGTCACATTTCATTAAATATCTAAACTGAAAAGAATGTCACGCGTAATTCAAGACGTTATTCTAATTAACATAACTGTACGTACGCACCTGTTCGCTGCTATCCTGTCTAGCAACGGTTCCAACCACCCTTTACTGCATTCGCAGTGAGAATCGAGAAATGTGAGCACCGGTGCTTTGGCGAGCTCTGCGCCTTTAAGACGCGCACCAATCAAGCCGCGCCGCTCCTTTGCATGGTGCACTCGCACAGGCACCGGTAACTTAGTGATGTAGTCGTCCAGTGGCCTTCCAAGATATTCTAAAAAGAAATGTTAAATATAAAGTTAATACCAGCTGGCAGTATAAATAATTCCGAGCATGTTGTTACATTGTTATTGACGTTTAGAAAATCACAGGCATTGCAATCAATCATTTTTGCCATAGACTGATACACAATAAAACAGATATGTAATGAGAACGTACTAATTTGTAGTAAAGCTCGAAATGAAATAAAATGGCAGATCCCACTACATCCAGGCATTTTTAACGACTGGCAACCATTAAGTTACCGATGTAAACAAAGGCCTAAAACTTTCAGAAGCTGTACTTGCGAGGAGTTATTGAGACTGTCCTGAACAGTGTAACAAGATTACTCCGACATGCTTGTATAGAATTTTGGTTGTTCAAGGTTCCTCAAAGTTGAGTTTTTGCTGTTTTCTGGACTTTCTATTTGTATTCGAATTGCAGTGGTAAAGTGTGAGTGCATGGGTGGTCCCATCATTATTTGAAAGGATCCATGATTATATAGTTTAAGTGGCATATATATATATATATACTTGATCAGGCTGCCTCCAATGGCATCTATACTAGTCATAGAAGTCACATGACCATAGATCACTTCCTGCCTTCAACACCTCATAAAACGGGACGTGTCATTTGTAATACACATTAATATTGGTGGAAAAATTGACTGTGTGCAAACAAATAATGAAACATACGTTTCTCGTGTAAATAAAGGGTATAGTAGGCCGCCCTTGACGTAACCGAGTAAGAATCGTTATTTTGAGCGAATATTTTTTGTGCCGCAAGTGTGTTATAGAGGTGCACGCGGCATGAACTTATCTATGATGAGAGATTGCAATGTTCTCTCCATGGCAACGTGACGGAGGTAGCTGCACTCTGTCCATACAATGCGGTTCTTACACTCAACATGATAATATTTTTATGGCTTAAATAATTAGCATATATATCAGCGCTTTATAATTTATTGGTACAATATAGTACATGCACACACTTACTACAGATAAGATAAAGATACCAGCGAAATACATGCACAGACGTAGTAAACAAACTAAAACTTATGTTTGTATTGTTTAAATTATTTGCAGCCATATGGACAGATTGCAAACTCGTTCTAATATGTCGCGCCTTCTAGAGTCGAAGGGTGCAAGCATTGACGTTTAAAGATGATTCAATGGTTGTAAATTCGTCATTTCGAAAAGATCAAATTTCTAAAAAAAAACGCTAGTTTTTACTGGCAGGCGACTGTAAGCCGAAACAATATATTCGCCGTGTAAACGACTTTATTTTCGCCCGTTTACGTCACGGAATCGCTCTGGCGCTAGAGGGCGCTGCTTATTGTGACGTGTTTGCGGATGCTCAGTCGATTCATGGATCTACAATTAAAGGTTACACTAACTTGACGTAATTTATAGTACCTCGGGTGCTAGCGTCATCAATTAGCAATATTTCTTCCAGTAGATGTCTGGGTGATCTATTAATCACGCTGTGAACAGTTCTCATAAGAACACTCCATGCTTCGTTGTGGTAGACAAGAATAACGCTGGTCTTCGGCAAGTTACGTGAATATTTTTTCGCAAAACATCTGTGAGATAAACAAAGTATTATTGAAAAAATATTCTACATCGCATCGCGTCACGATGCCACATTTATGTATGATTATGTTATTTTCCCACGGCGCTTATTGGGTACATGTTGACACGTGTCAACCACCCCCTCAGCGAAATAGTATAAACCAACACCATTAGGCTTCCTCAATGGAACGACTCGGAGAAGTACAACTTTACCATTCTCCAAAATCGTAATCTTTTAATTATTTCACGCGATTTTTTTTTCCCGAGTGACGGATTTCTTCAATTCATTGTGGATTGTTTTTCTGTATTTAACGTGGCGACTCAGTACATTTATTAAAATTGTTACGTTGGCCTGAGTACATCTATTTATCAACTTGAATCTTTGTGGGCGTGACACGTGGCCTTTCAGTGGCGATTCCAACAGGTGCACGGCGTTAAATTGACAAGGGCGTAATCTTATCGCCAATAAATGTACATCTCATTTTTAGCCAATATTGTAAACGATTATCGGGCATTAATACGTACCCTTGAGGACGATAATCAGCCAAGCTCCTGTCGTTGGATATTCTGTTACTAATCATTAAATTAAAATAATTCACTTTAAACATCTTTTCCATTTCTTCCTCTTCGCTTTTAGCGACAGTCACCGCTTTTCCCATTTCACCTGGCCCTACCCTCAATGGGGTTGCTGTAATGTTGGCTGAAAAACAAACAAAAATTATAATTAATACCATTCAATTAACGAAGATCCGAAAGTCATAAAAAAACGAGTACCCGAACGATCGTCATTGTCCATCGTAATACCATAACGACTTTTTCTCAAGCTGCAACCTTACGAGTTGAGTTGGCTTCATTCGTTATTTTTTTCCTCGATTACCCCAGTTTTCAGTAGACAATACTCTAATGATTTGAAAAACTGACATTAACGTTCGAATCGACGGGATTTAAACTGCTCGGTTCAATGTGGCTGATTTATCCTGAGAACAGTTGTGGCAATTACTATGGAAATGCGGTTCAAAGGCCGATTTTCGCCATCGGTATGAAGTACTAGTATTATATATATGTATTACGTATATTCGAGTAGTTGTTATTACTAACGTTTCACAAAACATTAAGTTTCAGTTATAAATGTCTGGTATTTTAATTTATCTTTTCCTCCCGCCTGTTCGTTTAATCCTATGTTGAAAGAAAGCACTGATCGCTCTCGGCGATTTGCAATCGTTCTGTTACGGGTTTCTTACAGTTCAGAGGTTCCATAAACAGCAAGGGTCAACACGTTTCCGTTTTCCGGACATTTCGCCGCCTTCCGCTGACCCAAAAGGTCAGAAAATAAAACATGGACTTATGTCAATGTGTGTATGTTGAAACTTTGCCAACTGTACTATACATACGAATAAACTGTTACATAAACAAGCAAATCGGTCCAACGAAAATCTCTCAGATAACTGTGATATAATATGGCACGTTTACAGAGTGGAACAAACAAAAGAGTTGTCTGTCGTCTTTAGGGAACACAAATCCCCTCCTTTAAAAAAACACTACAAACTATGCCCTTTTAGGAAAGGTAATATTAGTAGACTGGCTCGAATATTCTGTTGCATCGATTACATTGTAAAACTTAACTAGCAACGCATGCGTTTTACTTGTTATGAAAAACGATATCGTCTCGTACGTAAATGTATGCATCTCGTACACAAAAAAACATGCATCAGAATAAATGACACATAAACGCCAAAAGCAATATAAAAATAATGGTTATGCCAAACATCTGTGTCAATAATTAAAGCACACAATGAAACAATTTCAACACATAGTTCAAATCATTACAATTTATCATTAATTCGTATATAATGTTAACTTTTCTTATTGTTTATACTTATTCTCAACATCCTTCTCCGCAAAATAATATGTAGTACGTAATATTTATTCACTACGCATGCTCATTTTGTGCAGCTCCGTCAAACTGCAATTTGCGTATATATTTACATGTAAATAATGACAAAACTTTGCTCAATATTGTCCACACTGTACTTTAAACACAGGGACTTGTCAGAGCAGCCATAGTCGTGACTCGCTGCGGAGTCGTGTTCGATATGGGGTCGCATACAACTGTTTAGACTACCGACAATCGCTCTTCAACAAACCACAGTGAATATAAATCAGCTATAATTGTTTTTAATATGTATTATATTTTTATGATATATATTGTATTCCCTGGTGGTATATATATATACTAAGTATATTATGAGAATAAAAAAAAACGCTCACCCATGCCATGGTGTATATCTAAATAATGTTGACGATCCATAGCATCTGCAGCCGGCATTGTTTCTCCTGGGTTCTCTTTACCAGGTGGCATTAACACAGCCCTATTTTGCCATCGTGGGTTTTTATTTTTAAACGGTGATTCCTCCGTATCGAACTGTTCTGTGTTCGGCGAGTTCAGAAGCAGGCGCAAATTGAGCGTCATACTAAGCATCATGGCCACACACAGGAGAAGGACATACGACGCTCTTCCTCGCCGAAAAATCGCCATGTCCACAAAATTGTATGTCTGCCGTCTACGTATATAAATATCACTAAGAAATCACATTATGTATCCGGAAAAATCAAAGATGTTAGTTTTCCATGGTCATTCCCAGAGTCCTGTATTGGCGTTGTTCCGAGGTCCAGCTGTAAAAAGAGCGATAAAACAATGAATATCAAATGTACTAAATTAGTCGTAAATGTCATTGTTTTAATAACGCCCGAAAACATCTGTGTCACGCTTTTCTTTTATTTTATTCAACGTTGATTTCATGACATCTGTCATACTTATTTGTGAAACAAATATTTGGTCATTCGTTGCTGTCACAACCAACTTCCAGAACAATCGGGGAAGGTACATTTGCGTTACGTAATTCAATGTGTTGAGCATTATGGTTTTCATTTTTTTCAATTTAGTTCAATTTCGTGCGTATAAATAGGCCGAATGAAAATTAAATTGGTCGTCAGACAGTCACAGTAATATTTATACTGAGTTGACTACGTTGATCATACTGAGAGGGCGTGCTTCATACGACGTGTCCTCCAAGACAGTGTCCGGCCATGACCCAACACAGACACACAGAGATTCCTATGGCGTGTCTGACATCGCTATTATAACATACACACTTACGTTGCATAGAGTATTGGCAACGTAACTCGTGTAACTTTATGTAATGATATCGGTATCGTCACATATCATCAGCATAATTGGTGTCACGTAACGAGTACCGGACCACAGGCATGTTGAGCGAGTTCACGGCTGTCACTGACTTGCCGCGAGAGTGATCACATAATATACAATGTACGTCATCACAAGGGGAATAAAATATGGATTATATCTGTGAAGAAATGTGTGTAAATGAGACAAGTGCACGTGTCAGTGCATACAAATAAAAGCTGCCGACTGACCGCCAGGTCTTGATTTTTGCTCTCCAATTTAAATTTAAGTCGAGAGCTGGAACGGGTGGCGAATGGTGTTTTCCGCTTCATTAAACGACACTAAGGTTTCTGTTTCAAGTTGACGAACTCGGGAAGTTGGCTTGCAGGACTGATAGAAGCTTCAACTTGATCACGATTCCGGTATGGGACATTTTTGAGAAATAAAAAAAGTAAAATAAGATGTCACGCCTAAAATACGTCCCATATGTCACTGTAAGTGAAGAACAGCGAAGACAATATGGATGTTATAACACACATACCTCGTACAAATAAACCTCGTTAAAACAGAGCTGGTATTTTGAGCATGTCCTTCCTCCTTGTTTTTCGCAATGACGTGGCAATGTTCTGCGCTTGTTGTGGTTGCTGTGGGTGTTGCTGCAAGACTATACTATACTATACTATGCGCACATAACTTGTCCAACGTCCTTGTTCAAACGAAACACGGAAGTCCAGTTGTCCCGGTTTACACCACGATACAACAATTAGCTTGGCTATACATTAACTCCCAAACATGTAATGTTGGTATTCATAAGCGTGGTTTGGGAGCGGTGGCTCGTCCACGTCCAACAAACCGACTATTTGCAGCATCCAATATTTCACGCTACGGTCGGTAATGGTTCTGTAGACGCCCTATATTGAGACGATCAGGTCCTTTGGCAGCGTGACGTAGGCAGTACACACCTATAAACGTCAACCATTGTGACTACGGCGATCCGATTCAAAGTGCAGCAGCCAATGTGTTGAGATTCCAGTTAATAACACACCGTGCTCCCTGACTCTTAAAACGGGCAACAGTGTACGTATCTCGCTGCGATAACAGCGCAGTTACTAAGAATACTTGCCTTCACGCCGTCTTGCCGTCGTCTGGCAAAACCGTACACGCCATGACAAGACCTCACAACTTTCATGAACAATGAGTATGCAAATTTGAAATACGAATAGATTTAACTGAGTGTGACGTAAGCATACCGTGGATAGCTCGCTTTATTTTTTTTAATTTTTTTTTGCCTTTCGAAAGGTCAATGCATTATATAACAAACATATCCCACAGAGTGTCCACAGTGCGAGAATGTATTGGTCCGCTGGATTAATAGAAACTCATTTAGATCTGTGGCTCAGTGTGGGAAAAGTCGCGATACTGCCAAACATCACGAGAAAGAAGTACAATACTTACGAGCATTTATTCTGTCAGTTTGAAAAAGAAACCCGTTGAAAAAACGGGTTTAAAAATACTCAATGACACTAAACTTATTCGTGACCTCATGCATGACCTCGCGCATGGAGACATGTTCAGTTGCAATCGTGGTATGTGACCCATTCACTGTACACTTGAACTACCAGCCAGTTTACAATAAATGACGACATTTCTAAATTCAGCGCACAATCACAGATTTTATATATATATTTTTTCTAACATTTATTATATATTTTTACAGTGTTTGTTTATTTGTTATTTGCTTGTTTGTTTGTTTGTTTATAAAGTAATGTATATTGGCCATAGATGATGTATTTTCCATGCATTATTTTGTGTCAAATAAAATATACTATACTATACTATATTTAGGACTGGGTAATCAATACGTGCAAACGTTGTTTTCGCCTCGCTTTTTGGAAAGGAAAGTTAAATATTTTCTGAAAGCTTAATAATTCAAATATTGTAAATGTATATCACTGCGATACAGCCAACTGACAGAATGACGTAATTTAAGCCAAAACGTTACGTTCAGAAGTGGCCAGACGCACATTACTAATAACAAATAATGAGCAAGTTACACGCTGCTGTCATGGCAACAACAATCGGTCGGTGACGAAATAAATTATCATTATTAATATTAATTTAATACTATGAAGTGTGCCTAAAATAACCTCTCTGTAAGTGCCGACTTGTGAGAATACAGCGAAATATGACACACATTGTAGTCAGTGATAACATGATACACTCGTCGTCTATGTGCCAGTATTTATACTCGTTTTTACATAGAGGTCAGGTCAATGCTCCTAACTCAGTTCTCAAGACGACCGACTTCTCAACGGTAGATCAGTACGCTAAGATGCATATTTGGTGTCAGTTTCCACAGATGAACAGTAATCTACGTCTTGTACGGGCTCCCTGGCAGTAAACAAAAATGTAATACTTCGCATAACAAAACTTGTCACTGGATATCATGGAATGATGCCACACAACTATGATATAACCGTATTTGGTACGCATGCGGTGATTATGGGAGCGGGACCACGCGTTCGTATTATTATATGCTCGGCCGAGATTCTCTGTTAATTCTCGGACTACCGAAGACAATTGCATGCATGATGCAGATGATGCCAGGAAGTCAGTATCCCAAGCCCGAAGGCGCTCTCATATCGGCTCACCGTACATTAACCAAACTTGATCATGGTGTCGTCCCTGTGTTATGGAATCGCAAAACATGAACTTTTAGATACAATGTCTTGTGTTGGTTTATCAGCATACTAGTTATTTCTGTCCTTGCAAATGGTCTGATATCACAATGGAAGTCGAGACTTGTTTTTATAGATAATGTTGTACATCATTTCAATTTCAATCATTAATTTGAACATGGGTCTCACCATAGAACTAAAATTAGTTCCAATGTTCCACGTTTATTGTATCCATACGCTCAATGAATATTCATATAAATATCCATGATGGCATACAGAAAACGAAAACAAACTTTGGGCAAACACACAACTATTCGAGGTATACGAGTGAGAACATTTTAATTGTATTTCATAATGTGTTATTTACTGGAAAGTTTCAGTTTTATTTGGGCCTGAGCAGGAATGTCTGTAACTATCGATCTTTTTTTTTCTCCGATTGTTATTTTTAATGAAACATTTGTATCAATTAGTTTTAATTTGTAAAAGACCATCGCCAAAATGTAGACACTGACGTTGTACAATAAATTACTTGGCAAGTGAAAAAAAGAAGGTCGCGTGGTTGCATCCAGGTCCCCAGGGGGCGCTATCTATTAAAATCCAGTTTTTGTCAAACGAGCTTCAGGGATTATATGGTAGAAGATGACAACTTACCGGAGCCCCGGGTGAAATCATATCAAATACGTCACCATCTTGAGTGGCTAAGCCTTTCTCCGATGGCCTCTCACTGATAATTGTATGTCACATCCCATAATAGTGTGCGTCGTTCACCATAGTTTTCTACGACCCCATAACGTGGTCGATTTCAACGACTGTGGCGACTACATGACCGTTAGATTTTACATCGCATTTTATGTGATATAGCCTTGTGTATCACTTTTGTCAATGTAATTGTGTCTAAACAATATTTCGGTGAGATTTCTATGTGGTTATATCCAAACAAAAATGTTCAAAATTACAACTATTGCCGCTTTATATCAATACAATTTTCACAGCGTTTTTCATATAGGCCAGCTTATTTCAATTTACTTTAATTTGGAAAAAAATATAAATTACACTATTTCAGATGGCCATGAGCGGTTTTATCGAGCTGTATATAACATTTACCCCCCCGCTCTACTTTAAATTCAAACCAGCATTGGCTAGAAAACCCTTAACCGCCCATCTATTAAACCCACGAGTCTATTTGGTGTCTTTCGAGATTTACTCAAAATGCTCCAAATATAAAACCCATCGTTCGCAGATATATATTTCGATTACATGTACTTCAATTAGTATCGTAACTATGGTAGCCTATGAACATATTCATTTTCAGGTAGCAGGGAAATTATCGCCGCCCGCGATGGGTCAAATGCCAATTATAGAATTGTATACGACGGCGGTTTTCATACACTGAACTTACATTCATTGAGATTAGTCAAGTATTTTTTACCAGAAAACTAAATCCAAAGGGCTTTGCAGTACTTACACTTGGTATGTAACGCCATGACCTTAGCCATATAAAAGGGCAGTGGTCGTGGAGCCTTGTCCTGCTCGATGTGGAACCCATAGCGACGTATACTTATTTACATGAAATTCGAACACGCGCTGCGCGACGACCACCGCCCTTTAACTGTACGCCCATCAACAAATCATACAAGAACAGTGACGTGGTGTACGCATACACTGTTGGGTTCGTCGGGTTCTTTCGCCGATGTAAGCCTGTAATAAACGCATGACGATAATAAATGCAGAAATTTATATTTAAAAACAATTTTGTTGTTGTTGTTGTCATGGTGATGTATGATGTGTCTTGGGGCAAGTGTATGTACTTTGCATTCTTTTTGAGCGGTACAGGAGTGATACAAATAGTCACCGTTCAACCGACTTCATACCGTCGTTGAGGGCAGCAGACAGGATCCGCAAAGTCAGGCTCAATCGTAAACGCACTGAAAATGATTTTGTGTATTTATTGCGAAGAGATTATTTAAACAAGGATACGAGCTAAAAAATATGCTGATACCAAATCAAAACAAAAAAGACGAGAAACCCATGAAGTAAATATTTCAAAATTTTATGAAGACCAGAAATCATCGTGCCGTTTATATACTATGGATGCTCTTTACTTAAATGTATGTTTCACAACACAGTAGTCACTGCCTGGTAATACAACTTTCCACAGAATTTTACAATGTCACAGGGAGCCATATTCGTACTAGTAACCTTTCAGAATCAAAAAGGAAAATTATCAACATCCCAGAATCATAGTCAAATTTCATTGATATCAAAATTGCAAAATCTTGGCACCAAATTTCTAAACGCATACTAGTATTCAATGTCCTGCCAAATATAATTCGCTGACGTAAAATATCGTTATAGTGTAATTTGACTGGGATGTTATTTTTCTAGAGAAAGTTGCTTCATTTTAAACAATGCTTTTCTGGCTCTATGTTTGGCATCTTCTTGCTTTTTAAATCCTAAATATGTGGAGGACGGTACATTTTCAAGTTTAAGACCATTAATTTGAAATTTAAATTATATTACCGTTTTCTTTAACTTAATAAATATCATGACTTTAGAATATGTCACGTTAACTTCTATACTCCACTATTTACAGTATGATTAGACTTGCTTGCAGTCTGTTGCGATTTCCATGATAAATTATTAAAAAATAAATATAAATTGCGTAAACGAGGGGTGAACGCAAAAGTCATGTGACCGCGAAATCCCAACATGACTATTGCGTTCACCCCTCGTTTACGCAATGTATATTTATTTTTCATCGGAATCGCAACAGACTGCAAGCAAGTCTACTGTATTATGTAATCATTACAGTATGGCGTTTTGTATTTGACTTCGAAAGGAGTAGAAGAATATCAGAAATACCTGGCACAAGCAGGAAACACACCAAGATCATTTTTACACAAAAGGGCGATCTTATGGAAAATATTATCAGTTAAATTCACACTTATTACGATTCCACAAAACTGCAGGCACATTGCGAAGTCCCAGACTATATCCCACTCGCTCATCAAACACAATAATATCAAAGCATACACGCTATAAATATAAGTAGTAAACTAAGATATGGTATTATCAGATGTTAATAAAACATGTTATATCCCATGGACAAACACGTAACACAATCATAGACTGTCAGAATGTCTGGTGAAACTTAACTTAACTTGTTCACTTGCTCAGTGCGACTCTTGTCGGCACCACCACTGGCAAAAATAGTCCAAACAATAAATAAGAAAGGTGACGGTTAGAAGCAACGGTGGATCATTATTTGACATGCTTACATAATACTCATACTAATTGGTTAGGCCTTTCTTTAGTCCGAGTCGAGAAATTGATGAGATTAAATTAAAGAATTTGTTATTTTTTGAATTTTATATAGCAAACCAAGATGCCGAATGGGGTCAAATGCTTTAATGAAATCAATTAAACTTTCAGACACATGTTTTTAAGAAATTGTTTGAGACAAATAAGTGATCTGAAGCGCTGGGTTGTACCATGAAGCCAGTTTGTTCATTAATAATGATGTTGTTGTTGTTGACTTTTTATGAATTGTGGTAATAATGCAAAGATTCCATGAATTCGGAAAGCATGTAAGCATGTTTACGGTAAAAGTTATTACAAGAACGTGCCTTGTTAAAATGCTCTCGGCGTTGATTTAACAAAGGGAACATCACCGAGCGCCATAAGTGACAAGAGCGTAGCAGCAAAGAATGAAACCTAGTTCATGAAATATTGAGAAATGACACTGTGGTTGTTGACATAGTACACTTTGTTTTTCTTTTTGTCAATCGAAAATCGATTTTTCCGATCGACGATAAAATAGATTTAGGATGAGTATACAGAACAAATTCCCTAGATAGATCCATGGTACACGCACATTTACGGTAGTTTTCTTTTTGGAGGATGTGGTGGCCCTGAAAAGGGCCGTTTGGTTTGAGTACGCCAAGGCTTACAATTTACTTGGATTTGGCGTGGGATTTCTTGGGCAGAAGTACAGCCTGGATGTTAGGCAGTACACCACCTTGTGCGATGGTTACACCGGACATCAGTTTGTTCAATTCCTCGTCGTTACGGACAGCCAACTGCAAGTGACGTGGGATGATCCTAGACTTCTTGTTGTCACGGGCGGCGTTACCGGCCAATTCGAGGATTTCAGCGGCTAAGTACTCGAGTACGGCAGCCAAGTAGACTGGGGCACCGGCGCCGACACGCTCGGCATAGTTGCCCTTTCTCAGGAAACGATGTACACGACCAACTGGGAACTGCAGACCAGCACGGTTGGAACGAGTCTTGGACTTGCCTTTTGCTTTGCCTCCTTTACCACGACCAGACATATTGAATTATCAGTTTAGCTCGTCGAGAAAACTATAGGCATTTGGCGGTTTACTGTCAGTATTTATACTTCCCGCTCGGATTCTGTTCGTATAGTACCTCCACCAATCAAAATACGGCAAAGCACGACCTTGGTTGTATATTGTTAAGGGTCAATAGTCGATGCACAAAGTAATATAAGTGTACAATGTACTTAAATCGTGTTTTCTCTTGCGTTCGTTATGTTTCCCGCCTTGTTTGTCGAATCCTTCATTTGCATTTCATTCACTATATATAATGGGACCTTTGACGGTTACTGTTATTCTGAACATTATTTCTGACGTTCAACATGCCTCCCAAAACAAGCGGTAAAGCAGCAAAGAAAGGCGGTAAGGCTAAGGCCGCCGCTCGTAGTGGGGACAAGAAGAAGAGAAGGAGGGGAAGGAAGGAATCCTACGGTATCTACATCTACAAGGTGTTGAAACAAGTTCACCCAGACACCGGTGTTTCTTCCAAAGCCATGTCAATCATGAACAGCTTCGTCAACGATATCTTCGAGCGTATCGCATCAGAAGCTTCCCGTTTGGCTCACTACAACAAGCGTAGAACCATCACCAGCAGAGAGATCCAGACAGCCGTCCGTCTCTTGTTGCCTGGTGAGCTCGCCAAGCACGCAGTCAGTGAAGGAACCAAAGCCGTCACCAAGTACACCAGCTCCAAGTAAATTGTATGCCTAGCGTACACAAACCAAACGGTCCTTTTCAGGGCCACCACATCCTCCAAAAAGAGAACTGCCGTAACATCAACACTACACAATACCAGTCAGTTCACGATAACAACAATCAATTATCAAGCTATAGAAAGTATACTCGAAAGAAGGTAGTTCACTTCACTGAAATATAATTCCCCGATAGACTTGCAAATACAAATAAATTATCGCCTTCAAATTCGTCAGGGTAAAATTTTCAAAACGACGAAAGAAAGTTGAGGGCGCTATTATAATCTGGGGTTGCTTTCGAAATGAGATGAGATTGCAAGAAACAACCTGGATTATAGTTAGCATACATTAGGAGTAAACATAACATAAAAGCGTAACTAAACTTGAAGTTGTTCTCTGGTACATTTTGTGAATCAAATGCATTTATCTCGACCCATGGGGCTACAAAGGTCTGTTTTTAGCTCCATGTGTAACCATCCATAAAATCTCAAATCACAGTGGCCTGGGATAGAATGAGCGTGAATGTACATTTCATTGACTGAGAGACGTTTAATTCAGAATAAGGTTGCCAGTTGTTAAAATCATTCCTTGACAAAAATAATGTACATTTCATAATGGTACCTCAGTTAAATCCGTACAGTACCCACTCGGCTCAAACTTGGTAACGCGTCTGAATGGAAATTCACATCCTTGCATGCAAAGGGCAAGTTCAAGACCTGTTTACAGTCGTGCTGATTATGATTTAGCAAGAATTAAAAAAAAATGTTTTTGCAGCACAATATTCGTTCGACGATATGCTTCAATTTGCACGTACATTCCCCGTGCATGCATTAGCTCTTCGAAGAACACAATTGATAGTGCGTAAAGTTGTCCAACATGTTGCATCAAACAACAATACATGTTTTATGTTATTATGCTTTGAAATTACGAAATTCGTACAAATTGCAAATTTATGGGTTCTGAGTGTGTATGGGGTTCTCATGACAAACTGTGTACACTTTCGATCCCAACAAAATTGTACCGTTAAGCGCATATATTGGTTGCAGATTTTCATCATAAATGTGTAAATCTCAAAACGTAGATGGCAAAAGTGACAATAATTTGAATGAATGGTAACTAAGCGAAATGAAGAAAAGAACATTCGCAAATTACATTATATTGTGTTTAGTTTGTCGTACGGTGGTCTCGAAATGCAATAACACCCAATGAAAGGTGGTCGTCGATCGGTTCGTGTTCGAATCCGCCGGAAAACAAATGAGACCCATATCGAACACGTCGACCACAGCTCTTTAGAAATCCGATGTATAAATATCGCATTCAATATTCAGTCACCGGTGTACGTCGTCTCTGACGAATTTCAGGCTATGAGCTCAGACAACCGTAATTAGACTGAAAGAATATACACGTTTCTTTTACGTCATTATGATACTCAAAAGCTTGGAGTTGAGGAGCCTCAATGATGCAAAAAAATGATGAACGAATTGACAGAGATGTAAATTGACCAACACGCGAGATATTAGCAAATATTAGTATATAAATATGTAAAAGGCGGGCCAATAATTCCAATATTTTCTCGAGATTGGGCCTTTTCTCATTATTTGCTTTCGAATATTTGTACTTATTGGAACCTAGTATGTATTCACTAAAACGGTATCCAATGAATTGGTATTAGTAACGCATTTTATTGTGTGACTTGTTTTAGCGGGAAAAAGACAATGGAACGTTACCGTGGGAAGAAATTTTTGCGCTATACAAGCTGTTTTATTAGAAACTTGTGAATGTGGTAGCGTATAGTTCTAAGCAAACTGACACTTCTGTTGTAGACGTCGCTAATTGAATTTCTTGAGAATTGTTTCTTGAATGACTATAACTTGAATAGAAAACAATAGCAATTACCAGGGTTCTTTCTCCGTCGAGGGCGTAGTTCACACTTCGGGCGAAATAGTGTTTCAGTTTGTTTGGCAATTTGCTTTTAAAATAATGGAAGAAATCCAAATCCACGTAGCCTTACGATTCCACCGACATGTTTGAACTAGGGAATCAACGAAGTGAACAGGTTATCGAAGAATATTCTCCCTTCCAAGGGATATGAATGGTTTAGACCATCATAAACAAATGCATAGAACAGAGAACGAACATTTAAATTGCAATAACAAGTTACATGGACAACCTCACATCAGAACTTCATCGTATATTGTCGTACCATAGCTTTTTTTTCAAAATAATATTTCAAATTGTATTTTTCTACATTGAACCGAGAGTGTTGTTGTGGCAAACACATATAGGTGACCTTGAAGCAAGATCATCCCGTTTCTGTCAAATAACAAATCTCACTACATATATACACGGGACCATTTATTTATTCGAATTTAAATATCACTATTGCCACAGTCCTTCTATATACCTACCTATAATTACGGACATTGTGCTTGGCAAGAGTTATATTCCCGCGTTTTCGACAAGTTTGCTTATAACACCTTATCGTTTTCCCATGTCCGTTGGTTTCTTGTAGGGCCATGACGACGAAACTCTGGAAACCAAGAAAAGGCGGGTTCTATTGTAAACAAATACGACCAACGGACTGTAACTGCTTATGATCATGGTAAACTCTATTTGCGGTAGCATTGTCTGTTTACAGACACATTTGAAATGTTATGGGATTACAAATAAATATTTCTATAAAAATGTGTCCAGGCTGTGCACCAGTAGTCTAGTTCGTTAAACCATGGAGCTAAACAATGATTACATATTTTTGGCATTTATTTACATGGGCAAACATAACAAATCAATGTATACTTCGTGAAGTCCTGAGTTATGATAGTGTATTGACCCCATTACAAGTGATTCTATTGGACGAGATAATTCTTAAATATATCCAATCAGTAGTGAGAACGGTTCGAATGAAACCTAACGAAGGCCGTCAGAATATGCGGTACGGAAATCCTACTTCACAGTCCCAAGGCCGAATATCATGTTTTCTTTGACGTTCGCAACAAGGGAATAAATACGGGGAGACTCGGCGTATTCGGCAGTTGAATTTACTTCTATAATTCAGTAACTATGTCTGGTCGTGGTAAAGGAGGAAAGGGTTTGGGAAAAGGAGGCGCCAAGCGTCATCGTAAAGTTCTTCGTGATAATATCCAAGGTATCACCAAGCCAGCTATCCGTCGTCTTGCACGTCGTGGTGGTGTGAAGCGTATCTCTGGTCTCATCTACGAAGAAACCCGTGGTGTGTTAAAGGTTTTCTTGGAGAATGTCATCCGTGATGCCGTCACCTACACCGAGCATGCCAAGAGAAAGACCGTCACCGCCATGGATGTCGTCTATGCTTTGAAACGCCAGGGCCGTACTCTGTACGGTTTCGGTGGCTAGACTTACCAAATACAAAACGTAAACAAACCAAACCAAACGGCCCTTTTCAGGGCCACCACATCCTCCAAAAAGAGAACTACCGTAAAATGTGTATGTGTGTATCATATGTGTAGTATTGCATGTGTTGAAATACATGAGACGTAATATTATTTGGTCGTGATGAAATGTCGGTCAAATTTCTGTAATAGTTTCAATGTTAATTCTTATTCACACATTTCCACGTAACACCGGAGCGAAATACCATGTTCTTCCGTTGCAAAATAATGAAAAATGCATTGATTCACTGTACATTTCATACCATTGTGCGTATTTCTGGAAAAACAATCTTACGAGATTGTACGTTGACAGCGCAAACGCCGCCTTAAAGTTGACCTCCCCTTCTAGTTTGAATACCCAATTGGAATATACAAAATTTATATGAAACATACTGCTTTATCGACGAAAAATCATCAAAAACAGTATTACCATAATTCCTATAAATCACGAATAATTCATCAAGATTTCCAATTATAATTTTATCGGACAGCATGTAATCAGATGTATTTTGGACAGAAAATCTTTCTCTGATTAATATCTCTATGCAAATGATAAAAATCAATTGATTGAGACACAGAAGCTATCCTGTACTGGAGGTTTTGGTGTACAAAATGTATCACCAACAATTTAGACATACTATTATTCATAATTCATAAAAATAACACGAACCTTAGACGGCAACACCGTCTGACAAATTAACATAAATATTTTTATCTTTTATTACTTTTTTTTCCATTCATCTCCATATTTGTTTTCCTTATATTTTTCTTTTTTATTATTATTATCACTAGTTTTTTTTTAAACCATTGTCGTGCTCTAAATAGTAATTTTTGTATGTTTTAAATGTGTTCTAGTAGTTAGTGTATCCTTCTGAGGAATTTTAAGTGTTTCAATAAACAAAGATGAATTATGCAGAATACAAAGCACTTGTGTCATTTATAAAGGTCAGTGAAATGTCAGTATATTAGTGCAACTTTAATGCTAAAAAGTACTCTCGTTTAAACGCGCACATTCACGATAAGTTCACACATTTACACAATTTACGGCAGTTCTCATTTCGGAGGATGTGGTGGCCCTGAAAAGGGCCGTTTGGTTTGTGTACGCTAGTACGATTTACTTGGATTTGGCGTGGGTTTTCTTGGGCAGAAGTACGGCCTGGATGTTAGGCAGTACACCACCTTGTGCGATGGTTACACCGGACATCAGTTTGTTCAATTCCTCATCATTACGAACAGCCAACTGCAAGTGACGGGGGATGATTCTTGACTTCTTGTTGTCACGGGCGGCGTTACCGGCCAACTCAAGGATTTCAGCGGCTAAGTACTCGAGTACTGCAGCCAAGTAGACTGGAGCACCGGCACCGACGCGCTCGGCATAGTTGCCCTTTCTCAGGAAACGATGTACACGACCAACTGGGAACTGCAGACCAGCACGGCTGGAACGAGTCTTGGACTTGCCCTTTGCTTTGCCTCCTTTACCACGACCAGACATATTTAATTATCAGTTTAGCTCGTCGAGAAAACTATAGGCATTTGGCAGTTTACTGTCAGTATTTATACTTCCCGCTCGGATTCTGGTTGTATAGTACCTCCACCAATCAAAATACGGCAAAGCACGGCCTTGGTTGTATATTGTCAAGGGTCAATAGTCGATGCACAAAGTAATATAAGTGTACAACGTACTTAAATCGTGTTTTCTCTTGCGTTCGTTATGTTTCTCGCCTTGCTTGTCGAATCCTTCATTTGCATTTCATTCACTATATATAATGGGACCTTTGACGGTTACAGTTATTCTAAACATTATTTCTGACGTTCAACATGCCTCCCAAAGCAAGCGGTAAAGCAGCAAAGAAAGGCGGTAAGGCTAAGGCCGCCGCTCGTGGTGGTGACAAGAAGAAGAGAAGGAGGGGAAGGAAGGAATCCTATGGTATCTACATCTACAAAGTGTTGAAACAAGTTCACCCAGACACCGGTGTTTCTTCCAAAGCCATGTCAATCATGAACAGCTTCGTCAACGATATCTTCGAGCGTATCGCATCAGAAGCTTCCCGTTTGGCTCACTACAACAAGCGTAGAACCATCACCAGCAGAGAGATCCAGACAGCCGTCCGTCTCTTGTTGCCTGGTGAGCTCGCCAAGCACGCCGTCAGTGAAGGCACCAAAGCCGTCACCAAGTACACCAGCTCCAAGTAAATCGTATGCCTAGCGTACATAAACCAAACGGCCCTTTTCAGGGCCACCACATCCTCCAAAAAGAGAACTACCGTAAAACTAGTGAAGTGCCATAGACCGAGCAACACAATGAAACAATGTAGCAAATGTATTAAGTAATGGCGTACAGTAGATTTGTCTCGGTTGTAGTATAGTATACTTTACCTCCATGCTGTTTTGTAGCTCAGTAAACGTAAACTTACTGACTACTAAATAGTATACGCCACTTCACTTATATAACGCTGCGGCTATGGCGGAATTACACGGCGGACAACTCGTACAGTGGTCAATAACAAAAACAAATCTGCACGCATATTTCGCAATATTATACATTAGAGAAAGTAAGCGAATTTATTTAGAACAATAAGCACAAAACCGAAAATGTTTTTGCGGAGTTTTTAATAAATAGTTCACCCCATAAAAATGCATTTGGACATAGTTACTAATACCACAGAATTAAAAAAAGTTCCCTCTATGCTTGTCCTCGTTGCTAGTAATAAAAATATGTTTCAATATATGATTTCATCATTTAAAGCTCACCAGTAGGTAGAGCACTTGTTGTGTCCTTTCATTTATTGGATATATACATGCCACAAATTATTTATATTTTTAATATTTCATGTCACCCTAAAATGTTATAACTATGTGGAAGGAAGGAATGATTTCTCACGTTGTACAAGCATAAATAATCAATGTCTGATGGACCATGGCTCCATGGATGGACAAAGGGTAAAGACTTCTCAAAAACATACGATAACTATATAAATGTCAAAATAATACATTTTCAGAAATGATTGAATGTATTGCTGTATATTAATTTTGTTTATACAAATAAGTTTTCTGGCAGCTGGAATGAGGTTACTGAAAAAAAAGCAAACAATGATTACAAATATTTACCAGTATTATCAGTCTTTGATAGCTACAAGTATATGAATATATTAATATATATGATATATATTTACTTGGTGCTTCAACAATGTATGTAAGCTTTTATTTCTGAACTGATATTGCGCACCAAGAATGGTGAATTTTGTATTATGTTGTCATAATTGTGGACTTTACATCGCCATATGAAGCTGTAATCATTAACAATGATATGTATGCATGTATGTGGTGTGATTTATAGTACGGTAGTTCTCTTTTTGGAGGATGTGGTGGCCCTGAAAAGGGCCGTTTGGTTTGTGTATGCTAGGCATACGATTTAAGCACGCTCGCCACGGATACGACGGGCGAGTTGGATGTCTTTGGGCATGATGGTGACACGCTTGGCGTGGATAGCGCACAAGTTGGTGTCCTCGAAGAGACCGACAAGGTAGGCTTCGCTGGCTTCTTGCAGGGCCATGACGGCAGAGCTCTGGAAACGAAGATCGGTTTTGAAATCCTGAGCGATTTCACGGACCAAACGCTGGAATGGTAGTTTACGGATCAGAAGTTCGGTGCTCTTCTGGTAACGACGGATCTCACGAAGAGCTACGGTACCTGGCCTGTAACGATGAGGTTTCTTCACTCCTCCGGTGGCTGGTGCGCTTTTACGGGCGGCTTTGGTTGCCAACTGTTTACGTGGTGCTTTGCCACCAGTAGATTTACGTGCGGTTTGCTTGGTACGTGCCATGCTGAATTCTTCTTCCTGTTCAAGAATGAAGTGATATAGATTCAAATATCCGCGCCCATTATTTATACCGCAAAATACTCATTAGAATTGGTCAGGGCCATTAACAGGGGCATTGTGATTGGTCAGTTATGGTTCTCTCCGATTGGTCGAAATTAACGCCCTGTCATTGGTTAAAAATCGTGCCGCTGGAATCCGAAATTTAACCAAGCTCGCAAAAAGTAGAACATTTCCGTAGAACCCGGTGCGGCTCTAGCTCTACTATCTCTCGAGGTACAGCCTCTATTTATATAAAAAAAAAATTATACACACACATTGGAAATTACGGTCTTCCGGATTGATACATTTAATACAACCAGTCAGTATGGTCAGTCTACCTTTTGCGAATATATTGTAAAAAATGATTTATGAAATAAAATATACAACATAGGTCAAGTTTGAGCTAACTTATCTTTAACTTAAATTTGTGGATGGAATGAATATTATGGTAGGCTTTAACCAACTCTGTATGACTATGTATTATATTTTTAATCTCAGCATCTACTGCAAATAAAAGTGAATCCATTTCTCTGATATACATATCAGTGGCGGGGGTAGGGGCACAAGGGGCGGTCACCCCCTCGAAAAAATAGTGCAATTGATGTATGCGCACGCTATATACCTCACGAATAGAACCTCACAGATACGACCTCACGAATAGGACTCAGGAAGTGACGTATTGATTGTTCAATGGCGTTGTGGCACATTATAATTTAACGTTGCCGGGCCCATTAGTATCAATATATTTGGTATTTCGTAAATAGAAACTGAGCTCGCGACGTGGACTCGGGTCGCACACAGTCGGACAGAGCAAGGGAGCAAGGGAGTGTTTGGTTATTGAATGACCCTTGGTTTGCGGTGCTACTATTCGATGATTCGCGATGTAACGGTCGGTCCTGTGACTGATTCAAACGCCGTGTGCCGTTATATTCCTGGGCACAGAATGTGTTTTGAGGCCTTCGAGTTCCAGTTCATAATCTTCAACTTACCGGTAGTGATGTTTTCAACAATTAGATTTTTCGGTACTTTGTAGAAGTTGGTCATGGAGAGCGACACGTTTACTATAGAGTCCTGTAGGTCCTAGCGAAGTACTCTGATGACAACAAACAATGATGCTCGCAAGATAATTCTAAAATAAAACAGCGTTTGCTTATAATTATAAATGTGTGGGTTGAATAGAACTGCGGTGCTATCTAAATTTAGCTTTGAAAAACAGATTTCCAAATAATCTGGGTGACAGGAAACTCTCAATCTATTACATAAAATATACATGATTCGTCTTCATAGACTAAAAAAATATTTGACCCATTATTTGAATTGACCATCAGCACTAAGTTTCATGTTTTAATGCTGTAATGGAATTATTTACGTTCAACAAACTTATATAGAACTCACGGTTTCACGTTTTGTCACAGTCCGTGCTATTACAGAGAATGGCATTTTCCAGTACACTAATAACGCTTTATAAATTCTCTCTGAGTGCAAATTTTATTTCAAATGACAGCAGTGTGATGATACCATTCAAGCGAATGTTTTATTTGCAAAACCAATGTCGAAATATGTAAGATGGTATGTTTTAATAGGTGTTCTAAACTCCACTTCTTATTTATATTAGAAAAGGTCTTAAAACTCAGGCTCCATTTTGGGTAAATTGTACTAAAATGGATATTCAAATTTCGACATTTTGATGAAGATGTGTTGTCATAATAAGACATAGTTCTACATTACACTGAAAAGAGGGCTTAAACAGTTTGAAATGAGAACTCCGTAGCGCAGAATGTACCTATACCTCTCCAACACAAGGAGCTTCAACTTGGCAGTGAACCCCTTCCATTCACGGTGAATCGTCATTTAAGGATGTAACCCTGCATATTGTCTGTCTTTCTGTTGTCTAATAAGTATATTAAATGAGATTGGGTAATGCCAAAGAAATATTATTTTCTATTGCTATTTTGACAAATTATTATACTCAGTTTAGGTGATGAATTCCACGTCTTTGTTTCACTCATTTAATGAAATATACATTGCACTTACTACTAAATCAGAAAATACAACAACAGCTACATAAAAATTAAAACAATATAGAGTACTGAGGCCTTTCATAGAAATGTAGATGTTTTAAGAATTATCATATTTCTACCGTTAAATGCGATTTCAACTTGTTCATTAGTACGGCTGCCAGTGAATGCAATTCATATTCACATAACTGACTTGCAGTTGATTGCCGAATGCACTGTGAATCAAAACACATTTAAAAGATGCGTAAACTAACCACTGAGCTTAATGTTTCATTTCGCCACGGTTTCGAGAATATGGGCTACTGGCAATAAGCCCCTGCAAAATTCGCCGATTGGCTTTAATACTAACCTCGGAGTATGCAATGTTATTTTTCTTTTAAGGGGCAGTTACACGTGATTCTTTGTGAACCCTGTGACAGACTCATCAAGGCGTAAAAGACAAAATATCCGACATGTACATATAATACACATATCCATGTGATACTAGTATATGACCCAACCATCCGACTACACTATACATATCCATGTGATACTAGTATATGACCCAACCATCCGACTACAACTACACATATCCATGTGATACTAGTATTTCACCTCAACCATCCGACTACAACTACACATATTCATGTGATACCAGTATATCACCTCAACCATCCGACTACAACTACACATATCCACGTGATACTAGTATTTCACCTCAACCATCCGACTACAACTACACATATTCATGTGATACAAGGTATATCACCTCAACCATCCGACTACAACTACACATATCCACGTGATACTAGTATATCACCTCAACCATCCGACTACGACTACACATATCCATGTGATACTAGTATATCGTCTCAACCTTCCGACTACAACTACATATATCCATGTGATACTAGTATATGATCTCAACCATCCGACTAAAACTACACATATCCATGTGATACTAGTATAGTATATCACCAACCATCCGACTACAACTACATACATCCATGTGATACTAGTATATCATCTCAACCATCCGACTACAACTACACATATCCATGTGATACTAGTATATCATCTCAACCATCCGACTACAACTACACATATCCATGTGATACTAGTATATCACCCAACCATCCAACTACAACTACACATATCAATGTGATACTAGTATATCACCCAACTATCCGACTACAACTACACATATCCATGTGATACTAGTATATCACCCAACCATCCAACTACAACTACACATATCCATGTGATACTAGTATATCACCCAACCATCCGACTACAACTACACATATCCATGTGATACTAATATATCACCCAACTATCCGACTACAACTACACATATCCATGTGATACTAGTATATCACCTCAACCATCTGACTACACTACACATATCCATGTGATACTAGTATATCACCCAACCATCCAACTACAACTACACATATCCATGTGATACTAGTATATCACCTCAACCATCCGACTACAACTACACATATCCATGTGATACTAGTATATCACCCAACCATCCAACTACAACTACACATATCCATGTGATACTAGTATATCACCCAACCATCCGACTACAACTACACATATCCATGTGATACTAGTATATCACCTCAACCATCTGACTACAACTACACATATTCATGTGATACCAGTATATCACCTCAACCATCCGACTACAACTACACATATCCATGTGATACTAGTATTTCACCTCAACCATCCGACTACAACTACACATATCCATGTGATACTAGTATATCACCCAACTATCCGACTACAACTACACATATCCATGTGATACTAGTATATCACCCAACCATCCAACTACAACTACACATATCCATGTGATACTAGTATATCACCCAACCATCCGACTACACTACACATATCCATGTGATACTAGTATATCACCTCAACCATCCGACTACAACTACACATATCCATGTGATACTAGTATATCACCTCAACCATCCGACTACAACTACACATATCCATGTGATACTAGTATATCACCCAACCATCCGACTACAACTACACATATTCATGTGATACCAGTATATCACCTCAACCATCCGACTACAACTACACATATCCATGTGATACTAGTATATCACCCAACCATCCAACTACAACTACACATATCCATGTGATACTAGTATATCACCTCAACCATCCGACTACAACTACACATATCCATGTGATACTAGTATATCACCTCAACCATCCGACTACAACTACACATATCCATGTGATACTAGTATATCACCTCAACTATCAGACTACAACTACACATATCCATGTGATACTAGTATATCACCCAACCATCCAACTACAACTACACATATCCATGTGATACTAGTATATCACCTCAACTATCCGACTACAACTACACATATCCATGTGATACTAGTATATCACCTCAACCATCTGACTACAACTACACATATCCATGTGATACTAGTATATCACCTCAACCATCCGACTACAACTACACATATCCATGTGATACTAGTATATCACCTCAACCATCTGACTACAACTACACATATCCATGTGATACTAGTATATCACCTCAACCATCCGACTACAACTACACATATCCATGTGATACTAGTATATCACCTCAACCATCTGACTACAACTACACATATCCATGTGATACTAGTATATCACCTCAACCATCCGACTACAACTACACATATCCATGTGATACTAGTATATCACCTCAACCATCCGACTACAACTACACATATCCATGTGATACTAGTATATCACCTCAACCATCCGACTACAACTACACATATCCATGTGATACTAGTATATCACCCAACCATCCAACTACAACTACACATATCCATGTGATACTAGTATATCACCTCAACCATCTGACTACAACTACACATATCCATGTGATACTAGTATATCATCTCAACCATCTGACTACAACTACACATATCCATGTGATACTAGTATATCACCTCAACCATCCGACTACAACTACACATATCCATGTGATACTAGTATATCACCTCAACTATCCGACTACAACTACACATATCCATATGATACTAGTATATCACCTCAACTATCCGACTACAACTACATATATCCATGTGATACTAGTATATCACCCAACCATCCAACTACAACTACACATATCCATGTGATACTAGTATATCACCTCAACCACCTGACTACAACTACACATATCCATGTGATACTAGTATATCACCTCAACCATCCGACTACAACTACACATATTCATGTGATACTAGTATATCACCTCAACTATCCGACTACAACTACACATATTCATGTGATACCAGTATATCACCTCAACCATCCGACTACAACTACACATATCCATGTGATACTAGTATATCACCCAACTATCCGACTACAACTACACATATTCATGTGATACTAGTATATCATCCAACCATCTGACTATACTACACATATTCATGTGATACTAGTATATCACCTCAACCATCCGACTACAACTACACATATCCACGTGATACTAGTATATCACCTCAACCATCCGACTACAACTACACATATCCACGTGATACTAGTAGATCACCTCAACCATCCGACTACAACTACACATATCCATGTGATACTAGTAGATCACCTCAACCATCCGACTACAACTACACATATTCATGTGATACTAGTATATCATCCAACCATCTGACTATACTACACATATTCATGTGATACTAGTATTTCACCTCAACCATCCGACTACAACTACACATATTCATGTGATACCAGTATATCACCTCAACCATCCGACTACAACTACACATATCCATGTGATACTAGTATATCACCCAACTATCCGACTACAACTACACATATCCATGTGATACTAGTATATCACGTCAACCATCCGACTACAACTACACATATTCATGTGATACTAGTATATCACCTCAACCATCCGACTACAACTACACATATTCATGTGATACTAGTATATCACCTCAACCATCCGACTACAACTACACATATCCATGTGATACTAGTATATCACCTCAACTATCCGACTACAACTACACATATTCATGTGATACCAGTATATCACCTCAACCATCCGACTACAACTACACATATCCATGTGATACTAGTATATCACCCAACTATCCGACTACAACTACACATATCCATGTGATACTAGTATATCACCTCAACCATCTGACTACAACTACACATATCCACGTGATACTAGTATATCACCCAACTATCCGACTACAACTACACATATCCATGTGATACTAGTATATCACCTCAACCATCCGACTACAACTACACATATCCATGTGATACTAGTATATCACCCAACTATCCGACTACAACTACACATATCCATGTGATACTAGTATATCACCCAACTATCCGACTACAACTACACATATCCATGTGATACTAGAATATCACGTCAACCATCCGACTACAACTACACATATCCATGTGATACTAGTATATCACGTCAACCATCTGACTACAACTACACATATCCATGTGATACTAGTATATCACCTCAACCATCCGACTATACTACACATATCCATGTGATACTAGTATATCACCTCAACCATCTGACTATACTACACATATCCATGTGATACTAGTATATCACCTCAACCATCTGACTATACTACACATATCCATGTGATACTAGTATATGATCTCAACCATCCGACTATTTTATAAAGTTTATTCTTTACTCTGGGTTTTAAGTGTTCAGTCAAGAGAGAAAGTAAACATTATTCCTTGCAAAATCCGCTATTCTTATGATGATGCACAGTCCCTCTGATGATACAAGGGTTCTTCAGCTTTTTAAATAAATTTCAAATACGTACACAATTTTTTAAAAACAACAACAACAACAACAACAACAACAACAACAAAAACATTCAATTAACAAAAACATCAAAAGCATACCCTATTGGCGTAATTTCAACACATCAATAAAAACGATTGCCCTGTTAGCATTTTGCCCATCTTTATTCTAAACACCGAATATACATGTTCCCGAATGAGGTTTGCACATCCAACATTAGCCGGCCAAAAAATGAAAATATACTTCTATGAAATCCAGAAATATCATTTTGAAAAAAAATATAATTCATCATACCACCATCATGATATAATTCAGTGTTTGGCTGAACTATTCATTACAAATTAACTCACATCAAAATGTATCATACGCCTTAACGATTAGATCAACTAAGTTCTGTATTCAGGAAGGAAATTATACATATTTATGCAGTTAACACGCCAGTCTGTTCTTCGCGATTATTCAGGGGCGGGGGGAATTCTGAACGTCACGTACTACTAAGTATACCTTACCGGAGATTCGCTGGTAGGTTCGCCGGAGAGATTCACAGAAGAAATTACAAAAATGTAAAACTTGAAGATTGATTAGTAACCTCTTTTCCGTTTATCTTATATGTCGGAAAAAATATACCCGTATTTTGTTTTCTCGATTTTAATAACCCTACCTACGTGTAGACATTACTTTCTATTGCATAACCACATTCACGGGCATGCACGCGGGGGGGGGGGGGTTGATACATAGCTGGGTAGGGAAGTGCCCCTGAGTACTCAAAAGTGTGGCCAATTTTATAACTGGATAGTGGCAAAATCTATACCCATATTTATACCAAAGTACCATTTCTGTCCTCACTGTTTATTTCGAATAAAACAGTTACCTAGGGATATGAGGCCGGAATCTGAGGTGGAGATATTCGCTCATATACGGAACCATAAATACACCAAATTGGGAAAATACTACCGATATTCATACCTATCTTGATCAGAAATAAGACCGATACTTATTTCTAATATTCTAAAAACGAGAACCACTTCAGGGGCACGTAAAATATGCCGCCACTCGAAAATCAAGCTGAAACCTTTTGTGTCAGCACAATTTGCCCCTCAAAATGAAGGAAATAGCTTAGGTTGTGGAGGGTCTAGATTTCAAAATTCAAGGAAGAGTATGCCCCTGGGTTCTCCTAGTAAGCGAGGGGTGATGAGCAGATCTCGCCCCCTCCATGGAACATTTCGTGCCGCCGCCTCTGTAAATCATAATAGCGACTGATTTGGATATCTCGGCAAAATGTATCCTTGTTTATATTACTGTGACCCCCCCCCCCCCCCAATACGAGACCACAAAATCTTTGTGCGCGTGTGTTCTCTAGAAAAGTTTGTTCTAGATGATTGGATATAAATTGTATTATCTGATGAAATGTTGAAACCTGTCTACACAACGGAGCAAATGTAACTTCCAGCCATATGTGCTAATTGTTGTAATCTTTCATTTTCCTTCGCAGTGCTGCAAAACAGCACGAACAAGTAATATTAAAATTTACTGTTTTGTCTATTATGTTTCTTTAAGGTTTCTGCACACTACGAATTGTTTCCATAAAATTTTAAGAAAATATTGTCGTAACTAATAAGTTTTTGTTGTGTGATAAGTAACTGCCATTTTCGACGGATCAACATGAAACCTCAACCGCAGCCTTTCAAATAGAGTCTGCGATGAACCTCAGACCAATGGTCTGACATTTACAGATACATATCACAACTAGGACGAAACGAAACGTTGGCATGGCGACATCGATACACATACTGTAGAATGACTAATTTTCACTTGGTTTAAATTTCGCTGATTTACCATTTCAGGTATATTAAGTGGGTTTTAAATTCACGGTTTTGTCATTTAGATAATGTATTCTATGCTAAATTTTACATATTCACTGGGTTTTAATTTAGCGCATTTTTCATTCAGCGAAATAAGCCAAATTAAAACCCGGTGAACAATTGATCCTTTTACAGTATATGGCGCATTACGTGTGAAATGCTAGAAAGTTGTAAATATGCACAATGCTTTCAAAACCTTATGCTTTCACAAAGCTTAGAAGACGGATGCCCATGCACGATTATTTGTTCAAATACAAATCTGCAATATATGGCCCTGATTTAGAGCTTGTGCTGCTGGGTGTAATCAGACCAGACGTTACAAACATGATTTATTGGTTGTCATCGTGGGTGGGAAAGTCCAATAACGTGTCGGCAGATGAACATTTGTAGACGGAGTACAGTTCATATAGCTGACGGCCGTACGTGGCTACATGGGGTCGAAAGTTTTTTTGATAGTGGTTTGTCATCAGCTAGGTCAGTTTACCAGCTACCCGAGTTACAGTTGGTTTTCCAGTTCTCATCATGAATAGCGGCTACTTTTGTTTGAAGTAGATATAAGACGCATAATAATAATAACTGTATTTAAATCTACAAATACAACACTATCAGATATTGACAATAATGAGCTAAAATCGTCACAAATGTCACGGATATACGATAAAATAAAAAATGTATTTATAAAGCATTGGATTAACTCAATTAATGATGATAACAGACAAAACACTAATACAAAAAACAAACTGAGGACTTACAAAAAATTTAAAACAAACTTCATTTTGGAAAACTACTTAATTAAGCTAAAAAATAAAGAACTGAAAAGTACCCTAACTAAATTCAGACTGAGCAATCACAGTTTAGAAATTGAAAAAGAAAGACACAACAGAATCAAAAGTAGCGACAGAATCTGCAAATTGTGTAATAAAAATGATATTGAAGATGAACATCACTTCCTCGTAATATGCCCAGTATATAGTAAAGAGAGGGTCGTTTTATACAATGAAGCTGAAAAGATTATTCCTGACTTTACTAATCTCACACCTGAAAATAAATTCATAAAAATAATGTCAAATAATAACTTAGCAATTCCTCTGGCACAATATCTGAAATACAGCTTTGCTATTAGACAGCAGCACCTACCCCTGGTACTTAGTCATTGACTTTTTCTTTTATTTTTTTTTTACACCTATTCATTGGGTTTTTGTTTTTATATTCAGTTTATAGTTTTTTTTTGGTGTTTTATTTTACTTTATTATATATTTCCGTTACTAACTTTTATTCTGTTTTTAGTCTGATTTTGGTTGTCTTTAAACTATTAGCCATTGTAATTTGATTAATTTTTTTTCTGTAATTTTTGTTGTTGTTGTAACCTTTAACCTCCTTCAGTAGGTTGTTA
Organism: Saccoglossus kowalevskii; assembly: GCF_978046115.1. NCBI lineage: Eukaryota > Metazoa > Hemichordata > Enteropneusta > Harrimaniidae > Saccoglossus > Saccoglossus kowalevskii. The sequence continues at coordinate 13,272,718 of NC_140648.1, forward strand.
TGAGTTAATAAATTGTACTGTATTGCATCTTTAGAAATACGCAATTTTCTATCAGTACCGGTATATAGCAATAACTCCAAATGTATTAGAACAGTGTACAGAACAGTGTTGGGTGCTTCCGCAGTAAGCTATTTTGGGGGTTATGTATTGCATGGAGCTTCATGTGTAGCCAGCTGACAATGAATGTTTGTTAGTTCATGGTATTATCAGCACTTTTAATATGAAAAACATTTAAATATCTGAAACAATTTCTTTTCATTGTAATGTTTCAGTGTCACTTTATTTAACCACTAGAGGGACTGTGATTTAACCCATCCAGGGGGGGGGGGGATATTTCCTGGACTCGAGACTCAAGTTAACAAATGAAAATAGCTTATAAGATGATTATCAAAAAAATATTTTCATTATAAACTGAAATAATCTGGCAAAATGTCTGTCCTGACGTTGCACCCACATCTATACAATGTTGATAATTCCAGGTTAGCCAGCATTAATTTATATTATATCCAGTATACAGTGCAGTAATGTTGGTTTCCATACAGCTTGTTCTAAAGAATATAAAGGAAAAAATATGGCATTCTTTATCAGCATCCTCAGTTATATTATACAGGTTCTCTAATAAAACACAATTTGTTTTATAATAATTGTAAATGGTTGCAGTGTTATTCCATACTAAATAAACTTGGTTCTGAATGTCCATATGATTTGTATGACATTTTAGGCGCAAAACTGACAATTGAGATTTGTGTCCACAAAATATAAATAACTGTACATCCACAATTATGAGCAACTAATTTAAAGGGCCAGTGAAAATTTGCACCACAAATTTCATCAAGTATCTTAAGTAGGTAAAGATAATTTTCCAAAAAAATTGAAAACTGGAAATGTGCTGCCTTCTAGATGACTAATATGGCAAGTGTCAGTTCTGCAGTAGCAATAATTAGCTATTTAAATTTGAACTGACATCAATGAAAATCAGTTGTCACTAATACCCTCATAATTGTATTAAAGTTGCCTACAGTGCATGTAAGTAATATACTGGAATGTGGTGGATACTTATGTCATCGTCATCTCAACATTTTATTACAAACTATGGAATTATAAACTTGTTAAATAGGTTAATCAGGTCTAGTGTGCAATGTCTTCATTATAACACTGTGTGACTATCTCTATATGCACTAGTGCTCCTGACAGGACTCTGTACGAACCTGTGAAAATAGGGCATCAAGGGACACCAAATACTTTCTGCATTTTCCTATACTAATGTAACATACAAACTAGAAAAGCATGCACTCAGAATGTCAAACACACATGATATATACAAGGATGATTTATCTGTGGTTCCACAGAATTTCTGTTTTCTTAGCCATGTTTTTTAAGATTTATATATAGTTTAAGCTCAACAAAACAAAATAATGTTTCAGATCACCATGCACATCACTCAAAGATTACATGTCAAATGTTTTTTTTTGTAGTTGGCCATGGTAGTAAAGAAATGCATCAATTTTGAAAAAATAATTTGGCCAGAAACATTGTTTTTGGGCAAAGAGTGTACAATGTCACCTTTGACTTATTGTGGTACAATTAAACTGCTATAAATAAATAAAACCCAAGTTTTACTGTATTGCCTGCCCAAAAATACTATTAACAAGTTATACAGTCCTCATTGGTTATGATGTTTAAGTCATTGCATAAAAAACAAAATCCATCCAGGATGGGGCCTTCTGCAGTCATCTTAATAATATTTATTAGATGCATAAAATCCTCAGGGAAGAATAAAAAGGGTCTTACAAAAAGAAATTTAAAAACTATAATTTAAAAAAAAACAAAAAAGAAAACACACTATTCTAAAAATAAAAAACAAATCAAAAACAAATATGAATAAAAAATATGCATCCCGAGTTGTGTGCATGTTTAAAGTTTCAGGTTAACTATCCAAGTACTTTCAAGATATGGAACCAGAATTATATTTGTTAAATCAAAAGGAAAGGACGCGCATCAAGGTTCAATATTAGTTCAGAAAGGCCAATTTAAATAAGTTTAATGCATTTTTAGTACTAAATCTTGAATCAAGTAGTAGCACATGTTGTATGGTGTTTGTATAAAGTTTGAACTTGACCATTCCAGTGTTTCCAATATAGAGACCTGGAACTGTATTTGGTAAAACAAAATGGCCACCAGTAAGCCATTTTTAATTATATCTGCATGTCTCGTGCATCAAGGTCCCATTCGTTTTCATTGTACCAAGTTTGAATGTAATCAGTCTATGCATTACCAAGATCTGTTTCTGAAATGGCCAAAACAGGGAATTTTGATGTATTTTTAGCACTAAAATTGCCACTGTTTGTCCATGTTAAATAAGTCTGTATCACAAATGGATGTTCATATGTAAGTCATATGTACAAGCCTATATAACAATTTTGTAAAAGTCTGGAAAACAACCAAATTTGAGGTGAAATCAGTGAATAAATTCATTTGCACAGAAATTAAGGGTGACCAATACATTTTCAAGACTGTATTCAGAAATGGCTAAATAAAATGGTTCATTACTATACACCCTTTTTCAGTTTACATGGTGGTCTATGGGGAAAACTGCAAACATTTAATGTGATGGTCAATTTTGTAAAAAAAAAAATACCAGTTTTCTTTATACTCCAAAAAAATTAGAGAAAAGAAATAGAGAACAACAATTTTAATGCACCAATAGAGAAAAACTGTATTGATTGTATATTTTAATATCAGTAACATTTTCCATCAACTGTAAATTCTGCAGTACTGGCATTGGAAATGATGGGAAATGTTCTTAAGAAATATGTTGCTAACATAAACACTGTATTTGCTGTTTAATCTGTTTATGAAAATGATTGGTCAAACTACTACTTGTCCTAATCAATATGGAACTCATGACATACACAATACGTGTAAAATACACATTTGTTTACAGGGAATGCGCAGCAACGCTTTAATGACCATGAATACATTAAATACAATTATTTAATTGTAAATATGGCACTGCCAAACTGTGGTTATATTTATTCCCACTTTTAAGAAACTTTGTGCATGCAAATTTATGGGATCTTCGTTGATTTTATTATCAGGAACAACATAATATAATTTTTGAGATCAAAAGGTAAAATAATAAAGAAACATAATTCAACGAGCATGCAACACAAGCTATTATATAGTATTCCCTATTTTGAGTGACGTATCACTAGGAGTCCACAAACTTCAGATCTTCTGTGCAAATCAAAGACTCAGATTCCTATATTTCACATGGATGTTACCATAATATTCAGAACTTGTAATGGTTGTCGTTTATAGATTGCATATGTGATTTGATAGCATACCATGTACACAGTGATGATTTGTGCTGTGAAATAAATCATTAATCTACTGAAAACCAAGCGACCTGACGGTCGAAATAGGTCCGCTGTCTTCATTATCATGGAACAAGAATCAGTGAAGTGGCATTGTGGTTGTAATATTCATAGTCAGTCATTTAGAAAACATTGCAGTTGCAGTTTCTTGCAGTTGCAATTATGAACTTTTATAGTGTTCATAAGGATAGTGCATTTCATTGGACAAACATCATTGAGGCTAAACTTAAGAAATCATGGATGTGCAAAAACCTGAGAAATGGTCGAGAAAAAAAAAATATGTTTTTGTTTGAAAATTGTGGTCATGTTTTTGAAATGTTATCTTTCCTGATACGTTGTACATATATGTAATTGTTTTGTTACACCCAAGAACAAATGTTCAATAAATCTGTGCAGTAATAATCTTATGATCAGGTATAAAAGAGTCAATTACAAATGTACTCCAGTTTTACATAAGACATTGCTGAATGCAAGATCAATTGTTGTGCCATATATGTGGTGGCTTCTGAAATAAGCTGAGAAGATCTAAAAGTTGTTTCTAACGACTGTATCAATGTTCTATTTATAATGACCGTCCAAATTATTATGTGTGCAATTTAAGGGACCTGATATAAGCAGAATAATCATCGCATTTTTCATCAAAAATACCAGTTACTTAACTCACTTGTGCTATTACATATTCAAAGTATACTTTAAAGCTGTATTATGTTTTATATTTAGTTGAAAGCTCTCTGTAAATAGGGCTTACGGTTTTGAACCAGTTGTCAAAAATAACATTTTTTACCAAAAATGAGAAAAATGTTCACTAAAAATCCAAATTTGCTTATTTTGACACCAGTTTAACAAATCTGACCATCCAACGTATCATTGCTGGAAATATGAAAGCATTTGGACTTACGGTTTCGAACTAGTTGTCGAAAATAACATTTTTTACCAAAAATGACAAAAATATTCACTTAAAATCTAAATTTCCATATTTTTACACGAATTTAACAAATCTGACAGATATATATATATAACAATTTTTTTTTAGATGGTGCCGAGCATTTTTTAGTGGAACTCTGTTAAATCCAATAGCAATGTAAATCAGCATATATTTTTACTTAACTATAAAATATACAAATTAACAATTGTCTCTTATAAACTTTACGCTTTGACCTTTTGTTTTGAAATTTTCACAAATGATTGACAATGTGTTTATCTTCAAAACGCCGTAGGGGCATTGTTTTTGGTTGAACAGTGTTACAACAATCGTACAGACAACTAGCCTGGGTGTTAATTTATGCATAAACTTGAATTAGTGAAATTTGAGCTGCTGCCCAGGTAGACAGTTTTCAAGACGAAACTTTCTTCATAGTAAACAGATGTACCCGTAAACCAATTTTGACAGGAAACAGAGACATGGTTTAGAAGCGAATTTGTTTTAAATCACTTTTGACCAAAAAAAAAACATTTTTGTGCATATTTCAAACTACAATGTCCATAAAAAAAAATACTTACAAAATTTTAAAATTCATACAATAAGCTTTCTAAAAATATATAGTTATGTGGACAAGGGAGGTCATCTTGGTTGCCTAATTAACTAATTAAAATACCTGTCTGGTAAACTGCATCTCTACCTTAAATATCAATTGGCCCAAACCTAATAATCCCCTTATATAGCTACAATGGTATGTTAATGATTTGTAAACACAATCACTTTTCTATTTCAAAACAATATTCCTTCCATGAGAAATCTCAACCCAGGCATTTGGGATGTGGGATTCAATTAGTCTCAAAAATTGAATAATGCTGCCTAGCACAAAGGGATGGCTGGACAAATGTGAACAATAAGATACAGTATTGTATTTATATATGCAATATTATGCAATATTCAAATGCTGCACCTTTCACAATATGAATGATTAAAATATTAAATAAATGAATTTTCAGGACAGCTGATTCCAAAACTATGGTGCACACAATATATTAAGGCATGCCTGAAAAATGATATTCTTCACTTCATGATTTTAAATGGTAGAATTTGAACAAGGTGGAACTACATTTACAATTATCAGACATTAATCTTTCTTGAACTTCTATAAAACTAACAATTGCTATGCAATCTTCAATTTCAATTACCGGGGGTAGTTCAAATTATTTTGTATCTTTCTCCAAGCAACCCATAGAGGGCACTGTGTATTTAAAAAACATTCACTGGTTTGAATTCCAGTGGATACTAAATAGAAATATTCATTAGGTTAAAAATTCACTTGTTTGAGAAAGGAAACTATACATTCTACTGTTAAATCATGGACCATTTTATTAGGTTCATACTGTCTATCAGCCATCCAAATCAGCTACTGGTAATAATTTAATCTGATTTATGTACATGCAGCGGTAAATTTGATAAAAATCATTAGCCACATTTTATTTATTATAAGTAATAGAGATGACATCTATTAGTAAAATAATTTGATTTTCAATAAACACAAATTAGAAACATACATTGATCATTATTGAGAAAAAAATTGTAGCACCTGATGGTTACCAAAAGAAAGTTGTTGTAAAATACATTGCAGTAATTAGCCTGTAGTAAGCACACCAATCACTGTCTTTCTTTTATTTTAAGGAACTATTCAACATCATGAAAGATGTTTATTCCAATCACAGTTTTGAAATATAGGTTCTGTCTTGTGTATAGGAATGGGATTGAATGTTTTGATCACTGAAGCAATATAAGACCAAACATGCTAAAACAGAAACATGTTATGTTCTAAGATATCAAATTTATACCAAGATAATAATGTTTAAAAATTACAAAGGTATGAAGTGTTGTTTTAACAACAACAATAATACACAGTCACCTGAGTTAGCCAGTGAAATTTGTTTACGCCTAATGTGGAAAGAATATTACCCAGTTCTTTAATGCTGTGTTCCCCAATCTTAGAAAAAAAATTTACCCAAAAACACTCAGGTCTAGAACAAGTAATATCAGGATAACCTTACATTTATTGAAACATGTCAAATTCCTGGAGAGGAATTAAACTGGTTTTATACAATTGTACCAGTTAAATGCTACAAGCTAACATACTAGATGTTAAATAGTACATTGGAACAGTACATGCTTCAATGCCCCCAGACATCACTACCTCAAACAAGGATTAGCTGAATTAAAAAATAAATTAATTTGTCAAATAATTTATTTATTCAACACTAAAACGAACTACAGTGAGTTGTTCTATGGTCATATAACAATAAAAATAGATAAGATAAAATAAAATAAACTACACTAAGATACAGTAATGTTAATCAACTACACAGAATGCTAAATAAAGCTAAATAATATTACAAACACGCAAAAGATCATAATAAACTTATACGGTACAATACAATACACTAGCTAATATTATTAAGAGGTAACAAAATCACATTAAAATCACATTAGAGTCATAATTATGGTGGAAAGAATATTTTTAATTTTGGTGGAGCTGCTCACATCTCATTTGCATACATTTTTGTATGTATTGTGCAGTTCTTATTCCTGAACAATATTTCATGATTGCATTGAATTTTTCTAGTTCATTTAACTTCCTAAAATTTTGTATAATTTCCTTACAGTACTTGAATAATTCAATTCTGTGTGTATTGTACAGACTGCAGTCCATAAGGAAATGTATCTCATCTTCAATCTGCTTTTTAGCACAGTGTTTACAGACCCTTTCATTCCTTGGAGTTCTGCAATGCCTGCCAGTTTCAATATGAAGTTTGTGATCAGAGATTCTGAACTGGCATAGGGAGTGTCTCAGTTTAATATTACTCATTGTTATTAAACATTTTTCCATTTTAAACTGTGTTTTGAATGTTCTATAATTTTCCAATTTGTTTGTTCCACCATTTGCTCTGTTGTCATCAAATAGAGCTTCTTTCCATTTTATTTTATAATTTTCTTTCAGTAAAGCAGAGATAGTCTTGGTTTGGTGTGGTTTCTTTTTTTTTATTTGTTGTTTTATTGCCTTATCAAGATTGTTGTCACTGATTATTTTGTCGACATTTCTTGTCCACCTAGTTTTTACTGTATTGACCTCATCAAAGGTGCTTTTTATTAACTTGGGCGTCTATGGAAGTTTTGATCTGAGCCAGAATTTAATTATTTGTGTGATAATTTTTATGGCAAGAGGGTATCTTCCCAATTCCCCTAAGATTGCAAGCTTAGTAGCATTCTTTTTAACCCTCAGGAGTAATCAGAAGAAAGAATAGTTAACAGTTTCAATAATATCGCTATTTTTAGTGACTTCCTCTCCCCATACTTCACACCCATAGCTAATGATGGGTGCTATCAATTTATCAAATAGGTTTAGAGCTATGCTTATTTTGAGGTTTGAGACAGAATTGAGTGTTTGTTTTAGTACGAACTTGTACTAGTGTACGTTTGTTTCAGTAATAAGCCTTCTTCCCTATACCCCCTCTAGATAACTATAGGCGTCCTTAGAAGGGACATACGCAATTAAATTGGGCTAGGAGTGGTATGGGGTGGTGGTTTTGGTAAAAGGAGCCCCCCCCCCCCCCCGTGTTGGAGCACAGGAACTATGATCAAATTTGAAATTTTAAACAGCAACCAATATTCTTCAAGCTGGTATTTTTTTTTAGATTTTATTTTTTCATTCCGTTTGACTGTTTTTTCGAGTTTAAAAAATATGAGCTGGCTGGAGCCTTCATCCCTTATTTCTTAAACTAGATACCAGCCGATAACCCCCCCCCCCCCCCGCTCATAGGGATTGCGTACAGTTGATCAAAGTTCCTGGGCTCCGACTGGTTGGAGGGTCACAAGTGTTCATAGCAAAAATGTCTGGAGAGCATTTATAAAATAAAAACGATTAAATAATGTTGGGCTTAAGTTACAGCTCTGTTTTACTCCTGAAGAGTATGGAAATCTATTTGTTATTCTTCCGTTTAACAAGCTGTCGAAGATTCGGGTCAACGCAACGAGTCCGATGCCAATAAATATTCCAATAAATGTCAATAAATCCTACGTTCATAAACATGAATAAACATGCAAACTGAATCGCTATCTCGCGAGGCGATATTGGTTCAAATACTGCGTCAGGAAAACGTATGATTACTGGTAAACGCAAAACATCGAGTACACACTGCGAAGAAACCGAAAAAAACTAACAACTAACCTACCAGCCATTTTGTATAATGCAATATGGGTAATATGTAAAGTAGGTCGTATTCGTGAGGTCCTATTTGAGAGCTCCCAGATACGACCCAATGTGGCGTGCGCATAACCCTTCTCAAATAGTGGGGATGTTGCCCACCAAAATCAAGCTGAATCCCTTTGTGTCAGTAAAATTTGCTTCTCAAAATGCATGAAATAACGTTTCAGAAAGTCTAGATTTCATTTTTGTTTAAGGGGGAGCATGCCCCAGCCCTCACCCCCATGCAAAAGTTCATACCGCCGCCTCTGTATATCCTTCAATATATAAATAAATATAGGATATTTTTCTATATAATGCATAGTTTTGAAGGTATTGCATATTTTCTTGCCAATCTCTTAAAGTAAACATTTTTCAAAAAAGTTCCAATAACTTGAGAACAGTGACTGATTGAGGTATGGGATAGAACAACTGTGCGAATTATTTTTATATCTCTCTGTGCCGATTTCCTTTATCTACAAATACACCCCGAGTTTGTGTATATTTTATATATATTCTGTTATCATATTTCATATCATATCCAGTATCTTATTCCACACCAGGTACCACTATAAGGTGTCTTCAATGTTTTCCATAAATATGTTTTGGTGTGTCTAAATTTTGCGTCATTTTGCATTCCAGACTTTTGTCGCGCGGGAAAACAACAATATACCAAAACAACGTATACCAAATTTTGACAAATTTAGTAATGAAAATAAATTCATATCATTACTAAGTGACGAGAAAATGTCAATTCCTTTAGCGCAATATTTAAAAAACTGTTTTAATACAAGACAGCAGCACCTACATAAACTAAGCCAGTAATACATTCCTTGTATTCAACTTATTATCTTTTTTTTTTTTTTATGCCTTTTTGTTCCCTTACTCTTTATGTGGTTATTTTTCTTTTACTAATATCTGATTTGTAACCCTTTTCATCCCCTCCGAGGGATGTTGTGTGTTAATAAATAAATAGATTGGCTAAATAGATTGGTTAAAGTCAATAAACGATGAAAAGCGCGGGATCATTAACAAGTTTATAAAGAGTGTTTTGTTCTATTGTATAATGGAGACGCTACCAACGGAATGCCATTGTCTGTGCACATACTCATGACATCAGACAAATGATCCCAAACCATGAATGAATGATTGAATTACAAGTTTATCTGACCTTGGAAGAATATTTGTGACAAAAGTGTTTAATGTGATTATAAAAATTGACCTGAATTGGCCATGCAAGTAACTGCAATATAAATGGGTTCTATGAAATCGTGATGAAATTGTATCAATTACGCCAATATCACGAATATATATCGCACCAGAGAGTTATCATTACTTGACTTTTAGGTTTAAAATGACCTCTACAGCTTTCAAGGCCAGCTGTCATGTCCTCTCTCACGTTCGTAACCAGGATATAAAGTAAAAAGAGATTCGATGTATTCGTTAGTTGATTTTACTTCTAAACTCAGCAAACATGTCTGGTCGTGGCAAAGGAGGAAAGGGTTTGGGGAAAGGAGGCGCCAAGCGTCATCGTAAAGTTCTTCGTGATAATATCCAAGGTATCACCAAGCCAGCTATCCGTCGTCTTGCCCGTCGTGGTGGTGTGAAGCGTATCTCTGGTCTCATCTACGAAGAAACCCGTGGTGTGTTGAAGGTTTTCTTGGAGAATGTCATCCGTGATGCCGTCACCTACACCGAGCACGCCAAGAGAAAGACCGTCACCGCCATGGATGTCGTCTATGCCCTGAAACGCCAGGGCCGTACTCTGTACGGTTTTGGTGGCTAGACTTACCAAATACAAAACGCAAACAAACCAAACCAAACGGCCCTTTTCAGGGCCACCACATTCTCCAAAAAGAGAACTATCGTACACTATGTATACTATCGAGAGTGTCACGTGTTACATTGTATATAAAAGTACAGTTCATCAATATAGTGTATTGCCAAATTGACATTACCAAGTGATATCACTAAAATGTATTTCATACTGGTAGTATAACAACTATTTGATCAAAATAAGATTCTGTTTAGTGTTAATTATTTTATTTTTGTAAATATATACAGGTATTTGAAAAACGATCTTATTTTAATCAAATTGAACAGTAAACAAATGTCAATATCAATATATTCGCAAAAGGTAGACTGACCATACTAGTACTATTATCGGCAACATGTAAAGTATTCCACCAACTTACGAGTACATTATAAGTATATTGAAACTTTAATTTGGAGAAGTAATTCGTAGAGTTTATATTGCTGAGTTTATAATGCCACATTAAAAAGAATTATAAAAAATTATTGTTTCCACCACAGTCCCTATAGAGCATGGAAGGTAAATTACCTTCAATGGATAGAGGGACTTTGTTTCCAGGAAGAGAGTTATGGGGACGACTGGGTGGATTGAAAATTTGTTGAACAAAAAACAATGCAAGTAAGACACCTAGTAAAAAAGCACTACAAGTTCACAGTGGATTTTATTTATACATGTTTACGTGGATTCATTTTACCGAATTTTACTTATTCGCAAAAAAATAAACTGTTGAACAATGATTTGTGGAGATGCTCGGAGAGTCATTTGATTTGTGTGCCATATGCATGGTTTACTTAGTATGACATTACTTGGACAGAAGTAATAAATATACATTTTTTGCACAATAAAATAGCATTCCACTGCATATAATATACATAGAATACCTATAAATACCAATCACATTCTTTCTATCTCTAGGATAAAGGGACAGTGACATGACATAGGCAATGTACGCACATACGTAGAAAATACGGTAGTTCTCTTTTTGGAGGATGTGGTGGCCCTGAAAAGGGCCGTTTGGTTTGTGTACGCTAGGCATACGATTTACTTGGATTTGGCGTGGGTTTTCTTGGGCAGAAGTACAGCCTGGATGTTAGGCAGTACACCACCTTGTGCGATGGTTACACCGGACATCAGTTTGTTCAATTCCTCGTCGTTACGGACAGCCAATTGCAAGTGACGTGGGATGATCCTAGACTTCTTGTTGTCACGGGCGGCATTACCGGCCAACTCGAGGATTTCAGCGGCTAAGTACTCGAGTACGGCAGCCAAGTAGACTGGAGCACCGGCGCCGACACGCTCGGCGTAGTTGCCCTTTCTCAGGAAACGGTGTACACGACCAACTGGGAACTGCAGACCAGCACGGTTGGAACGAGTCTTGGACTTGCCTTTTGCTTTGCCTCCTTTACCACGACCAGACATATTGAATTATCAGTTTAGCTCGTCGAGAAAACTATAGGCATTTGGCAGTTTACTGTCAGTATTTATACTTCCCGCTCGGATTCTGGCTGTATAGTACCTCCACCAATCAAAATACGGCAAAGCACGACCTTGGTTGTATATTGTCAAGGGTCAATAGTCGATGCACAATGTAATATAAGTGTACAACGTACTTAAATCGTGTTTTCTCTTGCGTTCGTTATGTTTCCCGCCTTGCTTGCCGAATCCTTCATTTGCATTTCATTCACTATATATAATGGGACCTTTGACGGTTACAGTTATTCTGAACATTATTTCTGACGTTCAACATGCCTCCCAAAGCAAGCGGTAAAGCAGCAAAGAAAGGCGGTAAGGCTAAGGCCGCCGCTCGTGGTGGTGACAAGAAGAAGAGAAGGAGGGGAAGGAAAGAATCCTACGGTATCTACATCTACAAGGTGTTGAAGCAAGTTCACCCAGACACCGGTGTCTCTTCCAAAGCCATGTCCATCATGAACAGCTTCGTCAACGATATCTTCGAGCGTATCGCATCAGAAGCTTCCCGTTTGGCTCACTACAACAAGCGTAGAACCATCACCAGCAGAGAGATCCAGACCGCCGTCCGTCTTTTGTTGCCTGGTGAGCTCGCCAAGCACGCCGTCAGTGAAGGCACCAAAGCCGTCACCAAGTACACCAGCTCCAAGTAAATCGTATGCCTAGCGTACACAAATCAAACGGCCCTTTTCAGGGCCACCACATCCTCCAAAAAGAGAACTACCGTAACAACAACATATATACCTACTCCACCATTACGCTCTATAATTGTAAACAACACCAGGAATTAATAGGTGCGTCACTCAAACCTCATACACGTCTTAAATACTTGTAATGTATTTCGCTCTCAATGTAGCTGTAAAAACTACTACCCGTAGTATACAGTGGTAAAGTAAAATGAGGTAGAGGGCGCTATCGCACATATCGCGTTGCCTTGTAGATGCAACTTTTTTATATCAAATAAAAATGAACATTAATCTGAAAATCTCATCATGAGTAAACGAACCCCATTTAAATAGAAAGGGGACTCACCATACACGATGAAGCTACACACCAAATTCTGTAAATATGTGTTGCAAGTTAACTGTAAAGCTAGTAATTTAACATGTCTATTAGAACTTGGTAGGTATCCCCTACTTCTTTATAGCATAAGCCACATAATACATTTTTGGCTGAAAAATGAAAATACTCTAGTCCATGAAGCATACCGACTTGGGATGGAGCTTGATGAAAGGAATATACATAACTGGGTAACTGGTGTATATCAAAATATGTAAATGAAAACAATGTGTGGGAGAGCCAACACCTGCATAATGTTGCCTCTATAACAAAAAAAGGTTATGGGCAATCTCCAAAAAATCTTCAAAATCAACAGTCAAGAGAAAATGCATGATGACAATAAAAGAAAAAAAACGAACAAATTGCACACAATGTAAATGACTATAAATTTCTCAATACTAGTATTTAACTCATGATCCTGCACAGCACGACAAACATTACAATTGTGAAAATCGTTCTACATTGCCATGACAACAATGTAACCATTTTTCATTCGAATCTGCCTTTTATTCACTATATTAATGTATTGTAATAAGGTACCTTCCATGGTTGAAGCTTATTTTAAGACTCCAAAAAACTCAATCCTATAATCATGTGTACTGGCTGCAGATTTTTATAACCCGGCATGAATGTACAAATTTCGAAATGTATACGTGATCAGAATGCTCCCCCCATAACTGTTTTTTTTTATCAAGGTAGTGTGTCCGCATGATGACATAGTTAGTGCAAAAAACGTTATGCAACATCTTGAGAAACGGTTGAGTTTAGGAAAAAATAAGTACAATGTCCCCAAACCAAATCACTACTACTAGGGGCATGTCCGCATTGTTTTTTGGAAACAGCATCAAAGACTATTGTGTACGTTGCCAACCGAATCTTCTTGAATGGCGATAATTCAAATGAAAACAATACTTTTGTTAACGGTTAGAAGGCGTGGTTCACAGCTCATAACATTACTGCTTGGAAACAAGATCTGTGGCACGGTATCGTTGGTCTTGAGATAAAGAATGGTTTATCGTATTAAAAATGTTGTTTTGGCAGCAGACATACCCGACAAAGATAGCAGGAGTCGTTCGATGCAATACAGAAAAAAATGTAATGCGCATGTGTCCTGGATTTCCCTATACGTACATGTTATTAGACTCGTGTTTTTCACAGAAAAAATGCTGCTAAGTTTGCAGCTAAAGCAATAATTGTATATTCCGTGAAACCGTAATGTATTTGACTGAAGTTCAATGTTAGTTCATTACGCTTTTCTAGATGAGTTCACTACCATGACATCGACATTGTCCTTATTTAATTGACACCTGGTTTGTAATATAAATTGTCCCCGGGAACGTATTTGGGGAGGGTCTTATTAGCGTTCCATTGTTCTTTTATCACGGTTGCACTCTATTAACTGCACTGTTAGAAACCCATGACACAGTGTGGCGTGGTTCAGTGTAAAACGAATTGAAATTACTGTTGTAAGCCATCAACTGAATTTCATATTGAATGACGGTTACTGGAACTATTCGTAGCACAACAATGACATGTCCAGTTTGTTTTGACAATTTCACAATTCATGTAAAACTCACGATAGGCGCTGACCGATTGTTTGTTTTTACTCGAGGTGTAAATACTAAAATTAAAGTACTTACTAAAATAGTCAAGTCTCGAGGCCGTCAAGACAGCGGACATTTATGTTACACAAGTTGCGTAGACAACAGAAAAGCTTTGTTATGACCACAGCATAACGAGCTTGTCTTTTATAATAACAGATTTAATTTTGAAAATCGAGTGCAAGTCTTAAATTGTTCGTGATTTAATATTTTAGCGTTCACTGTGGCTCGCGGTTCTTGAAGCTGTGTGGCGACGGGTGCCCGTCCGTATATAGAATTAAAATGTGTCATTTGCAAAAAGCGTGTTATAGACCTAGGCGCTGAAAATTTAGAAAAGAAAGAGACTCATGTTTCGAATTATCTTTCCGTCCGACGTAAATTCTCGGACATGCCTGGACGTTACAAAATCAAGACAAAATAGTACACACACCAAACAAAATAGTACACACACCAAACAAAATAGTACACACACCAATTCTGGATTTGTTATTACAATCTAGTAATTGCCATTATCGTACAAAAAACACTGAGAATAAAAAATACAAGATCTTATGAAAACATCCCGAGTGGCCGCAAAAAGCTTACGCACTCTTGAGGGCGCTATGACATCTGGAGCAGGTCGCTGGATCGCAACAATTGTGTACGCAGCTTGACTATATAATCCACTTCTGCTTTCATTAGTAAATACTAGTACTTGTTTACGGATGTTGATCTATAATATATGTCGTGTTGTTTTCGAAATACATACACTAAACCTCAGTATAACATTATATCTATATATACACGTACTTTCAATATAATAGGGAAATTTTCTCCTGGTCCGTTTTGTATCACGTGGTATGAATCCTGCATACTAATAAAGATACGGAACTTGCGAATGTAGATATTACTAGTATTCCACGTTATTGCCATGACAACAACATTGTCTTCTTTCAATATACACTGTAATATGGTAAATTTACTCGCCGTATTAAACCATGGTATACCTAGATTATTAGCCCGAATATCCGGCTTCTGACTCAAACTGAATTACATTTTGATCCTATACATTTAAAAATAGAAGTTAAATGAATTCTGTGTCTTAAATATTAATACCCTGACCCTAGTATACGAGTATTTCATGGCGTTATTCTAGATCGTTCGACATAAATATTTCAAATCAAATAAACTAGCGAGAAAAAAGATACAATGCTTTGACAACGTTCTCTTTTTATTAACACGTACTATGTATCCGTCTCAGCGGAAAACACAGGCCCGTAGTTTGGGGGAGTTCGGGGGGTTCAGTCGAACCCCCTAAATTTTGGAAGTGAATATAATTATGGTAGCAAATTAGTACATATTAAAACAAACAGTAATAATTAAAATAATTATCATCGTTTAAATCACTTGACCAACATCACACTCGGTCGAAATTGCATAGTAATAAGCATTTTGATGGCAACGAGCTTCAATCGTGAAGTTATACCGGCTTTGATTGGCTGTTGCTGAGTTGGGAGGCTAAACAGTAGTCAATCCAAAAAAATGGGCAAGCTGTTATAAATCAGCCAAATGTAGTCAACTTATTGTATTAGTGCGTGTAGCCTGTGTTATTGGAAAATAGTGTACAGCTACGGGTTGAAAAGATCATTGAAAAAAATACCGAAGATTTATAATCAGCAAAATAGTTCGATCACGGGTTGTATAGATCTAAGAGCCAACAATTTACTCCACTGTGCTGCTTCAGCACTGAAAGTATGCTATGAATTATACTTTTCAAACATATTTTATGAATAATATTTGTGACCATTTCCGTGACAAGCTGCGAGTGTGAGCCCAATTTCTCCACATTGAGAAGATTGAATACATACATGGGGCAAGCTCTAGCTTTGCTCCACATTCATCAACAAATCGATATTTATCGTGTTGTGGATACGTTCGCAAAGTTACATCCAATGAGGATAACTTATGTAATATATTGTGTGATATGCCAAAGTCTGTTATCAGAGTAGTGTGCTACACAAACTATTGTCAGTTTTATTTTTACATAAATGACATATCATGTAAACAAAATTATGTTACAAGAAAATGAAATACAAATAAGGGACCACCGTAATCGCTCAATAAAATACAGTGAAACTAGAATGTTTTGTCTGTTTTACAACATATTACTATTTTTTTTATGGCAAGCATATATCCCAATATCTTATAATTTTTTTCGGTAACATATGATGAAAAAGATGATAACAAAAAACAACAGATTTACAGTGAACCAAAACATTTATATACTGTAAAAAAACTTGGTGGTATGTCATTGGATAGAGCATTTAATTTGTTTGATGCAATCATTGTGACAGCTATTTATCATGGTAGCAAGATATAGGGGTACGAATATTCGGAAATCATCGAGAGCCTGAGGGTACGAACTGATAGTTCTACGAATGTTGGGTGAATGTTGAAGGCTGCCATTATTCTTTGTTTATTTCAAACGTTGTATATCATATTGGTTGAAATTATTTTAAGTAAAAAATAGCCGGTACCAGAAAACATGTCATATAATGTTTAAACAATTAGAGTAGACCGGAAGACTTACTTGGACAACCCACATACAAAAATCTCCTGTTCAAATCTGGTTTCGACGTTGTCTGATTTAAATAACAAGTTTGGGATACTGCAAATTTCTTAGAGATATTTACTCAATAAATATTGTTATCAGTAGGAATGGCATGCCTCAATTTCACAATCATCCAGGCTGTGTACTTACGGAAAAATCAAAGTAGTATTAGAACCTGGGGGATACTTAAATTGATTGGCAAGCAATTATAGGCTGAAATATATACTGGCGAGTTTTCGCTGTTTTGGCCATAAACTTAATATTGATTTAGGCAGACACATGAAAATACCGATATATCAAAGAAGTTGTAGTTTTTGTAATAATACGTTTGAATTCAGAGTGGTAGAAAACGAAACTCGCATTGTTTTTATATGTCCAGTATATAATGATCTAAGGGCTGATCTTTTGCCAATAACACTATGCAATTATGCAAATAATACTGACAGTCACGAAACAGTATCACGGCTATGTGCGCTAACACATGCGAAAATCGAAAAACCTTAAAATGCATAAACAATAATGCTAAGATACGTACAATCTTATCGTTTTTGTGTATAACAATTTACCGCAATGGATCTATGGTGTGCGTGTGTTTGTCTGTGGGTGGGGTGGAAGGGGGTAGTGGTTCAGGAACCCCTTCTCTAAGAACGGTGAAATACTAGTAGTTCAAAAATGTTATGTGAAATAACTTAACAACACAAAGTAAGCCAAGAATAACAAATTTGTTCAACAGACCTCTAAGATACTAAAGAATTCGCTCTGTTTCCTTTTAAAAATTAAAAGAATGACGTTTCACATCAAATATATTATTGTTGTTTTCGAACCCCCCATTCAAAAGTGCTGGCTACGGGCCTGAAACAGACAATGATATGCGCATCAAAGTCGTGGGAAACATTAAACGTGTGAAGAAATGTTCTTTCAAGTCGTTTATTACAATACCAACTGTTTGACGTTGTTTTATTAAAAAGTTGTGAACGTGGTAGCGTGTAGTTCTAAACAAACTGACACTTCTGTGGTGGATGCCACTAACTGAATATCTTCGGAATTCATTTGTTTCTTGAATGACTACGACTTGAATAGAAAACAAATAGCAATTACTAGGGCTGTTTAGTGGTTTGAGGGCGTAGTTCACACCTCATCTCAGAAACAATAACGTGTCTCGGCCCGTTTGGTGAAGTTGCTGAATAACGAACGAAATCCAAGTGCATACACTCACTATAACTAGCCGTTTCAACCAGTTAACTCGTTTATTCTCATGCACTTGGGATTTATTGATCTCGATAGATGTGTAAATCAGCAGAATTAATGATACAGCTCAGCGTCTTTTAATTCATGACGCATCAATGAAAATGAAACCCACATTAGGAGGTTTAGTAAAAATGTAATCCAGTGAGTATTACGTAAATGAACAGTAAATGATTTCATCAAATTAACATTCCGGGCAGGCTGCAACAAGAATGATTGAAGGTGACAGTGCTTTCGAAATTAATACAAAACATGAATTGAATAGTTTACGAGAAAAAACAAAACATTTTGGCTATTATGTGTGTTTATAAAGGCACTGAGCGTTACAATGTCATTTCGCTGAGAGGCATCACGGTTACGGTTAGTAACCGTGGAGGCATCCAGCAGAATTGCTACGAGTTTACAGTTTAGCACTGTACTGTATCTGGCCTGTCATTGAAACTTATGGAGTTTGTGATATCAAAGAGATTTTCAATAAAATGTTTTTGGCGTATTTGAAGCCACACTTTAAAGTGTTTGCAGTTATTAAAATGATAATTTTATGTTTATGTCTCAACCCCATGCCCAAGGACAGGCAGAGAGACAAAGCATTTTACAGTCTGCTGTTTTTTGAGTAACTCTCTGTTTGATCAGGCCCGTAGCCAGCACTTTTGAATAGGGGGTTCGAAAACAACAATAAATGATATATTTTATGTGATTTTTGTGAATTTTATAATATTCAAAAAGTGTGTTTGAGCTCTGTTACATACATTTTTATATTCTCGGTTTTAAATTCAATTGGTTTACTTTGTGTTACGTTGGTAAGTTATTCTACATAACATTGTTGAACTATTTTACCATTTTAGAGAAGGGGTCATAGGCCATTCCCCACCTACAGACAAACACACCCACACCCTTGATCCATTACGGCAAAATGTTGTACACAAAAAAGACAAGACTGTACGTATCTTAGCATTATTGTCCAAGCATTTTAAGGTAGAATGCTACTAACGAGCTTTTTCGCTCTTCACATATGTTAGCGCACATAAAAGTGACACAATTTCATGTCGAAATCTGTCTACAATTATTCATTTTAGTATTAGTCAATTATGTAATTTTATTTCTGTACAGGGCCTCACCACATCGTACAAATGTAATGGGTGGAAAAGTGCATATCACGTTTTAAAAACAATACAACATCCATGTAAACATATGGTACTAAGTTAAGCTGGATTCATATTTATCTCGTCGCTTGAAAACTTTTAAAAGATACAGAGCTAGTTGATATATGGTGTGGCAGTTTGTGTAGCGACGAAGTAGGCCCAGACTGTCAGTATTTGCATAATTGCATAAAATTATTGACAAAAGATCAGCCCTATAGATCATTATAAAATGAACATATAAAAACAAAGTGAATTTCAATTGTCTACCATGCTAAATTCAAATGTATCACTGCAAAAACTAAAAATGTATTGATCTAACTGTATTTTTGTGTGTCTGCCTAATTCAACATTATGTTTATGGCCAAAACAGCGAAAACTCGTCAGTATATATTTTAGTCTATAATTGCTTGCCAATAAATCTCCCAGGTTATAATACTACATTGATTTTTCCGAAAGTACACAGCCTGGATGATTGTGAAATTGAGGCATGCCATTCTTGCTGACAACAATTTTTTTATTCTTTGAGTAAATATCCCTAAGAAATTAGCAGTATCTGCAACTTGTTTTTCAAACAAGGCAATGCCGAAACCATATTTGAACAGGAGATTTTTACGTGGGTTTCCCAAGTAAGTCTGTCGGTCTTGTCTAATCGTCTTAGCATGATATAACATGTTTTGGGGTTCCAGCTATTTATTATTAAATTTTAACCAATATAAGATACAACGCTTGAAATAACCACAGCATAATGGCAGCCTTCCACATTCGTCCAACATCGCTACATTGTTTGTGCATCTATTAATGCTAAGCAGAAATCTGCAAAATCTGTACCCTCTCGATTTCCGAATTTTGGTACCCCCATATCGCTACCATAAAAATAGCTGGCACAATGATTGCATCAAACAAATTAAATGCACTAACCAATGGCATACTACCAAGTTTCTTGCAGTACGTGAATTTGTTGGTTCACTGTAAATCTGTTTTTAGAGGGCGGTAAAATAATATGCATATAGTAGCAGTTTAGCAGCGGTCTCAATAAACTTCAATGACTACCTCTCCTTTTTATGAACCCACTAAAAATATAGAAAATTTTCTAGGACATCAAAAAAAAAACGTGTAAATAAATATGTTTGAAAAATATGATTTATCGCATAGTTTCAGTGCTGAAGCAACACTGTGGGATACATTTTTGGCTGCAAGTAGATCTTCGACCTATACAACTCGTGATGATAAATGTTTTCAACCCTTAGCTGTACACTATGTCCAATAACACAGGCTACACGTACTAATACAATAAGTTGACTACATTTGGCTGATACACTTAGAACAAAACAGTATATATGCCATCATTAACTTGAAGAATACAAAACTAATGAACCAATATGAAAGTACAGTGTCGTGTTGCCGTCTCAATCCCGTTCGAATCCCACACTTTACTAACTGAACGAACACTAGCACAAGACAAACGGACCTATTCAGGACCACCACATCCTTCAGAGAGAGACTACAATTACATTATTGGGCGGGGGGCAAGGGATATTTTCGTTCAACGTAATTGCAATATTTTTTTGTTCGTACATCCATAATTGAAAAAATAAATTCCGTAATTCTGTAATCACAGGATAGACGTACAACGTAATAAATCAAATATTTTTTTCGTACACTGTAAAAATGTGTAATTTTTCTCGGTACGTACAAGAATTTACATCCAAATAAAAAAAAGTCGTGAAGATCCAGGGAAATTACATTTTCGAAACTGTAAAACGACTAAATGACACAATTCACTGCAAAATTCAATTTTCATTGTAAACTGTAAAAACGGCTTTTTTTCCTTGTAAATTGTAAAAAAGCCCTTTTTATTTCCCGTAAAACTGTACCAGCTACCCCCTTGTCCCCCCATTATTGTTTCAATGTTGCTTTAATATTTAACATCAGCTGCTTGAACGCGATCTTCATTACACCATCGCGGAATCACCGAATAAAAGCTTGCCCATTTATAGCAACCTGTTTTGATTGGCCGCTGTTGAGCTAAGACGAAGTAACTTCACGATTGACATTTAAAGCTCGTTGCCACCTAAATGCTCATTACTATACAATTTCGACCGAGTCTGATAGTTACCTCACTGAGTCAAGTGATTTAAACGGTGATAATTATTTTAATTAATACTGTTTGTTTTATTATGTTCTAATCTACGATCATAAATCTATTCACTTCCAAAATTTAGGGGGTTCGACCGAACCCCCCGAACCCCCCAAACTACGGGCCTGTTGATGCGACTGTTTTTTAATGCTTGAACATATCATCTTGCCCTTACGTGCAATAACATTTTGAGTGAGTGAGTGTATGAGAATTTGGAGGTGCACTGTGGGTACACTGAAGTAGAACAACTGTGCAAATTATTTTAATATCTCTCTGTGTCGATTTCCTCTCCCCAAATACACCCCGAGTTTGTAGTATATTTTATATTTACATATATTCTGTAATCATATTTTAAATCATATCCAGTATCTAATTCTACACCAGGTACCAGTATTCGCTGCCTTCAATGTTTTTATAAATTTTGCGTCATTTTGCATTCGATAATTTTGTTGCTCGGGAAAACAACAATGGACGGTTAAAGTCAATAAACGCTGAAAAGCGCGGGATCATTAACAAGTTTACAATTGATGTTTTGTTCTATTGTATAATGGAGACGCTACCAACGGAATGTCATTGTCTGTGTCTTCTATGAAATGGATTCTATGAAATCGCGATGAATGTGTGTTAATTACGCCAATATCACGAATACTGATTCTATTCCGTCAGAGAGTTATCAATATTTGACCTCTACAGCTTTGAACTTTCAAGGCCTGCTGACATGTTCTCTCTCACGTTCGTAACCATGGTATAAAGTAAAGAGATTCGATGTATTTGTTAGTTGATTTTACTTCTAAACTCAGCAAACATGTCTGGTCGTGGCAAAGGAGGAAAGGGTTTGGGGAAAGGAGGCGCCAAGCGTCATCGTAAAGTTCTTCGTGATAATATCCAAGGTATCACCAAGCCAGCTATCCGTCGTCTTGCCCGTCGTGGTGGTGTGAAGCGTATTTCTGGTCTCATCTACGAAGAAACCCGTGGTGTGTTGAAGGTTTTCTTAGAGAATGTCATCCGTGATGCCGTCACCTACACCGAGCATGCCAAGAGAAAGACCGTCACCGCCATGGATGTCGTCTATGCTTTGAAACGCCAGGGCCGTACTCTGTACGGTTTCGGTGGTTAGACTTACCAAAAACAAAACGCAAACAAACCAAACCAAACGGCCCTTGTCAGGGCCACCACATCCTCCAAAAAGAGAACTACCGTAAACTATGCATATTATTGAGAGAGTGTGACACAAAGCACATTTTGTATCCGTTTCATATGTTATGTTATATTTTAGAATGTATATT
The DNA here is from genome assembly GCF_978046115.1 of Saccoglossus kowalevskii. Lineage (NCBI taxonomy): Eukaryota > Metazoa > Hemichordata > Enteropneusta > Harrimaniidae > Saccoglossus > Saccoglossus kowalevskii. Next base: position 13,295,612 of record NC_140648.1, read on the forward strand.
GTATTCTCAAAGACGGAGCTACATCGCGATCCCCCAAACGTTGCCAGCCTGAGAACCAATCACAAACAAGAATAGACAATGAATTTTCGGATTAAAACCTCTGTTTTCCCCAACGCTAACTAACTTACTCCCGCGCTAAGGAAAAAGTCTTTCTGTTGCAGTCCGTCTTTGAGAATACTTAGTAGTATTATTTATATAGTATTCTAGCCTGTTATTTTAATTTGATCTTACCATAACATCGTCGTTACTTGCGGCGGCTGCTGATCCACGAAATTAATGGTACTAGTGGTAGCATATCAACCAGATCAAATGACAAGTATAAATGACCCAACATACAATTTGATCAAAATAATATTTTTTTACTGTTTATTGCTATTATTTTATTTTGAAATGTCCTAAGATATTATTCCGATCAGATTGAACAATAAACAATGTCAATATACATATATTCGCAAAAAGTTAGACCGACCACACCATTATCGGCAATATATAAGTATTCAACCAATTTAAATTAAAGTGTGTTAGATTTGGGAATTATAATGCTTGCATGTGAGTATGGGTACGGGGCTGGTCTTTTAAAAACTTCGAATGGTTCGAATGTTTGACCCCTAAACAGGGGCGTCGATAGAACACATGATTTGATGTATTGAGAAATTTCACGCTAATTTAACATATAATTTCATTTATACTTTACATGTTCACATTGATTCAGTTTACCGAATTTTACTTGTAAGCGAAAATGTCAACCGTGTAAACAATGCATCTACAGTATCATACACGGTAGTTACTTATCTTTATGGAGAGTGTGGTGCTTTGAGAGCCATTTGATTTGTGTGCATACGGTTTACTTGGATTTGACATTACTATAACATGGCAAAGGCCATGGACGTGCAGACACACAATTTACGGTAGTTCTCTCTTTGGAGGATGTGGTGGCCCTGAAAAGGGCCGTTTGGTTTGTGTATGAAAGGCATACAATTTACTTGGATTTGGCGTGGGTTTTCTTGGGCAGAAGTACAGCCTGGATGTTAGGTAGTACACCACCTTGGGCGATGGTCACACCAGACATCAGTTTGTTCAACTCCTCGTCGTTGCGGACAGCTAACTGCAAGTGACGGGGGATGATCCTAGACTTCTTATTGTCACGGGCGGCGTTACCGGCCAACTCAAGGATTTCAGCGGCTAAGTACTCGAGTACGGCAGCCAAGTAGACTGGAGCACCGGCGCCGACACGCTCGGCATAGTTGCCCTTTCTCAGGAAACGGTGTACACGACCAACTGGGAACTGCAGACCAGCACGGCTGGAACGAGTCTTGGACTTTCCCTTTGCTTTGCCTCCTTTACCACGACCAGACATATTGAATTATCAGTTTTGCTCGTCGAGAAAACTATAGGCATTTGGCGTTTTACTGTCAGTATTTATACCCCCCGCTCGGATTCTGGTCGTATAGTACCTCCACCAATCAAAATACGGCAAAGCACAACCTTGGTTATTTATTGTCAAAGGTCAATAGTAACTACACAATGTAATTTTAAGTATACTGAAATTATGTTTTCTCTTGCGTTCGTTATATTTCCCGCCTTGCTTGTCGAATCCTTCATTTGCATTTCATTCACTATATATAATGGGACCTTTGACGGTTACTGTTATTCTGAACATTATTTCTGACGTTCAACATGCCTCCCAAAGCAAGCGGTAAAGCAGCAAAGAAAGGCGGTAAGGCTAAGGCCGCCGCTCGTGGTGGGGACAAGAAGAAGAGAAGGAGGGGAAGGAAAGAATCCTACGGTATCTACATCTACAAAGTGTTGAAACAAGTTCACCCAGACACCGGTGTTTCTTCCAAAGCCATGTCCATCATGAACAGCTTCGTCAACGATATCTTCGAACGTATCGCATCAGAAGCTTCTCGTTTGGCTCACTACAACAAGCGTAGAACCATCACTAGCAGAGAGATCCAGACCGCCGTCCGTCTCCTGTTGCCCGGTGAGCTCGCCAAGCACGCAGTCAGTGAAGGAACCAAAGCCGTCACCAAGTACACCAGCTCCAAGTAAATTGTATGCCTAGCGTACACAAACCAAACGGTCCTTTTCAGGGCCACCACATCCTTCAAAAAGAGAACTACCGTAACAAAAGCACAATATATACCTCTCTCATACTCCTATGCTGCATACTAGTAATTGTAAACACCATGATCAATAAACAACCGCAAGAATAGGTGTGTCTCTAAAAGCTCAAGCACGTCTTGACTATATTGGATACATATAAATAAAACGCACTATTCTCTCAAATGTAGCTATAAAAACTACGACCGTAGAATACAGTGGCTAAGAAATAGAGGGCGCTATTACACTTTTCGTTTTGTCTTGGAAATGCAACTTTCCATACCAAATCAAAATGAACATTCATAGCTTGTCATTCTGTTTTCTTTTAGACTCCAATAATTCATGGCAACCAAATTATAACAAGGCACGTGACCCGCTTTCGTCGTTGATTTATAACTAGTTATATACATAACTTGACAAACATAGAAGTTCATCTGTATACTTTTCGATCTTTATCACTGTTAAAACCACTCCCATACGTTTACCCTACTACCTTACATATGTTTTATTTTTAATTTTCGACTCCAAAATCCTCCCTATTTTGACTTACGACCACTTAGAACGTGGTCATCTCTTGGCTTGCAGATCATTTCTTGGCGTGCGTGCTTGGAGAATGTGAAAGATTCCCCATTTTTCTGCATACTGCAAAGCGTTTCTTTGAATTGGGCGAAATTAAGCTGATAGCACTTTATCCAAAAAAAAAAAAAAGCTACAATATGCTATACAATATTTAACAGTAAGGACGAGACATACTTGGATTTATGTTACTTTTTACTTGCAATATAACTGAGGCTTATTGCTGTGATCTAAATGTAATTGAAAACGAATTCCATTTTTTACTTGTAAGTAATTTTTACCAAGAAATCAGAAACCGTTATGTACCATATTTTTATTTTACTCCGCCAACAGATATTAAATTTATTATTTTGCTTACAACCCCAAATGAATCACCTTTACAACGTGTTGCGCTTTTATGTATCAGCCGTTTAATTTTAGTAACTGGGGAAAAAAGAATACTCCTGTGATATGTACTAACCTTTTTTTTGAGCCGATGGTCTTTTTCTGGTAATAAACATCCGATATAAAAGAAACATTAATCTAAAAATCTCATCATGAGTGAACGAACCCCGTTTAAATAGAAAGGAGACTCGTCATACACGTTTTCACGAACGTGTGATTATCGGCCATCATACGTTTTCGAAATTTTTCACTATTTAATTCATGACCCTGCACAACACGACAAACATTACAAATATGGAAATCATTTTACATTACCCTGACAAGAATGTGACCGTTTTTCATTCGAATCTACTACTTTTTATTCACTATATTAATGCATTGTACAATTTTAAGACTCCAAACAACTCAATCCTATAAACATGTCTACTGGTTGCAGATTTGTATCATGAATGTACAAACTTCGAAATGTATACATGACGAGAATGCCCCCACTCGTAGCTGATATTCTTATCGGGGTGGTTTTATTCGCATTTATTACACTTGATGGGATATTTTAGCGCGAAACAGACAACGTTATGTAAAATATCGAGAAATGGCTGAGCGTGGGAAAAATTAAGTACAATGTCCCCAAACCAAATCACAACTACCAAACGCATGGCATTGTTTTATTTAAAAAAAAAACAACAACATCAAAGACTATTGTATACGTTTCCAACTGAATCTTCTTGAATGGCGATAATTCGAATGTTTTTCAACGGTTTGAAGGCGTGGTTCTTAACTTATTGCGTAACTAAGAACACGATGTGAGTCTGGGTATCGTTGGTCTTGAGATGAAGAATGGTTTATCGTAATATAAAAATGTTGTTTTGGTCGCAAACATAGTTGCAGTCGTCGTTCGATGAAATACAGAAAAGTGTAATGCGCATGCGTCCTGGATTTCGCTATACGTACATGTTATTAAACTCGCGTTTTGCACATAAAGAATACTGCTACGTAAAACCGTAATGTTTTTTACTCAAGTTCAATGTTAGTTCATTACGCTTTTCTAAATGAGTTCATTCCCAAAACATCGATAATGTTCTTATTTAATTGACACCCGGTTTGTAATATATATTGCCCCCCCCCCCCCACGGAAAGTATTTTTTGGAGAAGAATCATATTAGCGGGAAACGAACAATGCTATACACGCTGAAAATTAGACGTGTCTATTGTTCTTTTATCTTGGTTGCACTCTGCTATCTGCACTGCATTGTTTAAGTATTAAAACCCCTAATTATGGCGGGTTCAGTTCAAAATGAATTGACACTACTAAATATTTCAACATCTAAGCACGGTTACTAAAAACCGTGATCTAAGCGAGTCTCAATTTTGCGTCATTTTGCATTCGGGACTTTTGTTGCGCGGGAAAACAGCAATGAATGCTTAAAGTCAATAAACGATGAAAAGCGCGGGATCATTACCAAGTTTACAATTGATGTTCTGTTCTATTGTATTATAGAGACGCCACCAACGGAATGCCATTGTCTATGCACATACTCATGACATCAGACAAATGATCTCAAATCACGAATCAATGAGTGAATTACAAGTTTATCTGACCTTTGAGGAAGTCTATAAACGATGAAAAGCGCGGGATCATTACCAAGTCGGACAGGAGACTCGCGTTTCGGATTTTGTTCATTTTTTCGTCCGACGTAAGTTCTCAGACATGTCTAGACTACTTATTTGAAGTCTGACAAAGCACGGTTAGTAACCGTGGACAAAGGCCAGACAAAATTGTATACACACCAAATTTGGGGTCAAAATCACCAAATGTCAACATGTTCTCCCATTAGAAGATACTGAGACGAGTCATTTCGTTTTGCGAAACTATAATACGATAGCATCGCATCAAGTGGTAGTTGAATTATTCGTTTTCAGTCCTAACTATCTACGAATAATTATTAATTTATACTCTACAACTGAGAATAAAATACAAGATCTTATGAAAACATCCCGAGTGGCCGCAAAAAGCTTATACACTCTTGAGGGCGCTATCACATCTGGAGCAAGTCGCTGGATCGGTAAATGAAAAAGCTTGTACGCAGCTTGTCTATATAACCCACTTCTGCTTCAATTAGTAAAGTGGCATCAATCATGCATACAAAGACAGACGCACAACTTGCGAATTTGGATATTACTAGTATTCCACGTTATTGCCATGACAACAACATAGTCTTCTTTCAATATAATATGGTACATTTACTCGCCGTATTGACCAATGGTATAGCTAAGTTATTAGCCCGAATATCCGGCTTTCCACTCAAAATGAATTACAATTCGATCTTAAGTTAATACATTTTAAAAATTTCATGTATTATTTCATGGCGTTTTTCTGGGTCGTTCGACATAAATATTTCAAATCAAATAAACTAGCGTGAAAAAAAAGATACAATGCTTTGACAACGTTCTCTTTTCATTAACACGTACTATGTATCCGTCTCAGCGGAAAACAGACAATGATATGCGCGTCGTGGGAAACATTAAACGTGTGAAGAAATATTCTTTCAAATTATTTGTTACAATACCAATTGTTTGACGTTGTTTTATTAAAAAGTTGTGAACGTGGTAGCGTGTAGTTCTAAACAAACTGACACTTCTGTGGTGGATGCCACTAACTGAATATCTTCGGAATTCATTTGTTTCTTGAATGACTACGACTTGAATAGAAAACAAATAGCAATTACTAGGGCTATTTAGTAAGTTGAGGACGTACTTCACACCTCGTTGCATATCATTAAAACGTGTCTCGACCCGATGCTATAATTGCTGAATAATGAACGAAATCCAAGTGCATACACCCAATATAACTAGCCGTTTGAACCAGTTTTATCTAGTATTACTTGGAAATCATTCATCTCGCTAAATGTGTAAATCAGCCATGACAACGAACGAAAGTTCATCGGGAGTAAGTTACGTAGACATCCTTGTTGGTATGCGGGACACATTACGCTACACATGGAACTATAAACCCCAGGAAGAACAACGTAACTAAGAGGATTAAAAAAACCTTTGTCTTAGTTTATCTTACAGTGCTTTCGCTTTTGTTTCCACAGCATTAGTCATACTCCATGTTAGTTGCCGCCGATACGCCCGTATCAACCGCTTTGCTGGAAACGGAAAACTTGAAAAAATATTTCATATCTGCGCAGTAAAATATTTCGTTCACTACGCATGCGCAAACAAGTCGGTCTGCAGGGTGACCTTCAGTGTACCGGAAATCATGCAACGGGTCGGAGTTTTAGCGAGTTTTCATAATTTTCAATGTCGTTTTTACATTACTTCTTGTTTTTTTCAACCCTCAAAAAAATAAGGTTGCGAAAGTTTGCGAAACATGGGGTTTGGTATGCTGTTTGTTGTCGAGATATCCCGACTTATTCCGTGTTTCCCTTCGATCGCCAGAAGTGGCAATGTGTTTTTTTTCCCCGTTGAATGTCGCTCATTTATCAGTGTTTTTGTCTTGGCGCCGTTGTTTTTTTATGCTATAACCGAAACAACTTGATCACGTGATCTCTCGAAGTCGCCCGATTGACTCCGAAAATGACCGATAGTCGGAGATAAACGTTCATTTGCGTAAATCGGCTTACTTTTAATGCGACGAAATAAACAGTCAAAGTAAACATTCGATATCGCGGCAACTATCATAGTTCAAAGGAAACGAAGTGGTTGTTCTTCCTGGGGTTTATAGTTCCATGCGCTACAGTACTCAATACCAGCATTTTAACAAAATAATATTGGTCGAAAATAGCTAAATTAAAATCCAGTGAATAATTTATGCGTGTACTTTAACAGGTACAAACGGGTTTTCACAATTAAGATTGTTGTTGGGAATCACAGCAACATTAAAATAATTTAAATCGTATGAAGCACATGCAGCAACAGCGAACACGCCGTTATTTTGTCTTCGAGCGCGAAGACGGGTTCTCCAGTCACTGCGCACGCGCCCATGATGGCCCATGGAGCTATCTTTTTTTAGCTCCATCGATGGCCCACACGTACGTCGCGTAAGACAGTACAATTAGTGATAACTAGATTGTTCACTTGTACAAAATAACCCCTTTTAATCAACATAGTCAACTTGACTGTGTATGTTAACATATAACTTACCAGATGTTATTATTCTTTATGGACTGGATACGGCATTGCGGCCCGAGGTCGTGCAACGGGACTGCCTGAGCTTGCGTAAGCCGTACGACCGAGGGCAGCCAAAGCTGTATCCAGCCCATGAAGGTTTTATCATACACCTTATTTTACCACATCAAACACACGTAATTTCGAATGACGCGTTTTGATTTGATTGATGAAAGCTGGGCGCGCTGGACCGGGCGTGATACGGGAAATTATTGTCCTGCTGTGAGGGCGCATTTCCAATAGCGTTATGAGTCCGGGCAATACGAGGTGTATGATAAACTATTTTCATGTACATGTATTGTAAAATACTAATACTTTATTTTAGTATAGAATTTTAGCTGGCATTAATTTTCGCTGAAAAAAACAAACAAAACATTTTGGCTATGTGTGTTTAATTGAACGTTACAATAACATTTCGTTGGAGGAGCACCGAGTAAAACTACTAGCGAGTTTACGGTTTCGATCTGTCACGGAAAACCATGGTTATTGAAATGGCCATTGTGTCTATGTTTGAACGATTTCTAGTCACCTCGACCCCTATCCCGTTCGACCTCAACTTCATGCACAGACAAAGCATTTCACATTGTGCTGTACCCTACTTGTTTTTTGATGGAGAGTGAGTGTTTGGGGTTCAGGAGTAAATGACTAGTTTGTGACATTTAAAAAACATAAATGTAATACCGTAGTATATCGTGGAGCGAGATATTCGAGTTTATGTCTACAAGATGGCGACAACATGGAGAATGGTGTAATTCTATTAATAGTACGGTAGTTTTTATTTCTGAACTGATAGTATTACTCACCAAGAATGGTGAATTTGGTACTATGTTGTCATAATTGTGGACTTTACATCACCGTAAGATGGATGTAATGATTTACAATATGTATGTATGTGGTATGACTTATAGTACGGTAGTTCTCTTTTTGGAGGATGTGGTGGCCCTGAAAAGGGCCGTTTGGTCTGTGTTTGCTAGGCCATGGAACTATAAACCCCATGGCTAGGCCTACGATTTAAGCACGCTCGCCACGGATACGACGGGCGAGTTGGATGTCCTTGGGCATGATGGTGACACGCTTGGCGTGGATAGCGCACAAGTTGGTGTCCTCGAAGAGACCGACAAGGTAGGCTTCGCTGGCTTCTTGCAGGGCCATAACGGCAGAGCTCTGGAAACGAAGATCGGTTTTGAAATCCTGAGCGATTTCACGGACCAAACGCTGGAATGGTAGTTTACGGATCAGAAGTTCGGTGCTCTTCTGGTAACGACGGATCTCACGAAGAGCTACGGTACCTGGCCTGTAACGATGAGGTTTCTTCACTCCTCCGGTGGCTGGTGCGCTCTTACGGGCGGCTTTGGTTGCCAACTGTTTACGTGGTGCTTTACCACCAGTAGATTTACGTGCGGTTTGCTTGGTACGTGCCATGCTGTATTCTTCTTCTCGCTCAAGAATGAAGTAATATACAATGTAGATTCAAATACCGGCGCTCATTATTTATACCGCAAAATACTCATTAGTATTGTTCAGGCATTGCGATTGGTCAGTTAAGGTTCTCTCTGATTGGTCGAAATTAACGCCTTGTGATTGGTTAAAAATCGTATCAGTCGAATCCGAAACTGTACCGAAGCTCTATTGAGAAGTTTCCGAACACATGTCACATACTAGTAGTAATAAGTTTGCTGCATTACAAGTCATATACCTAAAGAAATATCTATGCGTACATTGTTAATACATCAAAAGATCAAAAGTATTAAATGACTATTTCTCCGATATGCGAAAAAAAAGCTTTTTGGACCATATTTATTCCGTGTATGCATGGCGCTTTAGTTGCAGCATGGAACTATAAACCATGGTTGCAGTGGAGCTAGAATAAATAGACCCATCGACCGATTTGTCAATGTCCCTAGAAAAAGCGTTGCACTGAAATGTTTTTTTTTTATTATTATTTTAATAAACACAATTACTAATATTTCGCCGCAAATTTAGAGTTTCTGTAGATTTCAGTCTTAGCATGGAACTATTATAGTTCCATGGTCTTAGTCACTGAAGTGGTTGAAATGTTCACAACCGTCATTTTTAATCAGCTTATTGTAAAACTAAACAGAACTGGGGACGCGGGAAACTAACAATGGGGTGTGAAAGTCAACAAACTCTAGGCAGCGCGGGTTCATTACCAAGATTTGATTGGAGGAAACTGTCACCAAACTACCAATTACTTGCGAGATATTGTAAACATAAACAGGACTGGGGACGCGCGAAAACAACAATAGGGTGTGAAAGTCAACAAACCCTAGGAAGCGCGGGTTCATTACCAAGATTGTGTTATTGGAGGAAACTGTCAACAAACTTGCGAGATTCATTGAAACGTAAATTTTAAAAGGCCTGTTGTTTCAAGACCTGTTGTCGTGGTTTCATCACGTTCGCAACCAATGTAGTTTTTCACTATGTAGTAATCGCATAACCAAAAATATATTTTATAGACAAATTAAAATCCCATTCTAAAATATTTATTACTTCTTTCAAAATTGTAGTGCACGTTTATTTTATATCGCCGGAGGACCGGCACGCAATCCTGGGACGCGGCCGAAGAAGGCCAGACAAGAAGTCGAATGCATGTAGTTTTCCACTATGCAGCAATATCGCATACCCAAAAATACACCTATCAGTGTTTTCACCGTGACGGGGGATTTATAAAGCTGAAACCTATGAGTTATTAGACTAGATGCCGTCTATTTATCGCAAGACTTTGAAAACACACCGCTCTCGATGCTTCAGGAAAACAGGGGCTTGTAAACTGACGGCGAATCCCCTAGTTCGAGCACGAGGGGAGGGTGGTCGCAGTCTGTTGACAAGCCCCTGTATTCCAGGGGATGTCTAAGCGCCCCCCGTCGGCTCGGGTTTGAGGTATGAATTTTTTCCATTGATCAAACCATGGAAATCATTGTTTGTTTTCAGCTGCTACTAATACTGCTGCAAAACAAAATAAAACAATATCCAAATGTTATGTATAAAGTAATAGTGAAACACAACGAAGTATAAAATTGCGCTATTAAAATATATACCCTGTTGCCGCAGATCAGGAATATAGCATTTCACGAAAACACATAGCCCTGAGTACAGTCCTGTAGGTTGGCCTCCTTCCGCTGATCATTCGGCCCCGAATGATCAGCGGAAGGAGGCCAACCTACAGGACTGTACTCAGGGCTAGAAAACACAGAGCTTGGGGGCAACAGGATTCTGGCTCTACTTGAAAGTGTGTTGACCCCACTTCCAGATTCCTTATTGGACAATACTGCAGCTAATTACATCAAATCAACTGCTAAATTCATTTGAATGCAAATTTTAGAGGCGGGGCGAATCCACTTGCAATTTCAAGGCCAGTTGTAGTGATCTCTCTCACGTTCGCAGTTATTGTATAAGTAGTTCAGACGTTCGGCTCACAAGCAGTTGATTTTACATCTGTAAGTTGTTACTATGTCTGGTCGCGGTAAAGGAGGGAAAGGTCTGGGAAAAGGAGGCGCCAAGCGTCATCGTAAAGTTCTTCGTGATAATATCCAAGGTATCACCAAGCCAGCTATCCGTCGTCTTGCACGTCGTGGTGGTGTGAAGCGTATCTCTGGTCTCATCTACGAAGAAACCCGTGGTGTATTGAAGGTTTTCTTGGAGAATGTCATCCGTGATGCCGTCACCTACACCGAGCACGCCAAGAGAAAGACCGTCACCGCCATGGATGTCGTCTATGCCTTGAAACGCCAGGGCCGTACTCTATACGGTTTCGGTGGCTAGACTTACCAAATACAAAACGCAAACAAACCAAACCAAACGGTCCTTTTCAGGGCCACCACATCCTCCAGAAAGAGAACTACCGTAAATGTGTGTTGTGTAGCCTCCAGCTACAGTATTGAAAGGTAGTATTCCTGCCTTCCATTGACTGTTTGTGTGACTGGCTAGTTGCACGTGCTTGAACCACTACCCATAGTATCAAATAATTAAGCGTACTATAGTCATCGCGCCTTTTCCTGGTCAGTGCGATTACATTGTACGTTGAAATTTCCTTGCATACACTTCATTACACGAAGAACACCCCCCCCCCAGGTATTGTATTTAAAACAAGTATCGCCACCCGACTGTAAGGCCGTCGCTACAGTTTTCAATAAAGGGGGTCAGTTTCGCTCAGCCAAGGAACTTTTGAATGTATATATATTCCAGCATTCTTTATTGCCTCCATGAGCCCAGCAAGTCGTTATAATTTAGTTCTTCAGTGTAATCCTGTATAACCCCCCCCCCCCCTCATCTGTAATGAGGTCCTGATTTTGTAGTAATGGTCTTTATTAAAGTCGTATCCTTAAAAATGGACATTATACATAGGTCAAAGTACAATCAAGCATGATTGTCGTACGCCACGGCCTCGCACTCTTGACTCAAAGCGAAAATATACTCTGGCGGAGAGAATCACTCCACGTCAAAAACAATAGGAATAACAAAAAAAACTTGCCAGAAAATGGGTTAGAAATGCATGTTTATAAAGTAAATGCAAGGATGACATTGTACTTCAGACAACTAATAGCTGTTAGTAAATAATCTACAGTACACTTGTGTATAAAAGGACGAATCTATTTGTTTTTAACACTTATTTTTAAATTTATATCCTACAAGACTGAACATATCGCAAACAGATGAAGGCGACGTGAAACAGAAATTACAGATGACGTTAAATTCCATTTCATTTATTATCGCGGAAAATTAAACAAGTTAGGCCTGAGGGTATGTCGACAGTAGTTATGGGTTTTTCTTACGTAATAGGTTTTGAGACTACTTGCGAAATTTACATGAATTAATAGCGATACCAGGTTTTCTAGAGTCGCACATTACAATTTGCTGTAATGAGATTGCACCCTTAGTGATAGTATGTAGCTCTCAAAATTACCAAGATGTATGGCCTTCAAGCAAAAAACAACAATCGTTTCCGCATGTTTTTTTTTTTCAAACTGCAACAAAAGAATGAGTTTCTTTGAAACAACAAAAATACAAACTTTTGTTTTCTGTTTGGCGATATTCTATCGATTTCGCCAACACTGTGCGATTGCACTGCAAAGTATTCCGGGGTTCGGGTGAGCGAGGCTGTATGCAGCAAATAGATATTTACAATAACCTAATTAAAATGCGTACTCAACCACGGTTACTAATATTTTGTTAAAACTGTTGCACAGCATAGGGGGTGTGGATTTAGGGTTGCCGTAACGGTAGTTCTCTTTTTGGAGGATGTGGTGGCCCTGAAAAGGGCCGTTTGGTTTGAGTACGCTAGGCATACAATTTACTTGGAGCTGGTGTACTTGGTGACGGCTTTGGTGCCTTCACTGACGGCGTGCTTGGCGAGCTCACCAGGCAACAAGAGACGGACGGCGGTCTGGATCTCTCTGCTGGTGATGGTTCTACGCTTGTTGTAGTGAGCTAAACGGGAAGCTTCCGAAGCGATACGCTCGAAGATATCGTTGACGAAGCTGTTCATGATTGACATGGCTTTGGAAGAGACACCGGTGTCTGGGTGAACTTGTTTCAACACTTTGTAGATGTAGATACCGTAGGATTCTTTCCTTCCCCTTCTTCTCTTCTTCTTGTCACCACCACGAGCGGCGGCCTTAGCCTTACCGCCTTTCTTTGCTGCTTTACCGCTTGCTTTGGGAGGCATGTTGAACGTCAGAAATAATGTTCAGAATAACTGTAACCGTCAAAGGTCCCATTATATATAGTGAATGAAATGCAAATGAAGGATTCGACAAGCAAGGCGAGAAACATAACGAACGCAAGAGAAAACACGATTTAAGTACGTTGTACACTTAAATTACATTGTGCATCGACTATTGACCCTTGACAATATACAACCATAGACAGTATAGTCTACTACTATACTGTCTATGATACAACCAAGGTCGTGCTTTGCCGTATTTTGATTGGTGGAGGTACTATACGACCAGAATCCGAGCGGGAGGTATAAATACTGGTAGTAAACCGCCAATAGCTATAGTTTTCCGATAGAACTCAACTGCTAATTCAATATGTCTGGTCGTGGTAAAGGAGGCAAAGCAAAGGGCAAGTCCAAGACTCGTTCCAGCCGTGCTGGTCTGCAGTTCCCAGTTGGTCGTGTACATCGTTTCCTGAGAAAGGGCAACTATGCCGAGCGCGTCGGCGCCGGTGCTCCAGTCTATTTGGCTGCCGTACTCGAGTACTTAGCCGCTGAAATCCTTGAGTTGGCCGGTAACGCCGCCCGTGACAACAAGAAGTCAAGGATCATTCCCCGTCACTTGCAGTTGGCAGTCCGTAACGACGAGGAATTGAACAAACTGATGTCTGGTGTAACCATCGCTCAAGGTGGTGTACTGCCTAACATCCAGGCTGTACTTCTGCCCAAGAAATCCCATGCCAAATCCAAGTAAATCGTATGTCTAGCCAGGGAGTCTAGCATACACAAACCAAACGGCCCTTTTCAGGGCCACCACATCCTCCAAAAAGAGAACTACCGTAAATAATGGGATGTTTGATTTCTTTGTGTTATCCTACAACTTTCGTTCAGAAAAAGCGAGAATTTTTCTGACAAATTAGCTTGCTTTCCAATTTTCAAATACCTCATCGCCGTCTTTGTGTAATATCATGATCACACACGATCGTTGCTTTATTTCAAACCGCGTAGAGCACACATGGGGTAAATTCAAACAGTTTGGCACAACAGTCGCCAAAAAAAGAAAAAAAAAATTGCGCGACATAGTTATTTAATCAGGAAGCTTCTGTCGAAACATTAGCATAGATACTGCCAAATGAGTGAAACTATAGCGGTTTGGTGGTTGCGTGAAAGGGATACGTTTCGGCATAGAAAGTAACACTTTTACTGAACTAAAGATGACGTCACAATTTATTCACTCACTTAACGTCCATCGGAATGGATGTCACTCATTGTTTATTTATTTGAAATTTGGATATTTGCATGTAATCTTCTATCGAATTTGTGTTACAGAGAAGATGTACACTTTCATGAGCTTGCAACAGTGTATGGCGCCCAGTTTCAAAAATGACATTTTTTGACCAAACAAACTTATTTGTCAACCCCTCGCTCATTTTAGTCAGTTGTACATGTTACAAAATGGACTAAACATAATAACGGTCGTCATACTCTCGTCATTTTCAGTTGAAAAAGTGATTCGCTCAAGGAAGGCACTTTTGATTAACGAAGTTCATCAAACCGTTATAATCAAGTTTTCCGTCCGTGTATCCCTGACGTACCCCTCCTACCTCGGTATAAAAACTGAATTTGATACACAATGCACCAGCAATGTAAAGAAAACTTTTAGTTTAACTCTAAACTATAGCAAAACTGCAGCGCGTCCAATGCTAAGAAACTTTACTTTGAGCCTTCCCGCCAACGACGAGCTCATTAATGGAGTTACTCAACACTCAGGAGTTGTTTTGTAAATTGCGCTATGTCAGGTGGACTCAGCTGGTTATAACAATTTAAAATAACACTTTGAATGCATATACAATATATAACCTGTTAATGTATGGTAACCAACGCGTTTCGTTTTGAAAACAGCGTTTTACCCGTATCTAGAAAGATAGTGGAATGACCACAACTGTGGGCGTGCCAGTAGAACGGTGCCATCAAGTCTAGATTGGAAAAGACCAAAGTGTTTTGCAAAGTTCCAAGATATATTGCTAACTGTCTGAATAATTCTCAGAACGGCTGTAAAGCGCGGCGGTGGTCGTCGCGCAGCCCGTGTTTGAATTTCATGTAAATAAACAATGTATTTTACACGCGTTGTATACGTCGCTACGAGTCTCGTATCGAACAGGACGAGGCGTGACGACTGCCGCCCTTTAACAATCACAGATTCAAAAACAAAATTGAGGGTTTCTCTGGTTTATGCAGGCGCTTTGACATTGACTTGATGACACGTTTTTACCACACATGTAATATATTTCCTGAAAACACTTTGGGTACAATTTCGGTGGAAATTCATTATTTTCAAACAAATATTCACCAGAATGTCCTAATACACGTAATCATGGAAGGTACAAGTCCTAGTACCGTGCCTTCTATGATGTAGTACGAGTACCCATCTAATGACAACATTTTTTTTCACCTTACGTGATCAAACAAAACCACGAGATAAAATAGGACCAAATCAATATGATCATATTTTTTGGTAGCAGACTTCCACAATATCTCACTGACAGATTTTAGCTCAAATTACATTTTTTAAAATTAATAATGCGTTTATCAAAATTGTACAGTATCCAGGTCAACCAATTTCTGTATCAAAACTGCAAACTATTCAAATAAATAATTTAAATAAGATAAAGTTTTACTGAAGCTATTTGTATCTGATTGTCACTCAATTTAATTCGCATTGTCACTTCAGGATATTGATTGATACATCGATAAGATCTACCTACCAAACTATAGAGGGCAGCACATATATGTAAAGTAACAAATCATACAGGAGATCTCATACTGCGAAACAGACAAGTTATTTAGTGTAAATAACATCAAAATATTCAATAAACTGGTCCTACCTTATGTGGCCTAATTCAGTGGTATGCAAACCACCGGTTTTTGATACATACGAAAATCAGAAGCAAAACTTTTTTTGGGGTCTAATCTCACAATATGACCAACTAGAAAGAATACCTATACTAGTATATCATCTGAACAGGGTGGCAAATACAATACTATGCCGTACCTATGTTTTGTCTAAGTGATTGCCTGGTGGCCAATTTCACTATTGTACATTTTAGCTTCTCTGTCATCCACTGTCATCTATTTGTGTGCTTGGTTGCTGAATCCATTACATAGATGTCTATGGGGTGGAACAATTACGTTCTGGTACTGGCCCTTATTCTTGCTCAAAATTGAATTATAGAATTGAAACAGTTCAGTAATGTTATGCAAGCATATATTAAATTATATATTAAATTTAATCATCCACCCCCAAATCACTAATACTTGTTTCTGGCTGATCAGCATGCACTATACTAATTATTAGTATTGTATACTAGCTCAGATTCATCTCAAATAAAGAAAATAACAATATTTTTATATTTGAGTAGCATCTTCAACCAAGGATTCCACCTCAAGGTGATTCATTACAAAGCTTTGACTGGAACATACATACACACATGCAAGGGTTTAAGTTTACATACACACTAGTGAGAGTATGTATACTACAGTAATTTATTATCATGCTTTTAATACAAAATCACCCAAAATAGACTAAATTGCATGATAAAGATTTAAATTCATAATATATACATTTGATTTAACCACAGGCTTTTTAATCATATAACACAGACACATAAAGGCATGTCATTTGGTCGACATTCTCATGTACCTGGTATATTATTCGGTGTTCAACTCAGACAACACGAGTATAAATACATGTAAGCACCAGATGAGTAAACACAGGCTATTAAATATGTTGTACATGTGAGAACACATTGCCTAATGAGAGCTCTAGAATTTAATATTAGTTTGAAAAAATTCAAACTTTCAATCAACTTGGCTCAAAAATACGAAAAAAGAAAAAACGGCTTTTTCACCCTTTTCGCCCATAATATTTCCTGCACAACATTTTTTTACAATTTTATGTATTTGTTGGTTATTTTTTGACCAAATTAACATAAATTCCCATGGGGTACATGTCCTGATCCAAATTTTGAAAAAAATATCAATATATGTTTTCATTTTAGAAATGGTAATACAAGTTGACTTGTTAACACTATAAAACTTATATGTACACAAATGTGCATAGATATTTTGAAATCACTTGCCAATGTTGTCTATATATTTCTCATCAATTCACACAATGGAAGATGCAACAACATCAGTAACCATGAAAGTAAATACTAGCAAAAGCGTTTCCATGTTTGAAATATGCCATATTGCAATAATCCATATACATGTATAGGAAATGCAGAAATGCAGCTGTAAGAAAATATTGTATTTTCTAATTTTTGTTTATGAATTCAAAATTACCATTATAAAGATAGTGTATTGATGTCATAGGTTTAGCATGATTGCAACCATGAGCATTTCATGGAACAGCTGCCTAGCTTATCCATTCTTGTTTGGATTCAACTTGGACTTGACGACAATTAAGAGTTTTGTTTAGAAATACCGTATATATATATAAATATAAACATGCCTTACTGTTTTTCACTGTAATATTTAAATCACTTAGAGTAGAACAAAACAAACATGGAGTAGGTAACACCATTCACCTGTACAAATTGTAATATCTTTCATATGTGGTAGGTATGCAAATCACATTAAAATCAACCAATTGAGACAAGTGTTAGATACTGCTTTGTATAGAGTTTGTTTAGTAAGGAGATCACTGATTGATTGACGAATTCCCTTTAAAAGAAAGCATCCTGAGTGGAATGTATTGAGCAGTAACCAAGTGACTATACCAATAACAAGCAATTAGGGCTAGCACCAACATCAAATTTTTATTTGATTTGAGCACGTCCTACTATAGGTTATAACAGATCTTTAATTTGTATGTTTCTTCTGATAGCATTTGTGTATCCTTCATGGAATTTATACCAAAGAACACAGTTATTTCGTTTGCTTTTCTTATTTTCTTCAGCCTCACTTTCTTGTTCACCTGAATAAAACAGAAAATACAAAAATGATTGTATTAAAGTGAATAATTAATGATTAGATTGTATTTTTAAATAAGAATGATTTGGTCATCCAGAATTACTGTACAAGTGACCTCTATATATCTAGAAGCTGAAACCAGTTTTGATTTGTAATTATTAACAATGTTGCATGGCATCATGAACCAAAATATTATGCAAATTAAAGCCACTCCACAAATGCAGATCACTGGATATACATATAAACTATAGTTGCAACATGTGTTCTCTCAAGACAATTTCTTTTTCTTCCTGCTGCATTTAGCAAAATATTTTTTTTTTTCAGTTCTATTTTTGTTGCATGAACACTGACATAATAAAACACCCCCCTCCCCAATTGTTGGTACAGACAAATTCAAGACACACTCCATGTCTACTCTCAAATGATTTCAAATCTCAAGTATTAACTTGCAAGCTTGTATTTTATTTTTTCCATTCATTCTCCTTACCTGTGTTTTCTTTAAGTGGAACCTTGACAATTCGACCAAAGAAATCTCTGGTGGGCTGTGAATATGTGAAACAGAAACAAAACATTCAGTCATTGTTGACTGGCACAGGTCAGATTTATTACCTACATTGTGATACACTATTTCAGGATTTCAAATCATATTTTGTAGGAACCAGTTACAGCAAGTCTCAGAAGTATTGGGGCAGCCAATTTGCAAACTCGCTAGCGAATTGACTAACTGCTTGGGTTTTGACTAAACAGTTGGCGTTCGAATTTCGCCGTCTTGTAGTCACACCCACTCTGGGCGAATCTATATAACAGCAGATTGTCCACAAAAAAACAACGAATGAGATTAATTTTTTTAGCGGTTGACTTAACGTTTCCCCAATAGATCATTTGGATGTGAAAGTTTGTTGTTCTGATTTGTAGGAAACTGTTTATCAACTTGTCTCTTTTAGTTTCAAGCAGTGTTCAAGATAGTTAGCCCCATATAGTAAATATCGATGGGTTAATTGCATTTATCGTATTATCGCTTGTACGCCAGCTGACTGTGGTCATTCTCAGGCTGAACAGGGAAACTACTTATACATTATCATGTCTCGCGTAACAAAGTAAATCATTCAGGGGAATCCAGAAATGTACCAGGCTATGTAAAACAATCCATGTCCCCTAATGTAATATAGACTCGCCCAGAGTGGACGTGACCACATGTCGGTGCCAGCGAGATTCGAAACCCAACTGTTTAGTCAAAACACAAGCATTTAGCCAATTCGCTAGCGAATTTGCAAATTGGCTGCCCCAATACTTCTGAGACTTGCTGTGAGAGCTAGGACATGTATCATATCTGTTCCTAACCTAATTTTATTGTTATTATTTTATGCTAATACAGGCTGGGAGAAGAGATCAAAAGGTGTAATCTGGATCCTAAAAAACAGAAAGCTGCCTTACCTGATCTTCAACTATATCAAACTTCTTGGGTTGTAGTTTTTCTTTGTGTCTCGGAACAGTACTCTGCTGCTTTTTATCCCCAGTGTTTGCTTCCACAGGATTCTTTTGTTCTCTGAGAATAACATAAATTACATGATTAATTTAGCTTCACAACAGTGACACTGCTATCGAATACAATATATTACTTTTGAACTTAAAGAGTTCATTTAAATGTTATCACGATACCATGACACAATACATACTTGTTTTCTTTTGTAGTAACACCTTCACTTCTTCTCATCTTTTCAAGTTCAATCTGCAAACAAAATTACAAAAAACTGCTACATAACAAAGATCACAATAAAAGCCCCATGTTGTGTAAACAATGTATTGTTGTACATATTGTATGGGATGATATCAAACAATATAGTGGACAATTGTAATGCTATAAAACCAGATTTGAGTGAAGCAAACATTTCAGTATCTTCCCAGAAATCTTTTGGCACACCTATGTTCCCAGAAATCTTTTGGCACACCTATGTTCCCAGAAATCTTTTGGCACACCTATGTTCCCAGAAATCTTTTGGCACACCTATGTTCCCAGAAATCTTTTGGCACACCTATGTTCCCAGAAATCTTTTGGCACACCTATGTTCCCAGAAATCTTTTGGCACACCTATGTTCCCAGAAATCTTTTGGCACACCTATGTTCCCAGAAATCTTTTGGCACACCTATGTTCCCAGAAATCTTTTGGCACACCTATGTTCCCAGAAATCTTTTGGCACACCTATGTTCCCAGGAATTATTTTACCCATCTCAAATTCTCAAGAGTATCAAATATGATATCATACCTCTCTCGCTATCAGCTGTTTTGTGGCATATGTCATTTGCTTCTTGACAGGAAGCCCACCAAATTTCACAACTTCTTCTATATTACTAGAACAGAAATAGTTCATATTCAACATTTATAATTTCAATAAATCTAATTTAGAAAGTTAGGCATATTGTATGCGTAAGAGTTCATTGCTAAGTTGCACCTTTATTCTAAGTCTCCAATACCAGTTATATTATCTTTTAAAGAAAAATGAGTTATCAACTGAACTTATTGATCTTCAAACTTTGGTGTATCAATTTGATCCATTTTCCCAATGATTCCTTTTAAACAGACATACAAATAGACAGACTGAAAAAATTAAATCTTAGAGAAATAAGCAAACCTGTTCTCAGCAGTCGCATAAATTCAATTTACTTTTGCTTTGCATTTTTTTGTTTCAAAGTGAAATGGTAAAGAAAACTTACGGTTCAAGACAGTAGGTGTACTGTCCTTCTGGAGACCTCCGTTGTTGGTAGGTCAAATTGTAAGCTATCATCGTACTCACAACGTTGCATAACTGTTCCTTTTCTTTAGTGCTGTATAGCTGTGTGTTCACCTGGAAATAATTAGTATTGTGGGGTCAGTTACACATAGATTTCTTTACGGACAATTTACTCAGTTTAATGTCAATTTTCCTAGTTGGATCTCATTTACGGACAATTTGTCGAGATGGAACTCTTTTTATAATTCCAATTTGCTGAGTGACATCTCTCTTAGACAATTTGCACTCAGATACTGTAGTACTTGATTTTCACTTGCAATGTATTTTTAATAAAATCAAATTAAAATACACTTTATCTCAGCATTTAACTCACCCTATTAAAATCAGTATTAAATCAGTTATGCACAACCCAAAACATTGCATTCAAAATATTGCATTGCACTTCAGACATTCAGTCAAGCATGTGCATTACTAAACAGGAATCAAAACTGGGAGTTGTCCAGTTGGAGTTATGTACGGTACCCTCTAGGAGGCATTTGAGACCAGTTTTGAGACTCTCCCACAGAGGAACATGCCATTTGAGACCGTGTTTGAGACCGATTTAGAGACTCTCGGATGCCACATAGATCGGGAATGAGACCGTGTTTGAGACCGATTTAGAGACTCTCGGATGCCACATAGATCGGAAATGAGACCGTGTCTGAGACCAGTTAATTTGTGCAGTCTGATTGGACAACCCTCTGACATCCGAAATTGTATTCTACTCTTTTCACCATGAATTTAGGAACAGAAAAATTGTTCACAGATTTGTTAGCGTAATTAAGACGCTAAAAAAGAGAAAAGAAAACGTGACAACAACATAAATACCTCATTTAGAGAATAGTTTGACGACATACAAGACTATATTATGATGTAGTGTATCCTGAAACATGAAGCTCGGAATATTTAGTAACTGTGTTAATTGTTTGTAGCAGTTGACGTAATCGTTAACAAACCCGATATCATCAAGAAAAAACAGGTGCAAAACTCATCCAATTAGTCAGTTAACGGATAGTAACAATGATCTGTGGACATCCATAACGATCGTATTTGAGTTGCAAGTGTTTCTTTATTTGTCAATGTTAGGTTGGGGCGAGTCATGGAGCTAAAAAAAAAAGATTTTTAGCTTCATGGGTGAGTGGGAGTACGTCGTAGTTTAGAGAAAAGTTCCGCGATTTGCAAAGTCATTACAAGGTTACAAAATCTTTCAATGTTGAGCTTGATAAATTAGATCATGAAGAATCATACTCATACAATCAAACAGAATAGAACACCCTAAAAGACTGTGAATATTGTCCAGTTTACAGATATCCTCAGTTAATAGAAGACTATTGTATAAAGCAAGACTGTATTTTACACTTTGCAAATACATCGAATGTATAAGAAACAAAAAGTACAATATTACAGATATGAAAACATTTCCAACAATAAAAGCAAATAAATAGGATTCAAGAGAATAGAGATATACATTTTGTGACTTACTGGCCTGATATTCGGTTGCATGATCTCAACAAGTAGCGGTAAAATGTCAAGTACTGCAACTTTAGTGTGGGCATTCCTTTTAGTGGCAGGAGTAACTCCAGACAGGAGACTTGTCAGAAGATTTAGAGTCTTGTTCAGCTTCACAAAATTCTGAAATAAAGAACATCAGTAGGGGAAGGTCAATCTGGATGGTAACTTTATTTCTTCTCCAGGGCTTCAACACAATGAACAAAATTTACAACTAAAGATGGCAAATTAAGATTTTAGAAAAAAAAATATACAATGAAGCATAGCTAAAGACATCAATGACAAAGACAAAGGGACAGACAAGAAATCCATTAGCGAGGGATGATACAGGTGAGCAAAATGACACTGATTGGTCCACAAAAACAGTGCTGTGATAGGTCAATGCAATAGGATGAGATCATGATGGCCAGAATCTGGATTAGGCCCTCATGCTCAAGGCTTTTTAAAAAATCAGTTTTAGCGGAGCCAAAATCAAATTATGAGGGTATGCAAGGATGTGAATATGAAGATCTCGCACAAAGTCACACAAATTGTAAAATGATCACAAAATTTCAGGACAAATTCAACATTTCTAGAAATCTTGATGTAAATTAGTGACAATGTGAAAGAAAGGATTCATGTTCCCAAACCATTTTTGTAGCGCCCTTGAATATTCGCAAAGCATGCATGCTATTGTAATGCTACCGGTTATAAATATATTGAACTGAGGCATACAGAAAGACAGAGTTCACTTCTCATGAGATTTTCATTTGATTTTTACTGTATACAAAATGTATACAGGTAGTTATAAAAGTTGCTGATAAATCCTTGCTGATACATCATGCGAGATCTATCTATGTAACACATACCTCATATTGCGTATTGGGATACTGTATTCTTCTGTGAGAATTAGATGCAAACAGCATATGGAATGCCACGGGCAAAAATGGTAGATAACGCATAAATATGTAATTTTGACTGTGGCTGATCTCTTGATTCAATCTGTCACTCATTGCTAGCCACTCATGCCCAAGAATAACCTGTAAAAAAACAAAACAATTGTACTACAGTGAAACCTTATTAGTCGTACAATCAAATCTATGGGAAAAGGAACTGCAAATGGGTGTTGAGTTTTGAATTTACAAACTGTTTTATAAGGACAAAAAAAAAAAAAAAATGTATTCACACTCACAGCATCCATGTATGGATCTTTGCATTTCACTTCTAAAAAATTATCAAAGATTCCTGGAAAATAAATAGATATGCATTACGGTACATTATAAGATTGGCTTTTACACATCTCCTATCATAGCAGGTCAGTCATCTTGTTTGCCTTTTGCTGAGGGCTTAGATAATCAAGAGTCTTGTAATATTTATATCAACCCCTACATTTTTTTGAAATGAAAAAACAAACAATGGCGACTGAAGGGTTAAAGATGTTGCATTTTGTTCACCCAATAAATTTGTTTCAACGCAGCAAGCAGTGAATCAGGACAATACTCAGAAAACAAAGGAAATCGTCTTGTACTAGACAGAAAACACTATTATTATGATTTCAATATTAGATCTGACATTAACAGTCACAATACTGTAAACTGATTTAGTAATACGAGACAATTTTTAGCAAATATGCGAGTAAGTGAAAATCATAAAATTTTGTAGTAGTGAAAATATCTCTGGGCTTCAAAATTGTCTTCACAAATGCCACAAAATCAAGAAATCTTGAAAATTCCTAGTAAGTGGTTTACATTATATGGTAGACAAAATACACAACATAACTCACCTTGTGTTGTTTTATCATATTCACCGTTAGCGGTGACAGTATGTAGTACATTATTAAACCGGGCTGATGGTGACGTCTCACACACTTCTTCCTCAATAACAGCAACACCATCCACTGCCTGTATATCATATGGATTCAAATAACGCTTCCTGCAATGTTGAAATAGTGAAGATAAATCATACAAATTAATGCTGCCTTATTGCTACTATAAAAGTGGTGTTTATTTTCACTAAGCAGCCTGAATTCATATATTTATAAATAAGCTTTTATTATATTATATTATTAAATAAATCATAGTATTTTTGAATGTGATTATTAAAGGGGACTTGTCATTATTAGTCCCCGTTCGGACGTAGTTCGAAAACGGGGACCTATGGTTTGCCCTGTGTGCGTCCGTGATCACCTGTATCTCGAACATGCATGGACCGATTGAGTTCAAACTTCACTCATACATCACACATTATATGGGACATATGCACATGCATTTTTTTCATGATCCGATTAACGATAGCCGAATAGCGGTCATTTTAAGGCCGAAAATGCATCAAAATCCCACATTTTCACCATTCCGGACCCGGATCTCAGTTATGCATGGACGTATTTTGTTCAAATTTGGTACATACATTAAACATAATAGGACCTTGATGCACGTCATTTTTTTTTTGGATCGGGTTTGAAATGGCCGACTGGTGGCCATTTTGTTTCAAAGAATTCAGTTCTGGATCCGTATCTGAGACATGCCTGGATTGATCGAGTTCAAACTTCACACACACATGGTACATCATGTTACAAATAGATATGTGCATTTGTTTCATGATCCGCTTAACAATAGCTGAATGATGGCCATTTTAAGGCCGAAAATGCATCAAAATCACATATTTTCACAATTCCGGAACCGGATCTCAGTCATGGATGGATGGATTTTGTTCAGATTTAGTACAATGTGTTGTACATATGCAGGTGCATTTCGGTCATGATCTGCTTTGAATGTATATGTCACTCAAATATGAACGGAACAGGGACGTGTCATTGACAATGACTTGTCATATTTGTTTTCAGTCTGACATGCCACAAATACTGAATATAAATATAGATGCTGAAAAGAGTTTGAAATTGAATGACTGAATATGAAAACATTATTTTTCACAGATAATTAATTTAAATTTAATATTTGATTATATAAAACAAGTTCAAATGAACAGATTTTTCAGTGACAAACTAAAAAATAAATTTCATTTTGGAAATTTCACTTATTGAAAACAGTAACAGTATTGCAAACTACTGGTACTTAAGGTATAGATGCAGGTTCGTGGGCACTTGAGAGTGAATTTTCTTTTTTTTTGCTTTTTATTATTCAAACAGTCTTGGCTATAGACTTAAAATTTCACAGCATTGTGAATAGTGGAACATACTCAAAAGTCGATTTTTAAATATAGAAAACTGGTACAAACATTCTTACTTTTGAATGCTTAGCAAGATTTAGCAAGGCTGTACATAAATAATCAAAAATAAACATGGTAAAAAAAAGTAATGACGGGATCTCCATATTATGCACTATATTTAACTTTTTACAAAACTATAATAGGTTTAAATTTGGAACTGTTACAGCCATTTTAATTATGAGCATTAGCAAACTTCTTACTGAGTGAATGGTTATGCAAATTAGCCATTATCTCCACTTGTGTTTTTCAGTTTACCATGGAAGTTCAAATCTAAATAGCTCCAACAATTCTTGTTTATTTTGAGTGAAACTTTCACACAACGTTTATCAGTTGTTTATTAACAAATGGGCGTCCAGACGTATATTTAGTATGTTTTGTTTTCATATTACAAAGTTGTCAAGCAGGATGTGTGCCATATAGTCAATCCCGGTCAGTATTTCACACTTCGAATGTCATTGTCCGAGAATGCAAAGCTTTAAAAATAAGCCCAGACGTCCTTTTGTTCGTAGAGACGTTGTCAAAATAGTGTGAAAATTTCAAGACAAACTGACAAAAACTGTGGGAGCTAATTAATTTTCAATCTCTCTAACCAACCAGAAAACACGAACGGAGATAATGGCCGTTTTCAGAAAGTGCAGTGTTCTCCCCAGGCTCAGAGGCAAGCATGGCGGTCTAATTTGCATACTAATTTGCATATTTTTCAGGATTCACTCTCACAAAAACAAACATACAAGACAGTATTAAAATGTATGAGAGACTTTATTTAAATTACATAATACTTTACATAATATACCATAATTTGACAAGATCGTCATTTAATGTGAACTGTTCCATAAAACTTAGTCTAAACTAATCCTTCTGACTTTGTTGTGCTCCAAACATTGGCTGCCTTACTGTAGTTAAACTCGTCATAGACAAGCTTTGAGCATTAACTGCACAACATTCCTAGTGGGAAAAAATGAAAAATAATAAAAAAAACAACAATGAGGATTGAGGTTCAAATAAATGTAAACATAACGATTGAATTGTGCCACGATCGGGAACCCAGTGCCGTATGGATAGCATTTCGTCTGCAAAACATGTTGTTTACATGTTGGTTTTGTCAGGTCAACGACAAGGAGACTCGGGAATTTCGAGGAAAAAAGAACATGAGGCCACTATTCAATTAAAATTAAAACGTAACGATAGAATTATGTATACAAATCGGGATTCCATCGATCATAGCGCGTGATGATAGCAGCTGTCGTTCGCAAGGCGTTGACAGGCCGCCATCTTGGAAATACCTACACAGGTCAACATGTGACCGGAAGATTACAAAATTCGATTTTTTTTTTTGCTTGGACAAATTATAACATACGCGTACCCATTAATCTATGAAGATATCCATAAATAATCTAAACAAGCAGCCTATCTGCTGAGATAGCTCCGCTGTTAGCAATGCACATTTCAATTAAAGAACTGAAGACATCATTAGAAAATGAACAATATGAATAGTATCAAAGCAATCGGATTTACAGTTTTTAACAAGAAGTCGAAAATATCACTTTTTACCAAAAATTACAAAAATATTCACCAAAATAAATTAATTAGAGAATTGAAGACATCATCACAAAACGAACAAATCTGAGAGAGGTCCACATGTAGTACCTATATATGTAATATCAAAGCAATCGGACTTACAGTTTTCAACAAGAAGTCGAAAATATCACTTTTTACCAAAAATGACAAAAATATTCACCAAAATTAGAGAATTGAAGATATCATCACAAAATGAACAAATCTGAGAGAGGTCCACATGTAGTACCTATATATGTAATATCAAAGCAATCGGACTTGCGGTTTTTAACAAGAAGTCAAAAATATCACTTATTACCAAAAATGACAAAAATATTCACCAAAAATAGAGAATTAAAGATATCATTACAAAATGAACAAATCTGAGAGAGGTCCACATGTAGTACCTATATATGTAATATCAAAGCATTTGCACTTGCGGTTTTTTACAAGAAGTCGAAAATATCAGTTTTTACCAAAAATTACAAAAATATTCACCAAAATTAGAGAATTAAAGATATCATTACAAAATGAACAAATCTGAGAGAGGTCCACATGTAGTACCTATATATGTAATATCAAAGCAATTGCACTTGTGGTTTTTAACAAGAAGTCGAAAATATCAGTTTTTACCAAAAATGACAAAAATATTCACCAAAATTAGAGAATTAAAGATATCATTACAAAATGAACAAATCTGAGAGAGGTCCACATGTAGTACCTATATATGTAATATCAAAGCAATTGCACTTGCGGTTTTTAACAAGAAGTCGAAAATATCACTTTTTACCAAAAATGACAAAAATATTCACCAAAATTAGAGAATTGAAGATATCATC
Source organism: Saccoglossus kowalevskii (assembly GCF_978046115.1). Lineage (NCBI taxonomy): Eukaryota > Metazoa > Hemichordata > Enteropneusta > Harrimaniidae > Saccoglossus > Saccoglossus kowalevskii. Next base: position 13,323,371 of record NC_140648.1, read on the forward strand.
ACGAAATGAACAAATCTGAGAGAGGTCCACATGTAGTACCTATATATGTAATATCAAAGCAATTGCACTTGCGGTTTTTAACAAGAAGTCGAAAATATCAGTTTTTACCAAAAATGACAAAAATATTCACCAAAATTAGAGAATTAAAGATATCAACATGAAATGAACAAACCTAAGAGAGGTCTACCCAAGGTACATATACACCAAGTATCAAAGCATTTAGGCTTGTAGTTTTCAAGAAGAAGTCGAAAAAGTAAAACATTGACACGGACGACGGACGACGACGACGGACAATCACTCATATGATAAGCTCCGCTCGACAAAGTCGACAGCGGAGCTAAAAAAGTTGACAGTAACGAGTGATGTTTTTTTTTCATGTCGTGTCTATACCAGCCTCGTGTCTAAGATGTTGATTGAAATCGGTGTAGGCCTACAATGTTCGGTGTTCTTACGATCGGCAAAACATACACACACTGGCATTTTATTTCTAAAATTACGAAATCTTACCTGAACAATTGACCTTAACCAGGGAAATGTCTTTTTCCACGATTCATCAAAACCAGCCTCACGCCGTTTCCGTGTTTCTACACGCTTCCGTTTCTGTGCTGTGCTAGCGGTGATTGTACGTTTTAGCCGGGCGGCATCACCTATTTTTCCTTTGCATGTTTAGTCGTATAGATCTCGGTGTTTGCAACTTGAGTGACAATTTGTTCCCCATTGACAGCGTCTGTACTTCACACGTGTTTAACAATGGGACTGTTTAATTTGTCCCGGCAAGTTCAAACCGCCGTGGCATAGACGGTGATAATTTATGCAGTGCTACGTGTGAGCGGGTCAAAAGAATGTAAACAATGCATCCTATTAGCATAAATAAACGCTGCTCGGACTGATAAGTATGATATATTGAAGATAATATTTGGTAATCGTAGTCCTAAATAACTATTAAAAATAGCTAGACGTTTCGAGCAATGGCTCTTTATCGATAGCATAGAAGCAAGTGTGATAACGTACAGGTAGAACATAGGAACGTAAGAACGCGCATGAACTATAAGTTAGAATCACAAAAAATTCCACAATAGAACAAATAACGCGCCTTAGGTAGTGAGCTCAACAAATGAGTTGAACTGTTTGTTAATACCATGGGGTTCTTTAGTACCAAGGCGGAATATAGTTTCCTCCTCGACACGCCTGAGCTGATTTTCGTTGCCATTGACAACACATACACCAGAAATAGACATATCTGTAATATTATGTCCACTAGAATTAAAATGAGCATCTACGGCAAACTAGACAGAAAAATCGTTATTATCCGGTTTCACTTCATTTTAACCAGTCTTGTGATGGGTTGTTGACAAATGCTGAACAGGCCACGCCTCCAACTGTGCCGTGCGTTCGGGCAAACCGTTAGGAATTCCTAAATGGAGTACCGCGCTCATAGAGACTGCGTATTACAGTTGATTATAGTTCCTGGGCTCCCTGTGCTGTAATACGGAGTTTCTATGAGCGGGGGTGGGGGGGGGGGGTGGGGGGGGTATCGGCTGGTATCTAGTGTAAGAAATAGACAAGGGAGACAAGGGAACCAGTTGAGCAAGGCTAACCGAGTCGTGACCTCGATGTGGTTCGTAACCAGTCTTGTGATTGGTTGTTGACAAATGCTGAACAGGCCCTGCCTCCAACTGTGCCGTGCGTTCGGGCAAACCGTTAGGAATTCCTAAATGGAGTAAATTTGTGTAGTTTTCTTGATTTATTCTGCAGATATCGGTAAAATTTAGGTAAGGCTTTGGCGAAATTTGAAGAAGCAACTAATATTCTTCAACCTGGTATTTTTTTTATATTTTATTTTTCATTCTTTTCGTCTGTTTTTTCGAGTTTAAAAAATGTGAGCTGGCTGGAGCCTTCATCCCTTGTCTATTTCTTACACTAGATACCAGCCGATACCACCCCCCCCCCCCCTGGTGGTTAGACCGCCAGGTTGAAATGGGCCGTAATATTTTGCTACACAACGGCTATTCACAGTTTTTGTACTCAATCGCCGGTGAGAAAAAGTCGAAATGAAAGACAACTATTGTAAATCGAAACAGGTTTCATTCAACTACGAGCAGACGCGATGGGTCGATAAAAATTAAAACGAACCCTGACCTCTGGAAATACCTCATTCATAGAGTGCCATAGTACCAGAGGTCGCCGAGCACGGCCGTACAACGTACTTTGCGACATCGCTACAGATGCATGCTAGCTGACAAGGGGGTGTCCGATTAAGGTAACCAAGATGGCATCGCAGAGTGCGTGATTTTTCCGCGGTGTTTAAAAACAGCATCTCGTTGCCGATGTTTCTGTAATTTTCGGGGTATTTTTTATTTTTAAGTAACCGAGCATTTCACGGTTGTGTATTTTGCCACTGAAAAGTTAGTTATCGATGACAGCACATCAATGGTCTGAATGGTGTTTATCCACTACTACATCGCAATGCTATCAGCACGGTGATCGTTACAGCGAAACGACAAATGTAAAATTAGTCAGTTTTATAATGCCTTCGGAGAAAAAAATGCGTGAAAAAAAAAAATTTAACAGTACTCCACTGGAAGCTGCCAGGCTAGAAGTTGTCGACATGTTGCGAGATAAGGGTGAAAAAGCTTACTTATCATTTACAACTGTATGTTTTTTGTATTCCGCTTGCATGCTGGAAGCGTCTACGTATTGTCTTTTTTTTTTTTTTTTTTGCAAGACTAGTTGGTAGCGCTTGAGGTAAGTTAAACAGGGTCGCGGACAGGAAGTTACACATCGCCGCACCATAACTGAGGCCAGCAACTCATTTGCATATAACATCAACAGTGACTTGTCAATCAAAGAGCAACGTAAACAAACTTTTGGGACTTTTAATCACATACGCGTGCCTCGATTCCCTATATATTAAAATCCGTTTTTGGGCATGTTCCAGCATTGACAATGCTCCGAAATTTCAACACTATCTAGCCAAGACTGTCTGGGTAACAAAAGCAAAAAAAAAAAAAAATTCACTCCTAGTGCCCACGAACATGCATCTATACCTTAAACCCATTTAGAGTGGTCTACATTCAGATCCATCAGAAATCACACATCCTCCCACTACATTCCTACTACTTCTTCCCATAGACCAACTAAACAGAACATTTCTTACAAACTTGATTCCCCCAATATGTAAACATTACTGTATTTTCAGTATTAGTAGCACATGTGTTCACGTAAATAACAGAGGTTTATCTACAAGCATAAGTTGTAATTTAAAGATATAGTACAGTAGGTATAATTTTAGGCTTAGACCAGACAAATAAAAAATCTTTATCAGATTTTCCTTGTGAAAAATCTTGGAGCTACAATCAAAATTTATTTTCGCCAAAAGGGTTAAAACATTTATACTCATCTTGAATGTCCTTTAAACAACATACAAGACACAGAAAGTTCAAAGAAAATATTGTAAAAATTGGCCATGAACAACAGCTATCAACGTGGTTGAGAAGACGCACAAACAACTCTCAGACATCTTGCAGTTTGCTAGAATCTTGCAGTGCCACCAACAGTGACTTTTAGACATAAATCCCCCCCCCAATAATCAAAGAAAGCTTAGAAAGAACTCCCATGTGCTGAGAGTATTGGAGACACATTAAATATAATTCGAAATTACTTAGCTGAAAACTAATTATGCAAATCAGAAAATTAATATGACCAGATTTGAGTGTAAAACTAATGAGGTCTGCGCAATGTAACAGAAAATCTATGTCTCCAAGTTTAATTGAAATGTGATTAGAACCAAAAAATTATGAATTATTATGCTTATTAGGGAATTAATATGAATAGATTTTTACCCCAAACTAATTAGGTTTGTACATTGTCCTAGAGCATCTTTGTACTAAGTTTCATTGAAATGGAATAATTAGCACCGCGAAAACTCCAAAATTTCGACCCCTCTAAAAATTTGAACGCCTATTTATTTGCCGGGTTTCGGTGTTTTATTTACCTCCAAATTTTCGACTCCACTAAAAATTGCCGACTCATTCTTATTCGAAAATTGCGACCAGTTTTAGTTTTCCCCCAAACGAAAAAAAAAAACGATGTGAGCGTTCAAACGGGACCTTCCTCAAAGGCATGAATCCGGGTTTCTGATTGACTGAGAGATTTTTATTTTATTGGTAACGAAAATATATTCTAAATAAACGAAGTTTCAAATAAAAACGAACACAAAAATCTCGGCATGCTGCGTTTCTGAATTGTTGATTATTACTGTACTCAGTAGTGATTATAATAATGTACACAAAATAAATTTGTTGAATGGTTATGAAATACAAATAAAAGTCAACTTAGTTTCATCGTAAGCGAATGATTCCGGTCTCGTATAAACGTTTGATGCTGTAGGATATCCGCCATGTTCTCTTAGGTCAAATAGGTCAAATCGCTAATTAACCAATCAAAAAGCTGGATGATGCGAAAACGGCATGATTTTTTTTAAATAAAAAAATTAGTTGTTTTTAAAAAATAAACTGGTCATCTGAAGAATAATTTAACATTGTTCACAGTGATAACAGCTCATTCTCGAAAGGAAGCTTACCCGCTCACGCTAGTCACGATAAAAATCATACACGTGTACTCTTGAATAGACAGACGTCAATGACTACGGTAAAACTTAGACTCTATTTTAGCCGGCAGGATTGATTGAAATGTCCGACAAATGACGCCAAAATACACCTTAAAAGTCCCATTTTATTTTCTTAAATCCCATTATATTTTTTAATCCAAGGGCGAATTTACGGCAGAATTTGGTCCCTAAAATCACCGGTACGGTGCTCAAATAAGGGACACGTGAGCTTTGATTCTAACCGGATACATTGCACTGGGTCGGGGAGATCGTTTGCTAAACTTCCATGTATCTTTTGTCCAATGGGTACCTGTACTTCGAACATTCGCAAGTTTTCCTAGGTAGTGCGAGACAGCTTTGTCTTTTGACCTATTAGTTTTGTGCTGACCTCTTCTCCGCGTCTTGATGTTTTGTTTTGCTTGTCATAATACTCACTGATTGATGACTTTGTTTAGATTTTGAGTTACAACTCGGCCACGACCTTTGCTTTTACCGTGAAACATGAGGAAGTTTACGTCAATTGACGGACATTGCATTTTTTAAAAACTAATGAAGCACACTGTCTATCATCCCCATTTTTTTTTGCTGATTTCTATTCTGAAAAATTCGACCGTCCGAAAATGCACCTTAATTTTGACTCTAAAAACACGTCACATTTCTAACACCAATTATTTAAAACCGGTCGAAATTTTGGAGTTTTTACGGTACTTTAGATATCAGTGTGAAAGCTTAAAATTGGTTAATTATGCAAATTAGGTAATTAATATGTACAGATTTTAACCCACAATTATTCAGGTCTGTCTATTGTCCTACAGCATCCATGTACATTCATTGATATGTGATGTATAGTACCTGAGATATCAGTGTGAAAGTTGGTTAATTATGCAAATTAGGTGATTAATATGCACAAATATTTACCGGAAACTAATTGGGTCTGCATAATTCTAGATTCATTGAAATGTGATGATTAGTACTTTAGATATCAGTAGAAAAGCTGAAAATTAATTATGCAAATTAGGTAATTAATATGCACAATTATTTACCCTAAAACTAATCAGGTCTCTGCATAGTCCTAAAGGATCTATGTACCAAGTTTCATTGAAATGCGATGATTAGTACTTGAGATACCCGTGGAAAAGCTGAAAATTAACTAATTATGCAAATTAGGTGATTAATATGCACAAATATTTATCGAAAACAATCAATCTCTGCATAGTCCTTGAGTATGTAAGTACCAAGTTTCATTGAAATGTAATGCTAACTACTTATATCAAATGCTGAAAATTAATTAATTATGCAAATTAGGTAATTAATATGTACTGATATTACCATAAAAACTATCAGGTCTGTGCAGTGTCGTATGACATCTATGTACCAAGTTTCATTGAAATGTGATGATTAGTACTTGAGATATCAGTGGAAAAACCGAAAATTGACTAATCATTATGCAAATTAGGTAATTAGTATCCACGGATTATTACCAAAAACTAATCAAAACCTAGCATTAGTTCAGAGCATCTATGTACCAAGTTTCATCAAAATCCAATGAGTGGTTGTTTAGATATCAGTGGAACAGTCATGGAACCACTAAAAAATAGCTAATTATCATGCAAATTAGGTAATTAATATGCACGGATTTTTACCAAAAATTAATCAAATCTGCGCATATGTTCAGAGCATCTATGTACCAAGTTTCATCAAAATCCAATGAGTGGTTCTTTAGATATCAGTGGAACAGTCATAGAACAGCTAAAAATTAGCTAATTATCATGCAAATTAGGTAATTAACGAGCATGGATTTTTACCAAAACCTAATCAAATCTGCGCATTGGCCCAGAGCATCTATGCACCAAGTTTCATCAAAAACCGATGTATGGTTCTTGAGATAGCAGTGGAACAGTCGGACACACATACACACATACACACATACACACATACACACATACACACATACAGACACACTAACTGCAAAGACTCCCATTTTGTGCTTCGCACATGGGAGTCAAAAATGCATCTGGCAGGTGTGAGTGAGTTTGATTTTTTTAAGAGTTTTAAGTTTTTAAGAGCATTTCCACTAGAGATGTGCTTCTAATAGAGAAAATATGTTACCTATTTTCTTCACCTTAACAGATAACATACAACAAGATGTTTATATATCATCTGATTTTAACTTACTTTGATACCCTTGGTAACTGAAATATCTCATTCCAGACAGCAAATAATCCTTTATGTTGATCTTTTTGACCAATACTCATTGAATTGATCATCTGTAGTGTTAACTGACTGAACTGACCTCTGATGAACTGCAAAGATAGAATTGATGTTCGATCGTTAATATCCAGTTGCTAACTGAAAGTTTCATCACAAGCCATTCAAAAGCTTCTTTAAATGACAGTGACAAAAGAGCTTTTAAAACACAATTGAGTCGTAAGAATTGTAAGTGAGATCATTGATCGGAGAGAAGAAATGAAATAAAATTTTATTCCATGCATAACCTTGTTTCTCATCTGCGCGAGACTTTGGTACTTTGATCATGATACTCCCACGAAAATGCAACTTGGGTTTGTTATGCGGCGGGCGTAAAAAAATGAAGATAAAAATAATTTTTTTTAGCAATTTTTTGCACTTACAAGTCGGCGGGATAAATTACGCTGAAATAAAATATTATTTTTATTTCATTTTCGGCTCCTGTTCATTCGGCGGGTTCGCGAAACAAGGGATAATAAAAGTCTGGCCTTAGTTACTAATATTTTCTGGTGTAATAAAATTAAATCCATTCATTCATTTCAAAATTTCCTTAGAACCACATAAAAAAAAACAATTGAGATGTTACAAATAGGCATCCACTAACATATTTACAGTGTACATCACAAAAGTGTTTTTTGAGACAATATATGAGCTAACAATTTATCTATATGAACATACCAATTTGGACACACATCTACTGTAGAATACTTTATTTTAGCTGGAATTAATTTTCGCTGAAAAGACTTTTTGGGTGTTTTGTTTGGAATTTCTTTTCACTGATTTTTGATGAGTTGAATGTGAAGTACAGGAAAAAAAGTATATTCGCAGGATTTTATTTTATCCCTTTAACGAAAATAAATTGCAAGCGAAAATAAAGTATTCTACAGTATATAATGCATGATGTTTAGCAAAATAAAGACTGCATGAATAGACTGAGTTTGCATATATTAAAATTGTGTCATAGTTTGTCATCCAAATATTAAATTAATAATTCAAGTACCTGTAATGTATTTATGCATGATCTGATATCATTCTCAGCTTTCTGGCACAATGCCAGCAGTGTGGTCTGATCTGTTTTCAGATAGTTATTCCTCGCGATCTGATAAAAAGAAAATCATTGTAAAATTATAAAGCCTTATAGTCCTCATTCAAACATACACCATATTTTATATGCGTTGTGCATGTCATGTGGAACACATACCAAACATGACATTGTGCGATGACTGTGTCACTTAAACAATAATATTATTTATAGATTTATATTATTCATTTATAATTTAGTTATAAGCTCCTATTGGGAGTATATATATATGAATTATCTATGACATACTACATATATATATGTCATGGTTACTGTGTGATAATTTTTTGTGCCAACAGTAGGAATTGTTTGACATGCACACATGGGGAAATGCTGCAATGTTAGGTGTTGATACCTAGTACAGTAATTTCTATGAAGTGTGTGAAAATAGAAAATGCTGCCACACAGATAAGACATGCTGATAAATAACAAACCCCCAAAATAGTATTGATAGTCTACATGCAATGGACAGATTACTCTGTCCATGGTTGTAGATTTTCTTGGTTATAAACAAATAAGAAGCAGAAGTGACTTGCTACATTACCTCATTCAGCCTGGTAGCAAGTCTTGTAGACAGTGTTGGTGGAAATTGAACAATCAATGACTGCTGTCTCAGTTGACGAAGTGATGGGGTAAATCTAACAAAAGAAAAAAAAAACATGTCAGAAGTGAAAATTTGCGGGAGATTAATTAAAAATCACAAGACTGTGATCATTAGCAGTTAATCTGCTATCCTTGGGGCGGACATCCGGGCATTTTCACCGCTTGGCAATCCTGGCGGTGAAAACAAAGGCCAAAAACTCGCAGAAAACGGTACTTTGGGATGATTGTTGAGACACCCCTGAACAGTGTAACAACATTAGCCCTACGTGTGTAATATATATAAATTTGATTGTTCAGGATTACTTCGAAGTTGAGTTTGTGTTGTTTTCTCGAATTTTCACCAGCTCGACCGGCGTTCCACAGCAGCGCTCACAGAGCCCATAGAAATGCATGTACAGTGGTGCGCGTCGTAGCAACGTGGAACGTCTTGTGACGTAGCTCCGCCCCCGAGGATAGAAAGTCCTAGGTCAAAATATTTAAACATCCATGATTTGCATATATATCAGGTAATAATTGTTTATTATTAAACATATGACATCGTAACAGTATAAGTTGAAACAATACGTGGTCGCATCGACATCCGCTACGCGTTGGTTGATACTCTCGCTGTACTGTCTTTGTGCATATTTTTCGGTATCCTCTTAATAGCCTCATATAATCACCTTCTCAATTAAATTTTTGTTTTCAGAACAGTTTAGGTGAATAAACTTCACTAAGCTTACTTTTTTGAAAATTTATATAAAGTTTGAAATTCAGCAACATAGTAAAACTCACTCATAAATAAAATTTTCTGTCACATAGAAAATGCTGACTTACTGGTCATTACATATGCATATAATTGGTCGTAGTAACATCGTTTGTTTCTTCTTCTTTTTTTTACCAGGTATGCCAAACTGTGATGGTTCTGGAGCCGAGGCAGCAGTGTCTTTTCTCTTGATCACTGACAGCAAGACATTGATAGCAGGCTGAAATGATGGAAGCAGTACATGTATATGTAAAGCAGTGACCACATTATGATTGTATTTACACCTGTATTTATCAACTCAAAATTGTTATAATATTAACTTACATGTTACACATTATTAACTCGCGTTAGGATACAGATGCACACATTTGTTTAATGATCTAATTCAAGATGGTCTAATGCCAACCATTTTTATGCCAAAAATGCATTAAAATCATGTATTTTTACAATTCTGAAAGCCAGTGTTGGGCATATATAGATGTAATTTGTACATATATACATATAAACTTGATGCTTTCAGGAAAGTACAGTACAAATTTCATCAGATATCTAAGAGCTGATGGAGCAAAATCAAAATATATCTTACCGCAGGCGCACCATCAATCTCATCTATAATTAAACAGTTTGGCTTCTGGTCCGGACCAAGAACCGATTTCATCTGAGTCGCAGACTCAATACGTGTGCGAAATATTTCAGCACTTCGATCATCACTGAAAGACAATTTTTCAAAAATATCACAAAAATGTAGCAATGAACTAGGTGGGCCTTAATGACTTCAGGACATTTCATCCTCATGGACACCCTTAGATCAACAAAATGTTGAAAATTTAAACAGAATACCATATTTGTTTTATTAGAAGTGCATCTACAATATAAGTGCATGCAACAGTTGCATTTATTATATACCGGGTTAATGAAATATGACTTGTATTTGACCATAGACACACCTCTGCTATTCACATGAGCAAATACGTTAGGTTAGACTGATTGCAAAGACTGCAAACCTATTAAGGTTAATAGCTCACTTGGTATGATATACATTTTTGTATTTAAATCTGATTAGAAACAGAGCAGTACTTACCTAGCATTCATTTCAATCACGTTATACCCAGCATGCTTAGCTATGACGTGTGCCAGTGTAGTTTTACCCAGACCAGGCGGACCACACAGTAAAGCCACTTTATGTACAGGTCTTTTGTGTTCATCTAATTCCTATGGAGGGAATAAGACATATACATGTACAATACAAATTTATACTGACATAGAGAGCTTTTTAAATTATGTAGGTATATTATGCATAAATTCCACACATAAAATTAAGAACGACACATTCACCTAACACAGTGAAATGATAAATGAAATGTAAAAATAAAAAAGAGTAAATATCCAGTTCAATGTGTTTTGTTTTTGATGAATCTTGCAAGCATTGGAGGAAATATACTGCCAAGCTCACAAAATACTATATGTACATTTGTTTCTGGTCATTTTTTTTTTAGATTGCGGTGCAAATCAATTTTCTTTAATTTTTACAAACATCAAAAACAAAAGCGAAAACACCAAAACTATTGTACAGCACACTTGTTCAAAAAGACTTGAAAATAAATTGTTTTTGGCCTAAAAATCAGAATATTGTACATTAGTTCTTGACTTTTGTTTGGCGACATTCTTACCTCAACCACCTCAGGCACATTTGCACCCCATTTCTTCATGTTCGGTTTTGTAGTCTTCTTCTTTTCTTCCTTAGGTTTGTACTCTTTGCCATACACCACGTAGTCCCAGAGTTTCAACCAGCGTAGTAACGTTCTATTTGTTCCATCATCACTGAGCAGCTCGCTATACTGTTGAGGACCATATTTATCAACCCATAGGGAACCAGTCTTTGTTTCATTTCCATCTCTCTTCGCTATTACTCTATTTTCATTAACTTCTCTGCAAACGGTAAATACAAGTAAAATCACCCATTTCCATGATGCAAATTATACTGTATAATAATTCGCGGACATCAATAGCTAATTTTCGGATCACTGTGTACCGGTATTACATGTTAGGGGCAAACTGAAGATCAAAAATCAAACTTGAACTTCTTTTTTCAAAAACATGAAATGTCCATCTTTGAGAAACGAATATTGTGCTGAGATACCCTTACTTTGCCATCATCAAATATGTATAGCACATTATGAATATGCCAAAATACTTTTGCGTTTGTAGAATCTCATGTGATGTTTGACATTACTACAACTCTATAACTTTTGTTTGTCCTGTTTTGATGTTTGATTTCATGGATAATGCAGTATCTCTTGGTGAACGAAAAATGGTCTATTCATGCAATTTGATAATTTTATATATTATAAGAGGTACCCCCAGTACATTACTTGGAGTTTTCAACGCATATAGTACTGTATGGTGACATCATGTCAAGATCCCATTCAAGTCTCTTCTCGTAGATAGCGAGACTGAGGCTACGACCTTCTGACATGACATATATCAATGTTCAAGGTTTGTAATAAAAAAATAAAACATGTCTTGCCACTATCATAGTGAAAAAATGTAATACATCGAAAATGTACAGAAACCACCCCACTCTTTCCGTAGCATTGGTCTAAGTCCTCGAGGCAGAGAGAAAGGAACCAGAGTGATTGTCCAGCTGTCTATGGCCCTGCTATATGGCCTCGGTCACGTGGTTCGTGACGTAAGGGAAAGAAAATCTTAAGGTAATGGGGCTTCCCCTGACCTAGATTCTATCTCTCCGTCATCGGCAGAATCGCTGATTAATGCCTACAGTTCAAAATAGTCATTTTAACTGACCGGAGCCTGTGGTGGGTAATTGAACGTAGTGAATAACATAGTTCTCGTAATCCGTCATACCGTGGGCAGCTATTTTGATCCACCTGGACCACACAGTAACCTAGTTACCTTGGGTATGTGCATTCGCATTGTTCTGAGCAGGGAACGCTTATGCGAGAGCGAGATTGATCGGGATCTTGGTATAATGTCACCGTAGTTGCAAACCCCAAGTAATGTACCTCTGATATTATAAAAGCATGAAAACAAAACAGCATTTGCAATGATTATGACATCCTAAAAATACTCACTCAACATTGTTGAGTGCATGGAATAATGGAGAAATCTTAAAGGGGAACTAAATAGAGCCTATTTTGGTGTTTGTATTTATCAAGTTATGTATATTGATTATAAATTTGAAAAAATAAATTAAAAAAAATGATTATCTTCAGAGTTATGATGATTTAAATATGAGAAACCATAAACCTGCGAAGGACTTCCGTTTGCGCCATCTTGCCATAAAAAAACGCCCTCATGAGGTATAAACAGGTAAGGTAACAAAGCATGATGACGAAATAGTATCTGATTAAATATAAGCAACTTAGGGAGCCATAGCTGGCTGGACTGGTGAATTGACTTCTTGTCTAGGTTGTTTCGACTTTTACGTTAATGTTATTTACAAGCATATCAACATACAAACATTATGGATGTCTCGATTGATCGAGACAGGCATTTTGTTTTGTTTTTTGTCTAACTGTCTAATAAATGCTGTTTCCAGTACTGCACTGTGCGGCGTGCAAATTATTCAAAGTATGGATGCTGGAGTATGCAATCTTGAGTTCGTAGGGTGGTGGTGGAAACATTTTCGTCCATGTATTCACGGGGCTGCACTGGCAAATCATGGGACAAGTGTCACAGGAACACCAAGCAGATTGTTCACAGACTTCCGTGTAATTTGAAATAAAACTTTCATCCGAACAAGGGGCATCGTCGACGATATACTCTCATCACTCACACTGGACTGATCTGAATCGTCACAGTATACCCTACTTCCCTGATCATAAGCCTGGAGGCATGAACACGTAAAGGAAAAGTAAGGGATGAGCTTGTACTCGAGGACCAACTCAGAAAAAATGATTTTGTTTTGGGGTTAAACACTGTAACCATCTTGCAAACAACGAAAAATTATCCAAAAAAAAATATTCGTTCACCACGCCGGGCTCGGGAAAATAATACTTATTTTTGAAAAAAAATGCGTCATTGATTTGAACGATACTTACAATGAAGAAACAAACATGTTAATAAAAAACACACACATTTTATTACAATACGATTTACATACCGTCTGAATTTACGGTGAAATAATGGGTTGGGTCTGTGAGGAAATAGTGGACGAAGGCATTTATCATTATTTTCGTTTTGGTATGTTTTCGATCGTACGCAAACTCTCGACGCAAAACAATTTTCCACCATGAGGTTTTTCAGCACGATTTGACCTGGAACAACTTCCTTTGACATAACAGGTCATGTCTTTCATTAACCAATCAAAATGATGTGTCGTAATGATGAAATTTTCCGATTATTGACGATGATTTTTTAGCGCAATGCGGAAGTGAATTACTGCAATGTTAAAATGCGATCTGTAGCACTGATTGCAACGAAAAAACGATGATTTTTTTCCCTAAAAACTGGCGATTCGCAATTTCCGAAATATAAACGACGGTTATTAGTAACCGTGGGTAAACTGAGTGTGGAGGAAGAATTTAAACACCTTTCTCGGTCGCCAACATGTCTCATCGTTCAAACCCTAGGCCTTTCATGATAGTCTCAAAGTAAACCATGCCCAATAACCAGGTACACGCCTTGACGATCACATTTTTGGCTTTTCGAAGGCTACTACTCAAAGAAATAGGATTATTCCAGAATTGCAACATGATGTTCATCCTGAGTAAATGACAGAATAGAAACGATGCGAATCACGTTGTGTACGTTCGCCATGCACTCTGAACTTGAAATTAATGCGAGTTTTCTCATAAAACTAAAAGCATGAACCGAACTAACATGCCAATCACGATTATTATGAAATGAAACACACCTTTTACACGCATATTTTAAAGAATATCGTCGACGCCCAGTAAAAACACTCTGGGCTTATAATCGTGAATGCCCTCAACTCGATAAATACCAAGTAAAAACATAGGGATGGGCTTCATACTCGGGAGGGGCTTACGATCGGGGAAGTACGGTACTTTAACGCAATTGGGCTTTCACTCTCAGAATATTGTGGTTCAAACGCATAAGGCTCTAACCCAAGTTTTAAAAAGCACATTGTGTATATAAAAGTTGAGTTTATACTAATAGTACACAACGCTTGGCAGCATGAACGGCTATGTACAATGGCGTATACGAGTGCGATCAGATACTAAAACGTCATAGCTTTGAAAAGTACCTGGATGTTAAATATGTTCGTTCGTTAATTATTCCCCTCCATGAATGGCCTCCATGGCAAGCACTTCAAATGCCTATCCAAGCTACAGTTATAATTAAAACAAAATTAAACCACTGCAATATTATTTCGAATACAGTTTAGAATATATACAACTATAAATTAAGGCCGCATTTAGGTTCGCTTTAACTGAAATTTTAAAGAAGTAGTCAGTGGTTTTCACAAAATTTTGTTCTGACGAACACCATTAAGTCAACAAATCATAACATTCTTGAGCAGTGAAAATAAAAGGTTTACAGCAGTTAATATTGAATTAAATCAGTAAATTGTTTAACTAACCGTTCAAGTTCATCACTGATTCGTTGTGATTCTTCTAATAGCTGATTTGTCCTCTGAAGGATTAAAATAAACAACTGTTATGACAACTCAGACATGGTTGCATTCAGTTTAAATGCCAAAGTCAACTTTTCCACAAAATAAACCTATTTTCCATATTCTTCCATGAACATTCATGAAAACATTTAATAGACACATTCCAGGCTTACTCATGGTGTTCATATCAAATAAATCAATTAATTATCTTGCTTCAAATTATGCTAATTATATAAGGCCAGTCTCACCTTCTCTTCAATGATTTCACGGAGTACATCTATTGATGTAGAAAGTAACTGTAAAGATCCATCACTTCTGTTGCCATAAACAACAATCTGTGAAAACAAATCATTCCCAACATTGTATTAAGAACACAAAACCACCAGACCACATTTGCCTCGCCTAATTATTGCACATTATCATAGTTTTTTTTCCATCTCACAAAACAGGATAATAAATAGACAAGAAATTTGATTTTTTATTAGATGATTTCATAGTAAAGAAATGATCCCACAGACATGGATGATCTTATAAGTTAGGTGGCGACATTTTAGTTTTCCCACAGTATGTTTAGATCACCACAGTAATAGCTAAAATGTGTACCGGTAATGCAAGTATATGTATACTACGCAGACATGATGAAAACAGCAATAAACGTGTGAGCAGAGTGTAATCAATAGGCAATGCAACTGCACGACACCTATGTGATAACTGCATGACCCTAAAGCAATCTATGCATGGTGCAAATACAAAGGACTGATTGCATGAAAGCTGTCCTTTAATTCTGATTCGTCCGACTTATCTCTTTTGATATCTTCACTCACCTTGGTTTTATCAACCAATTTATCATCATCTCTAACTTTCACGTACACCCTCTCCCCATCATGTCCGGTCACAGTTAAATGTTTCCCTTGTGGCTGCCTTCTGAGTACATGTACTGTAGTGTGATTCACATCTCTGCTTAAAGTTCTCGTTTCTGTCTCATTTGGTTCTAATGTAGTATTAAAGTTACATGATTTCTGCTGTCTGTGTTGTTTAATTTTCATCATTATCTTCTCGTCAGCATCAGGGGAAGCAGGGGGTGTGATTTCAAAGTCATCATCATCAATCGCTAAATTTGGACTAATTCGTCGTCTTTTTCTCTTCGGAGCTGTGACAAATAGACATGACATTAATTTTCTTACAGGAATGAAAATAATGTACACAGTAATCAATTACCATAACATTTTTATTTTATTTTCACTGAAATACATGTTATTATTTTGAATGAATTCACTGATTTGTGATAAGATGAATGTAAAATATAGGAAAAAGGGTAATTTCATTGGATTTTATTTGCACTGAATCACCCCTCAAATGAAAAAGAATTCCAAGTGAAATTGACCGCTGCTACACATCGGTTAATACAATCACCATACTTCCTTTGTTTATACTTTAAATTCTTGTTACAACCTTGTATTTTCTGAATTAGCCGCACATGCACTACAATGACAGCGATGTATTTACGGTCAAAAAAAGTTGTATGTTTTTTTGTATGTCACTGCATAGTTCCAAGTATGTGAGTTTCACAGGTTATATGACAGATTTAGTTAGGTAAGCCATTCAGTGAAGAAAAAGCAAACAGATCATTCACTACAACCTGATTATGTAAGGTATGCAAGAGACTACGAGTGCTATAAATCGAGAGCAGATCCAAAATTCAATGGGTGCAAAGAGTAAATACACATTATAAAAACCCATTTTATTTAAATCTTAACATTTTAGGGGGTTTATACTTGTACTAATGCGATAATCCCCCACCTCACCCTTAATCCGCCCCTGTAAATATACATACCGGTAAATGAATAGACCATTTTTCGTTCACTGCGAGAATCACGTGTTATGCGTGAAATCGAACGTAAAAACAGGACAAACAAAGGTCATAGTGTCGTAGTGGCGTCAAACATCGCGTGGGATTCGACAAACGCGAAAGTATTTCGGGGACATTTCCATGCTTAATCATGTGCTGCCCACTTTTCATGATGGGCATTTCTGATTAAGTAAGGGTATTTCGAAGCAATATTCCTCTGTCAAAGATCGGTCGGTCGATGTGAGTTACGAAATAAAGAAATTCTAGTTCAAAATCAAATCGTTTGACTTTTGCGGCAGACGTTCGACGCGCATCTTTCATACATCTCGCGAGATCTCGCAATTGTACGGTAAATCACCTATTATACAATAGGCCCTTTCAAAGAAAGCATCACTTTTATAAACCAAACAGTTATATTGTCGGTTATGTGTCTTTTTCGGGCAAATTTGAACTTGTGACAAAATACCCACCATCTTTAAGATAGAAGTTTGGTACGAAGGTGATGCTATCCTCAAAAATTGCCGCCAAGTCATGGTCTCTCCGAAGATACTTCTTACTTACATTCCAAAAAGTTCAACTCATCTTCAACTACGACCCTTCCGTTTGTAACTTTTCGCATTTTTGGTGCATCATTTTCAATAACGTTATTTGTAATAGCTTGTGATTGCTCAGGTGATAGAAGTTCTCCCAGAACAGGTAGCGGTGAGTTATCCAGTTTCTTCTCAATATTGTGGTTGTGTTTTGGAGTGGTGAAATGTAAACTTTTTTTGGAAACTGGTGGAAAATCTGGAATTTAGAAAGAATAACATATCAGTGACATATAAAATAAGAAAAAATGAAAGTGCAAAGAGCAATATTTATATATATGGCATGTTGTAGTAATTTACAGAATTTCAGAAGCTATGCTTTTTCTGTTAGTAATTAAATTGATTTGTCTGATAACCACCAGTTCAAAACTTCTCCCATGTGCAATTATACTCATTTGTTCCCCCAAAATTTTATTTTCCTAGTTTATTTTTAGTATCTATTTTTGTCATCCTTGTGTATATAGTTCACCCAAGTGTTTTCTCTTAGTTTTTTTTATAGTATGTATTTATTTTCATCCTCATGTATATTAACCTACCATACTTGTAGCTATGGCTTCCGCCATTTCTACCTTGCCAGGCAGCTTCCGCTGCCTTACTAACCCTTACGTGGTCTCAGCTTACGCCGTCTCTGCTAGTATGTGCAGCCTCCGCAGCACTACTGATAACTTACTTACCTCAGGTAGTCAATAGCCTTCGCTGTTCTACGAGGTAGTCTTATCTCAGCTACCACAGCTTCACCTCATAATCATTACTGATTACAAATAGTTAACATTTATTTATCTTTATCGCAGTTTGTTTTTAAGAAGTTTTCTGTATGTTCTGTTACCAGGTGCTAAAGGTCATTAGTACTGTCACTAACTGACCTATCTGGGGGACCCGCTGTGGGACACGTTATCTAATGTTTAAGAAGGTAGAAAATCTGTTGGTGGCAATACACACTATTTATGTACGAGTCACAGTAAATATCTATTGCAGAGCAAAGTTTCAGTAATGTAACACAAGTAATCTAATTTCAAACTTTCCTGGCACCAACCGCTAATTCCAATTTAATTTTTTCGCACTAGTTCCTGATTGATGGCTATTCAAAAATACCATGTAAAATTTTGAACGAAAATGGGTAAAATCTGATTGACAATTTTTACAAAAAATCATGCTATTTTTCACCAAAAGCAAAACCAAAAGATAGTACTTATAAACCACTGCTGTGTTGTGTTGCATTCACCATACAAAAGTAATGAGAAATATGTTTGGCTGCCACCACCCAGCATTCTGATTGGTTAACGAATAGTATGACCTATCAGATCAAATGAGGCAGTTTCAGATCAATTCAAGCATTAAACAAACATGACGGATATCATTCAGCATTATGTAATGTTATGTTTGTGTGCGATCAAAAATGTTTCCTTTTGATGAAAAAATAATTGTATTTAACTTGCATTTGATTTTCAAAACAAACAAATCTGATATTTTGTATGCTATCATAACCACGACTGAATAATAATCAATGTTTGTAATAATATGAATACATGCAAGGTGAAATACCAGTAGTATGATTAGTTTACATTACTGTAGAATACTTTATTTTCGCTTGGAATTTAAAATCCAGCGAATATACTTTTTTCCTATATTTCACATTAAACTCATCGAAAAGCAGTGAAAATAAATTCCATACAAAACGCCCAAAAAGCCTTTTCAGCGAAAATTAATTCCAACGAAAATAAAGTATTCCACAGTATACTGCGAACATTATAGCCAATTAAACAAAAGCATTCATGTTTGTTTTTTAAACTTCTTCTGCACTTTCATTTCCCCAACAAAAAAATTCCTTTCCTTCTCACCTGATGTCTAAATTAGAATACTGACGACTACCCCGGTAAGTCTTGATACTACCGGTAACACCTGAGCGGAGCGAAACAATCACACGGCGCAGTCAACAAAGACGCTTACAGTGAGTGTAAAGTAATAATATTATGATTGTTTTCCCGATAAGCACCGAGTAATATTTACAGTTGTGACAATGTTTCTGTTTAAAACTAGTGTTCGATTTTATTGGCGCCAATATTGCCTAGCGGTGTAATTAGTGAAGGATCAATGCAAACCAAAACCCAATCGTAGAAATGCAGGTGAATCAGCTTGAAAGAGAATATCGTTCTGGCAAACCTGTCAGTGGAGACCTTGGATTTCTCCTAGTGAACGACATCAGTGAAAACGGGGCTGACAAGTCAAGTGGTTATATTCCTAGAGGAGTGGTACAGCGCACTGCCGATAAATTCAAGTTTTCCAGGTATAGTGTAAAACAAAGTCGAAAATGGTACATGTGAAGCAGTAATACGAGAAACGGGGAGGCCAAAGAAACTCACTGAGAATGACGTCACCTACTTGAAAGCCTGAAGACAAACGAACCTTCCATAACGTATAAAGAAATGAAACAACAATTTGAACAGTTTTCACCAACTGTAGTGTCAAAGATGACGATATGTCGCGCGGTGAAGACTGCTTTCACAGGTGGAAAGTGGACGTACAAACAAACAACAAAATTTGCTCAGCAGAGATTCACATTGAGAAATTTACGGTATACCCAGGCATACTTGGACACCATGCATAATAAGATCCATGACGACTGAAATTTATGGACGAAAGCGGTTTTAGGGTTACCACTACTGCGAATCCTAATTATAGACATGCTTTGGTGGGACAGCGATGTGTACAATTTGCTCGGTACGACCCCAATCCTAATATTACATTAAACTTGCTAATAGGATTGCAGGGGGTGGCTCTTATCGAAGTCCTTGATGGAGCTTCAAATTCGATGCACTTCGCAGACTTCATACGGCAGTGTGTAGAGACAGTTGACGAGTACGGTGTACCCGCCCTTCAACCAGGTGACTTCCTAGTGCTCGACAACGCACCAATCCATCACAGTGAGATCGCACAAACGCTCAATATGTGGCTTAATACACAGGGAATAGAAGTCATTTTCACACCAACTTATTCGCCTGAATTTAATCCAGCTGAATTTTGCTTCGGCAAAGTGAAAAAAACACTGGAGCGACCCCCACTATCTATACTTGCATACCACAACTTGGGCGTTGCAATTTATTCCGCTGTGGAAGAGGTGTCCGGTGCAGATGTACGCGGATTTTTTGAAGCAACCGGATATTTGTTTGTTCAGTGAAACCTTTGTTTATTTTAGGGGTTGCAAGTTAGAGTTATTCCCTGAATTTGATACGTCCTATAGTTTCTATCGAAACATTCTTGAATGTTGTGTTGAATAGTTTCCATGTGTGCAACATTATAAGCAGGGCTGATAATAACAAACATTTCGTAGAACATATTTTTATTGTATACACTAATAAAGTACAGCTATAGTTACTTCACAAACCTACTTTTGACTGGAAGCCATTTTTTGTATGTGTTATGTTCACACAGTATGTTGTCAAGAAAACAAATTTGACAAATGAATGATCATTTAATATTAACATGTTAAAACATCGCATTATTAATGGAATGACTGTTTTTGATGAATTGTCGATTGTTTCCCTCCGTGAAAACTGTTAATTGAAAGTCATCGAGTCGATAATAATGTCCAAAGGTAGCCATATATAAAACTAAATGTAGCCCAGTGACAGCAATTATTGATGTCTTTATAATAATACAGTAATTAGATTAACAAAACCTGATAGGTCGTACCTATTCCATGAGTGCTGGCCTGTGAGAAAGAGGCGGAAAACTACCACTGAAAAAATTGTTAAAAAAATGAATATAATAAATGATTTGAAGGAAAACCGCAAAAACACTTGCAGGAACAATGCGCGTTATCATATAGTCAACTTGAAGGCGTATTCTTTGATTTTAATGTTGCGCAAGGGTCTTTTAATAAAAAAACACACATTAATGCCTTCATTTAATTCAGTGTATTGTTCTAATCTAATCTATTCTAATAAAGTATAACTTCAAAACAAAGAAAATTGACAACAGGTTGAACACACAGTGAATCATGTACTAAGTATTATAATAGTTAAAATAATGGGGTGTTCGTACAAAATAATGGTATGGTGGTACGGTATGATTTCATGTCCGAATTGTTAATGTTCATCTGGTGGTGGTGGTGGTGGTGGTGGTATCGGTATCGGTGACGGTGGTCTAGCCGGAAGCGGAGGGGACACAGAAGGTTGAACTGTTGGCAATAGTGGTTGCACATACCGCTGTAGCTGTGGTTGATCAGGAGATGGTACTGAATGACTATGTGATGGGTACACTTGGGGGGTACTACATGTGTTAGCACATGGATAATAGCCGTACATGTTTGCATTCATACCAGGCATATAAGGATACGAGTATTGGTAGTACTGGTACCACGGAGAATAGACAATTTGTGGTGATGTCACCACGGTGGGCATCATATGTGTAGATTGAGACGAACTACTAAGTTGTAGAGCTTGTTGAATTTGTTTTTCTTCCTCATAGCTTGTTTGAGGATACAGTTCAGAATGAGTACTGCTAATTATATTCTGATTCTTTTTAGTTTTCAGTAAATCATGGTCGGAAACTCCAGGCAAAAGTTGACGAGGTGTTTTTTCAGGGAACTTTATTTTGTATACTGGATTATTTTCCAAACGTTCGCGAACTCTGTCTTTTGGTTTCATGGCTTTACCCTTTTGTAAGTGAACAAGTTCATATTCAGAAATGATACCGGGAATCGACGATATTCCTGTTTTATTTGTTTTGGTACTTGGCCATGATAATGCTCGTTCAAAATTCTGGCATGTTTGTTTATTAACCACTGCTTCGGTGTATCGCCGATTACAGTTGCAACCAAGTACTTGGACGGGTTACTATTGATCAACCAACTTTCGATTTGCCGCTCGAATGTAGACAAAACCTTATTCTTCGTGTCTATTTTCTGCTGGAGCTCGAGCTCTTTCTTCTTTATATTTTTCGAAAGATCGTCACGCTATTTACCTAGGCTAATCAATGTAGTTTTCTCCGTGGCATGGTCGGGGTGGTTGATGTCCCCACAAATTTCTGCTGAACAACAGGATTCGTATGGAAAATTTCGCCGAGTATGAGAGTCACGAAGATGATATTTTCCACAACATTTTTTCGTTGAATCTTCGGGTACACATTTGGCATATTTGTCATTTTGGTCACAGATCTGGGTTTGACCTGTTGTCAGTTCTACTTTCATATCATTCAATTCTCTTTCTTTCATTTTGATTGCTAGCTCGAGCGGTGATTGATAAACAAAATGGGACACTTGATTCCTGTTCTTTGTTTTTCTCTGTATCATCTAATTTGCCATCACATTCAAACCTCAACCGTTTCGACATGCTAGTTTGCTCCCTGTAAACATGGGAACTGACGCTGGGGGCTGGTGAACACCCTTCAACGACAGACACCTTTATCCGCCTGTTTTCGGCGCCGGCAACTGTCTTCGCACAGCGAAACAATTCCGCCATGTCCAGTTCATGATTGGAGAGTGTCATCGTGGTCCCTTCGTCATTTTGGTACTGGATCTGAAACTCTAAACTCTGTAACGAAGGAACTTGTTCCTTGATATATTCGATGAACTCACAATAGCTGAACGTTTCCCTGATGTAAATATGTCTTGATTTATTCCAATAATTTACTTGGACTTGATAAGACATGGTCAGAATTGAACTATGTTCTGAACGCCTCGATCTGAAATCTGATTCGGTTGATTATTGTAAATCACAGGAGGGGCACCCGCAACCCCATCACACACATTCTATGATATGGTAATGAAGCTGTTTATGTATATAATGCTAATTCCTTAATAATAATTAATTTCTATTTTAGTGCGATGTGTGTAGATTTGACTACGTGTGCGATTTGTTAACTGAGATTGAACTAAATTTAACAGTCCCTTTACTTGAAAATGGACTCGCCAGTGACGTCTGGATCGCGCGTCCACTCTAAAAAAATATTCTACCGGACCAAAGACAAACATTGTAGCAAAACTGTAAACATCACTCGGTGCTTATCGGGGAAACAATCATAATATTATTACTTTACACTCACTGTAAGCGTCTTTGTTGACTGCGCCGAGAGATTGTTTCGCTCCGCTCAGGTGTTACCGGTAGTATATTGTTTTCAGGCTACAATGGATTGTAATAGTGATGAAAAAATGCACCAAAAAAACCCCCTGGGTGATGTTTTGGAGTCAGCACTCTTTTCAAAAATATGAACTGTTTTCCAAAACATCGCCCACGCTAGGGTATTGCTCAAATAGAGTAGTTAACTGGAGATAAATTTATATTATTTATGTATATGGAAAATATGTTTTTGCTTTCCCTTTTCAATTTTACCAAAGTAGAGAGGGACTGTGATTTAATTTACTAACACTTCATACACAATATCTCAAACAATCCAGTATTTATAGGGGATAGTGAAAAATAACATTTCTTGCTTTCAATTTTTATTTTTTTTCTGGACTAAGTTGTGGCACATTTTCAGACTATTTTTTCCTAAATTCAGTTGTGTTGAATTTATTTTTGCTGTCAATTGCAGATTTTTATATTTGGTGAAATTTTCCATCACATTTCCAATGACAACAGAATATAAAACCCACTAAATAGGCAAAATTAACAATTGCAAGTATTGTTTCCTCCACAAACAAGTGAACGTAAAACCTAGTTTTCACATCAAATTCGCTAAATTTAAACTCAGTGAATATTCCTT
The DNA here is from genome assembly GCF_978046115.1 of Saccoglossus kowalevskii. NCBI lineage: Eukaryota > Metazoa > Hemichordata > Enteropneusta > Harrimaniidae > Saccoglossus > Saccoglossus kowalevskii. The sequence goes on from NC_140648.1 coordinate 13,347,393, forward strand.
TTTCCACACGGTATATTTGTTTACATCATTGGCCTTCTGCCCTCTTTAGGTGGGGCAAATGTCAAAATTAAATTTGAAAGCAGAAGTTGACACTGACCTTCGTCCATCTCTGCCATCAGTTCGAGTTCGTCGGCATAGTCATCCTCGTAACCACCGATATCGTCTTCGGGGTCCATCTTCCTTATAATGGTTTCAAATTTGCCAGAATATGACGAAACTTATAAAAGAGTCAACATGTTTTAGAAATCCCGCGCGTCATGTCAATGGGCATGCGCAGTACAACTAAAGGTCAATATGTAAGGTCATCTAAGAACTGGTTATCCTTTTCAGTCGTCTTAACGTCTTATAATCCGAAAAACGCAATGGTCGCTCACATTGCACGGCATACTTTTGATTGGATATGCCATCTGCGTGTATTGTCTAAACACAAAAGATAATTCGGAGGCTCAGCACTGGTAAACACGATTTACATGGCTGCGCCAGTCTGGGACTGTAGCTGCGCACACGATTGAGTTTATCTTTAAGTTGTCTTCAGTGCTCCGATATTTTGCTGAAAGGTAGACTAAATCCATTTCCGCTTTATGGTATTTGCAATGTTAAATTAAAACATATTTTTGTTATATAAATTGTGTAGAATTGTTACTGAACACGACTCACAGTTGAGTTTACAACGTAGTTCTGCTCATGCGCAAAAGTAATTATTCTTTGGTTATTGAAAATTTGTAAAATATTTATGAATATTTTATTTAAAACAGATTCATTGCTTTATGAAATTCACATTAAAATCGAAAAATTTATGATAATTTACAATGAACGTAAAAAAACGATATTTTCACTGGGAATTGTTCTGTTTTTTGTCTGACCCTGAGGTGTGCCTATGCTGGAGATGACATATTTCATAGAAGACATGGAGATGAACAAAGTTCCGACATTACAAGATATATCAATTATTTACAAAGATGATAATTACATAATTGTCAATAAACATTATGATGTGAGAATAAACCATGAAGGACCATGTGAGGCGGTAACCGTGGATACCCAACTGAAGCATCTGTATCCGGAGTTAGTGGACAGTCAACTGGTACATGGCTTTAGGTTTGTCTTTTTTGTTATGATGAAAAATCTGTGAACAGACAATTTTGAAAACAAAATCCTACGGTGGAAATGACGAGAAAATACCCACACATAGTTTAAGAGATCCAACAAATTTTTCACAGTGATGCTGTCCTGAAAAATATCTCAAAACATAATGCGGGAAGACAATAATTTGTAAAGTTTATCTTGATTTATTTAAATTTCATTCCCTTCACAAAAGTTGCATCATTTTCCTGATTTAAATATAGTTAATCTAAAATAATTTATTTTTGCTGAAGGGAAGATTCAGTAAAAATAAAATCTAGCAAAATACCTTTATTATTATATTTTATATTCAACTCATCAAACATAAGTGATAATAAAGGTCATATGAAATACCCAAAAAAAGAAATTAATTCCAGCTAAAATAAAGTATTTTACAGTATCTTATAGTTTATGTAAACATAGTTTTTGGAATTTAGTGGTTCATATTCATACATGCAAACCATATTTATACTTCTGAATTTAATTGATTGATGCCTTTAATGACTATTGCTACTACAAATTACTAAAACAATATTAATTAAAAGAAAACTTTTGCTCAAATTGCTACCGTATTTATTTCATTATGTAGATTTGTTCACCAGTTGGACTATTCAACAAGTGGTGCTCTTTGTCTGGCACTAAACAAGAAAGCATGCAGCATAGCCAGCAAACTGTTCATGAAGAGGCTTGTCATCAAACACTATTTGGCAATTGTGAGTTTTCAAGCCCTTATTACTCAAGTCACTCGGTTACTGTAATCACTTTAATAAGATGTTTCACGTCCTGATTCTGAATAAAATGTTCAGTTAATTGTATTTAAATATACATGACCTGCATTAAAAAAGTGCAATCTTTTTCCAGATGCCAATGCATTACATTGTACGATAAATGACTAACTTTATAAATTTACAAAAACCTTTGTGTTCTATGGCAGTTGTGTTATATGATGAGTGTCGATTAAGATATTGACAAGTCACTCAGTTCTATATCACCAATATATCGTTTTATTCACTCTTCACTGTGTTCAACTTATTCACATGAATCACGATAAATCAGTCATGTGGTCCTTAATCACAGTTCACATTGGCAATCACAATCACAATCACAATCACGTAAAACTGTGAAGCAAAATAAAACAATAACAATCTTAAGTACACAAATACAATAACATATTATTTTGAATGAGATAGTGCGGTAAAACGCCATCAACGTCTAATACAAGTGTGAACGAATTGGGGTCATAGGTCAGACCAACACAACACGACCATTTTATACCACTCGGGTTCACGATCAGAAAACTCTCGATTTCTCTTGCAAAAGACTTCAAAATTACACAAAATCATATCGACTGAAATCGGTGTATGTTCAAAAAACTATAAAATCATACCTCGTTTCCGGGTCACAGCTAATAGTCATGAAAAACTAGAGAAAGTGGACGCACATTACAACTGCGTCATAACTATTTAATCTTCGCTGGAGACCTTCAACCCCAGAGGGCGCTATGCACCAGAAGGTAAAACAGCACTTAAACAGCGCCAATGCGCAAAACAAATAGACATCACTCCGCAGGAGTTACATGGCTCCCCTAAATTGGTAACAATTTACCATTTATCCAATGATATCTAATTAAATATAATAACTATGGCTTCTCGACGGGGATTTCCCCTTTTAGTAACAATATTAACTTGTGTACAGGTCTATCGTACACAGAACCTTTAGCAATCAGCCTAACTCTTCGAACAAGTCCGTCTTGTCCCACGAACGTCTCAATTACTCTGGCCATTGGCCATTGATATCTTGGTAAACTCTCATCCAACATCAGGACGATATCACCTTCTTGTAGGTTTGGTTGGGACTTCATCCATTTAGATCTCTGTTGTAGGGTTGGTAGAAATTCGACTCTCCATCGTCTCCAGAACTCATTAGATAGATACTGGACACATCTCCAACGCTGTCTACAGAAAAGATCTGCTTTCTGGAAAACTCCAGGGGGAGGTGAAACAACCTTCGATTTCAGCGTTAGTATCTGACTAGGAGAAAGGGGTTGTAGAGAACTTGTCTTGGTCATATCGTCATAACTGAGGGGACGGCTATTCACAATAGCCTCGGCTTCTACCATTAATGTTCTCAACAACTCATCATCCAATTGATGACCATGAACAGATAGAAGTGCGGATAATGCATTCCGAGCTGACCGAATCATCCTTTCCCACACTCCTCCCATGTGACTCGAATGTGGGGAATTCATTTTGAAGGCTATCCAGTCACAGTTGTCCTTTAACAACTCTCTACTGATCTTACTGTCATCCATCTCTGCTAACGCTGCAGCCAGGGCACCTTTAGCTCCAACAAAATTGGTGCCTTGATCACTTCTGAGTTGACGCACTGGACCTCGGCGACCAACAAAACGGCGAAGTGCGTTCAAAAAGGAATCAGTACTAAGAGAATTTGCTACCTCTATATGAACTGCTCGTGAATTTAAACAAGTGAACAATACTCCATAACGTTTCAACTCACGTCTACCATCTTTAACAAAGAATGGGCCAAAGCAATCAACAGCGCTATATGTAAAGGGGGCGACAGTCTCTAGCCTATCAACTGGTAAGTCAGACATTTTCTGACCCGACAACAACCCACGCAACTTTCTACAAGTTACACATTTCCAAACAACACTTCCTACGCTTGCCCTAGACGCTACTATCCAATAACCATAAGCTCGTATCTCATTAAGCGTCATTCCAGTGCCTGAATGACCGATTTTCTCATGGTAATGTAATATTAAGACCTTTGTAACATGCCCCTTCTTAGGAAGTAGAATAGGGTGGGCAACATCCTTTGGAAGGTTAGCTCTACGAATCCTTCCTCCTACACGTATAATTCCCTCCTCATCTAGGTAGGGATCTAGTCGGAATAATGAGCTTGTCTTCTTCACAGTTGGTACTGATCTAGAATTCTCCCTGGCAGGACTTGTAATTCTTGAACTCTGTCTCAACGTCTGTAACTCATCGGCAAAGTCTCTGCTCTGTACCATTTTGATAATCAGCTTTTCAGCCTGTTGCATCTCATCCACATTCACGGGAATGTAGTTTTGTTTAATCGTTGCTGAATTCATCAAGTGTACTTTCGGTTTTGAAATCTTGTGGTTCATTAACCTCTGTTTAAATCTTAGACAAACTGCTATGGCTCTCTTTAATCGATGCCAGTCAGAAAAGTACTCTACTCTACTCAGCATATCTTCATATTCATCTGGTATGGTGCTTGTATGCAGAACTGATACAGTCTTCTTAATCTCTGGGTCTGCATTATCAAGCATAAATGGCTCTGTCTTCGATGTAGAGCTCTGAGATTCTACTGTGGATAGAAGTACTGGACCTTTCCACCAGATAGAATTATGGATTAAATCATCTGCACTGGAACCTCTTGAAGCAATATCCGCTGGGTTCTTCTTTGATTCAATATATCTCCACTGACTTGGCTGTGTATGATCTTGAATTTTCTGTACCCTATTGGCTACAAATATGTGAAAGCGGGTAGACTTATTTGCAATGTACCCTAATACAACCTTGCTGTCTGACCAAAAGAAATGAGAAATACCATCATACTTCAGTTCCTTATTTAAGAACTCACTCACCAACACAGAAGTGACTGCTGCTGTAAGCTCTAACCTTGGTATGGTGATTGGTTTCACAGGAACTACTCGAGACTTGGCCATCACTAAAGAACAAGAAACATTACCCTGATTATCTTGTAGCCTCAGGTAACTGCACTGACCATAGCCGAGAAGACTAGCATCAGAAAAATGATGCATCTCAACTGTACTAAGCTCAACAATATCATCACCTTTGTAACACCTAGGCACCTTGAGACAAGCCAAAAGAGACAACTCATGCCTCCACCTTTCCCATTGCGATCTTGTATCTTCCGGGACTGGATCATCCCAATCCATTCCATCCTTGGTTAATCTTTGCAAAATCCTTTTCCCCATAAGCAAGACTGGAGAGACCAAACCAAGGGGATCAAAAATCGAGCTAACAGTAGACAATATACCCCTGCGGGTGAAGGGTTTATCCTTTATCTCGATTCGAAACTGAAAAGTATCAGACTCTAAACACCAATACACACCAAGTGCTCTTTCCACTGGAAGATTATCATGACAAATATCAAAGCTCTGAATATCCTTGGCTCTCAGATCAACAGGGATATTCTCGACAACTCGTTTATCATTACTAGCAAATTTGTGGAGCTTAAATCCTCCCTTGGCACACAACTGTGAGCAACTTTCGATCAGATTGATAGCTTGGGTGGGATCAGGAACTGACTTGAGTCCATCATCCATGTAAAAGTCATTCCTCACAAAATCTGCTGCTTCGAGATTAGATTCATCACCATTAACATCTGCAGTAGTTTTCAATGCAAAGTTTGCACACGCTGGGGATGATGTCGCACCGAACAAGTGAACAGTCATTCTGTATTCTGAAGGTTCTTGGGTTAGGTCACCATCTTTCCACCAAAGAAACCCCAAATAATTGCGATCCTTAATATCAACACCGACCTGCATGAACATGGCTTCAATGTCACATATAATTGCCACAGGTTCCTTTCGGAAACGGCACAGAACACCAGTCAGGTTATTTAAGAGGTCTGGGCCCTGAAGTAGGTGATGATTAAGCACTTGTCCTTGATATTCAACACTACAATCGAACACAACTCGGACCTTCCCTGGCTTGTTGGAATTGTAAACACCATGGTGGGGGATGTACCATTTCAAACCGTTGTCATGTTCTTTATCATGAGGGGCTGCTTCAGCATAGCCACTATCTATAATATTACTCATGAATTCAACATAGTCTGTCTTCAACTGGTCATCCTTTAGTAACCTGTACTTCAACTTTTGTAAACGTTTCTCTGCTTGAGCTCTGTTATTAGGGAGACTGATTTCAGGTTCTCTGAAAGGGAGGGGCATTTCAAAATGGCCATCTTCTCTTTGGTGAATTCCATCTGTAACAATTTGTAGGAATTGTCTATCCTCCAGAGATATCTTGTCTTCAGACTTCCTTTCGTTGAAATCTTGCTCAAACATTTTATTGACCTGTAAGGGGCTAATCTCCTTGACTTGGGTTCGGTAGGTGAAGTGACATCTTTTACCTTCAGTATTTATCACTTGACAGTAGCTACTCAGATCATAATCTGGACTATTCATTACACCAATGACGCCCCAGCCAAGATCGGTTCTAACTGCATAGGGATCATCATCATCACCAGGTATGACCTCCCTGGGTTTCAAAGCACGAGGACAATTCATACCAATCAGAAGACCAATCTCAATATCCTTTCTGAAAGGAGGTAAATACTTGGAAACTTGCTTAAGATGTGGCCATCTGCTAACTGTATCAGGCCTTGCAATTTGGCTGTGACTAGCAGGTATACATTCTCGAGAGAAGACTGCTGGTAAGTCAATATTTATGGAACGGTCCATATTCATAACAACTAGTCCATCTATCTTGTTACACTCAATTACCTTTTCGGCCAGCATCGTTGATAACTTTATTTGAATGTTTGGACCATTTACGCCTATTTTCTCCATCATAGATTTTGTAATAAAACAAGAGTCAGACTGAGGATCCAACAGAGCATAAACAGTGGCTTGTTGGTTAGGTACGCTCTTATGGTGCAGGAAAACAGGAATTATAAGAGAATGGGAACATGGTAAAGAGGAATCCCTCTGGTGATCTATCTCGACTCTGTGTGAAGTGGCACATTCCAACCTAGGACTCATATCAACAGAGACATCTTCAGTATTTATTGGATCTCTGGTGGCATTATAAGAGTAGTCATGTAGAAGGGTTGGGTGTAATCGCTTGCAGATATCACACATCTTCTTATTGCGGCAATCACATCTTCTGTGTCCCCATTTAAAACAGGCTAAACATAAACCATGTTTTATCACTGTGGCGTATCTATCTTTCAATGTCATTCTTTGGAATTGCTTACAGTACACCAAATCATGTGTTCCTTTACACAATACACATCGTTTCAGGTTACCAGTGAAGCCAGTCTGAGTGGCTGAGTCTCCTTGAGTATTCTTTGTTTCTCCTGTTGCTGTTGCCAAACTCTTAGTAGCTGTCCATTTCTTACCACTTCTCGTCTTTGTTTCTGTCTTGCTGTCATCATAATTCACATTCAATGGACTGCAAGCTATACGTGCTTCTTTGCTAATGAAACTACAAAGCTGAGAGAAGGAAGGATATGACTGGTTTAGAGGATCGGTCAAACAGCCATCAACAATTCTTAACCACTTTTCACCTATTGACTTTGGTAGCTTTCGAAGTATTTTTCTATGCTCTTCGGGATCATTCAGAACCACAAGGTAGTTAACTGTATTCATTGCAGACTGACAATGCTGAAGAAAATCAGAAAATCGCCTTAACTCAATACTGTTACCATACTTGATGTATGGCCAGTCATTTATTTTCTTTCTGTAGGTGTCAGCGACCATCAGTGGATTACCATAGCGCTCAGCTAGGATTTGTTTTGCCTTAATGTAGGCCTCAGTGGTGTCTAACGTCAGTAGACCTTGTACCGCTGTTTTAGCCTCACCACTTGTATACTTTCTGAGGTAATACAACCTATCTGTGGCCAACGGTTTCCTATCTTCAATCAGGATCTCAAAGGATCGTATCCACGCTGGGTAATCATATATGTTGCCACTAAAAACTTCTGGTTCCTTCCTAGGAAGATCATCTTGTCTACTAGTTAACAAATCAGCAAGTTTTGATAAAACATCAACTTCAACCTTACCATTTCCATGATTAGGGGGTGCAAGTGGTTGTTGACATGATGATTTATTTGGAGTTAATAAGGTGTTGAACTCACGCTGTGGCTGGGTGTATATACACTCGTGTTTAACAGCATTAATATCAGTGAGAACATCATTAAGAGGGGTGCTTACATTTGTTTTAATGTCAGGTTTAAACTTGACCTCTGACCCATATTCATACTGTTCAAAGTCGTCTATGACCTTTGCTCTCGCATCACTTACAGCTATTTCTGCCTTTAATCTTAACTCTTCTTCTAGCCGCTTTAACTCCAATCGAGATAATTCAGTTTCATTTGCCAATCTTTGTTTTTCTATATCTAACTTGTGTCTTTCTTGTGATGCCGCCATTCTTGCGGCTAACTCAGCTTTACGTTGTTCTTCTTTTAGTCTCATTAGACTGGTGTTAGACTGCAAGGATGAGAGACTACCACACCTGCTTGTCTGAGAAAGCGAGTCACACTTTTCATCATCCTCTGTGAAGGAACTAACTTCTTCAAATGCGGCCAGGTATTCTTGTACAGCAGTTTTAAACATCTCCATATTTTCTCTTTGCTCAGAAAATAATTGATCATGTTGAGGCAATTCACTCTCACTTAACAACTCTCTGTATTTCTGTTCAGAGAGACTGAACCGTTCTGACAGTAGTAACCACTTCCTATAATGCCTATGTACCAACCTGGCATTCTCTTTAGCATTCAGCATCCTATAAATTTCATCCATCTTAAGGTGTAGCTGGTTATAAGATGTCTCGTATAATTTCTGTTTCTGTTGGGATTCATACTGGAAGCCCTTCTCTGTCATCCTTACGGGCCTACCAAATCTACTCACATATTGCGTGTCTTTTCCACTTGCCATGACTTTCAATAGTCCAACGGCGAGTTTTACTGTGTTATATGATGAGTGTCGATTAAGATATTGACAAGTCACTCAGTTCTATATCACCAATATATCGTTTTATTCACTCTTCACTGTGTTCAACTTATTCACATGAATCACGATAAATCAGTCATGTGGTCCTTAATCACAGTTCACATTGGCAATCACAATCACAATCACAATCACGTAAAACTGTGAAGCAAAATAAAACAATAACAATCTTAAGTACACAAATACAATAACATATTATTTTGAATGAGATAGTGCGGTAAAACGCCATCAACGTCTAATACAAGTGTGAACGAATTGGGGTCATAGGTCAGACCAACACAACACGACCATTTTATACCACTCGGGTTCACGATCAGAAAACTCTCGATTTCTCTTGCAAAAGACTTCAAAATTACACAAAATCATATCGACTGAAATCGGTGTATGTTCAAAAAACTATAAAATCATACCTCGTTTCCGGGTCACAGCTAATAGTCATGAAAAACTAGAGAAAGTGGACGCACATTACAACTGCGTCATAACTATTTAATCTTCGCTGGAGACCTTCAACCCCAGAGGGCGCTATGCACCTGAAGGTAAAACAGCACTTAAACAGCGCCAATGCGCAAAACAAATAGACATCACTCCGCAGGAGTTACAGCAGTTATGACACGGAAAATCAAACCCGTTCAAGCCAGATATAGTATTGAAATATTCACCAAGAATACAAGATGAACGGAAATGTTAGTAAACTCCTTTCAGTGAAATTAGTCTTTAATGTTTCTTTCTCTACTATATTCGTTAACAAGTCGTTTTTTCCTCCAAGTTTTGGTGTATCACGTGTGCCATTTCACTACTATAACATTACCTTGCAAAACATATAAAATGGTTCGTATTTACGTTTTTACTGAAGTCTGACATTAACAAATAGTTCGGATGTCACATACGTTTTTTTCCACTTTTTAGCTCCGCTGTCGACTTTGTCGAGCGGAGCTTATCATATGAGTGATTGTCCATCGTTTGTGTCAATGTTTTACTTTTTCGACTTCTTCTTAAAAACTACAAGCCTGAATGCTTTGATACTTGATGTATATGTACCTTGGGTAGACCTCTCTCAGATTTGTTCATTTCATGATCATATCTTCAATTCTCTAATTTTAAAAACGACAAGTCCAATTGCTTTGATATTATTACATATATAGGCACTACATGTGGACCTCTCTCAGATTTGCTCATTTTGTGATGATATATTTAATTCTCTAATTTTGGTGAATATTTTTGTCATTTTTGGTAAAAAGTGATATTTTCGACTTCTTGTTAAAAACGACAAGTCCAATTGCTTTGATATTATTACATATATAGGTACTACATGTGGACCTCTTTCAGATTTGTTCATTTTGTAATGATATCTTCAATTATCTAATTTTGGTGAATATTTTTGTCATTTTTGGTAAAAAGTGATATTTTCTTCTTGTTAAAAACCACAATCATTTATGGTGAAAAATGATATTTTTGAATTCTTGCTGAAAACAGCAAGTCCCATTGCATTGATACTATGCATATTGTTTATTTTCTAATGATATCTTCTGCTGTTTAATTGAAATGTGCATTGCTAACAGTGGAGCTATCTCAACCGAGAGGCTGCTTGTTGTAGTTTGGTTTTAAATAAAACAACAGCGGAAAAATGGTCGTGTGTAATGAGGTGATTGACCACAAAATTGAAGGCTGCCTGTGGCAGAGGTACTATGCGTAAAGCGCAAAGACCTATGGGAAGGAGATTGACTTTTAACATGGCTGAGCCATTTCCACCAACCAAATCTCAGGATGCCCATGCTATCCTCCAATCAGATTTTAGGATGCCCATGCTATCCACCAATCAGATTTCAAGATGCCCATGCTATCCACCAATCAGATCTCAGGATGCCCATACTACTGTATAATCAACAAGTTTGATTGCTTTGATATATAGGTACATATAGGTACCTCAAGTGGATCTATATTCAACTTGTAGATTAGAGAGAATTTGAAAAGTGAACATTGTCATTTGAAACATTATTTATTCTGTTAATTTTTTACTCTCACGTGGGAAGCACACAATGGGAGTCTTTGCAGTTAGTTTGTCTGTATGTATGTGTGTGTATGTGTGTCCGCCTGTTCCACTGCTATCTCAAGAACCATACATCGGTTTTTGATGGAACTTGGTGCATAGATACTCTGGGCCAATGCACAGATTTGTTTAGGTTTTGGTAAAAATCCATGCATATTAATTATCTAATTTGCATGATAATTAGCTAATTTTTAGCTGTTTCATGACTGCTCCTCTGATATCTAACAAATCACTCATTGGATTTTGATGAAACTTGGTACATAGATGCTCTGAACTTAAGCGCAGATTTGATTAGTTTTTGGTGAAAATCTGTGCAAAATAATTACCTAATTTGCATAACGATTAGTCAATTTTCTTTTTTTTCCCACTGATACCTCAAGTACTAATTATCACATTTCAATGAAACTTTGTACATAGATGTCAAAGGACACTGCACAAACCTGATAGCTTTTAGGGGAATATCAGTACATATTAATTACCTAATTTGCATAATTAATTAATTTTCAGCTTTTGATATTTCAATTAATAAGCATTACATTTCAATGGAACTTGGTACATAGATACTCAAAGACTATACAGAGACTGATTAGTTTCAGGATAAATAATTGTACATATTAATTACCTAATTTGCATAATTAATTAGTTTGCAGCTTTTTCACTGATATCTCAAGTATTAATAATCACATTTCAATGAATCTAGAACTATGCAAGGACCCAATTAGTTTTCGGTAAATATTTATCTCAAGTACAAGTAATTTCGAATTATTTTTAATGTGTCTCCAATACTCCAATATAAAAGCCAGTTATGACAAGGCACGATGATATTGTCATCACTCGGTGTCTAGACTATAACCTATACATATTGTACTTCAAAGGTGAGAGGACACGTACAAGGCGATGTAATAACGATACAAGCTCCAATAGCAAACAATCTTGATGAAGGCTATCAACATATGATGTGTGTTCCCGATGAAATGTCCAAGAATTACGATGGAATTAAACCTGCCAAAACTGAGATGCAAGTGGTTGAGAGAGGTTACTATGATGATGAGCCCGCTACCAAAGTATTATTAACTCCTCATACAGGTATGTGAGATATGAAGTGACATGCAATTCACCGTATCTTGGTTATGAAAATGATCAGTTTCAATTCAGAATGAAACACGAATACTGTACACCGTTTAATTTTTTTGCTAGGAATTCTCACAAGACTTTATGACTATATTTTAAGAAATTTCCAGACTCGTCGTTTCTAAGTACCCCAGAAAAAATTTCACTGCTACAAAATTTCTCCATTTTCACTGACCTCACAAAAATTCATCTCTCATAAAATTTATAACGATTTACAGTAGTTCTGTAGCACAATATTAAGAAATTTATGAGAAATGTAGTTCTATATTAAAGTCTTACAATCGTCATCTCGTGCATTTAAATTTTATGTAAACAATGTTTTACATAACATTGTGTTGTTTATGTTGCATGAGATTTGAAGCTTTGACGGGCCATCCCAATTCTCACAAGCATCGATATGATTGTTTTAAATCTGTTTATATTTAGGACGAAGACATCAACTTCGAGTGCACTGCTCCCATATTGGTCATACCATTGTTGGTGACTATACGTACAGTTTACGCAAGGACACCAAACCATACAGAATGATGTTACATGCATACAGACTTGTTATCCCAATTCCTGATTGTCATCTTGATGTAGTGGCACCAGATACCTTCTTAACTGAAATTGATGTCAAATGGAAACCAACTGAGAAAATCTTGTCCATGACTGCCATCCAGTGACCAACTGTTAATTCCTTTTCTGCTTGAAACATTTGTTCAGTCAACAATTTTAAAACATATATATATATCTGTATATAATATAGATCTTTGGTGCCTGTCACCATACCGGTATATGAATATGACCTTTATCAATTCATTTTTGACCCTGTTCATTACCAATATAATAATTTAATGATCTCACTGCAACCATCGCCATTCACTGCCTATTAATATATTTTGACTAAATAGCCAACAGGAAATTTGAATATTATAGTTGTGTTTGGTCTGTATTTTTATAGAGAATTGAATGTTTAATGATGAGTTATTATATTATATTGGTTACAAATACAATAAAATTGTTATAAAGTGAGATCTTCTTTACCCAGTTTAGAAATTGTCTGAAATACATGAATGTCCATGATTATTACCGGTAGTAAGCGTCCATTCATCCATATGTATCCAGCATAATCTCACTAATGCTTGGACCTAACAAGTTCAAACTTCTCACGTACATCAGACATTATAGAGAGTATTTTCGCAAGCTATAATCAATTGTTTTTATTTTCGTAATAATGTAATTTACATAAATATAAAGTAGATGTGGGCAAGGTGTAAAATATAATCAGCTATTTTATTTCTTATTCTTTGTAAGTGTATAAAACATTTTCCACATTAAATGCCGTAATTCGTACTCAATTTCCAATTTTGATTCTTAAACACAAACAGTGCAATTCAGTCTCCAGTCTCCAATGTAGAACCACAGAACCCATAGCAACATATCCCGTCGCAGACAGATTGTGCCGGTGTTGGCTTGGAGGAAGCGCCTAACCGACCCCTGGACTCTCCAGGTGGTGATACACGGATACTTCTTCGATCTCCACTCTCTTTTCAACAGCCCCCCCCCCCCCCAGTTGGGAGCGCTGCCAGGGGATTCCTACATGCAGAAGCAAACCGATAGGAAGTAGATAATTTGCTTACAAGGGTGCTATACACAGGATAGGGGACCAGGCGATAAGTCTGGGTTTCTACTCATACCTGTTTGTAGTTCCAAAGGCTACAGGTGGCTGGCGTCCAGTTCTGGATTTAAGCAGACTAAATCAGTATGTGCTTCTCGAGCGATTTCACATTGAAACACCAAGCACTGTTTTACTCTCCGTGCAACCATTTAGACTGCTTTACGTGTTCACCAAAGTGTTGAAACAGGTAGTGCTGCTGCTGCTGCACCAGGCGTTGGTACACAACCAAAACAAGGGGTTGTTGGCCGAGCAAGTAAGGCTAACACAGGATTTACTACACCAGTTGGGCTTCCTAGTAAATCAAAAAAAGTCCCATCCACACCCAACACAGAAGTTGGTGTTTCTGGGCATGGAGTATGTCACAGAGGCGAACTTGGTACGGCCATCGCAGACTCGTTTCCTGGCACTAAGCAACCTAGCCGAATGTCTAGTCAGCATTCCCTCTGTGTCTCTTCGAGAGCTGATACGTATCATCAGAATGATAGCGTTAGTTCGCAGGGTAGTTCCCCAAGCTGCCTTACACAGCTGCCCGGTGATGCACACTTTGTTGCAGCACTGGTCTCACCTACGGGAACTGTGGAGGCGAGTCACTCTCTTGGACCAAGCGAGAGACACCTTGCCCTGCCAACCTCAGGCAGGGGGTCTTCCTGGACCCACTCGCCACGGCTATGGCTATGACTATTACAGATGCCTCCCTCACAGGTTGGGGAGTGCACATATTGGACGAACAAGCCCAAGGATTATGGCCCCTCCACAGAGTCTTGCTTTGCATGGACAACACAGCGGTGGTCAACAAGGAGGGGGGACCAGATCCCATTGCTGTCAGTTCTGGCGGAGCAAATTCTCCTTTGGTGCCTGGAATACAATGTGGTGCTAACCGCACACCACCTTTCAGTAGTGCAAAACAGACAAGCAGACACCCTCTCGCGGTGACTCTGTTCCCAGAACACAAAGTGGCAGATACCCCAATGGGTAGCCTCCAGGCTGTATTGGCTGTGGACGACTTTATGGACAATCAAGTTGTGCTAAAAATGCGAATCAGGTTTCTCACCAAGAACCAAATCCCAGGATATGATCCACAGCTGATCGCCATCCCCTGTCTCGCCAACAATGTCGATCCAGAGGATCAAGAGGAGTCGCTTCTTTACCCGGTTTGAGCATTGAATTACTATGAGAACTGTACTAGGGAGTCAAGGCATATGTTTACAAAATGTATGTGTTATGGCCAGGGTTATCAGGACAGACCAGCCAGACAGTGTTAGAGGTTACGATCATCTGGCAACCTCGACACAGGGTCTACAGAAACATCAAGTACGAGCACATTGAAAACGCAGTCCGAAAAGGGGGACTTATGGATTGACCCTTGTGCGTCCATGTGTCAGTGCGTTCATGTGTTCGTCTGGACCTGTATCTTAGACATGCCAGGACCAATCACATACAAACTTCACACATACATCATACATAATATTATACATATGCCCATCAATTTGTTTCACTATCTGATTTAAAATGGCCGACTTAATGACTGTAGTTCTAGTGCTATATCTCTGTCATGCTATGACTGATTATGTTAAAATTTTATATATTTATTATACACCATGACATAGATATATTTGTTTGACTATCTGAATCAAAATGGCCAAATTGCAGCCATTTTGGGGCTAAAAAAATTATCAAAAATCAAGCATTTTAGGATCCCTGATTCATGTCATTTTATTTTTCAGATCGGATTCACAATGGCTGCCTAGCGGCCATTTTGTACTAATGAATGTGCTTCTCAGGCCATATCTCTGACATGCTTTGATTATGTTCAAATTTTATATATTCGTTATACATCATGTTATAGATATATAAATGTATTCAAAATGGCTGACTGGCGGCCATTTTGTTTTAATAAATACGGTTCTAGAGCAATATCTCTCAATATGGACAAGTACTGAAGATCAGATACAAGATAACTGAATGTCAATCATTTTAATGTTAAAAAATCATCATAATAAAGCATTAGCTTCTGGATCCATACTTCTGACATGTTTATGTTCCAACTATATTACTATAAACAAAACTATATATCTTAAATTTAACAGGGACTGTGTCATGCGTATGTGACACTCCTGTCGACGCCAGGAGCCTGGCCCATGGATGCTTTGTCGATACTGTGGTCCTACATGGACGGATATGACTTTCCTCTCTTCCCACTAATTCATCGGGTAGTGGAGAACCAGACGGCGCACTACCACTACCAAGCCCAGTGGTGTTCCACTTACATGCATGGAGGCTCTCAGTAGACTCGCACAGACGGAAGGTTTATCTGAGCGGGCTGCCAACATCCTGGCCATGGCAAATAGGGATTCCACCAATGCAGCCTATGACTCAAAGTGGTGGGCGTACATTAGTTGGTGTAGTGGAAGGGAGATTGATTCCTCTGTTGGCCAGGTGCCTGATTTGTTTGTCCATTTGTTTGACGAGTTGGGCTTGTCCTATGCAGCAATCAGTGGCTGTAGGTAAGCCTTGTCACCCACCATCGAGGATTGTTTGGGGACAAGACTAGCCGATTGTCCCATTATTAGGAGACTGTTTACTGCTTTCCATATGATGATATGCTTGTCATTTGTGCTATACAGAAACATATGTGTCTAAGACAAACCCTGATAGTGACATCAACTTGATTGGATGCCAATCCTTCTAAGAAACACTGCAAATATCTGGAAATCGAGCAGGAAACTGGGTTCTAGCACTAAAATTAATACTGAGAGAGAGAAGCAATTTGAGCTGATTGGAGAAACTCTCATTGTCAGGTTCTTCTAAATTCTAAAAGATACGCTGCAACAAACAGCATGTGATAAATTATAAAAATATAAGTGTATAAGTAAGTGAACGTGATAAGACTGGAACTGAGTGAGGGTCACGGTTGGATAATTTTGCAGGCCGCATGGTAGCTAACATGCAAATTCTTGATTATTCTGCATGAGGACTGGTTCAAACATTTGGCCTGCTACTGAGCATGACAAACAATTACGAACTTTTACATAAACAGCATTGGCAGATAATAAGGCAGCAAATATTTGGTGGGTCAGTGATTCGCAAAGTTTGTGCAGCCCCTCGATTGGAGCATAGTAATGTGTTAATACTGTCTGTCTATCGCTGATTGTTGCTAATTCCTAAGGTCTTTGGAAGTACAAAGCGTGTCATAAAGGTGGTAGGTGAATTCTGCATAATAATACTGCTATGTTTTTGCCTCCACAGAACCAACCTTTTTAAAGGGACACACCAAATTACTGGTGATAAGCGTTATTTTCCAACACTGACTGTTCAAAAGCTATGCTAAATCAATCAAGCCATGCTAAACTCAATAGAATGACTTTCATCTCAAGCAATGTTTTCATGCTATCTTGATACCGGGGGGGGGGCAATACATAGAACTTGCCTAATGGGGATGTGCCCCTCAAATGGGTCTCGTTTTTTAGATTTTAGGTCTTATTTCTGGCCAAGACAGGTATAAATATCCGTAATATTTTTCCAAGTTGGTATACTTATTGGTCCGTATATGAGCGAATATCTCCACCTCAGATGCATATATACATCAACCCAGAAATTAAACAAGGCAATCAGCATTTAAACAGAGATTCAACACGGAATAGAAAAGGGCGCACATTCCTCAGTGAAACCTGAGTTTGCGTAATGGCAGACACCGGCGTTGTTAGTCTTTTGGAAAAGATTTTGGGTTTGGAATAAACAGTGATGACAGAAATGGTACTTTGGTATAAATATGGGTATAGATTTTGCCAGTATCCATCTATGAAAATGGTCCCATTTTTGAGCACTCAGGGGTACCTCCCTACCCATCTATGTATCAACTACCCCCAATACAGAGATTAGATGGACTCCATTTTTACTGCTGTCATCCAGAAATCTGTATAGTGACCACCTCTTTTTTCGGCTAATTTAGAGCTAGCACAGACTTAATCCAAGTACTGTCCTTTGGCTAACTCTTGGAGCCCACTCTGAGTCTGGACAAAGTTCCTGTTCATCAGCACTTTCCTGGGATGGAGAATCAACCCATATGCAGCCAAAGGCAACTGAACCTATTCAACACATCTTTTATTGCGTAATTGGGACATATTTTTTTAACTTTTAGGATTTTGTTTCAAGCTAACATTTGTAAATGCATTCGACGAGAAACCTAAATTATCATAGCTTAATTTGAAAGATGAACCTGGGTCCTTTAATTGCACACGGGAATGTTTATATGATATTTGCATAAATAATTGTACAACTGAAAAGAATTAATTCAATAAAAACAAAACTAATCACACATGTGGGGCTTTAATAAACTTTATTGAACATAGCCACTAACAAGTACAAAATCACTTCAGTTCAAACCATCCTTCATGCATTTGATTTTTTCACTCTCAAAGCGCCAACCTGTTTTAGTATGCAATCTTTCAAATTATAATATACGTATTATACTTAGTTCTTCAAAATTAAATTATGATTAGGCCATTATGTATAGGAATTGGTAGGCACTGAAGTGGTAGATGAATGTGTGTTCAAAGGTCTATCTGAGGTTTGTTTGCTAACAATATAAGAGATACATTCATTTGGTTAGAGAACATCAATAATGTATTATGAGCTTTTTACGTACACAGCTCTAATTACAACACCACTTAATAATAGATACACAGATATGCCAGAATATCTTTGAGACCTGTGGTAATGGCACAGAGAACCTGTTCACAATCAGCGTCTTTCAAGTAATCAATGTAATCAACTAAGTAGCATCTGAGGGCAAAGAGTTGTGCCCGCCACATATCGATCACACTGATTAAACGCAGCAATACCATCTTCAGGTAATACATGAGCATACTACATTGGTCTTCATCCTCAGAACAGTTGAAGTCTGGTCCAGTACCAGGTGCATCATTGTCATCAATGCAATCGCAGGGACAGATTCCATCTGAAAGAAGATTAGAATTCTTTAAATGTCACTCATTATGGTTATTACATATCTTAAAACAACACTGACTTTGTATCTTTATCTTTGAAACCTCTTTAAACCAAACATTCTAAAATGTAGCATGCTTTGCACATTTAAACATGGCAAAGTCTACATGAATATATTTTACAGACCATTGAGAATTTTTTAGCATTCTATCATTAGTCATTCAAAGTTCTGTGAACCACTGAGTAGTATTCACAAGCATTCATAATAGAGCTATATTTGTATTACAAAACTGATTCTCAATATCAAATGTGGATCGATCTAAACATGTAGGGCACAACAGAAGAGGTATGGACAACAGAAGGGTGATTATAGATGTTTTACACATTAATTTCATAACTTGACTGTCCACCAAATTTTTGATTTACAAGCTACCCCCAGCAGCAGGGCAATGTATCCTGTGAAGATAACTCATGCACTGAGCTAAGATAAGTATGCACTGATCAAGCAAAATTTAAAGACAGCTTAGGGAATTTGCACTAGGTTGGCTAATACATCTTCTGTTGAAGACATAAATCTACAGGAAACCCCTGTGCTGAAAAATTAAATTTATGCAATGCGAGTTTTGAAAAAGATACTTCTTAGTGCAAGTAATATAATGGGTTATGTGGTCGTTCCATGTAGCTTCTCATTTTTGTTATTCCAAGACCGAAAAACTATTGGAAGTTGCTTGTAATTGGGTGTATTTATTCTAGACTACATATTCTAATGAGCCACTGTAAGCTTATGACCTAGAAGCCTATAATTGCTACTGTTATATTCTGTTCTCATAACTGGTCTCATAACGCTGGAGAGAAATAGCAATACTTCATATAAATGGTGGCAAATTGAAAAATGATGGACCATTCAAATTCCTGGGAAAGGCTTGGACGATGGGGTGTTAGATGGTTTTTTGTTCAATGAAGTTTTTTCAACCCCACCCCTAGATTTCAAATGATTCGTTTCTAAGAACATATATTTACCGAAGCATTCGTCAGGCTCTCCACTATCACTTCCAGAACTGCTTCCACTTTTACTCCTGGATTTAGATTTTGACCCACTGCCACTCTCACTACTTCCTGAGGAGGACTTGCTGCTGCTGCTGCTGCTACTTTTTGATTTTTCGTCGCTAGACTTGTCACTGCCGCTCCCACTACTTTCTGATTTTTCGTCGCTGGTCTTGTTACTGCTGCTCCCACTACTGCTTGATTTTTCGTCGCTAGACTTGTCACTGCCGCTCCCTTTACTTTCTGATTTTTCGTCGCTAGACTTGTCACTGCCGCTCCCTTTACTTTCTGATTTTTCGTCGCTAGACTTTTCACTGCCGCTCCCTTTACTTTCTGATTTTTCGTCGCTAGACTTGTCACTGCCGCTCCCTTTACTTTCTGATTTTTCGTCGCTAGACTTGTCACTGCCGCTTCCTTTACTTCCTGATTGTTCGTTGCTGGGCGATCCACTACTGCTCTCACCATCTGTATGTTTTCTTACTCTCTGTATTTGATGATATGGAAAGTAAGAGAAACCTTATTATTATTATTATTATTATTACTATAAACTTCCCGGTGTCCTGTGGTGTAAGATGTACTGGCTTCAATTTTAAAGGGCGGCATGTACGACATTTGTGTTGATACATCCCATAATTCAATGCGCTCTACAAATGGAAATCACAAGTATGAGGTTTGACCTGGGCGCGACTTGCACTAATTACCGCCGATGACTTCTTTGATACCTTCCAATCACCTAAAAAATACCTAATTAGAGCTTGGTAATGTCTCAGTTTGTACTCGTTGATCTGTCCAACAGTCAAAGTCGCCATCTTTATTTATATCAAAGTTCATTCATTCATCACAGGGCAAAGAAAGAGAATAATAAACCCAAAAATAAAAAATAGTTTGATAACGATGTTAACTCAATGCGTAAAAAATTAATTCATTGCTCACGCTTACTTGACAAATTTCCAAGAAATAACCGTATAAGACAAGAAAGATACAGCATCAACAAAAAGTATAAAAAATGAATTAAAATTAAAAAAAAGAGAATATAAAGATAAGCTGTGTGACAAAATTATGGCATTCAAACAAACAAATCCTAAATTATTCTGGAAACTGTTAGAGGAACTTGGAAATGTTGACAAAATAAATAGTAACAATGACAACATTATGTAAATGATTAGTTAGATCACTTTAAAAGTCTAAACAGTGAATCTAATGTTGATGAGAGTAGTTTTACCCATACAGTTAGGAATAGTGATGAAGTACTAAAGCATATTAAATAGGTAAAACCTCAGGTAATGACATAATTTCAAATGAAATGTTAAAACATGTTGCACCATATCTCATCAATTCAATTGCCAAATTATTTAGTTTAGTTTTAAAGTCAGGCAAATTTCCTGCATTATGGAGCTGCAGTTTAATTATCCCTATTTTTAAATCAGGAGGCCGAGCGGATTGCAATAATTATAGAGGCATTGCCATCTCCAGCTGTTTATCCAAACTTTATACCATGATATTAAACAGCAGGTTAACAAACTATCTGTGTGAAAACAATCAAAACAGGGATAACCAGTTTGGCTTTAACACAAATCATAGTACAACAGAAAACATCTATATTTTGAGGTCCTTGATTACAAAATATGTAAACAACAAACGTAAAAAGACAAAAAAATATTTATTTGCATGCTTTATTGACTATTCCAAAGCATTTGACTCGGTTTGGCATGAGGGCTTACTATATAACTATTGCATATATGCATTTGGGGGAACTTCTATAATTCGATTAAATTAATCTAGGGGAATAGGGGAAATACACCATACTTGGATTCTAATAGAGGTGTAAAACAAGGCTACAACTTAAGTCCCCATATTTATGTCAATGGTGTGAAATTTAATTGTATTTTATATGCAGATGATCTTCTGTTGATATCAACTAGTCATGTTGGTCTACAGAAGGGCATTGATGCCATTCAAATTCACTGCCAGAAATGGAAATTAAATGGTTAACATAAACAAATCTAAAATTATAGTCTTCAGCAGCACTGGTAAAAACTAGAAGACAAATTTCAATTCTACATTAATGGAACACAACTTGAATGTGTGAATTTTTATAACTACCTTGGCATCACTTTTCAATCAAATGGGAAATTCAGTGCAGCCAAGGTTATATGAAAAAGCTCACAAAGCATTATTTAAAATGTATAAAATGCTCTGAGATTCAAAAGAATGCCATTCAGTGAGTCTAGTCTGTAAACTGTTTGATTCTCTTATGAAACCAGTTATTCTTTATGGGTCTGAGGTTTGGAGTAATTTTCGGACTAATCTATTTAGTAATGGAACTGGCAATAGCAAATCAGAGATTGATAATATTGTGTTTGTATCAAAGCTATTCTCTTACAAAATATTACCGGGAAAACTTCATATAAAGTTTTGTAAGAGAGTTTTGCGAGTACATAGGAAGGCATCGAATATTGCTTGTAGAGGTGAACTAGGTCGTTTCCCACTTGTGATTGATGTTTCTACTACTGTTATAACATGTTATCAAAGGTTGTCATGTAAGAAAACAAACAACATAATTATCGAAGCTGCATTTAAAGAAAGTAGTGGGTTTAAATACGATCCTTGGTATAAATATTTGTCCAAAAACTTCTACAAATTACAAATATGACAAACAAGGATACTAATCAGGCATTTTTTTGCAATCTGTTTAAAGAAAGCTTAAACCAAATTTACTCAGCAAAAGTGGAAAGTCAGTTGAACAAATCTTGTCACAATAAACTAAGTACATATAAAATATTAAAAAATAATTATAAATTCGAAAAATAGCTGGATGGTGTAAAAAACAAAAAACACAGAGTAGCATTATCCAAATTCCGTATTTCAGCCCACTTCTTGTCAATTGAAACAGGCCGCCACAGGGGAATAAAAATGACAGGGTATGTAACAAGTGTGACTCTAATTATGTGGGCGATGAAAAACATTACTTTTTCATTGTGAACATAACAGTTTTTTCAGAACACAGGAAAACAATCCTCTATGCACTATTTATATACTCACCTGATTATCAAACCTTACCAAATGGAGAATTGTTTATCAATGTTTTCTCAAGTGTATTCAAATATGTTTGTAGTATTTTAGCTAATTTTGTATTTCAGATTCTAAAATTGTTTTTTATATTAGACTTTACTCAAGCATTGTTTTTGTGTACGTTCCAAATAAAATATCCTATCCTATATGAGACCCATATATCTCGGGCATGCGTGTTGCTAGGCAAGGTCAACTCAATCTCGCCCATCAGCAAATCATTTTATAATTTTCATTATCTGTTGACACTGATCACTCTGATGCTAGGATGCTTCACGATGCCACTGCTTAAAATAACCCCATATGCTCAACAACACACCGAAACTGTCAGGTTGTTCTAAAGTTTGCAATGTGCATAGGAACAGCCAAAAACTTATTTACTGAATACCTTCACGCTAAATGTATCTCACCACCGTCCCTCGATGTTGAGGGACGGTGATCTCACCTTACAATTCTGGGATTAAAAAGCTCGGACATAACTGATTCTACTCAGCTTGAGTGTGGGCACAAAGTTGCTATTTGATTTTTTTATATCTTTTCTCATTACCGAGAAATGTCATCTCAAAGTTTGGGTAACTTTTCACCAGTAACGCATTTTAAACTCTCCTGCGATTTTTTTGGGATGGGTCGATTTGCTTCATACTTGGCAGGCAGGTCACGAATCGAAAAAAAAATCGTGGACCACCGCTGCGATGGCAACAGCCAAAAACGAACTGTTGAATAATTTCGCCCCAAATGTATTAGCTCCTACAAGTCTTGTAATGGTTAAATTGCACACCAACAAGAGATCACCTGCGCCGACATCGTTACACTATATCAGTGTAATCCCAACGAAATTTTGAACTGGAAGAACGGTTATTGTTAGATATACTAGTTAACCATTGACTTCTCTTTGATGCGTGTCCAACCACTATGACGTCATCGCTTATATTGCTAAGAAATGAAAGCGATAGTTTGTTTTATTGACAGATTTGCCGTCTGTGATTTGAAATTTACCATGGTATTTTGTACCCAAAAAACTCTGTCAGCGAATGTTTTAAAATGTTAGTATTCGTTACTACGTTAATATTTGGGTATTTTAATGTGGAGCTGCAATTATCATAACTAATTTCATTCGTAACTTCAGAAAATAACCCTTTTTTGGTAGCGACGTCAATCATTTTATCTGCGTTTGTCATAATAGTTCGAGAAAATTACTGAATATTCGGAAGGAATTATATTTTAGTACAACGCATTGTTAAATTAGTATTTATAGATTACATTGTTATAATTTCTGTGAGTTAAATACTAAGTTGCTGTAGAAAATTTACAGGGCGATCGAAAGTCTGCGTCTGCTGATGTCACAGGGCCATGAGAAATGTGAAATTGCGAACTAATTATTCGAAAAATAAAGAGGTTCCTAGTGATCTTTAAAATGAAATCAAATTGACAGATGATGAGATACATCTATTATAGGGTATAAAGTGACAATTCATGTTCATGGAACCGATGAGGAACAAGAGCCGTTGCTCCATTCAGTAAAACACCCTCCATCATAAACCCGAATAATAAACTGAAAAAAACGAGAACGTCCTATATGACGCTCGGCGTAAATAAACAATAACAACAACAATTACCTGATGATCTTGGAAGTTTCTGTCCCCATCTATAATAACTATCAGCATTAGGAGGAACGTCGCCACCATCAGAATACGAAACGTCGTACGCTCCATGTTTAGCCGAGTAATGATCGACACTGTAGGGGTAATTTTGAAATCAATATTACAAATGTTTGTTCGTTTATTACGATTATTACATTGGTACTTGCGAGGGCATTTTATGAGTGGGGTCCGGGGGAAGCCATTCATTGCGACAATCAAGCTATCTCAATCATTGAATGGTGATACACTACCTGGACGTAAGATCTCTCAGCAGCACTGAGGTTTAAACTGTTCAAAGACAATGGCGTAATGTTTATCCATATATAATATTTAGTTATGTATCACTGTGATCAAAGATAATACTACACAGCGAAGTTGGCTTAATAATATCTCTTTTTACTGTATTTCGGGTTTGAATTTGGAAATATTCTATAATTAGTGTGTTATAGGTCGTGAATATCATATGTGTGTCACATTTCAAAAGTATAAAACAAAAACAAATCCAAGACAATTGGGCAACAATTAGTTTATATATTTATGGATGATTAAATCAATTAAACGTAAACGTAACGATCACCGTGGAATTGTCATTCATTTAGATAGTAAATCATAATATTGTATCAATCCCAGTGCTAAATGTTTAGCATTCTATTTTCCTAGGATTCATTTAGAAATTGTCAGTCAAATGTCCAGACATGAAAACAACAAAATGTACATTATTTGTTAATTTTAGAAGAGAAGAAAGCACCCTACTCACCTCCAAGCTAGTCGATGAAGAGAACAAACGATGTGATGACAGTTGGGAAGTAGTATGAACAATTTATACCGACCACGCACATATTTGTAGAAATCATTTCTATTAATTAAATTGCAGTAATTGGACTCCAGGCCGTATGGAGAGCTCCCGTGCCCTCGAATCACTGACGTACACGTCGGGTAAGCATGTATGTGCAATGTTGCCACGTCAGAGCACAAACTTACGTGACGCGCCTTCGTGGAAAAAGGTGTTTAAAAAATCATTGATACTATGATAGAATATATAAAAACTATCGTAACTTGATGAGTCTCGGATTTCAACTTTATATATATTTTATAATAATATGTTTTGGAAGGTGTAATGACGTTTTGGTGC
Source organism: Saccoglossus kowalevskii (assembly GCF_978046115.1). Classification (NCBI taxonomy): domain Eukaryota; kingdom Metazoa; phylum Hemichordata; class Enteropneusta; family Harrimaniidae; genus Saccoglossus; species Saccoglossus kowalevskii. The sequence goes on from NC_140648.1 coordinate 13,372,926, forward strand.
AAAATAAATACGTTTTAAAGTTCAGCGATACAGCGATAGAAAACAAAGATTATCAAAAGGTGCGATCGGAAAAATCCCAAATCTGTTTATGTGTCCATGTTCGCCATGTTCGCTTGACATTCAGTGCCCCGATCCTTACTTGATGGACTGAATGATACATGTATCGGCAGTTTAGCTGGGTTCAACTTATCCTGGCCATGCCACGTTGCACTTCAGTTGCGTCGTTAGTCAATTCAGTGCACTTCTGTATCAGTATACTTTTCACAAATTAGTGTTTGTATTTATTTATTTATTTATTTATTTATTTATTTATTTATTTATTTATTTATTTATTTATTTATTTATTTATTTATTTATTTATTTATTTATTGTTTTGTCTCAGTTATTCCCGCTCATTGACTGCAACGTCGGTTTTATTGGATATGAAATTGAGCAAATGAATCCTGAGTTAGTTTAAAAATAATCTCGAGCACGGAAAACAATCCTATGATGTACTTGTATCACAGTGTATTTGCATGCCTGAATCTATACCTGGTTAGAAAATGTTACAAAGACAAAAATAAAATTGCGTTCGGACACGATTTTTGTGTGCGTGACTTAATTTCGATTATTGTTTTACCACTCGGGTCAAACCATATGACAGGAAAACAAATGCGTTCTGTAATTAAAATTTAGATGATGAGATAGCTGGACTGTCACGCCACGGTGATGAGTGTCCATATGTTGTATCCATGGCAACTTCTTAAGCCACGTCACCTTCATCATATATAGATAATTATAAACACTACATTGGTTTCCGGGTCCTTACAAAGTCGTTCATCAGTTGCGTTGATCGTGAGGTAGCACCGACACGGTGAGTATTGTGTCTGAGAAGAATATACATAATACACATGTCGCAATCGAGTTTCGGTCTTTAAAATGCACCACTGACATTTTAAAAGTTCGTGAATTTATACGTATATATTTACGCTGTTGTGAGAAAAACGGGGAATGGGTCAGTGGCATTTCATTAAGAATACTGTAACATCGTATTACGAACACGTACTTGTGTTTGACTTAATATTTTTTTCTGAGCATGTAATAATGTAGCGTGTACAGTACACTGTGAAATAGTACTGTGGGGAAAATTTGCTATCACATACTTAACGTATTATTGTTGTATATATATCAACTCTCCAATCAATTAAAGATAGTACACTGGGATACGTACGCTGTCCACTTGAGCGAAGTCATGGCGCACAAGACAATTGAATACGTAGGGATACTTATCCTCATTGTTGTCATGGCAGCCGAAGTCTATACCGATACTATGGATTTTACACTTAACCATGCAGAGGTAGTATATATTTTCTTGGCAATTAGTATTCTCTATCATGTAATTGCCCGTGTTATTTTTCTCTGGTGTGCACGTGGTGTAGATATTAGCTGGCGTGATTAGCAGATTCCGCGTACCCAATGTCTACCACGACTCACGATGAGAAAACAAGTTTTTTTATGCGTGACATAGCAAGTTTCCGAGATTGGCAAATTGACTTCGAAAAACGTACTATGTTATTCAATGATGTATCAGACATGGCTATGACACGTACCGGGGTAATACGATAAGTGTTTGTTCAATGTAGAACGTTCTTACCTCGTGGCAGGGCTTTGTTGAACCTTATGGAGTCAATGGTCGACAGGACGGTTTATTAATTATTGATTATTGTTGATTACATCGCACGAATTTTAGAGTCAACAATGTGCATGCAATTTGTTTGACCATCTACAAAGTGTTAAAAGTTAAGCAATTCAGAAAACATGCTTGACAATGTATGGAATAGTTTGTCAGTAAGCGTCAATGGATTGTTTTTTTTTAGGCAAACATGTTCCTGAAACCCCCGAGTCATAATGCAAAGCGATGGGTATTGGAACGTGATTGTGAAGGTACGCTTTTCGTTTCCATTTGAATATAATCTGAATGAGTTTTTATTTATTTATTCAAGAGACAGTTACAGGTTTCCCCGAATTTCAGCACTCGCATGAATGTATTGTGTATACTAGTATCTGAAAAAATACAATACCATTATCTTTTCAAAATGTCTGAGCGTTAACGCTGGGCGTTTAAGACACATCTCTTATTAAATGCTAAACTACTAAAAATATCTGCAATTTATCGGAGTTGTAAATATTGTTTAAAAAGGGATAAAAGAATATTTCCTTAAATTTTTAAATAGTGAGGTAGTGAATTGACTAAATGTGCGTGATAGTACATGGAAAGAAAAATAACATTTTTATTAAGATATTTATGGTAAAAAAACGGCACCAAGAAGCATTCTTCGAGACTCATGTGTTGTTAGATTAAAATGATTGTCTAAGGCAGCGTAATCAGATGATGCATACGAAGTGGCAGAATGGTAGCATAGAAATTTGACAAATTTCACTAGGACCGGCGTCGAATTTAATTTGGTTGTGAGTACGAGTCTTTTATCCTGGAAACACATTCAATTATATCGCCGGGAATTTTGTGGTTGGGAAGAATTGTCGCACGTTTCTTAGTGAAACTTATATAATATTTCTTTTGATTTACCTTTAAAAGCCACGCTTTACACCACACATTTACGCAGTTCAAATCATAATTGAGAGTATATCTCTGAATAGTTTTACAACGTTGGCATGTTTTGACTTCGAGTATTGCTGTTTGACATTGCATTGATTCTTTGTGAAGAAAAACATTGTTATATTTGTACACAACATAGTATTCCATTGATTGCGCATGCGCGTTGAAATACAGATACGTATTATTAATTCGAGTCTCACGTATTGTTACTGAAATTGGAACTTTCCATTTTGGTGAATAATGGTGCTAATAGTTTCATTTTTACAGACAAAAAAAATCGTTGCTCAAATCGTGTTTCCAAACCACGTCCTCGTGCAGCCATATTAACATTCACACACTTGTCCGGACATATGTCAGGATATTTATTTTCTTGTGGTAAATTGGGGTCATGGCATTCATATGAATCATATTAGCTTTTCCCAAAAAGAACATTTTCTTCAATGTATGTGTGACTTAAATTAAATATAATTAAATTTCAGCTTCAATGGAGACATTCGAGCCACCACCGGAGCCACCAGTACCTCCGATAGTGGAGCCGCCGAATCCTTGTGATAATGTCACCCATGTGATCCCTGATAAACCGTCGTTTGAGTGCCGGTTAATTCGTTATAATCTCTGTATGGACGCCAAGGAGTTGATGATGCACGTCGTCGTGAAGCTCGTCCACGTTATCGATGCAATACACGACAAGTTATTGTACGTGCTTTATTTTATCGGTCTTGTCCTAGATTGGCTACCTACGGTCAATCTTGACACCTGTCTGAGTGATTTGGCTTGCGCCGGCTCCTGGTTACTTCGATATATTCTGTGGGATTTGTGCCTCGGGCCTACTTTAGATTTCATCCTTGCTCTTTGTTGAGATACGTAAATTTTATCTGTCAATTATCGTTTCGTTGTTGAAATTTCAGTCCGTTGATTCATGAAGGCTTCTCATATCGACCAACGGAGCCTCGTTTTAAATCTAAGACTTTACGCAAAACACCAACCTCAGAAGATCAATATAGAACAAATAAATAAAAGATATTCTTTTTTTCAAAATTGGGCTCGGGTTCTATTCCTTTTTCCCAATACTTCACAGTCAATGGAAAGTGTGTTGGAAATATTCATTCTGTATTGATCTTTTGGTAGTTTTCCTAAATACAAAATAAAACACCCTCCGTATACTAACAAAATAACATGTTGTGTGGGAGTAGTCTTATTTGTGTGTTGTAATCGCTGTGAACAATGATGTTACGTACTACGTCATACGCACTTAGAAGTGACGTCATGGACTGTGGGATATTGAATCTTGCACGCGTGTAACACCCTCTTACCACTACAATTCGAATCGCTTTGATTCTATGATTGTTATTGTTTAATTTCACAATATAATCACGTACTCCCTAGTTTAATAAGTGTCAATTTCTACGTGTGAAATATCATGGTACCGGTATGAACAAATGACTCATATGACCCCGAACAATTTTCTAGAACAATCTACATACAGTATCAAACAACAATATTAATAAACATGTTAAGTTCTCGTCCAAATGATATCTATAATGTGAGAAGATTACCACCCAACTGCTCACAATCGTCAGTATCTACTAATCCAACTTGTGTACGAAGGTTAGCTGAAAAGTTGTGAGTCTGCACGGGAAACGGTGTGGTATACAATTGAAACAATACGCACATTTAATTCAAACCCGGTTTAAAACAGGCGCATTTTTTATTTGATGTGATGTATTATTTCTGTTGTGTGGGGTTGCTATGATAACTGAGGAGCAACCTTCAAAATGTATATCATTGCCTTACTGAATGTTCATGGAAAAGTAACGTCATCTTTGGCCACGATCCCCAAAAGTAATCTCGTATGAACTGTCCATATGCCCCCCCCCCACCAATTTTCAGACATGTAGTAATTTTGTTTATTTATAGGCAAAATTTGTTAATAAATATATAATAAATATCGATAAAAAATACATAGAAATTAATTAAAAAAATATTGCACCGATCAGAAATTTGGTTGGGGGAAATTCTTGAGCTCAAAAGATACACACTACATTCCCGACGAGTATCGCAATACTGGTTACGTTGACTTCAACACAAAGTACAAAAGTTGTAATCGTGATTTCAAGTGATCACATCCGACTTTTACATAAGTTCTGAACAAAATTCTGCAAGAAGTCACAAACTACGGTTGTGAGGCGCTTATTTCAAATGAGATTGTGGGTACTAGAGTCCAAAAAATATCAACCTACCAATAATATACAATTTAGTATTATACCTGTGTTTTTTTGCTCTGTAAACTCGTTAGTTCACCTAATTTTAGAAGTAATACCTACTTTAATAAAATGTAATCAAATTTACCAAAATAGGAAATGTATGTTGTGTCTTATCGAAAAGAATAACTATGTGCATTGCGCCCCATCACGGTGACTTATGCACACCTAGCCGTGATTGACAGAGGGCGCAACATACTTATATGACAAATTCAGCCAGGCTTTTTATTCTCACCAGTATCTGTTATTCATTCATATAAATTGGGAGTTTTCATATTTTTTGGGTGAAACAAAAATCTATGCATAATTTGAAGTTAGTTATATAACATCTGGTATATTAGGTGGGTCTCTAATTTTCTGATAACGAATTATTTTGTTATTTCTGATAGAAGGACTGTTAATTGAATAGTATGGGCATATCTTAGATAGTCTATGCTGCAGACTAAACTTTAAAAATGTCAGTGTTTTTTTTTAGTGTTCAGTGTTTAGCGATTTTGTTAAGAAACAGAGCCCCCTAGTGTGGGGTATTCACACTAAATTCAGCACTTGTCGGCGTTTCTAATCATATGAACAAATATAGCGACTTTGACTATTACGCAGACTAGTGCATTTCGCGCCCACAGATCAAAACTCGTGCTCGTGATTTCCATTAGAAGAGCGCGTTGGGTTGTGGGAAAAATCAATGTTTATCAACATAAATGTCGTACATGCGCGGCGTGACGACCACCGCCGTTATAACTATGAAGAAAATTTGCTGCATGAGGTTACGTGTCAAACACATGCACGAAATACCCAAAGGCACAACAGTTATAGATTAAAATATACTAGTAGCATGCTAGAAATGGCAGTTTTTTTCATTTCTGTATTGATCTGCATTTTACAAGTGTGTGTATGATTTTTCGTCAACTCTTATTAATGTTAGAATGTTCAATATAAACGTACGATGTTAAACCGGCTTATCTATGAAATGGGCTAGTGGCTAATTGGAGATCAGCTGAGATAGTTTACCTGGAGACACCAAAACGAGGCTCAGCGCTTTTCGTAGCAACCCCCAGTGCCCGGATGTTTGACTGTTGAATAGGAGTTTGCTATATCGTCCGCCAACTTCGGTATTCATTCACGGGACAACTTAGAATATATAGCAAATCGAGCTGAAATTCGCTTTGTTTGCTTACCTTTGGTAGCTTCTAGTTGTAGTTGAACTACCGTAGGGTGATTCAAAGGAAGTTATAATAGTGACAGTGCAAGTTTTTGAAAGTACTACCTGTAGAGTTGCGGGGAAGGAGCTCGGAGACCCCCTCAAAACTTCGCTCGTTTGTTTTGGTCGTTTTAACATGGCTACTATCGTCGTTTAATCCGTCTACAAGACTCGTAAACTACAAGGACATCATGGACCGAGCACGGGTAGGTAGAACATGTTATTTTACCTGACATTACTAACGATCAGTTGATATATACCCCGAAATGCTGACACTATAGTCTTCGACAGTCGTTTCATGCCTGTCGGCTGGCTCAGCGGGGTGCTGGTCTCGAGCTCTCGTGACATTCAATACCTTGCGACCATTCGATCGATCTAGCTATGCAACATGCTCCATGTTGTCTCGATTGTAATGGTTTTCAAATAATTTCCTGAGTGGTCACACATTGCAACCCGTACATATGTGTGCCTGGCTTCCCCGTTTAATTAAAATGGTTCGGAAACCGTCAATTTCACTTTCACAGTAATAATCATACATATTTAATGATCCGACCTATGGCTATGCACAGGCGTTCACCTGTAGTTTTATAACAGATCTGTAATTTCCACTGCCCGTGTTGCCATACTACACTGTGTTTAAAATGACACATTGTTTATCCAAGATTGATTTTTTTGTCAGAATTAGCAGTGATCAATGAACATAGCCTTTGACTGGTGACGAGAATGTCAATATAATGTAACAAGAGAGTTCATTTACTCGCAGACGTGGTACATTTATTTATTCTGCCTTCACGCCCAAACACGCAAACTTGGTTAAGGCACAATGTATCTGGTTATTAAGAGCATGGAAGGGTAGTACCTTCCATGTTAAGAGTAAGAGAAAAAATATGTGTGGTTCACTATAACTAGGAACGCCAATATAATAAAATAACTCTAAATATTAATAACATTTCTGTACAACTTCAAAAATAAAATGACTACATATATTTATTATGGGTAAATTTTTTTTTTCATTTTTTGTACAGTTTGTAGAGACTCCTATAAAGAGTTGCAGCCAGACCCGCGGGTTGCCTGGTTTGCCTCCACTACCATCAACGTTAACAGAAGAACCATCAGATCTGTATCAGGTACAACATTTACTAAACCTCTTAGTTAAAATAAACACCCTCACTACCCATGCTGATGTATCATAACAGTGTTTCTTCAACATCTCAAAACAAAAAATACTGAGCTGGTTACTTACAAACTTGAAACATCACAGTTATCCACCAACATGATATACACATGTTGTGTGCTTGGACGTTCAACAGTTTGAGGTTGCTGGAAGAGTTGACATGAGTATGCTCATGAAAAGATTCAAACTGTTGTTTCTGTCTTGTGTGACAACACATGGTGTATATAAGGTATATCCTAGATTGTCCATGCAATTTGTGGCATAGTTGCATTGACCACATGTCTGATTTCATCCTAACACAATGTTTAATACATACTGTCCATGACAATACTGTAATTTTATTAATTATTCAATTCATAAGTCATGCTTATCATTACACTGACAGCAAAATGCACTAAATCAGGGCACCACAGTCGTTGCAATGCATCATGGTCATTCTGTGTCCCATGTGGGTCCCCTGCAAATTATATCTATATACATGTATGTTTATATGCACGCTGTGATGACTGCTACTCACACATTAAGTAATCTTAACATATGACGTCTGTGACAACGAACATTTGATAATTCTAAAGGAATCATGTACTTATTTTGAGCAAAGAGCACTGTTTGGTGATACATTAATAAATTCAATCAAATCAATGTTCTTGAAACATCAAATAGTGTAACATATTTAACTTAATTATTTGGTGCTTGTTCTGGTTAATTTGAATACAGAATTAGGTCAAGGTTTTTGAATTTAATTTGTTACTAATTTGAAGGGCCATAGTCAAATTTTGCATATAAAATATCAATATTTTCTTCCCAAACACATATCAGTTGTACAGAACTTGTATGTATTTCCCACAACAAATCCACCATTAGAACAAATTAGCAGTGAGAAATTACTTAAAATTATGCTCACACATTATGTGTAACAGGAATTTTTTTGTGAGTTAGGTATGCTGGAGATACGATAGAAATTCATTTGTATAGATGTAGTGTAAAACGTTTAATTTTCACTGCTAGAAATTTTTGAGATTTCTGGATTGTATGGCATTAATGAAAACAACACTTTGCGAAAGTCACTCGTAGGACCCAAGAAGTATTTTCACTGCTACAAAAATGTTGTGATTTTCATTGACTGAAGAATTTCATAAATAATTTGTCTCTTGCGAAATATACAGTATACAGGACACAAAAAATACTTAGACACAGACAGGTTGACTCATGTCATGATTGACACTGTTGATGTAAACACATACACCATCATAAATACTTTTATTAGCATCTAACCACTGTAAACACTGCACATAAAAAAAAAAAAACATTGACACCCAATGTACTTGGCAGTCAGAACAAAGTGACATACAACAATCTACATCATGTCTTTATTACTTTTCTCTCATTTTGTCTTGATTGCTATTTACATGTATCATTACGATGGATTTCTTGATCAAAGAAACCAAGATTTAGTTATATACTGTTCTTAATAATTTAAGTAAACTCTGACAAGACTGCTTCCCTACAGAAGTATTGAACTCTTCACATGTTTTTGGTTTAGTGATTGGAGTTGGTTTCACACTGCATACTACAGTTACATTGCTTGTTCTTTATAAATTCTTCGGTTGTCAGCCTGAATTTAATTCTCCTTAATTCAATGACGATTGTAGAATTTCTTTTATTACTCCAAAGATTAAGATTTTCATCAGTCTATGCTATTGAGTTTTTTTTTTTTGAATAGAGCTTAGACAAGTCCAGTATAACTTTAATTATTAAATCTATTTTTCCCTATTTATAATACAGTTTCACAACTAGAAGCACCTCATCTGAGGCCAGAAAATGTTCATATTGTGCAAGGATTTGTTTTATTGCTGCGTGAAATGGCCTCGAGGTTTTCCATTATTATTATTGCCCTTACTGCTGTCCACATACACAAAATAGCTGGAACAAACCAAAATGTTGTATTTTCTCTATTAGTAACAAATCATACACACTGTATTTTAAGATCCAGCATACAATAAAAAGAAAGAATTTATTGCTCATTGTATGCACTTTTATTGGATAAAACAAATATGGTATGTATTTTTTTCATGGACATTATTCATAATTAAAACAAGATATAATTAGTGGAGTCACATTAGATGATGGTCATGACTCATTCAAAGAGTCAATCAGTATTGCCTTCATCCATATGTAAAACTTCAAATTACTGACCCTAACATTGGCCGTTACCATGGTACCATGATGTGCATCCATAATCTTAGCAATCAAATGCATTCCAGTACAGCCGACCGTGAATGCAATCCACACACCTTTTTTTCAAGAAGTCATGTTTATGCACAACACTATAAAACGACTCTAAACGAATAAAAAAATGAATGTCACACCATCAGTGTGAACGCTAAATGACGTTGCTTAGGAGATGCAGAAGGGTGCATGATCTCGCCATGATCACCAAGTAGTCACGCCGCAGTCGTACAGCGATGTAAATCATTTTATTCGATTATGCAGATCATAGTTTGCATTTAAGAAAATCTTACAGTACCGATGCAATTTTTTTGTAGAAATCAATATCATAATGAAATAAACTTAACTGCTTCAATACTAATTTGAACACAATAATGCTTTATTGCATTTGAACCTGATTGGAGACCTTGTTATCTGCGTGCTGTGGGTAAGCTAGTACCACGTCTTTGCCTTCATAGGGTTCTCAATCACTCACTGAATTTGAGAAGAAATAAAAAGAATCATTCTAGTCGTTCTAACATTTTCTGCTTTTCATACCCGCATAATGACTTTTGTGGGCTGTATCTTAATCCAAGGCTAATTAGTGTGTTTTGTACATATATAATGTTGCCGAATGAATAAATTAAAAAACTTAATTAACAAATACAATGTCTGCCCTAGTTGTCTATTTCTAGAGGGAAAATTGACAATGTTTAAAGCTGTTGTCATGGTTCACTGATTTCATTTCAAATGTCTGAAGCGAATCCAATTCAAGACCCTTTAAAATCTGTCAATACATTGTCAGATGTCAATTTCTATGTTTATGTATTTGCATACATGTAGCTGCCAATGGTGAACTGAATTGTAAATCCTATGACAGGATTTTTGGTATTTCAGAAAAATTTAATTTAATTTTTTAGTTAATTTGCATAAAAAACCTGCCCATGTACATGCAATATATAAAATGTTGTTGATGTTTTGAGGCAAATATTATTTCTCTGAAAAAATTAACTGAAAGCATCTATTTGGTCTTTATATCATTAATTTATATTAAATTATTATATTAAAGTACATTAATTTATTCTGATGTGTCTCTTATTCATACAATAGCCGCTTTACTCAGACTGCCAGGTTTACTACCTTGGCGATCACCTGGGTAAAGTCTTCAAACCATTGTATGTTCACTATTGTACATTCCACAGGGCCACTGACATGTCTATTCAGACTGCTCTATGGTATTTCTACAACAATACATTTGCCATTGTCAGTGTCATGAGATTCGTAGAACAAAAAAGAAATTATTAACAAAATAGGTGTAAATCAGGATTTCTATAGCTCATGCTAAACACATACACTTGTGTGACGTTAACACGTAAATGTTGTTGATTATCGGTGATAATGCATACTGCACTATTTCCCCTCACAGCCCCTAAGGACATTTTGAACTTGAATACTGAGTTTCAATCATTGCAGTAATTGTGCCCTGAAGGGGGGTTGTAGTCTAGTGCTATTATTATTGATGATGATCAGTAGTTATGAGACTACGTTAATGAGATGGGCGACAACATTTGCATAGGTCTAACTAAGCTGCTTGGAGTCAATATAATCAGAACGTTAATCTGTTTATGATCTTATAAGTTATCTGATTTAATATTTGGGAAAAATAAAATTACAATTACATGCTTTCGATTTTTATAGATATGCTTCCTGGGAAGTTGAGATGGTTGAGAATTTAACTTCATATATACATCCAATTAATCTTGATAATATCGTGTATTGCTCTTGAACATGACGTTATCATGTACTTGAATGCGTATAGTTGGAGATTATACTTGTCATTTTCATTGCAATGAAAAGTGTGTGTTTTTTTCAAATCACATTAAATTTTGTTTATCACTTGGGAATGTTATAAAATATGATACAAGTATACATTTGTAATTGCATTTGAGAATTCATTTAATTAGCTGTCATAATAATATAAAATTGATTCTTGTGTAACCAGGTACACACATACCAGACTTTACTTGCTAAGGTTAGTGATCACTTCACTCGCCTATCACCCACAAAATCTCGACCCAGAAGGGCTAATTATTGCTCTCTGAATCCATACTATTTACAAGAGATTTTAATAGCACAGCTCCCCTAATCACTTGGATTACTGCATTCAGGACAGCCATTTTTTGCTCCCAGGCTGTTTTCATTATTTTTTTTTTTGTCAAAATGTTTACATGTAAGTATATTTTTGTGGGATAACCCACGCCAATCTCAACAGCATTAATAACATGGATGTTAATAGCCCCCCAAAAAAATGGTAGACGTGCGATCTACATGTATATAGTACTGTATCTCATCAGTGACTGTTGTCAGGTATTGGAATTTGACGTTCAAGACATACCAGTATAGTAATGTTTGTTCATCTCACCTAGACAGCACTGTCAACTGACCCTAGTTTTTTTATACAATACCCCAAAAGGCTTGGGTCAGTATCTGAAGCTTATGGTATGCTGTAGGAGAAATGTAAATGCCTAGAAAATAGAGCTTTGTATGCAAATAATTTATGTATATCGGTCAGACGATATGAAACATATATTATGAATATGAATAGTTGTATGGTTTGATGCACTGGAATCGGGTTGATGGTGGTGGTGGTGGTGGTGGTGGTGGTGGTGGTGGTGGGGGTGGTGGTGGGGGTGGTGGGGGGGATGTGAAGTGGCAGATACATTGAACTTATACTCATGACAAATGAATCAAATTGCGAAGTGATTCCTGCACTACTACTAATGACGATAATTGGTTTTTCAATTGCGATTATTATAATGAATATATTTATATAATTGTCAAAATGTTATTTTTTTTTTGTAATTGGACAAATCACTGCTTGTCATTTGATAATTACGCCTGAAATGAATTCAAAAGCCGATGAAAGAGAGGTAGTCAACGACACGGAAGAAAATGTAATTTGTTCTACTCTGTCGTTATGGCAATGTCATGCAAATTAACCACATAAAAAATAGGAAAACAATTTTATAAGTGACACATTTTCCTGGGTGGCAATATTATGCACTCAGTCTGTATGTCTGTTGCCATGGGAATTCAAAGTCTGTCGATAATCTGCATTCATGGCGTTTCTGTGTATTGACAATTTTTTTTTTTACTAATTAGGTTATCTCTAGAAATTGCATTCATTTTTAATGTCTCATATTTTTCGCTCTTTGTGTTGGTTAGTCGAGACAAGATTGTATCTGTGTCTATTTAATTTATTTTTCAAATCTAAGCAGATACCATCTGTTTAAAGTGTTTCCTTCCCTGGCTTTAATCTTGTGAATTGGACTTGTCATCTATTAATTAGATTGGTTGTCAACGCCATGTACATCTTGCTCTGAAATGCATTGCTACATATGCATATATTATTAAGGGTAATAATTTTAGACACGAGTACATGTATTTCCAAATGAAAATTGCGGCACGTCGTGTTGCATGCAACAAATATAGCATCTATAAAACGCATAGCTTGTTTAGATGAAATGAAAAATGATTTTAATCTACGTTTTATATCGCTGACTCATTTGGAAGTAAATACAAAATCTCTGACGTAAGCTTTGTGTCTTTATTTGTGTGACCAAGATAATTTGAATGATCAGAGGACATTAACGTCTTTTAATGACATTCATTGTGATTGGGTGTGTAGCGTTAAACTTTTATCAGCATTGCATTTATGATTCAGTTCGTCAGTTTACCTCTACATCTATGTACCTGAAACGTAAACAGACCTTATCTTTGACTACCTAGTTACTGGCAATGATATTGTTGTTGGTTGCTAAGGTAGATGGGTCAAAGGTTACTATGACATGATATTTTTACTTGACTGTTTCATAGTTAATTTCCAAGTTTGTTATGGAAATATGCGAGTGTGTTGGTATTGTCATAGGTCATATCACTAGACTTTGACACAATAGTTTTCCTAATCAGTCAATAGATTTAGTCAATATTGATTGACCTTACACAATGACTTCATAAATATAGTTGTGATTGATATGTATTTAAGAATGTCCATGTGCAATATTTCGGCATAGCCTGTACTGAGCATGCATCTTTTTTGCATTAGAATAGACCATGTTCAATGCATGATTCTGCGGTAATTGTGAAATCAAATGAAAAAACTGAACCAACAAAGGTCAAAGTTGCGTCAAAACATGGCAGGAGATTCAACAAACTCGAAAGTGATTTTTTGGGTATTTCCATGCTTAATAATCTGCTACTTAGTACATGTAAACACATTTGATGGTGGTGACTTTTGCTGGAATACGGGGGTATATGTATTTTAACATAATATTCCCTTCTCAATGTTCAACATTTCAACAACTATAAAAAGAAGAGATTCAAGTTTGAAATTTAATCATTTGATTTTTGTGGCAGATGTTCGGTCCATACCAAAGTACATTATATTTAAAAGAATATTTTTCAAATTGTCCAATTTCTTCTCACCAGGAAGTTTTAGAGGGAAGACTGGTGACCGCTGTATTTTTTCTTTTAATACATATGACTCAATTACCTTATTACTTATTCATTCGTAGCATGAATATTTTGATATACTAGTCACCTCATGATAAATTATTACATATTGATTATAAATCATGCATATTAATTATAAATTATGCATGTTAATGATAGAGGAAATATTTTATATGTTTCAAAAGGAACTGTTGACAATATGTTGTCTTTATTGAGAAAATCCATCAATTTCAAACAAAGCATTGAACAGCTTACGGCATACAAACAAATTTTCTTCCAGTCAGCTATGAAAAATAAATTAACTATAAAAAACGCACAATAACATGGACATTGAATATTATATGATGTTTATTGATTTGTGTTGCAATATTGATATGCTAGTATTATGGACTTTATAGTTTTGCTGTGATTTGTGAGTGCGTGTGTTTGGGAGACTGATCAATCATATTATGTAATAGGCAAGCAGGGGTAGGTTTCTTACAGCAAGAATTTATATAAAACTCATTTCTTTATTTGTTTAGAAATTTATTGGCATGGATGCTATTGCTAACGGTATAAAGCTGACGGTGACAGCTGTTAATGCAAATGCCATGATGTTTTTCTGTGATTCATTTCTATAATAGAGCTCAATTATTGTAACTGTATATGTATATAATGCTTTCATTTATATTTACATAATTCATGAACATCTACTCAATTTTACATATAACTAAATATTGTATTATTTTGAAAGAAAAATGACATCTGAAAATTTACAATGTAATTTTTCTTATCTTAGTTTAGATTTTCTCCAAATAGTTAATTTATATGAACATGCACTTTTGAGCATCAAATAACATTTAAATAAGAAATATGTCTGTGCTTATGAATTCATTAACTATTCATCTATTGTAGAGCTGGAAACACAGATATTTCTCTTTTTTTTGTCCGGAAATAGAATCATGCTTGCGTATCCCAGCAGCCTGTATATTGAAGTTTTTCAGTTTTCACTGACCGTTATACAGTGGGCGGGTGCTATGGCAACTGCACACAATGCTGCTATGTGTATTGGAACGTATTCAACAGTTGAGGACTTTAATTGCGCTAGAGTGCTGATGCATTAGCCCTAGTTAACGTATGAGAGAGATGTAAGATGTTGCTTGTCACCGAATATCTTAGGTTTTTGTAGTAAAAAGCCATCTTCACTTGATGTTTATGCATCTAAATGAAGCATGTTGTTTTGAGGCGATATAGTGATTGATGTAAGCTTGATTGTCTGTGCTTCTGAGTACTGATCCACTCTAAAATTACATGTAATAGATTGCCACTCAAAATATAGTAATTTTTTTTTAGTTGATTAGCACTGTTAGCATATATATATATTTATATAAAATGCAAATTCAGTGGCTGATTAATTATACTATTAGGCAGATTGTATGATTTTTTTTCATTTTTGAATCAAACCTATGAATAAAAGCAGAAATATTTGAAATTACGTGGCACACAAAATTGACAGTTAACTGGTAAATTACACATGGCTTCTATTAGAAAGTTGACTTCAATAATTCAATTTAATTTGTTTCTGAAGGAGCGTTGTGACATGAAAAAAACAATGAGAATCTTTAAACTTGATTGTAATTGGGTAGGTGCACGCATGTATCATGTATACTTGGCCTTATCACAGCTACGACAGTGTTATCCGAGTTGCCTTTATTCAGCACAAAGACTTGTTATTCAGTTCTTTTAAATGCCAGTTTGCTATAAAGTCATTCTTGTCACTGTCTATATAGACTGTGTGGCTATTGTCACCAAGTATTGTTACCTGGTAACCATATACCACACTGCGATAATTCACCGAGGTCAGGCTTACTTTGTCTCCTGTTTTTTAACCAGACTAGTTGTAATCAATAATGATGTCTATTTGCACACCTACAGTACAGTTCACCGATACAGACTTGCCATGGAATAAAAGATCAACAGGTTAAAGTCATGTACTGCTGAGTGGAATGAAATTTGTGCAAATATGCGAAATGTGCCGAGACATTAGCCTGATTAAAAAGTCTGGAGCAGCGGCCAGACACAGGAATTAATTGTCTGTATGCAGGGCTGACACTGGTGACACTGATGATGTGAAATATATTACATTACACTGTAACACAGCTGTTGGTGTGCCTGCAGTTATTATGAATAAGATTTTTTCTGATATGATCACTAGAAATTGTTTTTTTGTTCTTGTTGTCTTTAACGCTTGCCTTCCTGCTCTAAATCTGGATGTAATTTTTAATGCACACACACTTTATATGTAAATGAGAGATCAAATACAGTAGTTCTTGCAACATTGTAGTTTTGCCAACGAAAATGTCTAAACGTGAAAGATTAGATTATAATTTAAGATGCCCTTGTGAAATGTAATTTTTTGTGATAGGGAATTAGTAGAAGCAGTGCAACCATGCTGACTACATAGATGGAAATATAAAATAATTTGTGTTTATACAGAATATCCCAGGGGGTCATTTAACATACACTGCATACATCTTGAGATTTTAATCACTGTTATTCTGTTTTAAAAATATATTACCCCTGTATGTATTTATTCAACATTTTTTATTACAAAACGAATTCATTAAATCCTAATATTACTCGCATCTTAATTCATTCTTTTTATTTATCTTTTCCAATTTTTAGATCGTTCTCCGCAATAGTGAGCACCCGCCGATTATGAAAGGTACATCATGGACGCTAGCAGCACCTTTCAAAGAACAGAAGTACCACCGTACTCCGAGTGAATCCATTGCTAACAATTACACGCCAACAGCCAGCGACTTAAAGATAAGGAGTTTACTGAGACCCGGTCTAACCAGGGCGCAGACACAGCCTGCCATCTCTAGGAAACGATCTCACTCACGTATCCTTTGTACTAATTGTAACCATACTGGTATTGCATAAATTCTTGTATATTTTTCGCTGTATAGTTTGATTGGCTCAGCCATGGCATAATATCCAATTAGCTGAATAGTACATGATTTACTGTCCCCATTTTCAGTGTGTTGTAAATCTGTACATCAATTCATTGAATGCATTATGGGTATTTTCCTCTTTATTTAATTAATCAATAGTCTTTCAAAGATTTTAAAATTAAGTTAAAATTTTGCAGAAGAATAAAAACTAATGAGCTTCTGAGAAATGTATTCATTGATTTCTTTTCTTCATAGATGATTTTTAACTGGGGAATTACTTTTTATTCAGCACTTGTACGAATAAATTGCAAAGAAATTATAATTAAGACTGTAAACTCGGCAAATGCATCGTAATGCAAGTTAAAAATAGATTCCGCTTCTGAATAATGCTATAATTGAAGATGCTTGATAAGTTATTGAAACGTATAATTATAAATGAAATAAACTGAAATTTGTGTATGGAAATCAAGCCGTAATATATATTACTACCTAGAATATTGACAATAAATACACAGTCAGTGTAAAAATATGAAAGTAGTTCAATTTAATTATTACATTTGTGCATATACAATACATGTCTAATAATATATGCAAGCATGAGATGCTCATTTGAATAATCTGTTACATTCCTTTCCTTTTAATTTCCGTCAGGGTATAATTTTTATTTCTGGGATGCATTTAGCAATAAATCACATGACAAAACTTATAGCCCTTTTTTAAATATTTAACTTTTTGGGGAAAATGCTCAATTTCCTGTGTATTCATGAGCTGAACGTTTGTAAAGATGTTGTAAGTAAATACTGTTTCCAGAAATGAACGCATAGATGAATCCTGTAAAAACCTGAAAAAATATGATGAATAAATCAGCTTTGCTCTACTTTGAATAGAAATGTTAGCTGCGTGAGTTTTAAATAAAAAGCATGCATTCAACATTTATCACGATTTGCGCACAAGAATCCTTAACTTAACTAGCATCTAAACGATCGCCAAATTCACCGCCACCGTCCAAGCTTTCACCGCGTAATGGCGTTAATGGGACTTTTACCAATGGTAGCCATCCATCTAATGGGATACCTGCACAGCCTAGAATGCCGGGGATGGGACAGAGAGCAAAAACTTTTGTTGGTGGGAGAGGAGCAAAACAACATAATGGGTGAGTAATGTCAGTTTTGCAGTGTGTTGGTTTTGGTTACATTAAGTGGGACTATTTGAACAGCTGTTAACAATTCCTTTTGATGCATCACTGATCATTATGAGTTCAATACCTCATTAATATAACCATATCAGTGTTGCAATATGGCACTCAATAAAATGGCACCCAGTGATTTTTTTATGTGCTAATAACAACATGTGACAACATTTTGTACTAATTTGAATTGATTTTTTTAAAAGCCATTTTGATTTTTTAATTTTTTCTTATACTCTTAGAGCTGATATCGATTTGAGTTGGAGACAGGAGTTACCACCAAGTCGTCCAATGACTCCCGTGGAGCAGATGGATATTATTTTAGACTGTGAGAAAAAAGAAGCAGAAGTGCTTGGAGATCCCAATGAAAGAGATATAGAGGTAACATAACATACTGTGATATTCCATGGGATTTGCACATGTTCAGATGGCGATTTGGCATTTGTACAAATCTGAAAGGCTGGAGGGTGGGTAGAGTGAAACTAAATATGTTTTTGTGAGTAAATACATATGAAATATTATGGTAAAAAAATTTTGTATCCATTCGTAACTGTAGAGATGTATAACTGTAGAAATATTTTGTACTCATGTTCACAAATTGTACTGTATTTGCTCTATTAGAAGTGCAAGGAAATAAGTACCCTTTATACTAACCTTTTTATAGCATAATATTTGCATATTACTAATATCGGCCGTGTCATGTTTATATAGATTCATCATTGTACTTGTACCATGTGTACTTGTATAGGAATTCACCATGGTAAACTACTGTATTTAAGACGACAGGTATTTTGTGATTGGTCCCATGTACCCAATACCAAAGTACCCATTTTTTGTTTTCCTAGTATGGTTTGAATCTGTTTTTATTTTGTTTATTTATGCATGATGTTTTTGGTCCCTTGGATATAATAATTGAGAATTGTTGGAAAAAGCGAGCACAGCATTTTGCCTCATTCCTATGTATCACCATTATCTGTAGAAAACTTGTTTTTAAAATCTATTGTATCAATACCTTTAATTCACATGTCTGGGTTCAGTTTGTGCGAGAAATATTTTATCACCAACAGCAATACCTTTTTCCCATAGAAATTGTTTGTTAAAGCAATACTGACAATCTGAGAGACCTTCTTTTCACATGTGTACATCACATAAGTAGTTTGACACAAGATGGCATGACTTATTATAACCGATTTATTACATTTCAAATTCATTTCGTCTGTAATTCATTTCAATATCAAATCACTTTTAAAATAATGAAACAAAATTGGAACTTGAAACTGCAAAGAAAGACTTGTTTATCCATAAACTACATGTATGTACCATATTTACTCTTATTAGACGTAATAATAGAGCACATAAACAATTTCTATGTATGATCATTAAAATTTCACTTATTTTGACCATCAGGCAATTGTTTTGGGAAAGACTAAAAATTAATTTTCATATCTATAATGTTCTGATTTTATTTGTTGTTTGTTTAAACACAGCGTTACCACTACTACATTACAAAGGGCATCCACAACGACATGCTGGCGCCGCAACCACGGGACCTCATGGAACATGTACGCAGCAGATTACCTCACAAGATCAAAGATAACCCTGAACTGGAGGGGATGAGGAAAGATCTAGTCAGTGAAATCGACAGTGACTTTGATTTCAGTCTTAGAAAATCAATAGGTGAGTTCATTTTGATCAGTAGTCGATGTTTTTTGATACTATCATTGCAGGTGTCAAAATTGCGTGTTTATTACATGTACAAGAACTATAGTGGGTTTTTTTGTGATAACCTTCTTATTATACTTTTCATCTGATACTTTCATGCAAAACATAGAAAAATTATTTTCATATTGTTTTATTTTGTATCTGTGTAGTTGACTATATTCTGAAGGATGCCAATGAGAAAAAAAGACTACACATTGACTGGATTCCACGATCATTTCCATGGAGGACGATCCGCGCTCCAGTACCATGGCATCAGAGCTATGCAGAGTCCAAAGGATTGAATGAGACCCATTTATTTATTACAAATCCTATTATGTTAGAATTACAGAATTTATGGCACAACAGGTTGGTATATACATTTGATCCGTAGTTTATTTTTGTGGTTTGTGTCATTTGAATCAAATTCTTAAAATGTGCTGATTTGTCTAATATTTAGATTATGCAGATCTATTTTAAATTTCATATTTCTATGCAATAGATTTTTTTCTAAAAACATTGGCAACAATGAACACAAGTTTAAAATGTCTGATGAGTTTATATTGTTTTTCGCAGATTTGGCAGTCTGAGGTTTGTCCGTTTAGAGGACCTCATGGCAGCCGAGCTACCCCTGTTGCCAGCAGAGTTTGAAGAGCTGGTAAAGCGGCACTGCAGGGAAGCACATGCTACACTGAAAACAAGGTGAATATCACGAATCTTTCTCGTAAATCTCTCACCTATATATTGATAGCTTGAGGCCTTATATGTTTTTTTCTGATTTAAAATATAGTATAAATTATATTTTCCATCTCTTTCTCTAGTTGGATTCCAGCATGTGCGCAGTTGTTTCAACAGCAGAAAGAAGACTGGGCATTTCTTGTGCCTCCACCAGACTCCAATGAGTCTACCATCCGAATTCAAGAGTTCTTTGCATGTGTGGCTGCCCTCATGTCAATCCAGTTACGTGGCATGGTCATAAACTCTCTCCATGATTTTCTAGAATTTTTTAGAATCCATCAGGTATTGATTTTTTTTCATTTCCTGAAAATAAATGTTTTTAGCAAGTCGCTGTGTTTAACAATTAATCAGTGTTAATTATCCGTAGTGTTTTATGAAAGTGTTTTATGACATGTACAATGCCAGATTCAAAGCAGTCTTCACCATCACTCTACTGTAATATTGCTTACTTCAGCTGTATCTATATTTATACAGAAATCCAGTTTTAGATGATAAAAGAAACTTGCATATATTTTTCCATTGAAATTTGGTTGCAATAGAGAAATGTAAAACCATACATATGCGCATTCTTAATTTGATGACTTTGCACTATGGCTGAATGTACATGGCAAATTTGAAATTAAGAGAGACTGTTCTTTGTGGCAGTTGTCATGGTTATGATATTAAGATTTGTACCCCCTACTGTCATATCCATACAGTGGCAATTTATGAACAGAAAGGTGGTCAGAGTTGGAACAAATGAAGCATTCAGTTTTGAAAATGTATAATCTTTGTTTCCATGGAAACAAATACTGTAATACCCATATATGGTCGTTACTAAGCAAAACTGACGTGTAATATTATGTCTAAAATATCTCAAGAGTGAAGTTATAAATGATTAAAACTCAACACCCACTTTTAGTTCATGGACATTTTAACCATATTTTTAATCTCTGTATGATTTGTTTTTCTTTATACAGGATGGCAATGATTTTGGTGAAGAATACGATGAACTTCAGTACAACATGGCACAGGTCATGATTATCAAATTAAAAGTTGAAGAACCTAAGATTGTGTTCGATCCTCCATTCAGGGAATGTAGAGACATCATACTCAGATGCTTCTCTGAAATCATTGCTAGTGCAGAGGGCCTTCAAAGGGTAAGTTGGCATTTTCTTTATTAGGATGTCTGATTAATTATTTTTTTGAGGGTAAATTTTATTGCTTGATATGTGGAATATTATATATTTGTATTCGATGTACATCCAATTGATCTTAAAAATGGGAGAAAAACTGCATGAAGACAATATTATCACATGAAATGATGGTTCAGGGTTCAAAGGAAAATCTTTCTTTAAAAAGTAAATGTAACATTTGTTTACTTTTGTTCTAAATTGCCATACTTAATATTTTGGTGAGAATATTTTGAGTATGAACTTTTTCCAAATTTTAATTACCGGTAGGTTTTTAATTTAGAAACAAATTTAGATGTATAGATAACATCATTAATTATACTTCATTTTTGTCTTTCCAGGTGGAATGTGATATTTTCCCGGACCTGAGGAATCAAAGATTAGTTCTCAGGGCAGTGAAAATTGATGAACAGCTGGTGACAAACTTCATTGATGAAGCCATGCAGATATTCAAATTTAACACAGTAGGACCCACTAGGTGAGTGGGAAAGTTATATGCAATATGCAAATCAGATAATTTGTATGCATACATTTGTAATTGTAATTCTCTGCGTCCTACATTACTGTAAAATCTGTATTAGAAGCCGCGGCTTCTATTAAAATGGTACAATGCAACAGAGGGGATGCGGCTTCTATTAGAGCATCTACACATATGAGAAATGATGAATTTTTGGTTCTCAATTATTCAAATAGAATGGATGCGACTTCTATTAGGGATGCGGCTTCTAATACAGATTTTACGGTACTACTGTAGAGATGTTTCATATTATTTGTTAACACTTAGCTCTTTGTCACCTTTAAAACAAAACTTAATCCACACAAATTTTGATAGATCTATACCATTTCGCATGTTATACACGGTAATTAAAAAAAAAGGAATTTTGCTGTGATCATGTAGAATTTTGTGTGTGCCTATTTGCACTTATTAACAGAATGGCTCATGAATATTAACATCAACAATTTGCATATAATTAAACCCAAGTTCTTCTCCTCTATATCAGATATTTGAACACATACAAGAAATACCATGAGTTGCTGAACAACAAAGCGGAGCAAGAAGTGACAGCATTCTTGAAAGAGCAGCACTCGCTGGAAGCCTTCCGTAAAAAGATTGATGGTCTACAATCCTTGAAGGAGGAGATAGCGTTGCTGCGGATTACAGTGCCACTCAGCATGTTCTGCTTGGACTGTATTAACCTTAATATGGATCTGTGCGCTAGATCCCAGAAACTCAAAGATAAACTGGTTGCTTTTGAAATTGATGAGAATCGAAAACTCAACAAAGAGTAAGACAACCTTTTTTGTATATACCATAATCCATCGTTTGTTAGAATTGCATACAGACTTTGTATTATATACTGAACAACTTTCACTGATTAATGAAAAATAATAAAATCTGTTGCTATGGCAACAGTTCCAGAAATATTCAAGCAATGAAACGAGCCTGCACTGTAGGTCATGGTTTCTAATCAAATCAAAGGCCACTTTACTGGTACTTCATTTTGAAAAGTGCTTTCTAAATTTTATTTCAGAATTCTGTAGTATGAGATTTCTCATGAATTGTACTCAATCCAAAGCACTTTATAATGCATTCTGGGGTCAATGTAAGGTTTTTCGCATCGCATACAAAGTGGAAATGCATTTTTACAAAAACAATTACATTTCTTTTTAGAGATTGAATTTTTATTTAGCAGTTTTCATTCAGTGGTAACTTGATTGTTGAATTAAAATTTATTTAGAAAACATTATTTATGAGGCTCTTAGGATTATTATGTGAAATATTTGATTATCTGCACACATTGTAGAAAAAAACAAGGATTTGCCAAAATTCTGCCTTGAATGAAATTACTGCGACCTGTAGTAATTTGGAACAGATGTGAATCATTGTGAATTCACACGTATTGGAACACTATTCAAATGTACTAGCAAATTCAAATGCACAGTCTAATGGGAAGCCAAAATAATTACCTGTTTTCAGACAAAATGAAAAGCATTGAAGATTCATGCAAATTCAGATAGTCACATATTCCACATAATATTCCCAAAATCACAATAAGGCTATAGGAATAAATCTCACAGTTGAATGTATTGGTGAAACAAAAATTGACTGTTATATACAGATACTATGTAGTTATATGTGCTCTCTACGAACATTTTTTTTCATAACTTTTTTTTTTCCTGTCAAACAGCATTTGTCGGCGGTATGATGAGATTTCCGACAAAGTCAGTGAGACACCAGACAACACAGATGAACTTGTACAGTTAGCCGACTTCTTGAAACAAGCAACAGATGTGTTAGTGTATAAACTGAAGGATGAGATTGAAGAGGCTGCCAATAGATTGGACTTTCTTCTTGACTATGCAAACCTTCCTTGTGAGTACAGTGAAATATATATATGCATTTTTTGTTTTGTTTGGTCAATCTTGGAAGGGTGAATGTGATTGAACAGTGCAGCTGAAACATGTGTAAGGTGATTAGCTTTCCAATATGTAAGGTGAAACTTACCTAAACCAGATGCCAAATAGTTTGGGAAAATTGTATTGAGAACTATTTCCAGTTTATACATGGTTCTGCTTTTGAAATATTTTTACTATACTTTCCCAGTTGGATATCTTTTTTATACTTCTATGCATTTACTTCCTAATTCGCAGTTGAGGATATAAAACTAAACAGTAATGTCTTCCACTGGCCTGACTACATCCAAACTGTTTTTGAGTTGGCCAAGAATCGTCTGACCAACCGTCGAGAAACGGCTGAGGAGGAGGTTCGTAAGAAGGTTGAAAACTTTGAAGCCAAATTACAAGAATATAACAAGGAAGTGGAATCCTTTAGAAAGAAGGAGGTAAGTCTTGAATAACCAAAATGTTTTTTTCTATTGTACCGGGTACTTGATTTTGTACTGTGACACTGTGTCTACTGCAGGCTACAGTGTCATCATCTCTTTGACGTTCACCCGGCTGAGTGCTATACATTTTTAGGTGTTCATAAATATGTCTCATTTGCATTATTCACAGTGTTATCACAAGTAACATATTCTTATAAAATGTCGATTGGCTTGAAAAGT
The DNA here is from genome assembly GCF_978046115.1 of Saccoglossus kowalevskii. Classification (NCBI taxonomy): domain Eukaryota; kingdom Metazoa; phylum Hemichordata; class Enteropneusta; family Harrimaniidae; genus Saccoglossus; species Saccoglossus kowalevskii. The sequence continues at coordinate 13,397,670 of NC_140648.1, forward strand.
TACTGAATACCATTTCATTTGATATTCTCCCCCTTCTCGTTTATCAGAGGCGTGGTCGATACTTTGTAAGTTGGAAGCAGCATTATCATTTGATAAAGTCCCTATCATAACCCATATGCATGCTCCAGTTTTAAACCATTTTTGTAATCTTGCTGAGTTTGCCGTGGACAATCGAGGGATGTCATATTTCATTTGTCATGTTTATTCAGTCCAGAACCAAAGAAAATTCAGTCCATCAAGTTTGTTGTTGTTGATTTTTTTTTTTTTTTTCTGGATGTCAAAAACAATTTTGTCCATCCACAAACTTTCTGTTGAAATATACAACATGTCCCTCTGTTACCCTCTCCCTTAACTGCAATAGTTTGCATGTCGATTGAGGCTTGGGAATGCAGTATTTAACCACAACTTTTTGATTGATATTAATCCTTCATTATGTCATCAGTTCTCATTCCTTCACTCCATCATCAACTCCTCTAATTGTAATTAACATCTGTTTTCTCATTACTCCATTTCATTGACACTCCCAAGCCAAGAGTAAGTACCAGTGTTGCGTATGTCTCAAAATTATAATGATAATAATAATGCTACGGGTAATAACTTTATTTTTTTATTTTAAGTGAAGTATAGTCAGTTTTTATTTTAACAATTTTGTAAAATTCCTCTCATTGAACTTTTAATCTAGTTTTAACCTTTTTACACCCTCCTTCCCCCTCCTCCATGTCTCTCACAATAGACCATTTTGTTCACAGAGAATAACATGTGCTTCACACTTATAATCCATAACAAGAGTGAAATGTTTCTCTCTTTTTTTCGGACTGGCTGGCATTCAGTGTCTGAATAATCAGGCAGTTTTTATGTGTTGCACACCATCTCTTATGTAATTCTGAGCAATTCTGAGATGCTGCAGTAACCTTAAATCTGCTAAACTTGTTTTTCATCAATTATTTGTATATTCACCTCAAAAATAGATGCGTTTTTTTTAGGAATTTTGAATCACTGACTGTAAAAATAAAAGTGTGGCTAGAAAATCGTTTTCACACATAATTTTTTTAGCTGTATTTTAAATTGATTAAATTAAAAAAAAACAAATAAAGTTTAGTGTAGATTATAAGTAACTACTCAAGCTAGCTGATGTTAGAGAAGACTACTCTGCTTTATTTCCCTAAACCGTTTGGATAACCAAACAATGTTGCTTTCGGTTTATGTAGATTATGAGCATGGATGAAATGAAATCAAACGTGGAGCAATTAAGCAACATACAGAAGAAACTTGAAGATGCACGAGATGAGCTGGAGTCCCTGAACAAAGAGGAAGAACTGCTGGAATGGGAACCAACGCAGTTCCCGATATTGCAGTATATGTTCCAGCTGAAGGCTCCTTATGATCAGCTGTGGAACACTGCATTGAAGTTCCATACCAATTTTGAATTCTGGATGAATGGTAAGTGATTGGGTCTTTTTTTCTTCTGAATTCTGAAATGAAGTCAACAAAGGCTTGGTTATGTTGATAAATATGTGTCTACTACTGATTTTTGTATTATATTTTTGAATTTCCTAAATTAAAAAAGAAGGAAACGAAGATTTCAACACTAGAGGGCTCTCTTTGTTCCTTTTCTCTGTCTGTTAACTGTTACTGTATTAAAAATCATCATTTTCAGTGATTCCTTGATTCTAAGATGGGATAAATATTGTTGTCTATGCGGTTAACACTTCCTTTTTTCTACTTCTTTGTTCACAGAAAGTAAGTTGAATTTATAGCTGAGTTAGGCATGAAGCAGATGAACCAACAAGGAGATAGTGGAGTTAGTCCAGAATACATGTTGTAAATGAAACAAAGTTAGGCAAAAAGGCAGTTAGGTTATATCATGAATAATGTACCTACAGCCATTCAGGGACTTGTTTGATGTTAACACATTGTTGTGATTACAGAATTTTAATAACATTTAATTAATATTAATTAAGATTGAATTGGTGTTTGTTTGTTTTGTTTTTTCCCTCTAGTTTGACAATTTAACACTAGAAGTGGGCCTGGTAGGGGCCAGTAAACTATTAAAATATGTGCATGACAAACATAATTTATTCATTTTCAATTAAGAATGATAGCAAAATGTAAGAAATGAGCAATACAGTGTGAAATCAAACCATCTTCTCAAAACAAAATTCTCTTTGTCATGCCATATTTTAATAATTCACCTTGCCATCACTTGTTTGTATCTTGTGCAAGTTATAAATACCTTTATTTAGCACAGCTGTTCTTCTTTACTACAGGTCCTTTCCTGGATTTGAACGCGGAGCAAGTGGAAGAAGAAGTCGGTAATATGTGGCGTAACATGTACAAACTGGCCAAGTCTTTCAATGACCAGCCAGGCCCACAGAGAATCGCTAACAACGTCAAGGGAAAGATTGATAAATTCAAACAACATCTTCCGTTGCTTTCCGTCATCTGTAATCCTGGTATAAGGGATCGGCATTGGGAACAAGTAAGCAGTGGAGTAATGATTCTACTAACTAACTAATCTTCACTTTACAGACTCAAAAAAATAATTGAATGGGCCATTCCAATTGGCTGAATACAGTCATTATATAACATTGGGATCATACCCACTCTGAAAATAACTTTGCCAGACAATGATCATTGATTCTTGTTTGTTCATTTCAGATGAGTGACATTGTAGGATATGATTTGAAACCAGAGGCGGACACCTCATTATTTCAAATGGTAGAAATTGGACTTGTAAAGCACTTGGAAAAGTAAGTTTTGTCTTCCCCTTCATTCAGTTTTGACACATTAATTGTCATCAGTTATGAATAAGGTTTTGACAAAAAATAGTCCATGCGTTATTTTAAACGATTGGAAAGTGTCTGTCTGTCGTTCTTGTCGATATTTTTGTTATTAGCAAAGAACTAAATATACTGGCTCATCTGTGATGTTTACATTGAGCTTAATTTGAATGAAACCTCGGCTTCTAAACAGCGTATGTTGTGTTATAATGCTGATTATGTATTATGTCAGGCAGTATAATTAATAATCAATATAATGATGTATTTTTTTTTAAGACTGGACGAGATTGGTGCTGCTGCCAGCAAAGAATATTCCTTGGAGAAAGCAATGGAGAAAATGAAAGCAGAGTGGGCTGGTGTGGAATTTGAATTTGTACCGTACAGAGACTCTGTAAGTTGATATGAACTGTCAGTGTTAGTTTGTTACAGTACAGATTTAAAGTGCTTACAACCATGGGCAGAAATATAGGGTACTTGCAGGTTTTCATTGTATTTACATAGTCAGTTACCACACTGCAGCATTTGCATTTCGAATATATTTAATTTAATATAATCTAAATTGTGAAACATAATGTCTAATTCCAAAAATATTTGCACTGCGACTGAACTCATTAATGTTCATTGCTAATTAATATTCATATAGCTCATTAATATTCATGACGGACCGGCACTCATGTTGGGCTGGTGAGATCCCTGATCACAGAATACCTACAATAGAAACTCAAATACAGATGTCCTAATTAATCAAGAGAATTTACTATGTTGATATTCTTTCTGTGTTTTCTTTGTAGGATATAAGTTATGAAGTAAGTGAAGTTGACAGAGTTAGGCATATTAGGTAGAAATCGCCAGCACAAGATATAAGTGAAGTTAGGCAGTTCATCAAGCAGTGTAGTTAGCCACATCTTGCAAGCAAGCCCAGCTGAGAGATATTAAGTTGGTTTAGAGCTGAAAGTCAAGATAATAATATTTCTATAATTAGTTATTAAGAAAAATAAATGCAGCATTTTAAAATTATATTCTAAAGATTTTTCAGGAATAAATGAGGTTATTAAAAGAGCAAGAAAATGCTGACTTATGTAAGCTGTTGAATCAAAAGTTTACACTCCCTTGAATGAAGCTGTTGACTTCTTACATGTACAGATTTTTGATTCTTTTGATTTTATTTCAGGGTGTTTCTATTTTATCTGCTGTGGATGATATCCAGATGTTGTTAGATGATCATATTGTTAAAGTACAGACCATGAGAGGATCACCATTTATTAAACCATTTGAAGTAGAAATGAAGGTATGTAATTCAAATCACTTTCTATTTGATCAATTCGCTACCAGTGTATTTCCTGGATTTGAGAATTCTTTTTTTTTATTTTAAATATTCACAAAATTATGTTATATTTTCTAGGAATGGGAAGAGAAACTTGTCACTATGCAAGATATCTTAGATTCTTGGTTGAAATGCCAGGCTACTTGGCTTTACTTGGAGCCTATCTTCAGCTCGGAAGACATCATGGCTCAGATGCCGGAGGAAGGCAGGAAATTTGGTATTGTGGACAGCTACTGGAAAGATATCATGACGGAATCGGTGAGACAGATTATATTTATTCCTGCATCCAATATCAAACAGTAATTCTTTGCTTTAATGAGTGAAGTTAAGGCTATGTTGCAAATTAAAAAATAATTAATTAGTTAGTGTGTGATTTCTATGTAGATCAAGAATACCCAGGCCTTGGTGGTCACAGCACAGCCAAACATGTTAGGAAGACTAAATGAGTCCAATTTACTGTTGGAAGAGATCCAGAAAGGACTTAATAACTACCTGGAAAAGAAAAGATTGTTCTTCCCAAGGTAAGTGTTATTAACAGTGTGACCATTCTGCTGATTCCAGCTGATTGCTAAAATTCAACCTTATTCCCTGCCATGTCCTCTTGATCTTTATGCTGTATCATCTTGCTTTTTCTTTCCTAAATTTTTATGCCAGGTTCAATCACAATATATTATTGACTTATTATTGATTTTTTTTTAGATTCTTCTTTCTGTCCAACGATGAACTGCTGGAAATCCTGTCAGAGACCAAAGACCCAATGCGTGTCCAACCGCATCTCAAGAAATGCTTTGAAGGTATCGCTCGACTGGAGTTCACTGAAGACACTGAAATCACTGGAATGATCAGCTCTGAGAATGAAGTTGTGCCATTTCCAACTAAGATTTATCCAGCTAAAGCCAAGGTATGGGAGTAACACACAATAAGTGGGTGCTGCTGGATGGATGGAGATGGTTACATCTTTTTGTTGTGCCAGGCGACATTTCCGGACATTGAATGTCACTGTTGTCTCTCCTGATATTTTTTTTTGTATGTGCAAATTGCAAGTGCTAGTGACGACACATAGTGCATTTTGCCACAGAAGTCATATTCATCTTTGGGACTACATGACAGGGCTGTGTGTCCATGTCTCTGTCAAATGGCAATTTGTAATGCGCTATCCTGGCGTCAACCAGGCTCGGTCGAACACAAGCACCTGCGGACCTTAATTAAGGTTCCCCCAAAGTCGCATTCGTTAGCAAATGAATCTCAGCCAGTGGAATTGGCCTTCCCATTGAGTCTGTGGCACACTCACCCAGGGTAGGGGTCGATCCTTTGATGTTCAGCCTAAGATAGGATTTGAACTTGGGTCTACCAATCATGAGTCTGATGCGACAACCACTATGCTACCAGTGATCGGTAACACACTAACACACTTTAGGACAGGAATTTCCTGAAATGTTTTACTATTTATTTGTGTCTATCCTTCATAGAGAGAGCTGAGTTTATTATATAACTGTATTTGTTGTTTCAGGGCATGGTTGAAAAATGGTTAGTACAAGTGGAGGAAATCATGAAAAGCAGTTTGAGGAAGAGTCTTGGTGATTCTGTCGAGAATTATACACAGACAGAACGTACAAAGTGGGTCGTAGATTGGCCGGGACAGGTGGTGCTCAATGTTAGCACTACATTCTGGACAAAGGAAGTAGAAGAAGCCATCCATAATAACACATTACAGGTATGTTTGCACCAACCTTCTCATTTGCATATTCATGAGACATAGTGATGTCACAATTATATATTCATATTACATCACTACAATGTTGTTTGCTTGTACGTGAGGCCATATCATGTCATAATCATAAATTTATGTTGCAAAACTGGTTTTATATTCTGACATCATTTACTCTTGCTTTGCTAGAGCTACTTAGAGAAGAGCAATGACAACATACAGGATGTTGTTGCCATGGTACGTGGTAAACTCGGCATGGGTACTCGTATCACACTTGGTGCACTGATTGTAATTGATGTACATGGTAAGTTGATCACTAACTTTAATTGTTATTCATTCACTTGCCTATAAACTTTGAGATTCTTATCGTTTCACTTTTTATCTAAACAACACAGCTCGTGACGTGGTTGCCAAACTAACTAGCGACAAAATCAGTGATCCTGCCGACTTCCAGTGGATTAGTCAATTGCGTTACTACTGGGAAACTGATCGTTCCATGGTTCACATGATCACCACTGTACTTGAATATGGTTATGAGTACCTTGGTAACGGTGGCCGATTGGTTATCACACCCCTTACTGATAGATGTTACAGGACATTGATGGGAGCCTTGAAACTGAATCTTGGTGGTGCTCCTGAAGGACCTGCTGGTACTGGTAAAACTGAAACCTCCAAAGATTTGGCCAAAGCTGTTGCTAAACAGGTAAAGTTACTAGTTTTTATGATCATTTGTAAAGTTTTCTGTGTTCTGTTTTACAGCAAGCATCCAACAACATGTTCCAAGTTTGATTTCACTTGTTACGTTTTCTTTTATAGTGTGTTGTCTTCAACTGCTCTGATGGTCTGGATTTTAAAGCCATGGGGAAATTTTTTAAAGGTTTGGCGCAAGCTGGTGCCTGGGCTTGCTTTGATGAGTTCAACAGAATTGAACTTGAAGTGCTATCTGTGGTGGCCCAACAAATTCACAGTATACAGCGTGCTATTGCAATGCACCTCAAACTGTTTATATTTGAAGGAACTGAGTTGACTCTAGATCCGTCATGTACTATCTTCATCACTATGAATCCTGGTTATGCCGGCAGATCAGAATTGCCAGATAATTTAAAGGTCAGTTTTCATTTCATTACTTTTTTTTTTAATCTGGGTCTCAACATTGCAATACTTGTTTGTGTCCAATCAAAACATAACTTTCTAACTTTGTACCTGGTTTTATTATAATGCAGGTACTGTTCCGTACAGTGGCTATGATGGTTCCCGATTACGGCCTGATCGCTCAAATCTCTCTCTATTCCATGGGCTTTGTAGAGGCTCAGAGCTTGGCTGGCAAGATTGTAGCTGTGTATCGTCTCTGCTCTGAACAGTTATCTTCCCAACACCACTACGATTACGGGATGAGAGCTGTCAAGTCGGTGTTGACAGCCGCTGGTAACTTGAAGTTGAAATATCTGCAGGAGAATGAGGCTGTTTTGGTGCTCAGGGCCATCAAAGATGTCAATTTGCCCAAATTCTTGGCACAAGTATGTACAAATATAACACTGCTAATGTATTTATTTATGTAACGTTGAGGTTGTTATTATTGTGCAACAATTTAAAACGTTTTCAAATAACTTTTTTCTACTCAGGATGTGCCACTATTTGAAGGTATCATTAGTGATTTGTTCCCTGGTGTAGTACTGCCAACACCAGACTATGAAGTTTTCCTTGAAGCTTTGAAAGATAATATATTGAAGAAAAATTTGCAGCCAGTGCCTTGGTTCATTGAGAAAATTATACAGGTAAGTGTTCAGAACAAACAAACAAACAAACAAACAAACAAACAAACAAACAAACAAACAAACAAACGAACAAACAAATAATTAAATAAATAAATAAATAAATAAATAAATAAATAAATAAATAAATAAATATGAGAATTTGGTGTAATCACAATATAACTCATTTAATATGTAATTTGGCAGGTTTACGAAATGATGTTGGTGCGTCACGGTTTTATGATAGTCGGCGAACCACTGGGAGGTAAAACGTGCAACTGGCAAGTACTTGCATGTGCCCTAGGAGATCTACATACAGCAGGTTTAATGGAAGAATACAAGGTTATTTACAAGATTATCAATCCCAAAGCCATCACTATGGGACAGTTGTATGGATCATTTGATCCAGTATCTCATGAATGGTCTGATGGTAAGTACAATTGTGGTAAAACTTCTTTTCAAAAATGTTTTTGTGTTTATAGAACTTTTCCATAAAGGATATTCTGCAAAGATATTGGAGTTACTCTTGAAGTATATGGGAACATTGAGATTGGCCTCCTTAATTTGCTATTATGTCCGAGGGATGTAGTTCAAAATTATGTACTTAAAGGGCGACAGTCGTCATGCCGCATCCTGTTCGATATGAGACTCATAGCGACGTATACAACACGTGTAAAATACATTGTTTATTTATATGAAATTTGAACACGCGCTGTGCAACAACCACTACGCTTTAAGGATTCAAATCATTTTTCTCATATCAGGTGTGCTGGCCAATACTTTCAGAGAGCAAGCAAGCTCTACCACTGACGACAGGAAGTGGATTATGTTTGACGGACCTGTGGACGCTGTCTGGATTGAAAACATGAATACAGCGTTGGATGACAACAAAAAGGTAAATTTTGAGGGAGGTGTCTATGATGAGTAGAATGAGGAGATATATATTGCATGATTTATTATATACACCCTGATGGCCAATTATAGTTCCTAGAAATGTAATGTGATAGACTAAGACTCCTTAACCAATTGTCAATTGACACCTTATTTTTAAGCTCTGTCTGATGAGTGGTGAGATTATCCAGATGAACAATAAAATGAATCTGATTTTTGAACCGGCTGATCTAGAACAAGCTTCTCCAGCCACTGTCAGTCGATGTGGTATGATCTACATGGAGCCACATCAGCTTGGGTGGATTCCTTCCAAAGACTCCTACATGAAAACATTACCAGAGAACCTGACTCAGGAACAGCTGGAGCTGGTGGAAGATTTGTTTAGCTGGCTGGTCCAGCCGTGTCTTGGTGAGTGTCTTTATTTACTCAAGTAGCAAAATTGATTTCAAATATAATTAATGAATTGGTTGCACTGCTAAGGGTTGTTCATTATGTTTTAAGTTATTAAATGGCGAAAATGTGTTGCTCGGAAAATGTTTTTTGAAGAGTAGAATACCTCACACAATTTACATTGTTATGGGTCCCATGCAACTAGTGTACATGTAGTTAATTAAATTCATTAAAAACTATTTAAATTTTGTTGTTTTTTTGTTGTGTGACTCAGATTTTGTAAGGTTTGAGTGCAAGAATTTTATACAGACCTCTGATATCCATCTTGCCAAGTCTCTGATGAGTCTGTACTCCTGCCTTATGGATGAAATTCGAGAAAGTGGCAAAGAAGGTCAGGAAGGAGGGCTGACCAATCAACAGGTAAGGTTGTGCAAATGCAGGGTTTCCCAAGGTGATACCCAGGGGCTGTATACAAATTTTATTATTAAATATGTTGTGGATTTAGAGGGTAGAGAGAGAGGTTGGAACTGAATAATAGTGCTGTGGTTGTCACAGAAACACTGCTGGAATATTAAAGTTGAGTATTAGTAAAAATGTGTATTGAATAAAGGAGTATTTAAGGTGTAGCAGAAAGGAATGTATGCCCTGATCTGAACTGATAAAACTCTTGCATGTTTTATTCAATCCCAATATCTCATGTTCTGAATCTAATCCGTTTATTCCCTATGCTTCTATTTCATATGGTATTGTTGTAGACGGTATGTACTCAATGCTTCGGGGGGTAGTAACGGTTTGCAGTGATGTAAATTATCAACACGTTTTTAATAATGCAATTGATATGTGATGTATTTGTTATTGAGTAAAATATGCACCGATTCCTATACTTACTTCTCTGCAACTTTCTGTTTGTTTGTTTTTTTTCTATTGGCTTGCTTTATACTTATAAGATGCAATTTTTAAGTAATTTTTTAATTAAATTTTTTTATAAATGGATTATTGGAACTTATATACACAAATGTGAAGAGATTCCTTGTGTGCAGTTGCCTTTTATCATTATTTCTTCCCAGTATCCCCATTGGTTGAAATAGAATGCACTTTGTGCATGTGACTGGTTATTAACAAATCAGAAAGCTTGTTATACAAAGCATTGCTGCATGTGCATTTTTTTTGGGTAAAATCACATTCAAATCATGGTATTTCTTAACATTTTGTTGTTGAATTTCTATTTATTTTTTTCTTTATCTCCACCTTTTCAGATTACATTGTGGCTGCAGGGTTTGTTTCTCTTTTCACTCGTCTGGACCATTGGTGGTACTGTGGACGGTAATGGAAGAATCAAGTTTGATCAGTACTTCAGAACTCTTATCAGTGGCACAGTCCAGGAACACCCAAAACCTAAGAGTATCAAGATTACAAAGGTAAATAAATTTGTTGTAAATTGATTTTAAATAATTTATCCGAAATATTGAATAACAAATCCTGAATTCTGAAAAATATTTTGTATTTTCCAGAGCAATTCATTCCCAGAACGTGGTACCGTCTATGATTTTTATTTCTACAAACACGCCAGTGGTCAGTGGGCAGACTGGATTGACTATATTGAGAGGGGGGTGGGAAAATTAGAAATTCCAGCCAAGGCAAAGGTAAGTGCAAAAGTATGGCTTAAGAAATTGGCTGAAGTAGGCAATGCTATAAAAAACTAATGTGAAACTAACTATTTGCCACCACCAGAAGGATGTCTTTTGTTGTAGGGGGCAGTATTTACTTTGCTGTGATGTTGGAGCATGTTTGGGCATTGTTAAACCTATGAACACATAACCTTGTTTGGTTTTGCTGTGGGTTGTGTTTTGAGTTGTGCGTACATGAGCTGACAACAGAATGCATTGATTTACGCCTGCTTCATTATATTTATCCCTTTATATTTATATAATAATATATAAAATATCCTATTCTATTTAATATGCAAACATCCTACCTACCCTGTTTTAGCTGATACCTCAAATCCTACTAATGACAAATCTGTATTAGAAGCCATGCTTCTATTGAAATGGTTTAATGCAACAGAATGAATGTGGCTTCTATTAGAGCATCTACACATATGAGAAGTGGTGAATTTGTGATTTTCAATTGTTCTAATGATATGGGTGTGGCTCCTATCAGAGAAACTGCTTCTAATACAGATTTTACAGTAATAAATTCAGTGTAACAACCCTGCCTGGAAAAACTCTATCTCATGTAGGACCTTGCCCTTTGTTACGCATAATAGGAACAACAACTATGAACTTCCTAGTCTACATTATGTAATTCCTACTCCTTATTCCGTATAACTTAAACAGACCCCTTTTTTCCACTATACTAAATAAACTCCATGTTTATAAAATCCATAACTCTGAATACTCCTTTGCTGTACTTTTCACCTTAAGTGTTAATTTCATTGTGTATGTTTCAACATCTGTGTCAGTATCATATTTTCTCCATTAAATGCGCTTACATAAATGAGATGTTTGTCAACAATCTAGTCATATTTTAATAGCAAGTATATAATAAATGCAATTTTTGGTTTATGTGCTCTTCAATTAGAGATGTGCTTCTAAATAGAGCAAGTACGGCATGTGGGTATTATGATAAAAAAAATATATATATTGTCATCCTTCCTCTGCTGTTTATTGTTTTATCACAGACTAACAAACAATTTAACCTGATTAAACTGGTTTAACCAGTTAGTGAATCTGACTACGGTAACTGGTTTAGTATCTTGATCCGGATATAATAACAGCAGTGGGAGGGTTCAGTTTTTTTAATGCTAACTGTTTTGTGTGTGTGTGTGTGTGTGTGCGCTTGCATATTAACATTAACTTATGAATTTGTTTTTTTTTTTCTCTCTCTTTGCTTAACCTCAATGTGTGGTTTGTTTAACCTCTACTTTGGTTCTGCCACAGAACAACTTCCCAGTTGGTCTACCATACCAAGGTTTACCACGACCTGGTCAGAGTACCTCGTTTCAAGTTAACATATCAGTTAGTAGAGAAAACAGCAAAATAGAAATTTTTTTTTTTTTTGAAAGTAAACTTAAAGTATAAAACTAAAGTTTCACTTCATATTAATTCACACTTTCAACCAAGTACTAACTTAAATTATGTGTCATATCAGTCGTTTCACAGACTGAAAATTGAATGCATGTTTCTACTGGGTATGATGAACACAAAGATGTTTCACAACCTGTTTTTTATTTAATTTTGTTTTTAATAAAACAAAGTGTTAACATGCATTGTTTTGATTTTTCTCTGTGAAACGACTGACATAGTGATAAAATAACATAATTTAATTTTTAAAACATTTACAATTAAATAAACCCCAATTCATGTAGATAGTTATACCTTTGTCATTTCACAATCTATTCATTCACTCACTTCCCCTTTTTAGAGATAAAGTCTGCATGGTGGTTGCCATGGTATCCCAGGGTTAAAGGTCAACCCTTTCTTATTGCATGTATCTCAGTCCTGGTAATGTACAGAATCACATGTAGATCATGTTAATGCCCTTTCTATTTACAGCACTCTGTACTGTATGTTACCTTTCACCTTTGACCATGCCTGACACTTGACTTTGGTTTGGAGGTCATATCCAAATTACCGCTATGGATTAGATTTGGCTCATGAAAAAAATTACAAAACCCTGTCCTGTATGTGGAATTGTGCATGGAGAATGCTATTACATGTATGTCTTTTAGCTGTAAGGAAAGGGTTTTGTACTCTGTAGCGGGTCAAAGTTGAAAGGTCATAAGTTATCACTCTTGCCATCCCTTATATGGATTTTTTACTCAATCTAGGTGAGTGACTTGATCATCCCAACCAATGAGACGGCAAGGCAGACATTCTTCATGAAGACGTATCTGGATCATGAGGTGCCGCTTTTGTTTGTTGGCCCTACTGGTACTGGTAAATCAGCCATTATCAACGCGTACCTGGTCAGCTTACCGAAAGACTTGTAAGTATCTTGTCTTTGAGAGATGATATTATGAATCGTTATGAATATTATGAATAGTCTTGTAATAACATTGTGATGACTTCATTATATGTGATTTCTCCTGTCAGGTATATCCCCAACATGGTGAACTTCTCAGCACGTACATCAGCCAGTCAAAGTCAAGATATTATAATGTCTAAACTAGACAGGTAAGAAAACATTACTTTCTATCCCAATTCTGTTACAAAAATTACAATTTTTTATTTGTTGTGTGTATCGTATGGGACCAATATTATGACGTTTTAACTTTTAAAGAAATTTTTTCACAACTTATTTCATGGTGGCTGTATAATATTTTGATTTATGGCTTTCTTAAAGTTTTCGGATTAATTTTGGTTTGTTTCATGTATGGTAACATAACCTTCAATGGTCCTCTGCGTAAAAATCTATAACACCACTTTGTCTCTAACACCTTGATTGTTGTCTTTGTTGCCAGACGTCGTAAGGGTGTATATGGACCACCAATGGGTAAGAAATGTATCCTATTTGTGGATGATTTGAACATGCCCGCGAAGGAGAAATATGGAGCGCAGCCACCGATCGAATTACTGCGTCAGTGGGTGGATCATGGTCATTGGTATGACAAGAAGGACACCACAAAACTAGAACTAACAGATGTAGTAAGTGTTCATATCTACTGTACATCGATTTGTATTGTTACTCAGTTATGTAGTAGATCCTCATTTTAGTTGCATTTTGACACTGATCAGATTTGCAATTATAGTATTTTCACAAATAATGTACAAGATCTTACTAGAAATAGAAATGATGGAATGGTGAATACAGCGTGTTACAAAAAATATTTTAGAGACCACGCCTACTTCTGTGAAACCACACCTAAATTGTAACTCAATGTTCAATTAACAGTTAACATAACTTTGAGTTACGGGCAATATAGAAATTTAGGAAATTTATTACATGAACAAATTCCTTGAGAAATTATTTCAATGACATCACAACTTTAAATACTTTATTCAAAGGCTTAGTTGTCGATCCAATAGATCAAACTATATACTCATACTAGATACCGGTAGTGAACTTGGATCTTGGTAGCTATATGATTTATCAGTTTCTCTTTCTAGGGAGGAGGGAGGTACATTAGCGTTGAAGGAGCATTGGCACATGACTACGGTAACTCCTTCTAATAATTCTCAAATAATATATGGTTTTCTGTTTGTTTCACCAGCTACTTGTGTCTGCCATGGGACCACCCGGTGGTGGTAGAAATGATATAACGAGTCGATTCACACGACATATGAATATCGTATCTATAGACTCATTTGATGACACAACAATGACGAAAATATTCAGCTCTATTGTGGATTGGCATTTTGGCAAAGGATTTGAAGGTTCATTTGTTAGACTTGGCAAGGTAAGTTCTCTCTTGTTTAAAACTTTTTTTATTAAGCTTCATTTTTCACTTTTAAATATCTGTTACTTTTGCAAACTTTCAATTCTTTCATGTAGCAAAAGAAAATGCTTTTTGATGAATTGATGACGTACTAGTATACAGAAGAACATCAATTTACCTAACATTTAAAAATGACTTTAGATGATAGTAAACATGATAAGGCAAAACAACAATAAGATTTGAAACAAAGGAGAAAAAACAAAGAAATATGTTACTGTTATCACAATATCTTGTTCATGCATGTGCAGATCTACTTTCTTGATGTTTCATAGAAAAAAAATTGCATCACCACATCATTTAAAAAAAAAATTGAACCAGATACAGATCTTTATTTTCGCCTAATGATGTACAAACTTTTTCACTGTTTTTTTTTTATGCCATTTACTTTGACAATCACATTCTCACATTCCCTGCAAATCAGCTTACACTTTTCTTTTACTTTCAGATCCTAGTACAAGCCACTATGGCTGTCTACAAAAGTGCAGTAGATAACTTCTTACCAACACCGACAAAATCTCACTATGTGTTCAATCTTCGAGACTTTGCCCGTGTGATCCGCGGTGTTTTACTAATGCCCCATACCCACTTAACTGAGGGTGATAAATTGACTCGTCTCTGGATCCATGAAGTCTACAGGGTGTTTTATGACCGTCTGATTGATGAGAAAGACAGGTGAGAATGTGTAAATCTTTGTGAAGTGATTTGTTTTTTGTCTATTCTTGAATAATTCGGTAACTTGTGTGAGGAGAAGTCATCACTAGCTTTGTGCAGCATCTGCCTTAAACAGATTATTACAATTATGCATTATATTTCAACAGTCTACATAATGTATGCCATCAATACTAATGTTTCTGTCTTTGTATTTTGTAGGGAAACCTTCTTTGACATTATAAAGGAGATGACACAGTCACACTTCAAAGTTAGCATTGACAAGATACTCAGTCATCTCTCACCGAGTGGGAAAGTCATAGATGACAACATTAGGTGAGTACATGTTACCTCGTGGTGTGCATGAATCAATCCTACATGGAAGCTGTTTACTTTCTTGTATAATTCACTCAAAATCCCGAATCTCATGCAGATTTACAAACCTTTCTTGATTTCAGGAGTTTATTTTTTGGTGACTATATGAATCCAGATTCCGACACCAAAATCTATGATGAGGTCGTGGACATCAAGGAGTTGACCACAGTGATGGAGCACTATCTGGATGAGTACAATGCTATGAGTAAAACACCAATGTCTCTGGTCATGTTTAAATTTGCAATTGAGCACATATCTCGTGTGAGTCGTGTGCTCAAACAGGACAATGGACATGCGCTGTTGATAGGTAAGTTGACTTTATGCGGTAAATACACTACGCTACACTTTTAAATTTGATATACTCTAAGTGTGCAAGACATCTATCTGATTTTTACACAAGTTTTACCATGTATGCAGAGCTAGTTTTTTTATTAGATCAGGGCTAAATTAATAGCTCAAATCAAGTTTGACATAATTTCTTTAAATTAAAAATGTTTTCTTCATTGTTTTTATTTCTATCATTGCAGGTATTGGTGGTAGTGGCAGACAGAGTGCCACTAAGCTGGCCACTTTCATGGCCGACTATGACTTGTTTCAGATTGAAATTACCAAGAATTATACACACTCTGAATGGAGAGAAGACATCAAAAAGGTAAAATATTGAGTCACAGCAGTTATTTGAAAGTGACGTTCACAGCTTAGTAGTTTCTCTGCAAGGCACTGCAAACTTGAGGTTTGGCAAGCATGTTACCACATGTTGACATTTGACAATGCAGATATATACATACCTGATATTTATAAAAATTATCACAATGCGAACAATGGTGGAATTTTACTAATTGAATATTTAGTCCTCGTTCGGACGCAGTCCGAAAACGGGGACTTATGTTTTGCCCTGTGTGTGTCCGTGTGTCCGTGCGTCCGTGCGTCCTTGATCACCTGTATCTCGAACATGCATGGACCGATTAAGTTCAAACTTCACTCATACATCACACATTATATGGGACATATGCACATGCATTTTTTTCATGATCCAATTAACGATAGCCGAATAGCGGCCATTTTAAGGCCGAAAATGCATCAAAATCACGTATTTTCACAATTCCAGAACCGGATCTCAGTCATGCATGGATGGATTTTGTTCAGATTTAGCACAATGTGTTGTACATATGCAGGTGCATTTCGGTCATGATCTGCTTTGAATGTATATGTCACTCAAATATGAACGGAACGGGGACGTGTCATTGACAATGACTTGTTTCATTTGTTTTGATTTGTCAATACAGTTGATGGTGAAGACTGGTGCTGAAGGTAAACAGACTGTGTTTTTGTTCAGCGATAATCAGATAAAAGATGAATCTTTTGTTGAAGACATCAATATGATTTTGAACACTGCTGATATTCCTAATTTATTCCCTGCTGATGAGAAAGCAGAAATTATTGAGAAAATGCAGACTGTAGCCAGGAATGAGGTTTGTACAAATTTAAATTCGTAATCATGATGATGGTGTCGTTGTAAATAGTAATTTGTTTTTCACCTGTCCAGCTTTAACTGACATATGTGGTTAGTTTGCATATTTGATGAGCCTTATTTACATAATTCACAATTTCTTCTTTTCTCCACTTAGGGTAAAAAGATTGATGCCACACCTTTAGCAATGTACAATTTTTTCATTGAGCGAGTCAGAGCTCATCTCCACGTTGTGTTGGCATTCTCACCGATTGGTGATGCATTCCGTAACAGGTTACGTCAATTCCCGTCTTTGATCAACTGCTGCACCATTGACTGGTTCCAGGTAAATTGGGGCTTTGCTTTATTAAATTGAATATTTGTTCATATTATGTACTGAAACGTTACTGTATACAGGAAAGAAATGGAAAGCAACGACAGATGATTGTCGTGTGGCTGTTTTGTCGATTTCATTCTGTGACCTGTACCTTTCATGCAATTAAATCATGTTCTCAATTCTTGCAGGCTTGGCCACAAGATGCTTTAGAGATGGTGGCCAATAAATTTTTAGAAGAAATTGACCTTGATGATGACATACGGAAGGCATCAGTAGCCATGTGTAAACACTTTCACGAAAGTGTTCGCAAGCTGTCAGAGTTGTAAGTACCGGGAGTATCTAAATTTTCCATTAGCTTCCAACATTCATCGCTCTCTCTCATCAAAAATACCTTATTATTTACGCTTACTTTTAAATATTTTACTCCTTACAGATTTTTTGAAACTCTGCAGCGACACAACTATGTCACCCCAACCTCCTACTTAGAGTTGATCTTGACCTTCAAATTGCTACTCTCCATCAAACGAAAAGAGGTTATAACCTTGAGAGACCGCTACCTCACTGGTCTTGATAAGCTGGCTTTCGCTGCATCTCAGGTGTCCGTGATGCAGCAAGAGCTGACTGACCTCCAACCGCAGTTGATAAAGACCTCAGAGGAGACAGAGAAGCTGATGGTGGTAATAGAACAGGACACTGTGGAGGTTGAAGCCAAAAAAGAGGTGAGAAAATTAAAGTGATATAAAATTAGCATTATTTTGGTAAATGGTAATACCAAAGTTTTTCACTGCAAATAAAAACTGTATTTCTCTCACAGATCGTGGCAGCCGATGAAGCCGTCGCTAACGAAGCTGCTGGAGTAGCCCAGGGAATTAAGGAAGAATGTGAAGGGGATTTAGCAGAAGCAATACCTGCTTTAGAGGCAGCCATATCTGCCCTCAATACACTCAAGCCCAATGACATCTCCATGGTGAAAAGTATGAAAGTAAGTCAATGCGCAATACAACATGGATGGATTCCTATAAATATATATCTTTCAAGGCTGAAAAAAGAAAAGCTGTTTAATTTTACTTTTGTTACCTTACACAAAATATAGGTAAACCTGAATATCTTTTGGTGGCTACAATTTTATCTCACTCAAAATAAACTTTAAAAACGCAGTGTGATGTTGTTAATTTTTCATTTAATTTGTTGAGCTGAAATATATAAGTTTTGTCCTATCAAATCGTTTTATGTTTTTTTTTCTTGTCCATTACAGAATCCGCCATCTGGTGTGAAACTGGTGATGGAAGCTATTTGTATCATGAAAGGTGTCAAACCAGAGCGAAAACCGGATCCATCTGGATCTGGCAAGATGATTGAAGACTTTTGGGGCCCATCTCAGAAAGTGCTCGGTGACATGAAATTCTTAGAAAGTCTGAAGGTTTATGACAAAGATAACATTCCGCCAGCTTACATCAAGAAAATCAGAGCAAAGTAAGTTACAATTACTATTATTTTGCTACCCAATTGAAACATTAAAACGATTCATTCTTTTATAAATTTTCTTAATATTCTTATTCATTCATTATTTTTGTATTTTCAGTTATATTCCTAATCCTGAGTTTGATCCTACATCAATCCGTAATGTATCTATGGCATGTGAAGGTCTCTGTAAATGGGTGAGAGCGATGGATGTCTACGATAGAGTGGCAAAGGTTAGTTATCATCACTGAAATTACAACTTTTGTACGATTTCGCTAACTATGTTATATTGCTAATTCCTTGCGTAGCATGATGCTGACTTGATTGAACATCACTCCTAATAATTTCAAAGATGCCATGGTGTTAACTTTGTGTTACACTTCTCATAGATTGTAGCTCCAAAGAAAGCTAAGTTGGCAGAAGCTGAGGGTGAACTAGCCGTGCAGATGGAAAAATTGAATGACAAGAGAGCCCAGCTGAAGGAAATCACCGATAAACTGGATGCCTTGAATGCAGAATTTGATGCAATGATGGTAAAGAAGGCAGAGTTGGAGCGCAACATTGAGATCTGTTCTCAGAAATTGGTTCGTGCTGAAAAACTTATTGGTGGTCTTGGCGGTGAGAAAGAACGCTGGAGTGCAGCGGCTAAATCACTTGGTGAACTTTACATCAATATCACCGGTGATGTGTTATTGTCAGCAGGCGTGGTAGCTTATTTAGGAGCATTTACAGTTGATTACAGACAGGTTTGTTTTCTTGATAATATTATTAAATACAGACAATTACTTTTTAAAATTTGAATATAAAAGTGTTAAAATTAACTAGGTTTGTTGTCAGATACATAATAACTCTATGATCTATTTATTTTTTTTTTTTAGAAAGCCACAGCAGAGTGGCTTGAATTGTGTCAAAAAATGAAGATTCCCTGTTCTGATGTATTTTCTCTGAACTCAACCCTGGGTGTGCCTGTTAAGATCCGTGCCTGGCAGATTGCTGGTCTTCCTGTGGATTCTTTCTCCATTGACAATGGTATTATTGTGGATAATGCAAGAAGATGGCCCCTCATGATAGATCCACAAGGTAAGGTCCTGTCTTAAACTGAATCCTGTGCGAAAAAAAGGGAACCTGTAAAATACATTTTTATGCTCGACTTTTATCTGATCAAGGAGCCAGGGTTTTGAAAACTTTTCTGAACCTGAACATCACTGTTTCCACTTTAAATAAAACTGTTTTAAATTGGATTTCAGGCCAGGCAAATAAATGGGTGAAAAACATGGAGAAGGTCAACAAACTTTCCATCATCAAACTTTCTGATGCCAACTATGTGAGAACCTTGGAAAACTCCATCCAGTTTGGTACGCCAGTATTGCTTGAAAATGTTGGTGAAGAGTTGGATCCGATCTTGGAACCTGTGTTGCTGAAACAGACCTTCAAACAGCAGGGTGTGGAGGTGGGTAGACTGTTAATGAGTTGTTAGTGAAGTCACTTGACTGATTGTAATTCCTATATGATAATGTCTAATTCCTAAATGGAATTTTACAGCACCTTTGTGTCAGATGATACAGCAAGAATGCAGCCAACTGTAGCAGAATTAAAAACATTATTTGTCTTTTTTTTAATTAGTATTTACGTCTTGGTGAAAACCTAATTGAATATTCGCATGACTTCAAATTCTATATTACCACACGGCTGAGAAATCCCCACTACCTGCCTGAGATCTCTGTTAAAGTGACCTTGCTGAATTTCATGATCACTCCACTGGGTCTCCAAGACCAGTTGCTCGGAATTGTCGCTGCCAAGGAAAAGCCGGAGTTGGAAGAGAAGAAGAACCAGTTGATTCTGGAGAGTGCTGCCAACAAGAAACAACTCAAGGAAATTGAGGACAAGATCTTAGAGGTCTTGTCATCGTCCGAGGGGAATATCTTGGAAGATGAGACTGCGATTCAGGTCTTGTCTTCTTCCAAGACATTGTCTGAGGAAATCAGCGCCAAACAGGTAAACACAACAAAGTACTTTTAATGTAGCTGTTGGTTTCAGGAATGGGACGCTCATCACTGTATTCTGTCTAGTCTTATGGTATTCTAGGAAATACTTCAAAGTATGAAAAAAAGAAACAGTACAGCACTGCGATCACTTTGAACGCTAACATATATTATAGACGTTTGAGTATACTTTGTGGTATTGACATCAAAGTCTTTATATTAATTAATTACTATATCAAACAATCACAATCTTGAATTAAAGACTGTCATCTCTGTAATCACTGGTTTGTTTCTTTCTATACAGGAAATTGCGACTGCCACAGAAGCAGAGATTGATGCTACCCGTAACGGGTATGAACCAGTAGCTGTGCATTCTGCTATACTGTTCTTCTGTATATCTGACTTGGCAAACATTGAACCAATGTACCAGTATTCCCTCACATGGTTTATCAACCTCTACTTACAGGTAAAAATACATTCCATATTGCTGTAGACAAATTGTCAGTGTTTTATATTTAGTCTAAACCTGTAGTTGATATGTTATTTCAGCAAACCTCCATCCTGACTAATTAAAGATATTAGTAATGGGCTGCTAATTATCACCTATAAGCTAATTATTACAATGTGCTGATGTTTGTTCTTTTTGTTTTCAGTCCATTATTAACAGTAAGAAGTCGTCAGAACTTGAGGAGCGAATAGAAAACCTGAATGAACACTTCACAGACAGTATTTACAGGAACGTTTGTAGATCCTTGTTTGAGAAAGACAAACTTCTCTTTTCATTTGTGCTCTGCATTGGAATCTTGAAAGGAAAGTAAGTATATGATTTATGATTCGTATGTTGAATGTTAATTAGTAGCATATATATGTATTATGGTCTGTGTATTGGAATTTGAAATGAAAGTGAGCATGAATTTTGTGGCTGGTATATTTCATTTCAGCAGCATTACCAAGAGGGTTAACTTCTATATGGTAGGTATGCAACCAACTCAATGGGAAGGTCAAAGCCAGTGTTCAAGATCCATTCATTATCATCATTGCTCATATTTTCCTCATCATTGAGTAGATGTCAGCATGATCATATTTAGATTGTTTTCTGATATATTTCATTGTGTTATCTCTTTCAGTGGTAAAGTAGATGATGAAACATGGAGATTCCTGTTAACTGGTGGAGTGGCTTTAGATAATCCCCATCCAAACCCTTGTTCTGATTGGCTGACAGACAAGTTGTGGTCGGAGATAGTCAGAGTCTCTAATCTTTCAGCTCTGAATGGATTTATGGATAGTAAGTTTTCCATTTCTGCAGCAACAGTGTCGGTATATTTAAAAATGCCATATGCATATTCATACCCAAATTTCTGAAGATTTCTTTATATTCAATTTAGTTGTTAATGTGATATTTATTTTAATGAATACAGGCTTCCAAGAGAATACAGATGCATGGAAGAAAGTGTATGATGACCTCAACCCACACATTGCTAAGTATCCTGCGCCTTGGGATACAATAGATGGCCTTGATAAAATGACGGTTCTCCGCTGCCTGAGACCGGACAAAATAGTGCCAGCTGTCCAGGAATTTATCGTGAATAACATGGGCCAGAGTTTCATTGAGCCTCCAACTTTTGACCTAGCTGGGAGCTTTGCCGACTCCAACTGCTGCGCCCCTCTCATCTTTGTTCTGTCTCCTGGTGCTGATCCCATGGCTGGGCTTTTGAAGTTTGCCGAAGACCAAAATCAAGGAGGAAATCGCATCCAGACAATCTCGCTTGGACAGGGTCAAGGTCCAATTGCATCCAAGATGATTGACAAAGCCTTGGTTGATGGAACGTGGGTGGTGCTACAGAACTGTCACTTGGCTACCAGCTGGATGTCAAAGTTAGAAAAGATCTGTGAGGAAGTGATCATTCCAGAGAACACTCATACTGACTTCCGTCTCTGGCTGACTAGTTATCCCTCAGAAGACTTTCCAGTGTCAATTTTACAAAATGGCAAGTTTTACCTTTACACCTGTGTCCCACAGTTAGGCACCTTGGTAATAGTCTAGTTACAAGTTCTTTGATTTCTACATTCTATGATGGGTTATTGTGTTTAATTAGGCATTTAAACAGATCAGGAAAACTGCTATCTCCCTATCAGACATTGCAGTATTCCTAAGAACATTACCAATGATGTTTACACAACAATTTCCAAATGGGATACAGATTTAAAATGAAGTCTGATTTTGAGCAAAGAAATTATAAAAATGGTGTAATATTAAATCATACAAGTGTTCTATATTCAAACACAGTGAATTATTTGATCACAAACTTTTCCACGAGTTGGAATGTTTTAGAGCAAGTGTGAATGTAATGTTTATTTGTGTCTTTTGTTTAGGTGTAAAGATGACCAATGAACCGCCCAAAGGATTGAGGGCTAATCTACTGCGATCTTATCTTAATGATCCCATATCTGATAATGAATTCTTTTCAAGTTGCAATAAGGTAGAGTGAATATTAATGTGACACTAGTACCTATTGGTCAATTCATAATATGTGATGACTTATTGTCCAATCAGATAGGGCGTTGTCTTTCAGTTGTGTAGCCTTGCTGGTCTTTCTATGTGATGTATGCAAATTATAAAGAATTCTCGACATGTTATTTTATATTCACATACACATATTACGTAAATCGTTTAATTCGAATTTTAAAAATAATACCACTGTCACATATTCAAACCATTATTATTATTGTCTTTGTCTTGCAGCCAGAGGTATGGCAGAAGATGTTGTTTGGGTTATGCTTCTTCCATGCATTGGTTCAAGAGAGAAGAAAATTTGGTCCATTGGGCTGGAATATTCCGTATGAATTCAACGAATCTGACTTAAGAATCAGTATGAAACAACTTGTGGTAAGACATCAGAGTGTTATTGACTCAACAGTTCTCATATAGTATTATTACAGATAGATGTTGATAATTACTTTATTCACAATTATTTTGTTTCTTGTAGATGTTCATCAATGACTATGCTGAAGTTCCCATGGATGCCCTTTTGTACCTGACTGGTGAATGTAACTACGGTGGCAGAGTCACTGATGATAAAGACAGACGATTGCTGATATCATTACTGGATCAGTTCTATGTCATGGACTTGGTCAACACAGA
Organism: Saccoglossus kowalevskii; assembly: GCF_978046115.1. NCBI lineage: Eukaryota > Metazoa > Hemichordata > Enteropneusta > Harrimaniidae > Saccoglossus > Saccoglossus kowalevskii. The sequence goes on from NC_140648.1 coordinate 13,421,346, forward strand.
TAAATACAAGTGAGTCGTTGTGTTCACAAAGTCATTATATTTACTACAGGTACTTTTCAATTAAAGCTGTCATGTTCAATTTATTCAGACATTAATATTGCTATACATAGCACAGCACAAATTATTTTGTTTTGCCCAGTTTAATCATGGTTGATATTGATGTAGGAATTGTACATTATTTCTGTATATACATGTATCATCAATTATTGTTCCATATTTTTATATCACCATTTCATGGTTCATATAGATTCAATTGTTAATTTGTCAAATTTGGGGAAAAGCTGCAGTGATATATGTAATAGAAGTATTTGAATGCTGGGATAGCTTTCTTGTATGAAGATGTTGCTTGAACTTGAACCATGGAATTGGGCCTCTTTAATAATGCTGTTTGTTTGTTCCATCAATGTATAGATTATCTGCGAGTGGCGACTACTACGTTCCAGTCCACGGGAATCATCAGAGTTACATTGACTATATAAGATCATTACCAATTATACCGCATCCAGAAGTATTTGGACTACATGAGAATGCAGACATCACTAAAGATAATCAAGAAACACAGACGGTAAAATCTTGGTACTCTTCCTTATTGACAACATGAAATATGACATAATTTCTTTAACATAATTAAACTTCATTGTGTTTTCTTTAATTTTATTAATAGCTGTTTGACAGTATTTTATTGATGTTGCCAAGGCAGTCGGGAGGAGGAGGTAAATCCTCCCAGGAAATCATTGAAGACCTATCAGCTGACATCTTATCTAAAATACCGCCTGATTTTGATATTGCTATGGTAAGTCTTGCAGTGAATGGTCATTATGTTATCACATGCGTTATGTAAGATTGGTGAGTGTAATATATTTATTAAGAGGGGAAACTAATTAATTGACAGAGAAAACTTAATATTTATTTCATACCTACAGATTATAAGAAAGTATCCAGTGGTGTACAACGAATCCATGAACACTGTGTTGAGGCAAGAGCTGATTCGATTTAACAGATTGATCAGTGTGATCCGAATAAGTTTACAAAACTTACAGAAAGCCATTAAAGGTTTAGTGGTGATGTCATCAGAACTTGAAGATGTCTTTGATAGCATGTTGATTGGTAAAGTGCCTGCTATGTGGATGGCAAAGTCGTATCCATCACTAAAGCCACTGGGTAGTTACATCACTGACTTCCTTGCAAGGTATGTGATGTCATTTCTGAGTTTAGTTTTGACAGAAAATGTGCTCTCTTGTCATCAATGTAGTTAATGGATGGAAAATAAAATCCATAATTTTTGTTCAATACTGATTTGAGGTGTACAGTGTTTTTTATGAGTATCTGTCATTTCTCAGGTCAATAGTACATTTTCTTTCACACACACAGGTCAACAGGTCATTAGGATACAATAGACTTAGGAAACATTTAAGAAACTTTGTGATTTAAAAAAAAAAAATGCTGATACATTACTATTGACACATTGTAATTATTTTGCTGTCTGTTACAGATTAAAGTTCTTCCATGATTGGATCGAGAACGGTGCACCCAACGTATTCTGGTTGTCAGGGTTCTATTTCACCCAATCTTTCCTCACTGGTAAGTTTTGAGTGTAGTTTGTATATTCTTGTAGAGTAGCCAAAAAGTTTAGATTATATGAGGAGTTTCGGGTGATGTTTTACAAATACTTAGCATTTGCTTGTTTTAACGTCCCTGATAAATTATCTTATTGTGAAATCAAATCACATCATCAATGGGATAACTTAATTGACATTGCGTTTCTTGTCTCTTACTCTCTTTTCCAGGTGTAAGCCAAAACTACGCCCGTAAGTACACTATTCCCATTGATTTCCTTGGTTTTGAGTTTGATGTCATGGACCAAGAAGACGACATGGACTACAAACCTGAAGATGGAGCCTTTGTCCAGGTGAGTATCCGATTGGCTAAGAACCCGTCATGTGACTATCAGCTGATTCATGTATTAGGTGAATTGAGAAGTGTTGTTAATGAATGTTAATGAGTGGATGTTGGCCATGTTTCAGTGCTGGTGAATAAGACTGCTAATTGAATCTAGTAAATATTGTGCAGATTTTTTGTGTAGAAGAGTTAAGATCATTGTAAGATGACAGTGTTGTGCAAGTTTTTATGTTGATAATTTGTCTTGTAGGGCCTGTTCTTAGAAGGTTGTAGATGGGACAGAGAGAAGAAAGTGCTTGGAGAATCCAATCCCAAGATCCTCTTTGATCCTGTGCCAATTGTATCCTTTGCATAAAATGACTTTTCTTTCTTCTAGCATTTGAGTCGGTGAAGGTATGTGGCGTCTGTGTCCTCATGTTTCCCCTTGTGCAGGGGTTTCTTCTGTCTGTGCACCTCAGTGATTGGATATTGTATATTGGTGTTGTGGGACTACCTTTATTCAAAATTTTTGATGGGCCGAATTTGTGTGAATTGCTGAGAATTCAGCATATCCGAATGTTGGCTGTGGTTTCAGTTTCCCATTTAATTGTCCAAATTTAATTTTTGAACAATGTAATTATTCATATTTAAACAAAAAAATGTTCAGACTCACAGATATTGCTGCTTCAAATTCAATACAGTGTGTACAAGCGAGCGTTTTCCTTAATTCTAGTTCCTTTCACAGATATGGTTAAGACCGGGTGAGGTAAGCAAATTTGAACCCAAGCCTACATACACCTGTCCAATATACAAGACTAGCGCTCGCCGTGGCGTTCTGTCAACGACTGGACACTCAACAAACTTTGTACTGTACCTGCAACTCCCGTCAGACAAGCCGCAAAATTACTGGGTTAACAGAGGAGTGGCTATGCTGTGTCAGCTGGATGACTAAGTGGGTGTCCTCGTCAGTCAAAATTAGTTGCCAAAAAAGTTTACACATTCCATAATTGTTTAATTGATGCCAAATAGCTTTGTTGTAGCGTGTCAATATTACATTAAATCAAGTGTGCCTTAAATATTCACAGATACTGTGTGCTGTGCTTTGGATGCATCCTCACCATGACATTATATATATTTTACAACAGGTGGTGTGCCAAATTCTTTTAATTGTACTATGGTGTTATTTATTCATGCGTTGTTGTGGTGATTCAGCGTTTTTTTTTATTAAATTACTTTGTGACTGGGTAAGGTGTTACAAATAACTGATCAAAAACATTTCTCATCTCAGAAATGAGAATTTTTTTTTTTTGTACAAACATTTCCTGGTTTTGCCAATTTATTTGATTCAACTCTGGAGTCATTAGAAATTAGTTCAATTCAGTTTATGTTTCCTATCAAATCCGTCCAATAGTGTGTAATACTAACTTGAAAAGTGCTTTCTCCGTCCACTGACTCACCTACTTGTAATTCAAGTAATTTACAAAATGCCAAATTTATTTGTCATCTTTGTTTTTAAAGCAAAGAATTATCTGTTCATGGCATTTACAGTTGTTAAACGATTGCATCAAATGTGCATTCCCTTTTTAATTATTATGGTACTGTCTATTGCTTTGTCTTTGTGGACTATTCCATTCATTTCAGGGTGGATTTCTTGAAAATTGTAAATACCAGCACTGTATAATAGATTGAATTTGTAAATTGATTAACCTTTATACATTGGAAAGAGAGTTATTTTATATCCCATAGGTGTGATAATTATTCCATCCCATTCTGTATAAACTTTTAATGAATTTTTATTTGAGATGTTTAATAAATAATTGAAACGTATCAACACTGTTGTAAAATGCGTTTGATTATGCACAAATTAGATTCCATAAAAATGGCTGGCCCACAATGTAATTACATTGTTGTGCATATTGAGTTACTTATTTGCATATCATTAGCATATTTATTCTGTATCACCCTGTTGGAACATATTGAAAGCTACAGTGCCGTTCTACTGTCCATATGGACAAAATATTGAGGGGGGGATTTTTGTTGCCGCCAATGTGTCCAGTAATCTATTCATGTTCTGTGTTTTGTATAAAACGCTTCCTGCAAAATATTTTATGTATTAAAATTACCCCAAAGGAAAAATACCTCATCCTCATAGCATATTGTGGTTATTCAGAGAAAAAATAACTGCCAACAGAATATAGAGGGCGCACTCACTCACAAATAGAACAGATGCAGTACCCGGATTGCTAAAATTGTTCAGCATTGATTTTATATCATATTAACATTTTCTAATATGTTGTCTCAGAAAATGTGAATGTTTCAAAACTACATTTCTAGGTGTAGATGTCAATCCTTTTCACTGCTACACTACATATGCCAGCATAACTACCTCTATTGCTTCAGTGACAAGATAGCCCTTCCTGTTGTAATCTGATTGGTTTTCAGTTTACAGATGAGATCTGGGGCTTCTTCAAGTTTATGTAGTGTGTACGGCAATGGAGGGATCTTGAAAAAAACATAGACAATTTTGAGGTTACTAACAGTGGAAAGCTGCAACAAATGTAAACATTGTATACGGCAATGGAGAATTCTTGAAAAGCAAACAAGAAAAGTTTAAAGCTTAATAAAATTTTAAAGCTGCATATGTATACTGAAATGGAGAGGACTAATACAGCAATGCATCGTGAAAAACAAAGAAAGTCTCTTGAGATTAATAACAGTGAAAAGCTTATACATACATAGCTCATAGATTTAACCCTTTTATCAAGTCAATGTTAAAGTACATGGGGCTGGTAGGATAAGGATTAAAGGCAATGGAAAGATTTTGAAAACAAAGAAGTTCTAGGAAAAATTTGGTTGAGCTTGGCCAACAATCAAATATGAAATTTACAGCGTTCTCAAGTTATACTGCATGATTGAAAACTGACGTACTTGTCGTTTCCCAACTAAGTTATTTTTTGTCTTCACAACAATAAATCTTGTCATGCATTGATGTTCAAATTCTACTTTGGATGCGTGCTAACTCAACATAACCTAGCATTTATGTAATGTTCTATTATTGAAGTTTGCTTGGACACAGTGGTAACACAAATAAAATAGGCGTCTTATAAATTCAAAAGGGAGGGAGTGACTGTACTGTAATGTCTGTACAAGAAACACTACAAGAGTCTGGTGTGCATTTCAGACTGATCTTAATAGAAAATGCTTCACATCAAATACATGTATGGTCGTCAAATAGAGAATCCTGTTTGCAATTCAGTGACACCCTAAGATGCTGAAAACTTAATCCTGACCAAATCCACAGAATGCTTAGGGACGACGTCAAAAGATCGATGTCGGATAAAAAACTTAATTCCTTTAGTTTTTTTCCAAACCCCCCACCCTCCACTGAAACTTAATTGATAAATATTGATTATGGTGTCAGACTACATTCACCATTAAATACAAATTGATAATTGGACAGTAGTATGGAATATCCCTGAAATTGACCTCATTTGATGCACAAATTTACACTCAGACCAAGCCATTTTCTCGTCTTGGATGTTTGTTTTTTTCATTTTCGGTTATTCTTGTTCATGAATGGATAGAAAATAAAAAACGAACTATAAATACTCCAAGATTTTTTTGAAAAATAAAATCGTTTTTGTAGGATGGAATTTTTTTGAGGTCAACCCCCCCCCCCCAAACTAAAGCAAATAAGTTTTTTATCCGACATCGATTTTTTGACATCATCCCTTAGTAATTATGTTTATTGACATGAAACTTCTGATGTAAATATCTTGCAAATACCATGGCTGTTGTATGTATATGTTGACATAATACCAATACTTGACATCTCAAAGCTTTCAAGAATAACTTTTTCTGACAATACACTTTTAAGGTTAATAATGATATAGGATAGCTCACATATATGCATAGGTTGTACAACTCGTACTGAAAACAATATCATCCAGAAACAGCGATACCTCCTATTTTTTCAGAAAATTGTTTCATGGCCATCTCACAACAATGCATGCACAATTTATAAAATTATTAACATACTCTCCAAATCTGAATGAGCAAATGTCCTGATTAACAAATAACAAAAACATTTCTATAAGATTACCTTGCCATCAGCAACTATTTTGGTCAGTTCTCTGAGTTGGGAGAGTGTTCCTACATAGACTCCTTTCACAGTGATGCTATTTAAAATAATTGACTCCAATGGCAAGTCCACAACACCACCATGTAATCCAATGCATAGGATGGTACCGTGCTATGGAAGACGAATAGTATGACCATGTGTTATGAATACTGTCAATAAAGACACATTGCATCTAACCAAGTATCTAACACTGACATCTATTGAAGGCATCTAACCAAAAGTTGTAGATGTATTCAAACATAGTTGAAAGTTTTAAATATGAGACTGTCTAAAAACTAATTATGTAGCTGTTTCATTGTTCTAGTAAGTGTACAAGCAGTATGTTATATATGGCAATCAAGAGAATTGTTACATGTGTAAAAGGAAATGTGTATAACAGGGATCAAACTATAGAGGGCGCTGTTGTGGTTTTCCTGACGAATCATTAGTTGAAATACAGAAAATGAATAAAAAAAATTGCATTTAAGAAGACTTCTTTTGGCTTCATAGTAATACTACTCAAAATTGAATCACTTTTATTTCTTTATATTACAATTCCTGGTACAAATGGAGGACGATCGGTCAATAACAGTTATCGTGGTGCCATATTTACCTTTCTGAGTGACTTGTACGCAACATCAAACGTATCTTTACTACCAGTGAAATCTATAACAATAAATGGACCACCACCAACAAAAGCCGCTTTGGTCTTGCGTACCCACTCATCTGCATTCTCATCTTGAGACCAATGGATGACATCATCACATCCAGCGTCCATCGCTAGAGCCAGTTTATTTTTCTGTTAATTACAAATACACGATAACTCAATGATTTAGGGTATTAGCCGGTTTATACTTAAGATTTAACATTAATCTTTATCTGGTCAGATTAATGTGAAATTACATGGAGGTGGCAAGCTAAGGGTTAAATGTTAACGGCTGCATCAAAGTAGTTTCTAACAAAATCTGATTTTTTCACTGAAATAATTAACATTGGAGTTAAAAAAAATTAAAGAAAACATTTTTGGTGAAAAGAAATAGAATAGATAATTGACTTGAATTTAGACTTAATGCTTTTATTTCCAAACAAAATGTATGACTGTATATTTGATATTTTAAGATTTGAGAAAATGAATTGTGTACCATATTTGCTCTATTAGAAGAAGTGTATCGACAGGAGATGCATGCAAGCCACAATACACCCCAGTAAGGGGTTCCCCATTTTAAAAATTGGGGTGGCCTACAGAATTATTTTGAGAAAAAAACAGTGTTGAGGATGAGGAGAATAAAATGAAAATTCACATAATGAAAGAATTCAAAAAAAAACTGTGAATATATTTTGTCAGCTACGCCTTCCAAACCTCAAATGGAAAACCACTTAGGTGAAGAGTGACATGGTGTGTAAAAGTCATTCACAGCAACAACCTTAATATGTAGTCTGTGGTCCCTGAGAATATAATCTGTTAAAAATATTATTTATTCATCATCAAAATGTTACCCATTGTAACTATAGAAACACTTCTGTAATTAACATAAGTGCATGTGCAACTAATAGAGCAAATACAGTAAGAAGTGTTCTTCAGTAAAACAGTGTTTGCTAGATGGAAAATGATGAGCTTCTAATGATACTAGTCAAATTTAAACTAATCCAAAAATGAAGAGTTTTATTTTACAACTTACATTGATATCCGAGCACATCACTTGAACATTTTTATATTTAGACAATATTAAATACTTTGCTAGCTTCACTGCTGACAGTCCTAGTCCACCGGCACCAATGATTAAAATACCACAATTATCTAATAAAAAAACATGACAGAAACATCCATTACAGTAACAAGTAATGCAAAATGAAAATTTAAATTAAGTGAGAATTCCATAAAAATCAGTACAATTGCAGGTTTGTTTCCAACTATCAGTTATGATCAAAATTTGGTGAAGCAAATGATCTTTTTTCAATATTTTTTAGTTTTATTGCAAACGCCACTGTCACATACATTGCATTTTGTCACACAAATTATACATAACACGGTTGTGCGAGACAAAATTAAAATGACATTATGGTAATTTATCGCGCTATCTTGGCATCAACCAGGCCCGGTTGAACTCAAGCATTACCTAAGATTCCCCAAAGACCTTTATACTGACAGAATCTTGTCATCAGCTTCCCTGTTGAGTCAGTGACACATTCACAAGTCAACCCCTTTTCAGGGTTCAACCCCCAGGTAGGATTTGGAACCCACCAACCATTATAATACCAGTGATTGGACAAATGATGACAAAGGTGTTAAAAAGTTAACCAATCATAGCTTCAACACATCACACTCTATTTCGGATACAAACATAACCTTCTAGCTGAAAATAACAATACCCCCTCCCATGTACCTACCTTTGGATTGTAGTATGTCTTCAATTTCTTTACTAGCTACCTGTATTGTATGGTATGCCGTCAACATGCCACAAGCCAGTGTACCAGCAATTTCCATTGGTATAGCATCCGGTACCGGCACCAAATACATCAAATTACGGACTGCCACATACTCTGCATATCTATACGAGGAAACAAGTCTTAAATCTGGATCACAATAATTATGAATGTTTATCTGTGAAGACATGCTAGGGATTCATGCAGAGACTTCACTGTTATTGGTTGATATTCCCTAGGTTTACACTACCAATGATCAGGCAACCACATTTATATTTGTTGATGTGCTTGGTGAATGTGGACAGTGTACATCAGTCTGTTGAAGGTAGTGACTCTGAACTAAATATCTGACCAAACGACTATCAAATTTGTATTCATCCACTCATTGATGTAGGAAAATGACTTGTACTATAAATAACAGCCTGAATATGAGAATCAAAACCGAAACTGAACCTCTACTTAGATCAAATATTTATCAAACTGATGTGTATGTATTTTGAAATTATACACTTAGTCTATAACAAAAACAAATTTTCTCATACGTACATAAATTATTTTCTTGTTTTTTTTGTGGCTGATTTGCTTTTTTTTTGAAATATTTAAGCAGAAAACAGAAGTGAGTGGCTCAGTCTTGTTTGAATGGACACACATGCTGATCATAAACAATCATTGGGGGGGGGGTTATTATATTGGCACAAAAATTGGGAAAACAGGTTTTTCAGCTGAGTATAGGCTTGCAGAAATAAATATTACTGTGATTAATGTTTAAACAGTCATTAATTAGATAATTGTGCTTTATGCATAACGAGGTATTAATTATCAAATGCTACCTACCCTCCATCCAGAGTGATACCAATCTCAATCTGCTCTTCTGGCTTCAGTTCACAATATTCAGCATTTCCTTTATCGCAGGCTTTACATTTGCCGCACGCAATCCAGGGATAAACGATCACTTTATCACCTTTACGCAAACCATCTGGATTGGCCCCATCATCTCCAATTGATTCTATCTCTCCACAGACTTCATGGCCTGGTTGAACAAATAACACATGTTAAGTCACGACCTCTAGGAATTGTGAAGCCATATAGTCTTCAAAGCTACAATGGAGATTACAGTCTTGAAGACTAAAATAAAAGCTTACAGTTGTGAAGGCTAAAATGGAGGCTTATAGTCAAGCTAAAATGAAGGTTTACAGTCTTGAAGACTAAAATAAAGGCTTACAATTGTGAAGGCTAAATGAAGGCTTATAGTCCAGAAGGCTAAAGTGGAGGTTTACATCCTGAATGCTAAAAAGTAGGTTTACAATGTTAAGGCTAAAATAGAGGCATGTGGTCCTGAAGACTAAAGGGGCTTTGGCTGTGAAATGTGGTGTCAGATTATCCATTAATTTTAGTATTAATAACTTTTTACAAACATTAATCGGTCTGTTATGTGGGAGTTGTAACACTTTATTATGAGTGTCTGTAAAATTTGCACAATGATTAGGCAAACTAACCAAAATGTAGATAATGTTCATTTGGAAAAATAATCATGTATGTCTTTAGTCTTCTGATATTTTTTAAATCATGTTTTCGATATTGTCTTCAGTCTGCATCTGCAGCCTTCCGTTAAGCCTAACCTAATCTCCCATCAACTTTACTTAAGATTACAATGTAAAACAAATGGAAGTGTAAACAATATAACAATGGTATCCCGTGATTCCCCGGTGCAATCCCTGGGATTAACAGCTTCCCCTTTAAATACACCCTACATTAGGTTGAAAAACAGATTTGTTTTTGTTCAGAGATGTTCAAATCCCGGGGGTTCACTCGATATGCTGCTACTACCCTATGTGCGTTCCAAATTTAGCGGGAAAGCGGGGTGTTTTTCACCTTTCAGAGCGGGCCCGCACGGGAGGCAAATAGGCCCCCTTCAAAATGCTAATGTCTGCAATAGGCCCTCAGAAATAAACTCACAGGGTTGCTGCGTCCACTGTAGGCCCGCTCTTACAACAACCACTCTCATACACCGCCCTAGGCCCCGAATTGGCGGACCCATAGCCCCGACTAGGCCGCAAACGTCCGCCTGAACTTTCCCACTGGGACTTACCCGCCACTTCCAACACGAGCATACGAAAAAGGCTTATTGTAATCGAAGAAACAAAACGAAAAGAAACAGGATAACACACATAATAAAAATTGAACTGTATTCAGTGAAAAACGGCAGAGAATGCTTGCAATATGGGGTAGGATGTTCTCAATATGTGTCTGAAAGAGGGGGTGTTTTTTTCTTCAATATGTCTGCTCTAGGGGATACTAAATTTACATTGCGTCCGCAATAGGGGGTATGGTTTGCCAATGTGCTGCCAGCCCTAGGTGCCTATTATTTTTTAGCAAGAACGCACATGCTATAAGGTTTTAATATAGAGTGAAAGAATCCAGAAAAAAACTGCACTGACCAAAAATAAATTGTTTTATTTTTGACCCTCATAAAACTAACCAAGTATTACTGGTATTTCGCAAGGACTCACCCACATATGGGCATCAGTATGACACATTCCACAGTACCAAACCTATACATATATAAATTATAAAAACATTTTGACATAACAATGTATAACAATATGCAATTGTATATGTAAATACGGTGAATTTTATGAATATTTTTTTAATACAATATTTAATATATAAATGTTTTATAAACTGCAAATGACGAGTGAAAACAACTTGACTAATTACATGTTAATGGATGAATGGCAGTTAATTGCCGAGGATTGAAGTAACCCTGCAAAGACTCATGGGTAATTAGCATTCCTAAATGGCTTCTATAGACAATGAAAGAATAATCGTTGGATTTGGGAGTCTACCAGTAAATGTTTATTAATATTTTATAAATTTCCATAAAAAACATTCATATTTTCATGAAAATCTCTGATATGATATGCAGTTATATATGTAAATATACAATGTAAATAAATTAATGAATGTTATGTTTCTAAAATGATTAAATTTCAATTATGAGCGAGTACGATTGTCATACGCTCGTGTCATACCCACCTTGATAATAGCGCCCTCTGGTGGTAGATCAGGTTTAGGCCGATCAGTTCTGTGCGCCAATTGTTTTGGGAAAGCACCAACGAGTTCGACACATTTCATCATTTCTGTCGTAAATAATCAAATCAACACGAGTTTGAAAGTTATATGGCATTCTGATATAAAAAGACAATTTAGGCAAATAAGCAATAATATGTTTATTTCTTGACGCCGTTCCGAAGGGGGCGTGTTTCAGAGGTCGATTGGAGTGCTCGAGTCTCAGTTAGATTCTTCCTCCCACTGTTTCGTCGTTGTTGATTTCTGCATAATTTCATCTCGAATTAGTCATACAAAACTGGTAAAATTGATTATATTTTAAATTACGTAACTACCTGTCTAGTACGTAGTGGTATGCCCAACTTCAGTTCTTCGATTACCAGCGTGGAACTTGTATCTGAGATGAGACTCGGCTCAACTTTGACCTCGCTGTGACCTAAATTAGCTGTCACCAAATAGTTGTTGTTATACCTACAGTATTTATATGGAAGATAGGGCTCGTTGTAAAATGTGAGAAAATCGTCACATCAGAAAAGAATACCCCCACAGAACTTCCAGACCGCCCATTATACTACAAGTATGGGGTCACTAGTTTACTGGTATAAACTAAAGTTTTTGTTTTTGTTTTTTTTCTTGATCACATTTTGTTATCAATTTTTTTTTTTTTTAAAAGGTCCAGAAATTTTGTAAATGTAAACGCAGATTTCAAAAACATAGAGAGTAAAAGTGGAAATAAAATGTCAACGATATCATGAATGATTAAAAGATAAATCAATAAGGTTTCGATATTTTTCAAAATCCTAATTTGTTTTAATAATAAGTTGCCAAATAGACAATCTTTTTATATTTGATAAAAGATCACCTATGATTTAACAGTTTTCGAGTAAAAACATGTTAACTTCAGGGATTATTTGTGGAAATTGTAACGTTACAGTACTAGTAATATGCCCATGTCCATGATGTGTATACATAATTATATTAACAGATCATAAAAGTGAGAGATGAAAATAGAAAATCTGCACACGATAAGGTACATGTGCAGAAGGAGCATTTGCACCTCAAAACAACTTGTAATCTTTCCATGTAATCATTAGTGAGCAGTTTCACTCACAGATATGATTATGAACTTCCATAGATTCGATTTTAATCACTCTTCTTTTCGCGTATGTCTTGCCGTTTTTGTTTAGAATACTGTCCTCTGTGGTCATTTTAAACAGGAACACTAAATGACTGACAGACACAAGTTTCCCCAGACTCTCGTCGAAAGACCATGAAACACAGTTGCCTGGAACCTAGTCTAAAACTACGCCTGACCAGTGTCCGAATAAGTGGTATTGAAAGTGTCCTTGTGTATTATTTTTGGATCAAGTTATTGGATATCTTAGTTTAGATGGTAATACTTTTCAGCTATTTCGTGTCTCCAAGTATGATCGAATTTACATTCGGTTTTCATGTGTTCACTTTATCTTTTGAATTTCAAATTTCCTCACGATGTTTTCAATATTGTGTTGAATTGTATTGTTTTTAATATTTTCTTTTTTATTATTTGTAAAACATGCTTTTATTGGCAGTGTGTTTAGTCTGTACCAGTATTTTCATATACTGCAATTGAGCCCTTCTGCTTTTGTCGTGATCGCTTCTATAATTCGTCACGGTCTTCTGAAAGCGCCGGATGACTTGGTGGCGCCGTTGGTGGCGTGCTTACATACTGAGACTCAACGAATATCTCGATTTTAATAAAATTCAAATCATTCACTATAGCCCTGAAGGAATGCACTAATGCTCTACTGAGTAGTAACGCTACGCTATTTAATTACTAATATATTCAGTGTGCGACTTGTGGATGGAACTATATTAATTACTATAAACTATGTACTCGTAATATTTACTGTGAAAAGAATGGTCAATCAATTCATGGAGCTAAAATAAGAATTAGCTCCATGGGTCAATAAAGTACAGTAGAAAGCGTTACGGTAGTTCTCTTTTTGGAGGATGTGGTGGCCCTGAAAAGGGCCGTTTGGTTTGTGTACGCTAGGCATACGATTTACTTGGAGCTGGTGTACTTCGTGACGGCTTTGGTGCCTTCACTGACGGCGTGCTTAGCAAGCTCACCAGGCAACAAAAGACGGACGGCGGTCTGGATCTCTCTGCTGGTGATGGTTCTACGCTTGTTGTAGTGAGCCAAACGGGAAGCTTCTGATGCGATACGCTCGAAGATATCGTTGACGAAGCTGTTCATGATGGACATGGCTTTGGAAGAGACACCGGTGTCTGGGTGAACTTGCTTCAACACCTTGTAGATGTAGATACCGTAGGATTCTTTCCTCCCCCTCCTTCTCTTCTTCTTGTCACCACCACGAGCGGCGGCCTTAGCCTTACCGCCTTTCTTTGCTGCTTTACCGCTTGCTTTGGGAGGCATGTTGAACGTTAGAAAATAATGTTCAGAATAACAGTAACCGTCAAAGGTCCCATTATATATAGTGAATGAAATGCAAATGAAGGATTCGACAAAAAAGGCGGGAAACATAACGAACGCAAGAGAAAACACGATTTAACTATACTTAAATTACATTGTGTATTTACTATTGACCTTTGACAGCATACAACCAAGGTCGTGCTTTGCCGTATTTTGATTGGTGGAGGTACTATACGACCAGAATCCGAGCGGGAGGTATAAATACTGGTAGGAAACCGCCAAATAGCTATAGTTTTCCGATATAACTCAACTGCTAAATCATTATGTCTGGTCGCGGTAAAGGAGGCAAAGCAAAGGGAAAGTCCAAGACTCGTTCCAGCCGTGCTGGTCTGCAGTTCCCAGTTGGTCGTGTACATCGTTTCCTGAGAAAGGGCAACTATGCCGAGCGCGTCGGTGCCGGTGCTCCAGTCTACTTGGCTGCAGTACTCGAGTACTTGGCCGCTGAAATCCTTGAGTTGGCCGGTAACGCCGCCCGTGACAACAAGAAGTCCAGGATCATTCCCCGTCACTTGCAGTTGGCTGTTCGTAACGACGAGGAATTGAACAAATTGATGTCCGGTGTAACCATCGCACAAGGTGGTGTACTCCCTAACATCCAGGCTGTACTTCTACCCAAGAAAACCCACGCCAAATCCAAGTAAATTGTATGCCTTGCATACACAAATCAAACGGCCCTTTTCAGGGCCACCACATCCTCCAAAAAGAGAACTACCGTAAATTGTGTATATGTTAGACTTGCTTGCAGTCTGTCGCAATTCCGATTTTAAAAATTTATCGGAATCGCAACAGACTGCAAGCAAGTCTATGTACGCGTTAGAATGAATGTGTATCCACGGTCAGTCCATAGTGATAGAAAGACCGTTGTCCAACTGAATCCTGCTATCGAAATGAGAAATCAAAACTTTTAACAACAAATGTTTGTTCCAACATTCCAGGATTTCTTGCCAAATCAACTGATTTTTTTTATTTGCACAGTGATTATAATAAACGGACGAAGGTGTTCTGCATAACATGCAACGTTGATGTAATCTGGAATTGAGAATATGTGCCAATTGTTGACGATTTTAAAATTTATTTCATAAAGCGATATGTTATTACCAAACGCTTCAGCGTGGTATTAAGAATTTGTTTTCAGGGTTGGGTGATACCAAGGTTGAAAATGGGTGCACATATGGGTGTAATTCCTGGAATTGCAATAGAGAGGGTTCAGGCCGAAATACAATATATAGTGTTTCCATGTTTCGTCTGATATTTCTGTGGTATTCTGCTGCTGTAAATAATGCAAGATTTGTTCCGAAATTCAGTGTGTTGTGTGCACTCCAGGGTTATTCGTTTTTTTCTCAAAACACCCCTATTTTTTAATGGCAGAGTCCAATAGTTTCACCCCAACTGGGAAATCTGCATTGTTACTTGAATGAGAGCTAATTAAACACATTTTCCAGACCGGCGAAAGTGTATGCAACAGCCAATTTTAACAGCCTGTCACGTGATTTTACTCTGAATGTCAACAAGAAAGAGGCTAGTCCATTTTACGCAGGAATAATTGGGGGTAGAATATGTGAGGGATAGTATCAACAGAGATGTGTATACTGAAAAGTAACATCTATCCTTCTTTTGCATTACTTAGCATTTCTGTTTTAGTATACTGGTTTGAAAATGTTGAATTTGCATGATTTGCGATGTTTATTTTAACTGAAACTCCCCTATTGATTGAATGTCGGGTTTGAAGAAGAACGGCACACCTCGTGATTCGTTTGAATACAATGGTGAAGGGTTGACACAAATTTATGTTGAAGTTAAAAGTTTCTCCACAGAATTTTGCATTGGCAAACATGCCATGCTACTGCGGTACTCCACTGACGGGATGACTTTCATCGACAGCGGTCGTCGCTGAGCCGCACGCTACAACTTCGCTTGTGATATAACTTGTTAGCCGTGGATTGAATGAATCTTCATTACCGGTTAAAATGTTGTTCATTTGGCGTTGGTAATCTTTATTTGTAACTGGGTAACGTCGCAACGTCGCCAGCAGAAACATCCTAACTAAAACCGGGCACCGTATATGAAGTTCGCAAAAAACATTCAGTCTTTAGAAGTCACTTAATTGTATTGCTAGGACGTATTCTGCCGTTAAATGTATTATTTCCATCCGTTTTGCGATAGTATTTTCTAGATTGGAGGCAGTATTTACATTTCATTCAAAGTTCAAAGTTGCGTTGAGATTACGTTGATACAGTGTAACAATGTCCGTCGGCGCCGGTGTGCAACGTAGCCAAAATAAAAGGCATAATCATTTAAACACTGCTATCACAAGACTGGTAGGAGGTAATAAAGTTGGCGCGAAAGTATTCAAAAAAACAGTTTCTGACTGTTGCCATGGTAGCTGTGGGCCAGGATTGTTTTTTCCAATTAGTGACGGTACAACCTGCCTGTCATGTATGAACAAAATTAGCTAAGAGAGGAGTTAGAAGCTGTTGCTGGTGAAAAGTTACCCCAACGTCGGGGTCCATTTTCTCGGTAATGAAAATAGACATAAAAACAGTAAATTGTTGCCTACACTCAAGCTGAGTAGAATGAGCTATGTCCGTGCTTTTTAATTAAAGAAATGTAAGGTGTAATACATTTGGCGTGAAGGTATTAAAAGAATCAGTTTTTGGATGTTGCCATGGAAACGGTGGTAAGAATTTGTTTTCGGATTTTACAAAAAGTAACTTTGTGCCCACACTCAAGCTAAGTAAAATAAGCTATGTCTGGGGTGTTGTATCCTAAATTTGTAGCAGGAGATACGTTTAGTGAGAAGTTATCAACAAAGCTTGGACGTTCAGTTGTGAGACATGACAAAATAAACGGTGCCAGTGATAGATTTCGAGTATGAAAAAACAAAATAAACGCAATCAAAGGCGCCGACCACGCGCGTTGGAAATAAAGAGAACGCGTTGCGACGAGTAATCTCGCCTGCATCTTTCACTCACGCAAACGCACACACATGCTATTTCCGTATATTGAATACGTTGGCAACGGAAGGGACAAGTTTAAATCATCTTTGTATTAACACAACTTGAAAGCAACAGTTTCACACTGAATATATGTTTATAAATTATCAAACTAAACATTCAATGAAGCGGACTGCGACGGTTAAGACGAAAAGACAAGGCTAAGACGAAAAACATGTGACAGTACGATTATGTTCGTCTACTACATGCCCCGGGACTACACGTTCAAGTATCCAACTTCCCAATACAATTTTTTTTAGTATCAGCAATAATTTCTAGTACTGCCTGGATAATTGCGTATTATTAGTTTACATCAGACCATGACCCTCTACTGGAGGGTCTATGATCAGACATAACCCTTAGCCCTGAGTACAGTCCTGTAGGTTGGCCTCCTTCCGTTGATCATTCGGCCCTCACAGTCCTGAGAAGTCGCATAGACCGGGGATTCGACACTATTGTGAAAGAGTGTATCGGGCGATTTAAGAGGCATTCAGCTTTGCAGTTAAAAAATAAGCAGGTCGATACGTCTAACTATTCTAAATACCTTAACTGGAAGCGAAATTACATAAGATTTCCCACTAGGGTCGATAGAATCGACATTTTCCAACGTCAACCGAAAATATACGCCGCCATCTTGTTCTTGACGCATTCATAAACAAAACGTTGTTTCGTTGCGTAAAACTTGCTTTCGCCAACGTTCCAGTGCTGTAGGTTCATTTTTCGGCCACAAAAAAGGTATTTGTAATCGCTAGATTAGTCGATAGATGTTTTAGCTGGTTACAATCATGAAAACTGCAGAACGGTTCTCCGCCATAAATTTGTAGGCGGGTGTCGAATCCCCGGTCTATGCGACTTCTCAGGACTGTGGGGGCCGAATGATCAACGGAAGGAGGCCAACCTACAGGACTGTACTCAGGGCTAACATAACCCTGTACAGGATTTTTTAACAATGTCTCAAATTTCCGAAGGAATATTCAAATAAGTTGGGATGAATATGAATTGAATGTCCATCTTTTACAAATCAGCTATTAAAACAGTTCACCACCACGATTATGGTGAATTGGCGAGTTATCAACGAAGACGACGGGACGTCTCCAATCATGAGCTGGCTGGTTCGAATTTATCCACTTTTACAGTGATGAATATTGCATTCGAGTTGAGTTACTTGTAATTACAAGCTTGATTTACATTTTTCTTGGGGTGTTTTTTGTCAATGTATTAAATATAAGTGCGTTGGGAAATAGCATAATTATATTGCGTCAGTGAAAGAGGCTGGTGAGACTGTGTCACAACGCGTTCTATTTATTGCCAACGCGCGTGGTCGGCGCCTCTGATTGCGTTTATTTTGTATTTTTATTTTCAAAATGTATCACTGGCTGCGTTTTTTTTGTTACGTCTCGCAACTGAACGTCCAAGCTGACTTTGTATTGGCTGTAAGAGCAATCCCAGTGGAGCGGATCGCCAATACCATGTTCATTTGCATATCAACCGTGAAAATACCGAAAACATTATTGCATGGGTGATATGCAAATTTAATAGTTTTAGTCAAAATAAGTGACTGCCTAGAAGTACCAATATTCTTGTTCAAATTTCATTTCACTCGGCAAGTATATCCATGTACCCAAGCGTAAAATATCGTACTTCTAAATATTGTTTATTTCTGCTATGTTTCGAAAAACGCTACTCTTGAAAAGACTAATTTGTTTGCTCCAAGACCTCATTTGCATATGTGGTGTGGAAATACCGATTTTGATTTCAGGGACGAATCAAAATAAACTGCAGTACATATGTAATAATGTGAAATACTTCATTTTCACTGTAAACATTTTTCCGCTAAAATAAATTCCAGTGAAAATGCCATTTCCTACATACCCCATTGAGACTTGACACAGCACAGTGAAAATTGGATTCACATGTGATGCTTGAAAACGAAAATAATTAAGTGAAATTCTATGTGACTTCATGAGAGTTGGAAATGAACAAATTATATGACACCCAACCCTACCATTCCATACACAGTGTAAACTACACCCCCAAAACATCCATTCACCGATGTATTCTATTTGACTTCTCAGGAGAAATTGAAATAAACAAATTATATGACAACGAACTTAATTATAATTTCAGCTTCTAGTTCAGCACTGGTTAAATAAACTATGTCGTCTCTATGCCAACTTGAAGTTATTCATTGCTTACACCATTGACTTCAAAGTCTACGTTTCAATCCGAGGATTAATTGCATTGGAGTGCCAGTCTTTTATTTTTCTATTGTAATGTCAATTTCTTGCGATTACTCGGAACATGAAGCTGTAACCACAGACTGTCTATGTTCTGTAGCTAAATCCTGGTATAAGTACCGGTTAGGCAGGCTTGAACTATGTATTTGAAGCCAGCTGAGAGGTAAATCCAATCCAATAGATTTCTCATTGTTTGGTAACTATTTGCTGCAAATGCAACAAAAATCAATATAAAAATATTACCCACACAGCCTTCTACAGGTTACTTGTTATACATACAGTATTGGTACAGTGATGGTACAATTCTGTAGGCAACAAACTATTGACATGAGGCCGTATGTATTTTGTAAATGTACCACACATTAATTAACGCATTCTTTATTATTCTGCGACGAAAAATTATACACAAGAACGAGGTACTAGTATTTCATGGAAATGTGTTGCATAGTTTTATCACTATAATAGAAGTAATGGTTCTCGCAAATAAAACATGACGACGTAGTACGTATACACACTGCATTAACCACACACGTATGTAAGACAAGACGGCATCTATATTTTGCGTTTATGGCAGCAACGACTCAAGGGTAATATGTAATGTATTAATATGTGTTATAAACATGATATCGAATTCCTGTATATATTTAATTTGAGTAGAGACAAATCATTTTGGGTAGCAAGTCCGTAGCATCTATTTTCAGACGATGCGACCTTGACCCGTTAATGTTCGCAGGCATGTAAGGTTTCACAGCACTGACACCGAACACGAGTGCATATCACTCTTTCTGGGACAAGCCTAACGTTGGACACAAGACAACGAATTACTCGTAATTAAAATACTATGGACACACGACCATACTAGATATACTGCACAACACACATAGTACAACACATTTTACGGTAGTTCTCTTTTTGGAGGATGTGGTGGCCCTGAAAAGGACCGTTTGGTTGGGTTTGTTTGAGTTTTGTATTTGGTAAGTCTAACCACCGAAACCGTACAGAGTACGGCCCTGGCGTTTCAAGGCATAGACGACATCCATGGCGGTGACGGTCTTTCTCTTGGCATGCTCGGTGTAGGTGACGGCATCACGGATGACATTCTCCAAGAAAACCTTCAATACACCACGGGTTTCTTCGTAGATGAGACCAGAGATACGCTTCACACCACCACGACGTGCAAGACGACGGATAGCTGGCTTGGTGATACCTTGGATATTATCACGAAGAACTTTACGATGACGCTTGGCGCCTCCTTTTCCCAGACCCTTTCCTCCTTTACCACGACCAGACATAGTTACTGAATTATAGAAGTAAATTCAACTGCCGAATACGCTGAGTTTCTCCGCATTTATTCACTTGTTGCGAACGTCAACGAAAACATGATATTCGGCCTTGGAACCGTGAAGTACGGTTTCTGTACCGCCTATTCTGACGGCCTTTGTTAGGTTTCAATCGTTACACCGATCTTACAGCTGTACTACTGATTGGATATATTTTTGGACCATCTCGTCCAATAGAATTACTTATAATGGGGTCGATACACTTTCATAACGCAGCCTTTCCCGCGAAGTTAATGTTGAATTGTTGCTTTGGGTTGAACGATCTTGGTTACTGTTAATGTTACACACCTAACCTAAAAAACTTATATTTTTATAGAAACATTTATTTATAAAACCTATTTAAGATTTCACATGCATATGTAAACAGACAGTTCCATTATAAAGTTAAAAACAGATTGATCATGGATTGACGATGATGGCAAGCGGTGAAGTCCGTTGGTCGTGTCTGAACAACGCATACATTGTAACCTTGGTGGATAACCCGCGCTTTCTACAAATTTGCATGTAATACCCTATTGTTTCGCGGTCATCAGTAAATGGCAGGGTAAATCTGAGTGACCGAAATCTGATACAACTACCACAACAATATGTAATCCTTCTTTGGTTTATAGTTCCATGCACTACATACTATTTTGCTAACTTTTTGAAAAAACATCAAGTTCTACGAGGTTTCCGGAAAAAAATCATAAATGTATGTGACAGTCTGTGTGCTGCCTTGCGGGCTCTGATCACTCACTCTGATCGTAGTGTTATCATGTATTACGACGAACTGGTCGAGCTTGAGTACATTTTCGGATTCTGCTGCTATGAGTTTTAACCAATGACATTGCGTTAATTTCAACCAATCAGAAGGTATCGTTATTGACCAATCACAATGCTCCTCTTAATGGCCCTGACCAATTCAAATGAGTATTTTGCGGTATAAATAATTGGCGCCGGTATTTGAATCTATATCACTTCATTCTTGAACAGGAAGAAGAATTCAGCATGGCACGTACCAAGCAAACCGCACGTAAATCTACTGGTGGCAAAGCACCACGTAAACAGTTGGCAACCAAAGCCGCCCGTAAGAGCGCACCAGCCACCGGAGGAGTAAAGAAACCTCATCGTTACAGGCCAGGTACCGTAGCTCTTCGTGAGATCCGTCGTTACCAGAAGAGCACCGAACTTCTGATCCGTAAACTACCATTCCAGCGTTTGGTCCGTGAAATCGCTCAGGATTTCAAAACCGACCTTCGTTTCCAGAGCTCTGCCGTTATGGCACTGCAGGAAGCCAGCGAAGCCTACCTCGTCGGTCTTTTCGAGGACACCAACTTGTGCGCTATCCACGCCAAGCGTGTCACCATCATGCCCAAGGACATCCAACTCGCCCGTCGTATCCGTGGGGAGCGTGCTTAAATCGTATGCCAAGCATACACAAACCAAACGGCCCTTTTTAGGGCCACCACATCCTCCAAAAAGAGAACTACCGTTACCAATATGTGTTGTTGTGTATGTGTTTTGGTAAACTATAATATTGCCAAGTTGCCTTATAATGCACGTTTATGACCTACGTTACTTGCTGTGACTTTAAACGAGCAATTTTTAAGTCGCGGCTCACACATGACAGCTCAACAGTACTCGTTCGATGAAAACACAAACACACATATGCAGTTACCAAAACAATATACGTGTTAGAAAACTCCACTGTTCTCGTTCATTGCACGGATATTATATTGTCCGTAAAACAACGCGTTTGTTTTATAATAAATCATATTTGAATTTAATACGTGTATGTGGTAAGATTTGTTATTTTGCCACAACTTGCACATATCCGTTGTTAGAACTGGAGGAGTTAAATAACTTAATTGAATTTTCAGGAACAAAAATATTTATCTTGCTCTTTCTGCTCCACACGCTGTTATGTAACATGACTCTTACTCTAGTTACATAACCCTCATTCAACTAATTTATTGGTTGCCTGAGCACTAACATCGGGGAGGACTGTATGAAAAAGACTACAAGGACAAATTCATGTTGTTGCAACTCCCCGTGGTTTGCATTTGTCAATAAATATGGACAATTTTTTTCATTCGTACGCAGTTTTTGTACGCATTGTTTTAAAATTGCCTAATCTCAACATTTTAACAGTTTTCAAGACAAAACAAACTGTAGTGGTATATTCAATGTTAGCTGGAAAATGACTTCACACGATTAACCCTCCAGCGAAAAAAAAGGCATGGGTGTATGAATAGCATCGATATATTTGAATGGTGTAATTGAATAACTATCATGTCATTGTCATGTGACTGGAATGGCGAATTCACTTGGTCCCCTATGTAAGGTTAAATAGAGTCTTGCTCCTATAAAGTTCCAGGACAATTGTTTTTCTTCCTTTTTTAGTTCACTGCGTAAACCCAAATGTGTGACCATGAATATTATAGGTACTATAGTAGATTAAATAATTAGCGTGATTTTTTTAAATTTTATTTTCTAATAACAATGACAATGGTTCACATAACAGTAAAAACAACACAGACATGACATACACAACATTACAAAAATAGCTTAGTATAGGGGATGATCATTCCAACAAGGGTGCCAACGCACCCGTTGGCAAACGATAGATGTAATAGCCCCAACCCCAAAACCAATCCGTTACTTGGGAATTTATATAGGTCATGACGTTAAGAAAAGTGTAGAGCCTAACTTCCACTAAAAAATGACAAAATGCTTTTTCTTTACCAGCTTTTTATTCTGAAATTTTAAGTTTTTGGTATGAACTATTCTGTCCTGACCCACCCGGTAATTCAAATGAAGTCAAATCAGAAATACTGACTGTGGAATAATTTAATTGGTGGAAAAACAGTGTGTTATTTACACTGGACTAAATAATGGGGTTAAGTGCATACAACATTTATTAAATACGGATGGTAATTTTATGTCATATGAACAATTTATAGAGAAATACACAATAGACAGATTTTGTAACTTTTAATGGTATTCTGCACGCAATTCCAGCTTATTGGAAGTCCAAATTAGTCACGTTGCTGGAAATATCAATGCGAATTTAACTAAAAAAATAAATGATACAGTTGTTGAGATTGTTATAAGTTATTAGTTGAAAAAGGTCTAAATATAAAGCAACTTATTTCAAAACTATTCAATTCAAAACTATTCTAAGCTGTGAACGTATTCTCTTTGGATTCCCCCAAAAATGTACACTATTAAATCATCTTATTTTAATAGGTAAATATGTTTTATATATATACCGCTTTACAAATGTAACGCCTTCTCTTGGTTATTTTAGAAAGATTGTCAAAGAAAAGAAATGTATTGAAAAAAATGTCTTGAACGAAACAAAGTACGTTTTAATTAGCGTGATTACATGTCAATGTGTGGAGATTTCGTCCACGAAAGGTCACGATACACAAACATTTGTTCAATGGGTTTTGTAGTGGACAGTAAATCAAGTTATGTTTACAGTTATAGACTATCTTTATTGCCCAACGTTTCAACCATAGACAGGTGGTTTTCACCAAAGTGTATAAATTTGCTGGAACACGAACGTGAAGTGTAATGGTGTCATTGTGTTAAATTAATATTAGGTAATATAACTGTAGGATCACAGAATAATGCAGGGGACCTCATAGAGTAGACACTTGATAAATGGGTTTAGTTTGGTTACTACAGTCAGTCCATGGAGGTACATATGTGCACCGTAAGAGAAATTGTCTCGATATAAGCATAGTAGGTTTGGTACTTTGTAGCAATTTTTCATTATTAGCCAGAAATTGTTAAGTTCATGCAATTCTAAACCATTCTTATCCCCTCCCTGGAACAGAGACTGTTCTTCGAATGATTCCAACGGGACAATCCCCATTGAAAGTTTACGTGGATTTGTCTATTATTTTGACAAACAAAATTAGACACTGTTTCGCTCCGAGGTGTGAAGTATGCCCTCAACCTACGAAACAGCCTTGGTAATTATTATTGTTTTCTCAGTTTTCTATTCAAGTCATAGTCATTGTCAAGAAATTCAGTTCATTCATTCCACAGAAACACACGCTACCACATTCACAAGTTTTAAAAAAAAATAAAACAATGCAAACAGCTTGTATAGTACAACTGTGACAAAATTACAATTTCTACGGACAGTGACGTTCTATTGTCTTTTTCCCGCTAAAACAAGTAACACAATAAAATACGTTACTAAGGGCAATTCATTGATAGCGTCTTCGTGAATGTAAATTACGTTCAAATGAAATACAGTAACTATTGTTTTGTAGGCAATGCTTTCGGTTTTGTCATTTTTGAGTTAATTTAATTCAAGAATTTATTTTGAAACACGTACAGACACAGAATAGCCTGAATTCACAAATGGTACGATTGAGTCAGAATTGTCATTACTTGAAGTAGAATAGTAATCTTAGTGTTTGTTCCGTTAAAACAAAATTGGGTGAGAAGAGGTTCATTTTCAAGGTTTGGTATTCAAGCTTCAGTCGATCGAGGATCTCTATGTTTTCGTCCGCTCGTCCAGTTTCGTATTAATGTTCCAACTTTAAACGAAATCCCAGTGTTTTATTTTATAAACGTACAAGAAACTTTTAGTAGTTTATGTACAATATATTAAGAGATGCAATTTGGGCGATAACATAATTTTAATGTTATATTATTGTTTGATATGGAATGTTGGAGTAAACTTAAATGTTATATTCACAGCACACACCTTGAATCGTGTTCGTTCGATGAAATACACTTACGCATGCGCAGGAAATATACGTGCCAGTTTGATTATTTCACTGGAATAGAGGGAATATGATCGAACGGAACAGCGTTTTTAATTCATGCAAATCATTTGCAGCGAATACACCATGTTATATGAAGAAGCCATTATTGTTGCCAAAACAATATAATATATACGTTTTACACACCATTAACGTATATTTCATGCACAAAACAGCTACATGCTAGTAGATCTTTTTAACGCTCTACTGGATCAATTGAGATATTGCGAATCGTAGAAAGTGCGATTTTCATTTTGTATTGTGTCAGATTGTATTGTTTTTAATATTTTCTTTTTCATTATTTGTAAAACATGCTTTCTTGGCAGTGTGTTTAATTTCTACCAGTATTTTCATATACTGCAATTTTATTTGAGCTCATTCTGCTTTTATTGTGATCGGTTCTACAATTTGTCTTCTGAAAGCGCGGCATGACTTTGCCGTTGGTGGCGTGCTTGCATACCGAGACTCAACGGATATTTCGATTTCAATAAAATTCAAATCATTCACTATAGCCTGAAGGAATGCACCAATGCTCTACTGAGTAGTAATTCTACGTGTATGGGACATAATTACTATAAACTATGTACTCGTAATATTTACTGTGAAAAGAATGGTGAATAAAGTACAGTAGAAAGCGTTACGGTAGTTCTTTTTTTGGAGGATATGGTGGCCCTGAAAGGGGCCGTTTGGTTTGTGTACGCTAGGCATACGATTTACTTGGAGCTGGTGTACTTGGTGACGGCTTTGGTGCCTTCACTGACGGCGTGCTTGGCGAGCTCACCGGGCAACAAGAGACGGACGGCGGTCTGTATCTCTCTGCTTGTGATGGTTCTACGCTTGTTGTAGTGAGCCAAACGGGAAGCTTCTGATGCGATACGCTCGAAGATATCGTTGACGAAGCTGTTCATGATTGACATAGCTTTGGAAGAGACACCGGTGTCTGGGTGAACTTGCTTCAACACTTTGTAGATGTAGATACCGTAGGATTCTTTCCTTCCCCTCCTTCTCTTCTTCTTGTCCCCACCACGAGCGGCGGCCTTAGCCTTACCGCCTTTCTTTGCTGCTTTACCGCTTGCTTTGGGAGGCATGTTGAACGTCAGAAATAATGTTCAGAATGACAGTAACTGTCAAAAGTCCCATTATATATAGTGAATGAAATGCAAATGAAGGATTCGACAAGCAAGGCGGGAAACATAACGAACGCAAGAGAAAGCATAAATTTAAGTATTTAAATTACATTGTGTATCTACTATTGACCCTTGACTACATACAACCAAGGTCGTACTTTGCCGTATTTTGATTGGTGGAGGTACTATACGACCAGAATCCGAGCGGGAGGTATAAATACTGGTAGTAAACCGCCAAATAGCTATAGTGTTCTTGACGAGCTAAAGTGATAATTCAATATGTCTGGTCGTGGTAAAGGAGGAAAAGCAAAGGGCAAGTCCAAGACTCGTTCCAGCCGTGCTGGTCTGCAGTTTCCAGTAGGTCGTGTACATCGTTTCCTCAGAAAGGGTAATTACGCCGAGCGCGTCGGCGCCGGTGCTCCAGTCTATTTGGCTGCCGTACTCGAGTACTTAGCAGCTGAAATCCTTGAATTGGCCGGTAATGCCGCCCGTGACAACAAGAAGTCAAGGATCATCCCCCGTCACTTGCAGTTGGCTGTCCGTAACGACGAGGAATTGAACAAACTTATGTCCGGTGTAACCATCGCCCAAGGTGGTGTGCTGCCTAACATCCAGGCTGTACTTCTGCCCAAGAAAACCCACGCCAAAACCAAGTAAACAGTATGTCTATAGCATACACAAACCAAACGGCCCTTTTCAGGGCCACCACATCCTCCAAAATAAGAACTACCGTAAATTGTGTGAAACTGTGAATGTGTAAGCTTATTGCCAATGAACATGCAGTTATTGTTTGTTGTAGTTGACTTTGTATTTCCACTTTGTAAATTCACCATGCTGCGACGGAAAATTGTGTACAGTAAGGAGAAGTCTCGCCGTTTCGGTGGCGTTTCTAACATGAGAGCTGCATAAAGTGTATTGCAACTGTAATACTGCTATGGCAAATACTACTATCAGGTACATAAATATAGGTTTACCTTCCTTAATAATCCAAGTCATTCACTGCCAAGTTAGCTAGTTACAGATAACACACCCCGAAATAACAAACTGAACCAACCAACACCGTTCTGTACACAATCATTAGTAAAGGATAGGATGGGATATTTGGCATGTACATAATACAGAGCTAGTGTAAAGTGCAAAATAACACATACAAAATAAGCTAAAACAACCTTCAACATAAACTTCTAAAAATTCTTATACACACATACTGCAAAACACATTTAACAGTTTAATGCAAATGGGAATTTTGTTTATGTTTTAGCTGAACGTGATGTCCAGGGACAGAGACAAACAAGCAGCCTGTCGGCTGAGATAGCTCCGCTGTTAGCAATGCACATTGCAATTAAAGAACAGAAGATATCATTAGAAAATGAACAATATGTATAGTATCAAAGCAACAGGACTCACTGTTTTCAACAAGAGTTCAAAAATATCACTTTTCACCAAAAATAATCATCAAAATTAGATAATTGAAGATATCACCACGAAATTAACAAATTTGAAAGAGGTCAACATGTAGTACCTATATACGTAATATAAAAGCAATCAGATTTGCGGTTTTCAACAAGTCAAAAATATCACTTTTTACCAAAAATGACAAAAATATTCACCAAAATTATATCTGAGAAAACACCAATTTTGTAGCACGTGTATGAAACAATTGTGTTCTTTGGTGATGGTGGTTGTTCACTGATCATAAAACATATCTAAAACCAGGGTCTAAAACTAAGCGGCTCTCTAAAACAACGCCAACAGATAACGTACTTCCACTACGCAAACACACTATACGCACCCACACATTTTACGGTAGTTCTCTTTTTGGAGGATGTGGTGGCCCTGATAAGGGCCGTTTGGTTTGGTTTATTTACGTTTTGTATATGGTAAGTCTAACCACCGAAACCGTACAGAGTACGGCCCTGGCGTTTCAAAGCGTAGACGACATCCATGGCGGTGACGGTCTTTCTCTTGGCGTGCTCGGTGTAGGTGACGGCATCACGGATGACATTCTCCAAGAAAACCTTCAATACACCACGGGTTTCTTCGTAGATGAGACCAGAGATACGCTTCACACCACCACGACGTGCAAGACGACGGATAGCTGGCTTGGTGATACCTTGGATATTATCACGAAGAACTTTACGATGACGCTTGGCGCCTCCTTTTCCCAGACCTTTTCCTCCTTTACCACGACCAGACATGATTACTGAATTTGTAGAAGTAAATTCAACTGCCGATTACGCTGAGTTTCCCCAGTTTTATACACTTGTTGCGAACGTCAACGAAAACATGATATTCGGCCTTGGAACCGCGAAGTAAGGTGTCTGTATCGCCTATTCCGACGACCTTTGTTAGGTTTCACGCGTTACTCCGTTCTTACTACTGATTGGATATATTTGGGGACCATCTCTCCCAATAGAATTACTTATAATGGGGTCAATACACTTTCGTAAGGATGCCGGAATTCCTTTTCGCAACAATTTTACGTTGAATTGTTGTTTGTGTTGAACTAGATTACTGATACACACATACGATTTCAATTACATGTAATATAACTTTAAATTTCAAATGTATCTGTAAACCGACAGTACCACCATAGAGCTAACGAGATATACGATAATATTTAAACATAAATATTTAAACATTCCGTTGGTCGTGTCCATGTACAATAGAACAACGCACTTTGTAACCCTTATAACTCATATAACACTTTTCCCGCGTTCATTTAATGACCTAGTATAGTAGTAAATGCGAATGCCCGATAAACCCTGATTAAATTGGCTTCAATGGTTATAAGGCAAAAAAATACCAATTTTGGCATTCACGTCATTGCGATGCCCTTTGCAATCTGATTACTTGTTCCGATCGTAGTATTATCACAGTATTACCCTTTTGCGCATGTGCACAAAATTTGTTTAAAGTTTTGTTTGTTTTGTTTTGAATGGGTGTCTGGGAATGCATTAATAAAATGGTCGCTGCTAAGGAGTTTTTACCTCGTCGGATTTCGTGACATTTTCACCAAAACATACAGGATAAAGATAAGCAAAGTTAATTAAAGATTAATCGATCGACTAGAAATGAATCTGTTGTCATTCGTTGCGAATATGAATGGTAATGATTGATGGGAACATTTTTTAAAAATTTTATTTATTTATCTTGACGGACGAAGGTTTCCTTCTTTGCCTATTTCTTTAGTTCTGGAAGTGTATAACTTAGGACGATTTTGGTTCTAGGGGCGATCTATGTCAAAACGAACTAAACAACGTAAAGACTGCCAGTGGTATTACCATGTATGGCTGTGAAACATGGTAAAACGGAATGCTAGAGCTTGGATACATTTTCGGATTCCGCTGCTACAATTTTTAACCAATGACAGCGTGTTAATTTCAACCAATCAGAGAGAACCTTAACTGACCAATCACAATGCTCCTGTTAATGGCCCGGACCAATTCTAATGAGTATTTTGGGTATAAATAATGGGCGCCGACATTTGAATCTATATCACTTCATTCTTGAACAGGAAGAAGAATTCAGCATGGCACGTACCAAGCAAACCGCACGTAAATCTACTGGTGGTAAAGCACCACGTAAACAGTTGGCAACCAAAGCCGCCCGTAAGAGCGCACCAGCCACCGGAGGAGTGAAGAAACCTCATCGTTACAGGCCAGGTACCGTAGCTCTTCGTGAGATCCGTCGTTACCAGAAGAGCACCGAACTTCTGATCCGTAAACTCCCATTCCAGCGTTTGGTCCGTGAAATCGCTCAGGATTTCAAAACTGATCTTCGTTTCCAGAGCTCTGCCGTTATGGCACTGCAGGAAGCCAGCGAAGCCTACCTCGTCGGTCTCTTCGAAGACACCAACTTGTGCGCTATCCACGCCAAGCGTGTCACCATCATGCCCAAGGACATCCAACTCGCCCGTCGTATCCGTGGGGAGCGTGCTTAAATCGTATGTCTAGCATACACAAACCAAACGGCCCTTTTTAGGGCCACCACATCCTCCAAAAAGAGAACTACCGTTACCAATATGTGTTGTTGTGTATGTGTGTTAGTAGCTTTAATGTTGCCAAGTTGCTTGACTGCACGTTACTTGCTGTGACTTTTAAACGAGCAATTTTTAAGTCGCTGCTCACACATGACAGCAGTTCGATGAAAACACAAATACACATATGCAGTCACCAAAACAATATACGTGTTAGAAAACTCCGCTGTTCTCGTTTATTGCACGGATATTATACTGTGTTCCGCAATAACAACGTGTTTGTTTTATGATGAATCATAATTAAATTTATTTATTAACACAGTATCAAACAAAATACTTGTTTGCATATAATTGTATATCGAGCAGCTGCACTAACGTCTATAATTTACGGGCATTGTGTTCGGCAAGACACATAAATACGTGTATGTGGTAAGATTGGTTGTTTTGTAACGACTTTCACATATCCGTTATTCGAACCACGGTTACTAAAAAAGATCTTTTTTAGTAACCGTGTTGTACAGTAACACATTTTTGCAACTTTCGAGTGCCATTTTCTAGCATATTCAACACACCTTTACTATAAATCGCGCCGTCTAGTGACGAAGCAGCTGGAAACGTCGGTATCGTTTTGATCTGTAGTCATCCGTTGATCGAAATTGTGTTTTGAAAAAAAAAAAAAATATATATTGTAGACGACGAACGACTACAACCACACACAAACTTCCATTTAAACGACATTTCCCCCACTTATTCATGTCATTTGACGTCAAAGACACACTCCACCACTAGAGGGCGCGATCTATTGGAATGGTGAGGTCAAATATAGTCCAGTTCAGCTCCTATAAAGTGTCAGGCAAATTGTTTTGTTTTAGTTCACTACGGAAACCCAAATTGGATATGTGTAACCATGAGTATTATACAATAGTAGATTAATTAATTAACGTCAATAATTGTCAATGCGTGGATATTTCGTCCACGAAAGGTCAAAATTACACACAATTGTTTCAAGGGGTTATGACAGTAAATCAAGTTATGTTTACAGTTAAAGACTATCTTTATTGTCCAACGTTTCAACCACAGAGAGTGTATAAATTTGATAGAAACACGAACGTAAAGTGTAATAGTGTCATTGCGTTAAATTAAGTGTAGGATCACGGAAGAATGCAGAGGACCTCATAGATACTTGATAAATGGGATTGGTTTGGTTACTAAAGTCAGTGCAACTACAAAATACTAGTATGTGCACCATAAAACACATTGACTCGATATAAGCATAGTAGGTTTGGTAAATGGTCGAAAATTGTCATTATTAGCCAGAAATTGTTAAGTTCATGCAATTCTAAACCATTCCCATCCCCTGGAACCGAGAATGTTCTTCAAATGGTTCCAACGGAACAGTCCCCATTGAAAGTTTCGTGGATTTGATTTTTTCTATTATTTTGGCAAACAAACAAACTGAGACACTGTTTCGCTCTTTGGTGAGAAGTACGAAACAGCCCTGGTATTTTTTCCATTCATTGACAAGTCATGATCATTGTAAAAATAATCAGTGTCATTTTGTTCAGAAACACGCGCTTCCACATTCACAAGTTTTTTTTTTAAATAAAACAATGCAAACGCCTTGTATAGTGCAACTAAGACAAAAGTACAATTTCTACGCACAGTGACGTTCTATTGTCTTTTTCCCGCTAAAACAAGTAACACAATGAAATACGTTACTAAGGGCAATTCATTGAAAGCGTCTTCGTGAATGTAAATTACGTTCAAATGAAATAAGAACAATATTGTTTTAAAATAAAACATTGCAAACAGTTTGTATAGTTCAACTGCGACAAAAGTACAATTTCTACCCACAGTATCGTTCTATTGTCCCTTTCCCGCTAAAACAAGTAACACAATGAGATACGTTACTGGGAGCAATTCATTGAAAGCGTCTTCGTGAATGTAAATTACGTTTAAATGAAATAAGAACAATATTGTTTTAAAATAAAACATTGCAAACAGTTTGTACAGTTCAACTGCGACAAAAGTACAATTTCTACCGACAGTATCGTTCTATTGTCCTTTTCCCGCTAAAACAAGTCACACAATGAGATACGTTACTGGGGGCAATTCATTGATAGCGTCTTCGTGAATGTAAATTACGTTCAAATGAAATAAGAACAATATTGTTTTAAAATAAAACATTGCAAACAGTTTGTATAGTTCAACTGCGACAAAAGTACAATTTCTACCCACAGTATCGTTCTATTGTCCTTTTCCCGCTAAAACAAGTAACACAATGAGATACGTTACTGGGGGCAATTCATTGATAGCTCTTTGCGAATGTAAATTACGTTCAAATGAAATAAGAACAATATTGTTTTAAAATAAAACATTGCAAACAGTTTGTATAGTTCAACTGCGACAAAAGTACAATTTCTACCCACAGTATCGTACTATTGTCCTTTTCCCGCTAAAACAAGTAACACAATGAGATACGTTACTGGGGGCAATTCATTGATAGCTCTTTGCGAATGTAAATTACGTTCAAATGAAATACAGTAACTATTGTTTTGTAGGCAATGCTTTCGGTTTTGTCATTTTTGAGTTAATTTAATTCAAGAATTTATTTTGAGACACATACAGACACAGAATAGCTTGAATTCACAAATAGCATGATTGAGTCCGAATTGTCATTACTTGAAGTAGAATAGTAATCTTAGTGTTAGTTCCGTTAAAACAAAATTTGGTGAGAAGAGGTTCATTTTCAAGGTTTGGTATTCAAGCTTCAGTCGATCGAGGATCTCTATGTTTTCGTCCGCTCGTCCAGTTTCGTATTAATGTTCCAACTTTAAACGAAATCCCAGTGTTTTATTTAATAAACGTACAAGAAACTAGTTTATGTACACTATATTAAAATATGCAATTTGGGCGATAACATAATTTTAATGTTATATTATTGTTTGATATGGAATGTTGGAGTAAACTTAAATGTTATATTCACAGCACACACCTTGAATCGTGTTCGTTCAATGAAATGAACGTGCCAGTTTCATTATTTCATCGAACCACAGGGATAGAGGGAATGTGATCGAACGGAACAAAATTTTCAGTTCATGTAATCATAGTGTGCTATTTGCAGCGAATACACTATGTTATATGAAGAAAACATTATTGTTGCCAAAACAATATAATATATAGGTTTTACACATTATGAACGTACATTCCATCACAGTCTCTAGATGGATTGTGATTCCATGCCCAAAACAGCTCAATAGATCCTTTGAAAGCTCTATCGGATCAATTGAGATATTGCGATCTTTATATTTCATATTGTATTGTGTCAGATTGTATTGTTTTTTAATATTTTCTTTTTCATTACTTGTAAAACATGCTTTCTTCGCAGTGTGTTTAGTCTGCACCGGCAGTTTCATGTACTATAATTTCATTTGAACTCGTTCTGCTTTTATCGGGATCGGTTCTATAATTCGTCTTCTGAAAGCGCGGGGTGACGTTGCCGTTGGTGGCGTGCTTGCATACAGAGACTCAACGAATATTTCGAGTTCAATGAAATTCAAATCATTCACTATAGCCCCGAAGGAATGCACTACTGAGTGGTAATGCTACGCTATTTAATTACTAAAATAGTCCGTGTGCGACTTATGGATGGAACTATATTAACTACTATGTGTAATATTTACATATATATCAATATGTCTGGTTGTGGTAAAGGGGGCAAAGCATTATTTACTATGAAAGAATGGTGAATAAAGTAGAAAGCGTTACGGTAGTTCTCTTTTTGGAGGATGTGGTGGCCCTGAAAAGGGCCGTTTGGTTTGTGTACGCTAGGCATACGATTTACTTGGAGCTGGTGTACTTGGTGACGGCTTTGGTGCCTTCACTGACGGCGTGCTTGGCGAGCTCACCGGGCAACAAGAGACGGACGGCGGTCTGGATCTCTCTGCTGGTGATGGTTCTACGCTTGTTGTAGTGAGCCAAACGGGAAGCTTCTGAAGCGATACGCTCGAAGATATCGTTGACGAAGCTGTTCATGATGGACATGGCTTTGGAAGAGACACCGGTGTCTGGGTGAACTTGTTTCAACACCTTGTAGATGTAGATACCGTAGGATTCTTTCCTTCCCCTCCTTCTCTTCTTCTTGTCACCGCTACGAGCGGCGGCCTTAGCCTTACCGCCTTTCTTTGCTGCTTTACCGCTTGCTTTTGGAGGCATGTTGAACGTCAGAAATAATGTTCAGAATGACAGTAACTGTCAAAAGTCCCATTATATATAGTGAATGAAATGCAAATGAAGGATTCGACAAGCAAGGCGGGGAACATAGCGAACGCAAGAGAAAACACGATTTAAGTATACTTAAATTACATTGTGTATCTACTATTGACCCTTAACAATATACAACCAAGGTCGCGCTTTGCCGTATTTTGATTGGTGGAGATACTATACGACCAGAATCCGAGCGGGAGGTATAAATACTGGTAGGAAACCGCCAAATAGCTATAGTTTTCCTATAGAACTCAACTGCTAATTCAATATGTCTGGTCGTGGTAAAGGAGGCAAAGCAAAGGGAAAGTCCAAGACTCGTTCCAGCCGTGCTGGTCTGCAGTTCCCAGTTGGTCGTGTACATCGTTTCTTGAGAAAGGGCAACTATGCCGAGCGTGTCGGTGCCGGTGCTCCAGTCTATTTGGCTGCCGTACTCGAGTACTTAGCCGCTGAAATCCTTGAGTTGGCCGGTAACGCCGCCCGTGACAACAAGAAGTCCAGGATCATTCCCCGTCACTTGCAGTTGGCTGTCCGTAACGACGAGGAATTGAACAAACTTATGTCCGGTGTAACCATCGCCCAAGGTGGTGTGCTGCCTAACATCCAGGCTGTACTTCTGCCCAAGAAAACCCACGCCAAAACCAAGTAAATCGTATGTCTATAGCATACACAAACCAAACGGCCCTTTTCAGGGCCACCACATCCTCCAAAACGAGAACTACCGTAAATTGTGTGAATGTGTAAGCTTATTGCCAATGAACATGCAGTTATTGTTTGTTGTGGTTGACTTTGTATTTCCACTTTGAAAATTCTATAAAAACAAACAAAACTCATCTATGTAATATTATATCCCAATGTTCACCACGCTGCGATGGTAAATTGCATACATTAACGAAGAGTCTCGCCGTTACTGTGGCGTTTCTAGAAGTGTATTATATGAGAGATGCATAACGTTTTCATCATAATAAAAGTGTATTGCAACTGTGTTACCACTATTGCAACTATCAGGTACATATTAAAATAGGGCAAGTCATTGACTGTCAAGTTAGCTAGTTACAGCATTATACCTCCATGGTTACAGCTAACAAACCCCAAAATAACATACTGAACCAACCAACACCGTTATGTACACAAGCATTAGTATAGGATATTTTATTTGGCTCGTACATTATACAGAGCTAGAGTAAAGTCCAAAATAACACATACAAAATAAGTTAAAACAATTCTAAAACATGAAAAACAAATATACATGTACCGTCTAGCCATTTTACACCTAACTTTCGCATTCCATCCAACCTTCAACCATGGAAGGTACTAACGTTAGTACCTTTCATGCTTCAACATAAACTTCTATAATTTCCTATACTCACATACTGCAAAAAACATTATTTTATTTACAATTAACAGATGGGTATTTTGTTTATGTTTTAGCTAAACGTGATGTCCAGGGACAGAAACCAACTTATAGCTGTTCAATATGACGTTTTCTACTGCTACATATCCGATAAATACCACTTTTGTAGCTCGCGTATAAAACAATTGTGTACGTTTTTAATGGTGGTTGTTCACTGATCATAAAACATATCTAAAACTAAGCCGCTCGCTAAAGCAGCGGCAACAGATAACGTACTACCACGCCGCAAACACACTATACGCACCCACACATTTTACGGTAGTTCTCTTTTTGGAGGATGTGGTGGCCCTGAAAAGGGCCGTTTGGTTTGGTTTGTTTACGTTTTGTATAATATGGTAAGTCTAACCACCGAAACCGTACAGAGTACGGCCCTGGCGTTTCAAGGCATAGACGACATCCATGGCGGTGACGGTCTTTCTCTTGGCGTGCTCGGTGTAGGTAACGGCATCACGGATGACATTCTCCAAGAAAACCTTCAACACACCACGGGTTTCTTCGTAGATGAGACCAGAGATACGCTTCACACCACCACGACGTGCAAGACGACGGATAGCTGGCTTGGTGATACCTTGGATATTATCACGAAGAACTTTACGATGACGCTTTGCGCCTCCTTTTCCCAGACCTTTTCCTCCTTTACCACGACCAGACATGATTACTGAATTTGTAGAAGTAAATTCAACTGCCGATTACGCTGAGTTTCCCCAGTTTTATACACTTGTTGCGAACGTCAACGAAAACATGATATTCGGCCTTGGAATCGTGAAGTAAGGTTTCTGTATCGCCTATTCTGACGACCTTTGTTAGGTTTCACGCGTTACTCCGTTCTTACTACTGATTGGATATATTTTGGCACCACCTCTCCCAACAAAATCACTTATAATTGGGTCGATACACTTTCGTAGGGCTGCAACAATTTTACGTTGAATTGCTGTTTGTGTTGAGCGAACTGATACACACCTACGATTTTCATTAATATAACTTCAAATTTCAAATGTATATGGAAACCGACAGTACCATCATAGAGCTAAAATATCTACAATGATATTTAAACATGCTGTCCGTTGGTCGTGTCTATGTACGATAGAATTACGCACACTTTGTAACCTTTCCCGCGAGTAACCGATAAACCCTGACGTGTGAAGATTATATGCATATGTAACTATCGTCACAAAAATATACTAGTACGACCATGTATTTGAGAAAACCAAGTAAATGCGCTTATAATGCGATGCATTTTACACGATTTCCAGAGATAAAATACAATAATGCGACAAATGTAACGCATTTTAAATTGGCATCAATGCTTAAATGGCTATAAGGCCAAAAATACCAATATTGACATTCATGTCATTGCGCTGCCATTTGCAATCTGATTACATGTACTTGCTCCGATCGTAGTATTATCACAGTATAACCATGCATGGCTGTGAAACATGGTAAAACGGAATGGTCGAGCTTGGATACATTTTCGGATTCCGCTGCTACAATTTTTAACCAATGACAGCGTGTTAATTTCAACCAATCAGAGAGGACCTTAACTGACCAATCACAATGCTCCTGCTAATGGCCCTGACCAATTCTAATGAGTATTTTGCGGTATAAATAATGGGCGCGGATATTTGAATCTATATCACTTCATTCTTGAACAGGAAAAGAATTCAACATGGCTCGTACCAAGCAAACCGCACGTAAATCTACTGGTGGTAAAGCACCACGTAAACAGTTGGCAACCAAAGCCGCCCGTAAGAGCGCACCAGCCACCGGAGGAGTGAAGAAACCTCATCGTTACAGGCCAGGTACCGTAGCTCTTCGTGAGATCCGTCGTTACCAGAAGAGCACCGAACTTCTGATCCGTAAACTCCCATTCCAGCGTTTGGTCCGTGAAATCGCTCAAGATTTCAAAACCGACCTTCGTTTCCAGAGCTCTGCCGTTATGGCCCTGCAAGAAGCCAGCGAAGCCTACCTTGTCGGTCTCTTCGAGGACACCAACTTGTGCGCTATCCACGCCAAACGTGTCACCATCATGCCCAAAGACATCCAACTCGCCCGTCGTATCCGTGGCGAGCGTGCTTAAATCGTATGCCTAGCATACACAAACCAAACGGTTCTTTTTAGAGCCACCACATCCTTCAAAAAGAGAACTACCGTTATCACTGTGCCGTACTATTTGTTAATAATGTATTTACAATACATGCCATTTTTAGTAAATAAGTCATTAGCAAGTCCACAAAGCCAATCACAAGCAGTGATTGTGATGTAGCCTGAGCATATTTGGTTGAAGCACTAAAAAAATGTGTAACCATCAATCATTGTACTGAGTTTGAATGAAAGAGAAACAGTGCACTTCTCACAATACCGGTATCTTGTATAATTCAAAGTTTGAATGCAATCTCTGATATATGTTCTGAACACTTTTACAGACATCAATTTTAGAAAGAATGGCTGTCAACACAACCTACAGTATGAAATACATACGAGTATAGTGCAAACTCTTGACTGAATCAGGACCAGGTGATATGGTATAAGTGAAGAATCAGCATGGATGTGATCATCATGATCCTCATACAATGTTTGAATAAAATTGGCCTATTCATGTTCCAGAAACGGTTCTCGACACTTTTACAGACTGCAAATTTAGGATTTTAGACAAAATATTTATTGGTTCGAAAAATAAGATCAACTCATGAAATAAGACATTCTACTGTATTAACTACGAGTACATTTTTGTATAGTGTAAACTTCATATATCATGATGAATCAGCATAGACAGAAATAAAAATAAAATGGCTGACAGTCATTTTTGTTTGAATCTTGAAAAAATATAACATACAAATGTACTTGAATATGCCTGATCCTCACTGACTAAATGTTAAGTGCACAATGAATTTCATGAAGGCATATATTTTTTATATAAACAAACTCCATGTCATTTTATTCATTAAATTACATAATAAATTACTGGTACATATACGTGATAAATAGCATCATCTAACGTCAACCACTATTCTCATCCATTTCTCAAGTTCAGCTCAGGTCACTGGGTCAGTCAGTAAGTCAGTTTTATATTTCCACACAAACCAACCAAGATTCTACATTTGCAGGGTTAAAATATAAACAAATCTTGGGAGATATCAGTTGAAGAGAAGTCTGCTGACGAATATTCTTCATTTACTCCATTAGTGTACTTAAACCCAATATTACATATCGCTGTATGCTGGATTATTAAAATATGACATATTTTGACATGCCATTCTCATAAACATATGAGCAAATATGGTAACCTTAAAAACAGATTTTTCAGAGTAATTTAGTAAGGTATCTTCCATTCACGTTGACACTCGTATATAAGTCTGAATCATAGAACTCTAGATCATCACAC
The DNA here is from genome assembly GCF_978046115.1 of Saccoglossus kowalevskii. Lineage (NCBI taxonomy): Eukaryota > Metazoa > Hemichordata > Enteropneusta > Harrimaniidae > Saccoglossus > Saccoglossus kowalevskii. Next base: position 13,460,814 of record NC_140648.1, read on the forward strand.
AAAATAGACATAGAACCGCCATCTACAATTTTCTCACATTTTTGAAGAAAATTTTCAATATGATTATTCAGTATGTTGATATCTTGGATATGATCTGAGGGAGGAGAAATGATGACTTGTCCCATACATGGCAACTGCACACATGCTTTGAGAATCTTCAGAAGATCAATTTCAGTGAGATCATTTCCTGCAATTGACAGTGTCTGGAGATATGGGCAATTCACAATGGCGTGCACCAGTCGATTTGCTACACCTGGAACCAGACCCAACTTGCAAGTATTCATCCATAAATGTTTGAGAGTTTCTGAACAGTTGATGATCAACGTGAATGCTGACTCGGTGCATTCTGACAGTTTGTTGTTGCTTAGTAGAAGTTCCTCCATTTCTCTTGTATGTTGGCATGTTGCCAGGTAAGCGATATCTGCCGCCGACAATGTGCACATTCTCAAATCGAGGTACTGTAATGAACGTAAAATACCTTTCAACAGTTTTCGTAATGATCCGCCAATCCAATTATGATTCAAGTCAAGTCGCTTTAGTTGACTGAGTTTACTAAATAAGTCGACAAAATTGCTGTCATTTTGCTCTACAACGCGTAGGTCATGGGAGAATTTAATGAGGTTGTAGCTAACACCCAAGGCACGTAAATTAGACAGCTTGGATATCTCTGGTATAACACTTATCAGTCCTTCATACTGAAGCATGTTCATACTGATATTTACTCCACAGCAATACTAAAAAGAAAAAAAAACATATGAACAACATATTCATATCAGTGACGAATCTTGTTTATAATTAATTTTTTAAATTAACATTGATTTTGACCAAAAAAGACCAAATTGCTCTCAAAAACTAAAATTTACTGAAGCTTATTCATGAAAAATAGAAAAATCACAAAAAAAGTGCTCAACACCTACCGTACTCTGGGTGAGTGGGCCATATACTTAATGAGAAGGTCCAAATCTACTGGGTGAGATCCATTCACTACTGGATACGACTTTGTGTGAACTTTGATTAACATTTTGTGTTGGACTGATTGCCCATGGCCTGGTTGACGCCAGGATATCCAATAAATTGCAATTGCAATGACAGCAATTGAATATCATACTCTTTCAAAATCCATTGTATGTATATTGTTACTAGCAATTTGCACAAAAGTTAGTGAAAGTTAATTTGACATACCTTTGGATCTAGCTCACTGAGAACTTGGCGGGTCATCTGAGGCCCTATGCTGATACAAGACGTGTTACAGCATTTCATACTGACAGGGCACACAGAATGAAGTCTCAGTGCTGCAAGAACACCAAGGCTATTTTCTGAATCAATCATGCCATCTATGAGAATTTTTAGGGGGTCTGAAATTTGGAAAAGGGAAATGCATCAAATGAACAAGGCAAAGGTTACAAATACTAAAACTTGGCACACTGGTGTAAAACTAAATTTGTCAGTGGTTGGAACAATTCAGCATTAACGTTTCTGTTTATTCTGTTTACATCACATAATAATGAATTTAGGTACATCGAATAATGATGAATTTACATCACATAATAATGAATTTAGGTACATCGAATAATGATGAATTTACATCACATAATGATGCATTTACATTTCATAATGATGAATTTACATCACATAATGATGAATTTACATCACATAACAATGAATTTACATCACATACCGGTGATGACGAATTTACATCACATAATGATGAATTTACATCACATAATGATGAATTTACATCACAGAATGATGAATTTACATCACAGAATGATGAATTTACATCACAGAATGATGAATTTACATCACATATTGATGAATTTACATCACATAATAATGGATTTACATCACAGAATGATGAATCTACATAACATAATGATGAATTTACATTTCATGATGATGAATTTACATCACATAATGATGAATTTACATCTCATAATGATGAATTTACATCACATGATGAATTTACATTTCATAATGATGAATTTACATCACATAATAATGGATTTACATCACAGAATGATGAATCTACATAACATAATGATGAATTTACATTTCATGATGATGAATCTACATCACATAATGATGAACTTAAATCACAGAATGATGAATCTACATCACAGAATGATGAATTTACATCACAGAATGATGAATTTACATCACATAATGACGAATTTACATCACATACCGGTGATGATGAATTTACATCACATAATGATGCATTTACATCACATAATGATGCATTTACATCACATAATGATGAATTTACATCACAGAATGATGAATTTACATCACAGAATGATGAATTTAAATCACATGATGAATTTAAATCACAGAATGATGAATCTACATCAGATAATGATGAATTTACATCACAGAATGATGAATTTACATCACATAAAAATGGATTTACATCACAGAATGATGAATTTACATAACATAATGATGAATTTACATTTCATGATGATGAATTTACATCACATAATGATGAATTTACATCTCATAATGATGAATTTACATTTCATAATGATGAATTTACATCACAGAATGATGAATCTACATCACATAATGATGAACTTAAATCACAGAATGATGAATCTACATCACAGAATGATGAATTTACATCACAGAATGACGAATTTACATCACATACCGGTGATGATGAATTTACATCACATAATGATGCATTTACATCACATAATGATGAATTTACATCACATACCGATGATGATGAATTTACATCACATAATGATGAATTTACATCACAGAATGATGAATTTACATTTCATAATGATAAATTTACATTTCATAATGATAAATTTACATTTCATAATGATGAATTTTCATCACATAATGATGAATTTGCATCACATAATGATGAATTTACATCACATAACGATGAATTTACATCACATACCGGTGATGACGAATTTACATCACATAATGATGAATTTACATCACATAATGATGAATTTACATCACATACCGGTGATGACGAATTTACATCACATAATGATGAATTTACATCACATAATGATGAATTTACATCACAGAATGATGAATTTACATCACAGAATGATGAATTTACATCACAGAATGATGAATTTACATCACATATTGATGAATTTACATCACAGAATGATGAATTTACATCACGTAATGATGAGCTTACATCACATAATGATAAATTTACATCACAGAATGATGATTTACATCACAGAATGATGAATTTACATCACATAATGATGAATTTACATCACAGAATGATGAATTTACATCACATATTGATGAATCTACATCTCATATTGATGAATCTACATCTCATAATGATGAATTTACATCACAGAATAATGAATTTACATCACAGAATGATGAATCTACATCACATAATGATGAATTTACATCACAGAATGATGAATTTACATCACATAATGATGAATTTACATCACATAATGATAAATTTACATCACAGAATGATGATTTACATCACAGAATGATGAATTTACATCACAGAATGATGAATTTACATCACATAATGATGAATTTACATCACAGAATGATGAATTTACATCACAGAATGACGAATTTACATCACATATTGATGAATCTACATCTCATATTGATGAATTTACATCTCATAATGATGAATTTACATCACAGAATAATGAATTTACATCACAGAATGATGAATCTACATCACATAATGATGAATTTACATCACAGAATGATGAATTTACATCACATAATGATGAATTTACATCACATAATGATGAATTTACATCACAGAATGATGAATTTACATCACAGAATGATGAATTTACATCACATAATGATGAATTTACATCACAGAATGATGAATTTACATCACATAATGATGAATTTACATCACAGAATGATGAATTTACATCACAGAATGATGAATTTACATTACATAATGATGAATTTACATCACATATTGATGAATCTACATCACATATTGATGAATCTACAACATTGAACAGCATATATGTAAAGACAATGTTTCAAATAAAAATTATTCATTATTTGATGTATGTAATTAGAAATAATTAACTCTGCAATATGCATGCACTTTGAATGAATACGTACCAGTAATTCACAATGTGTGTGATTTGAATTAATAGTACATACCGATAATCCATGATGCGACTGAACACATGTTTAATGAATAAATTGCCTAACCTTTATATACCGGCAACTTAGAGCGCAGCTTCACTGCTGCTTTCTTGGTAAGTTGTTCATTATTCGCCCTTGCCTTGAAATCACCTCGTTTTTGCAGGGAACTAGTTGAAATTTGTGCACAAAGTGCTGTCAACTGATAGTCTGCAAGAATATGAAAATATACACCAATTATCAACATTCATGTGAAATTTTCCTAGTGTAATTTGAGTGTACAAAAACATAACTTAACAAAAAATTTAGCAAAAAATTCTGGAAATTGCAAGTAAATTGCAAATTGCAACACATGGAGAAATGGATGACAGATGTAGTGACATGAACATGAAAATAAAAAAAAACACAAAAATACACATGGCTTTACATAAAGTAAGCACATAATTCTATGAACTGAGCTAGAAACAGAGACTTACCCACATCAAAGTCTCTGATATCAACCAATTTCAACTTTGTATTTTTCATATCTCCAACAGCTAATAGTATGGCTGCACCAACTCCACTTTTGTAATTACTAAATACGCTTTTTAATTTCTGGAAGTTCACTTTGTTGTCCTTAATTGGCAACATACAGCCGAAACTCATTGCCTCAAATGGCCAGTTCCAGACAAGCGTCCTGCAAACTAGCGTATGTTCACCGAGTACAGCGGCACATATCAGGGTTTCAAAGAGTACGGTTGGTATTAGAAAAATAGCCGACTCCACGCTACTGAGATCTTTAACCAGAACTGCAGCACTGATGTCCACTAATGGCTTGGGATTGACCATGCTTCCAAGCTTTGTGTTACCATAGAAACCACCGGCATTTTGATGTCTAAACAAGGTTGACATTATCCTAACTGCAATGGTTTTCTAGCTGCTCTAGTAGTGATTCATTTTTTATTCCATATCTGAACAAATAAATATAACAAGAAAAATATCAAAAATTGTACCAAGAAAAAATTTCTCTACGTGGATCAAATTCAACTGGCCAGCTCACATTAATTGTGGTTTAAGTGGTCTGTGTTTTCATTAATTTGGAGCATTCTAAACCCTATATTTATTAAAAACAAGCAGCCTGTCGGCTGAGATAGCTCCGCTGTTAGCAGTGCACATTTCAATTAAAGAACAGAAGATATCATTAGAAAATGAACAATATGTATAGTATCAAAGCAATGGGACTTTGGGATTTAAAAATATCACTTTTCACCAAAAATGACAAAAACAATCATCAAAATTACATAATAGAAGATATCACCATGAAATTAACAAATCTGAAAGAGGTCCACATGTAGTACCTATATATGTAATATAAAAACAATCAGACTTGCAAATTTTCAACGAGAAGTCGAAAATATCACTTTTTATCAAAAATGACAAAAATATTCATCAAAATTAGAGAATTGAAGATATCATTACAAATTGAACAAATCTGAGAGAGATCCACATGTAGTACCTATATATGTAATATCAAAGCAATTGGACTTGCGGTTTTTAACAAGAAGTTGAAAATATCACTTTTTACCAAAAATGACAAAAATATTCACCAAAATTAGAGAATTAAAGATATCATTACAAAATGAACAAATCTGAGAGAGATTCACATGTAGTAGCTATATATAGGTAATATCAAAGCAATTGGACTTACGGTTTTTAACAAGAAGTCGAAAATATCACTTTTTACCAAAAATGACAAAAATATTCACCAAAATTAGAGAATTGAAGATATGATCATGAAATGAACAAATCTGAGAGAGGTCTACCCAAGGTACATATTCACCAAGTATCAAAGCATTCAGGCTTGTAGTTTTCAAGAAGAAGTCGAAAAAGTAAAACATTGACACGGACGCTGGACACCGGACGACGCCGGACAATCACTCATATGATAAGCTCCGCTCGACAAAGTCGACAGCTGAGCTAAAAATGTCAAATTTACACCAGGTTTCATAAAGGCATGAACCTGTTTTATGAACATGTATAAATTATTATGTACTGTAGAATACTTTATTTTCGCTTGGAATTTATTTTCGCTATTTTCGCTGAAGGGATGATTCCGTGAAAATAAAATCCAGCGAATATACTTTTTTTCCTATATTTCCCATTAAACTCATCAACAAGCAGCCTGTCGGCTGAGATAGCTCCGCTGTTAGCAATGCACATGGCAATTAAAGAACAGAAGATATCATTAGAAAATGAACAAATCTGAGAGAGGTCCACATGTAGTACCTATATGTATAAAATTGGTTTGAAATAAAATTAGATTTATTTGCTTTTTTGATAATGGTTTGCACAACAATCCTATAGTTATCTAACAATGACAAGGGTCTACTTGTCAGGAATATAACTGAGTAAAAATTTCACATGAATACATATGTAATATCAAAGCAATTGGACTTGAAGTTTTTAACAAGAAGTCGAAAATATTACTTTTTACCAAAAATGACAAAAATATTCACCAAAATTAAAAAAATTAAAGATATCACTACAAAATGAACAAATCTGAGAGAGGTCCACATGTAGTACCTATATATGTAATATCAAAGCAATTGGACTTGCGGTTTTCAACAAGAAGTCGAAAATATCACTTTATACAAAAAATTACAAAAATATTCACCAAAATTAGAGAATTAAAGATATCATTACAAAATGAACAAATCTGAGAGAGGTCCACACATACCGGTAGTACCTATATATGTAATATCAAAGCAATTGGACTTGCGGTTTTTAACAAGAAGTTGAAAATATCACTTTTTATCAAAAATTACAAAAATATTTACCAAAATTAGAGAATTGAAGATATCATTATGAAATGAACAAATCTGAGAGAGGTCCACATGTAGTACCTATATATGTAATATCAAAGCAATTGGACTTGCGGTTTTTAACAAGAAGTGGAAAATACCACTTTTTACCAAAAATGACAAAAATATTCACCAAAATTAGAGAATTAAAGATATCATTACAAAATGAACAAATCTGAGACAGGTCCACATGTAGTACCTATATATGTAATATCAAAGCAATTGGACTTGCGGTTTTCAACAAGAAGTCGAAAATATCACTTTTTACCAAAAATGACAAAAATATTCACCAAAATTAGAAAATTAAAGATATCATTACAAAATGAACAAATCTGAGAGAGGTCCACATGTAGTACCTATATATGTAATATCAAAGCAATTGCACTTGCGGTTTTCAACAAGAAGTCGAAAATATCACTTTTTACTAAAAATGACAAAAATATTCACCAAAATTAGAGAATTAAAGATATCATTACAAAATGAACAAATCTGAGAGAGGTCCACATGTAGTACCTATATATGTAATATCAAAGCAATTGGACTTGAAGTTTTTAACAAGAAGTCGAAAATATTACTTTTTACCAAAAATTAAAAAAATATTCATTAAAATTAGAGAATTAAAGATATCATTACAAAATGAACAAATCTGAGAGAGGTCCACACATACCGGTAGTACCTATATATGTAATATCAAAGCAATTGGACTTGCGGTTTTAACAAGAAGTTGAAAATATCACTTTTTATCAAAAATTACAAAAATATTTACCAAAATTAGAGAATTGAAGATATCATTATGAAATGAACAAATCTGAGAGAGGTCCACATGTAGTACCTATATATGTAATATCAAAGCAATTGGACTTGCGGTTTTCAACAAGAAGTCGAAAATATCACTTTTTACCAAAAATGACAAAAATATTCACCAAAATTAGAGAATTAAAGATATCATTATGAAATGAACAAATCTGAGAGAGGTCCACATGTAGTACCTATATATGTAATATCAAAGCAATTGGACTTGCGGTTTTTAACAAGAAGTGGAAAATACCACTTTTTACCAAAAATGACAAAAATATTCACCAAAATTAGAGAATTAAAGATATCATTACAAAATGAACAAATCTGAGACAGGTCCACATGTAGTACCTATATATGTAATATCAAAGCAATTGGACTTGCGGTTTTCAACAAGAAGTCGAAAATATCACTTTTTACCAAAAATGACAAAAATATTCACCAAAATTAGAAAATTAAAGATATCATTACAAAATGAACAAATCTGAGAGAGGTCCACATGTAGTACCTATATATGTAATATCAAAGCAATTGCACTTGCGGTTTTCAACAAGAAGTCGAAAATATCACTTTTTACTAAAAATGACAAAAATATTCACCAAAATTAGAGAATTAAAGATATCATTACAAAATGAACAAATCTGAGAGAGGTCCACATGTAGTACCTATATATGTAATATCAAAGCAATTGGACTTGAAGTTTTTAACAAGAAGTCGAAAATATTACTTTTTACCAAAAATTAAAAAAATATTCATTAAAATTAGAGAATTAAAGATATCATTACAAAATGAACAAATCTGAGAGAGGTCCACACATACCGGTAGTACCTATATATGTAATATCAAAGCAATTGGACTTGCGGTTTTAACAAGAAGTTGAAAATATCACTTTTTATCAAAAATTACAAAAATATTTACCAAAATTAGAGAATTGAAGATATCATTATGAAATGAACAAATCTGAGAGAGGTCCACATGTAGTACCTATATATGTAATATCAAAGCAATTGGACTTGCGGTTTTCAACAAGAAGTCGAAAATATCACTTTTTACCAAAAATGACAAAAATATTCACCAAAATTAGAGAATTAAAGATATCATTATGAAATGAACAAATCTGAGAGAGGTCCACATGTAGTACCTATATATGTAATATCAAAGCAATTGGACTTGCAGTTTTCAACAAGAAGTCGAAAATATCACTTTTTACCAAAAATGACAAAAATATTCACCAAAATTAGAGAATTAAAGATATCATTACAAAATGAACAAATCTGAGAGAGGTCCACATGTAGTACCTATATATATAATATCAAAGCATTTGCCCTTGCGGTTTTTAACAAGAAGTCGAAAATATCACTTTTTACCAAAAATGACAAAAATATTCACCAAAATTAGAGAATTGAAGATATCAACATGAAATGAACAAACCTAAGAGAGGTCTACCCAAGGTACATATACACCAAGTATCAAAGCATTCAGGCTTGTAGTTTTCAAGAAGAAGTCGAAAAAGTAAAACATTGACACGGACGACGACGGACAATCACTCATATGATAAGCTCCGCTCGACAAAGTCGACAGCGGAGCTAAAAATGAGTGAAAATAAATTCCATACAAAATGCCCCAAAAGCCTTTCCAGCGAAAAGTAATTCCAGCGAAAATAAAGTATTCCACAGTATATGTTATATATTGAAATACTGTGGAATACTTTATTTTTGCTTGGAATTAATTATCGCTGTAGGAATAATTCAGTGAAAATAAAATTCATCGAGTATACCTTTTTCCCTATATTTCACATTCAACTCGTCAAAAATCAGTGAAAATAAATTTCATAGAAAACACCCAAAAAGTCTAATCAGCAAAAATTACATGCGCGGGCTGGGTCACGGTGACGTTGAGCGGGCTGGGTCACGGTGACGTTGAACAGGCTGGGTCACGGTGACGTTGAGCAGGCTGGGTCACGGTGACGTTGAGCAGGCTGGGTCACGGTGACGTTGAGCAGGCTGGGTCACGGTGACGTTGAGCAGGCTGGGTCACGGTGACGTTGAGCAGGCTGGGTCACGGTGACGTTGAGCAGGCTGGGTCACGGTGACGTTGAGGTGATCATTCTAATTGGTAAGCAGCAGTTTTCAAATTTATATTTGTTTCATGTTTATAAACCGTAAATTTTGGAAAAACGCCTTCACTAAAACCACTGAAAATTGACTATAATTGATTCTGTTGGCTCTAAAATTATGGTTCATTTCAGAAAATATTGAAGAATACTGTAAAGGGGGTTTTAATTTAGCTTATTTCACTGACTAAAAAATGCGCTAAATTAAAACCCAGTGAATATGTAAAATTTAGCATAGAACACATTATCTAAATGATAAAACCGTGAATTTAAAACCCACTGAATATGCCTGAAATGATAAATCAGGGAAATTTAAACCCAGTGAAAATTAGTCATTTTACAGTATAAGAAAAAAAATGCAGGAATTTGGGTCAGAAAGTCTGGTGGTGCAAAGGTTAAAGGTTAACTGCAGTGGAGTTCTATATGGGCAGAATTTATCCACTAAGGATTGTGATTGGTCAAGTTATTTTCTATTGCTATTTTAAATTTAATAACATTCATAAATATTTTATAAATGCCTTCATGAAACACTGGGTATATAGGCCAGATTTATAAACTGGAAGAGGAGACTGTTTGAAAGCATCATTGATACCAGCAGTCGAACTGCCATTCAAACAGCATGTCATGGATGTTTTTACAGAAACCAAAACCACCAGTCAGATTTCAATATAAATAATAAACTAAAACATTCCATAATTCCAGTATATACAGTAGTATATTAGAGTTATAATGAGAATACCAACATGTAGCAGAGGATAACGTGACCACTGTACTGCCTGAGTGCATATTTTGCGGTATTTTCTTGTACCTTATTATTATACATCTTTTTTCTGCTAGTAGTAATAATTTGATGAGAGATAATAGCCCAAAAAGTCAACCAAAACATTCTGTGGTGTGCAAATACATGTATTTGCATTCAATGACCGGCTTTTATTTTCATCACATGCTGTAGAATTGTAAGTGTAATTTATTTTCTAAACTATCCTAAAATAAATTAATAATTTTTAAAATTTAACATTTTGCATGGGTAATGGGGCATTACCAAACCACTTTTAAAGCTAGTGAAATCTATTTAACATTTTATAAATTGAAAACTTGACCAATGACAATGCCTTTATAGTTGATTCAAATTGTACCGTGACGATAATAGCCAAGGGGGTGAGAGACTGAATTTCAAAAACATATTTTCAATAACATATAGGGTATATAATCACTCAACAGGACATGGAGCGACAACCATCGCCCTTTAAAGTTGCACTCTGAAATCTAGCTCTGTATGCATGTCTGTGAACGTGGAGGTGTTCAATTTCATTGGCACCTTGTCGGCATCTCATACCATGGAAGGTACTAACGGAAGGAGCCATGACGCCTCTCAAGTGGCCACTTAAGCTTCTTAACAGGTTTATTTTCTTTTGTTTCAACCCAAGTTAATCCTGATGAGGACATTGTCTAGCTCATCTTTGATGTCCATGATAGTTTGCGATTGTTTACACAAGTAACGAGTTAGCGGAATATGATACAACCCCGCCGATTTTTAAATGTGACCATAAAATATATGCGCATTATGAAACTACGGTCATCATATGTGCGTACTCGGTTGGTTTAGGTGTGAAAGGTCAAAATACGTATTTCACAACTGGAAATTCAACAGATTAACGTTTGACTTCACAGATTTCACATGTTTTAGTTATTAGCAACTGTAACAAGAACAAGATTTTGAGTGTCTACAACAAAAATTCCTAAGGACTCCTAAAAAATATTATCACAGAGAAAGTGTCTAGGCATGCCCTTCTTTTGATACTATCTTTTCTGGTGGTGTTCGCCGATGCCCGGTGGTCGAAAATTTCAATAGTTTCGGGCGTCAAACCCACGCAATGACAATGGTTCCATTGAATAATGCAGTCGTTATTATCACAGGCAATCATTGATTAAGTCTCATCACCGTTACGAATGCAAAAAGATTCACGATAGTTCATCAGTTCTTCTCCAATCGATGTTATGTCTGCTAATTTTTCATTAAAGTTCGCCAAGATCTCCGGAAACAACAGCATTCAAACTAGACGCCATTTTCAGCATTTTACATGCGAGGTTCGTCTATCGCTTCCGAACATGATCCGAATATCACCGAATGCTCGAGACTAGCGTAACCTATTGTACGAAGGTGTTAAGAGCTAACAGAACCAATGTTTGTGAACAAATATTGACAAACGATCATGGGGCAAAGCTAAAACAATAGCGTCGTGGCTCCTTCCGTTAGTACCTTCCATGCTCATACAAACGTGTTGAGGTGTTGTCAAATCCAAATGTACATATTAAACACCCCTAAAACAGCAATGTACGCAGAGATCATACAACAGTTTTATTGAGGGCATGGCAATAGTATGTGAAACATTTGATGGTTGGAAGGTGTGAGTTGTGGGAAATATGTTAATGTTGGAGATTATTTTGGGTTGAATTTGACTGTTTGTTCGAATTTTATTTGCCAAGTTTATGGATTCACAATGATTCACGTTATTTTCGAATCACTGCCCATACTAATTCGGCCCAAATCCGTGGAATCTTTACATGTTTACCCTTATTCGCGCATATTCATATCGTCACATATTTAACACAGAAGTCCCAAAACTCCAATAAAGCAGCAGGAATGTGGAAATGATATCAGAGTTAAACTTATATCTCAGATAACAATAAAAGGACTCTCATACCAGGGGACTGTCGCGCAACCAGAAGAGCAAATCATGGAATTTCTCATATTCTAACGAGATCCATTTCTCAGAAACATACCTGTTGTGAACACACAAGATACAAAAACTGTGTTACGTTCCATGAAATATCGCGGTTTCATATCCATCTAAATACAAACACAGACCAACTTTAGATCGTATCAGTTTATGTTGTAAGACAAACATACATGACCTTTGACATGCATTTCCACTTCAAGTACGAACACTGGCGGCGCTCTCGCTGTAGCAATGTTCACAAAAAATAATACATTCGTGTTTAAAATGAAATGTGGACAACTAGTAGATTTTGTGACCTCGAAGGTTTATTTTGAAGAATCTAGTATATTTGGTACTGAACATGTAATCACGTTCTATTTTTTTAATTGTTATCAATTGTTATTTGGGGCAACTCAAATCTCCATGATTTGTACTACAAGTATTAAACATCGATTTCGCAAAAACAAATATTGGCATGATATCGTGAACCCTAGTAATTTCCTATTGTTTTTGATTTTCAAAATACATTTCGCTTATTTGTGATCAGAATGTCAAAGGTCAACTCATAGTTTAATGGAATAGGCAAGTACATGTATTATGAAAAGTTGAAAAACTGTCGTTCGTTTGGATGTAAGCAACTGGAGGAGGGCGGGTTGAATGTTATGCTAATCTAATTAAAATGTGTGAGCTAAATTTATCTCTAAATACTACTACACTCCTGTCAGTGAGGATTAAATTAATTACACCATTACAAACTAATAGTATTTATTTTTGGTAGTATGTACGAGTGTCTAGGATAACAACTAGACATATTTATCATTTCACAGATAATATGAACTCCAGGTACGTAAAAATGTTAATAATAATAAAAGCAATATGTATGAGTTAAACAGCACATGGTATTGTGAAATTTTACAACATCCACCTTATCATGGAGGTAAAAAGAGTCACAGCCAAGCTTAGATCAAAGGTACCAGGATGGTCGCCGCTGTTTGTACATAGATCAGGGAGTTTATTTGCCGAACGGACCAAGGAGGGCAGTTTCCGCTTAGCGCAGTGAGGATTACTATGCATTAGCATACTACGGACGCCTTCGACAGCATTCGGTGATTTTCGTGACAATTCTAGTCAAATTCTTATAAATAAATATGGCGACGATCGATAACGCGCACGAGTTTGACTACGATGCTGAAACTGCTATATGCTTCAATTCAGAAGACGTAAACAAAATCGAAGAGCATATTACAGACGAAGAATTGTTTTGCACATGCTGTAAACAAAAAGATTGCTCGAAAACAAAAAATGCAGCGAATTTTTACCTCCATGCACTGCCATAGAAGTAGGACATACACGGGATATAAACTTCAAAAAGTGTCATTTCGAACCTCAAAATTCAGTCTCTTTTACAACGCGGTGCGGTCTATGTCATGCACCATTGCAAAGATCATTAAACGAGCTTTATTTTGGACTAAAAAACAGTACTATCTAGGTTTCGAAACATTACCATATTGCCGATTCAATAATACAACGGAAAAATTTCTGAAAAACGAAAAATTACATAAACTTAACAAGAAATTCTCTAATTTTCAAAATTCTAACTTTCCCGTTCCCACAAACACGATTCCTCTACGTTTAAAAGATCTGTGTATGCTTTATGTCATTTGGCTTTTACTGCGACACCATAAAACAAGACATTGGAGTGTGTACTGTACGCAGCAACGCTTGACAAGTAAATGACGCGTCGGCGACGAGCCTGGGATGAAAGGACGATAAGACAAAGGGAATTATATGATTAAACTTGGCTAAAACAAAAGAAGTTTAGGGGGATTATATTGGCTGTGACTCCTTCTCTTTTTACCTCCATGACCTTATTAATTAGTTAAGCCACAATCCATCAATCGATAGGGCGAAATGGCTTGACTCGCAACTGAAACGAGTACTGTCCACAAGTTAAGGGAGTTGCGCCCTCAGTCGGTAGTTTGAAGATCATCGATTTTTTGCAAAACAGTACACTTTCGCTATCGTTACCGTAATGGCATATGTCAATTGGATGAATAAAGCTAGACTATATGTAATCTGGCTTTTACCTCCATGTTGGAATGCATTCCTTTGGGGCGAACATGGTGTCTCTATAATGTAATTGTTATCTGCAAGCAAGCAAGCCAAAATTATACGTTCCTTTCGTAACACTATTAATATATTAATAAATTCATTACTATACCATTTAACATTACTGTATGATAAAGACAATAAGTACACTACCTTCCTTAGACAATAAAACAAAATATTACATAAAAATTATTACTGTATGATGCATGTTTATCGCATCATGGAAGATACGATCCCACCAAACATATGGTTCATATCAGTTGCCATTAGAGACATTATTTTACGACGACGACAC
Source organism: Saccoglossus kowalevskii (assembly GCF_978046115.1). NCBI lineage: Eukaryota > Metazoa > Hemichordata > Enteropneusta > Harrimaniidae > Saccoglossus > Saccoglossus kowalevskii. Next base: position 13,475,814 of record NC_140648.1, read on the forward strand.
TTCTATTTTCTGATAACATCATTATCAATATCTAACATTATTGACAATATATCAATCAGAATTTGTCTTTGTAAATTTCGTATCTCTGCACACAATTTGCACATTGAAGCTAATAGACCATTACATAATGAAAGGGCTGACAGGATTTGGTTTTTTTGTAACCTTAACCAATTTCACTTTCATTTGATTTGCTCATTCTATAATGCCTTGATAACTACTACAGTATATCCCAGAGAATTTTCTTATTCTCCCCCACAATAGTAATGTATTCCTGTCATATTCTAGTTGTACTTATAGGCCGCTGTATATAAATATATATATATATATATAGTGTAAATATCGAAGCGAGTAGTATTTAAAATATTACATTGTTTGGTATTACGGTAGTTCTCGTTTTGGAGGATGTGGTGGCCCTGAAAAGGGCCGTTTGGTTTGTGTACGCTAGGCATACGATTTACTTGGAGCTGGTGTACTTGGTGACGGCTTTGGTGCCTTCACTGACGGCGTGCTTGGCGAGCTCACCAGGCAACAGGAGACGGACGGCGGTCTGGATCTCTCTGCTGGTGATGGTTCTACGCTTGTTGTAGTGAGCCAAACGGGAAGCTTCTGATGCAATACGCTCGAAGATATCGTTGACGAAGCTGTTCATGATTGACATAGCTTTGGAAGAGACACCGGTGTCTGGATGAACCTGCTTCAATACCTTGTAGATGTAGATACCGTAGGATTCTTTCCTCCCCCTCCTTCTTTTCTTCTTGTCACCACTACGAGCGGCGGCCTTAGCCTTACCGCCTTTCTTTGCTGCTTTACCGCTGGTTTTTGGAGGCATGTTGAACGTCAGAAATAATGTTCAGAATGACAGTAACCGTCGTAGGTCCCATTATATATAGTGAATGAAATGCAAATGAAGGATTCGACAAGCAAGGCGGGAAACATAACGAACGCAAGAGAAAACATAACTTAAGTATACTTAAATTACATTGTGTATCTACCATTGACCCTCAACAATATACAAGTACTACCAAGGTCGCGCTTTGCCGTATTTTGATTGGTGGAGGTACTATACGACCAGAATCCGAGCGGGAGGTATAAATACTGATAGTAAACCGCCAAATAGCTATAGTTTTCTCGACGAGCTAAACTGATAATTCAATATGTCTGGTCGCGGTAAAGGAGGCAAAGCAAAGGGCAAGTCTAAGACTCGTTCCACCCGAGCTGGTCTGCAGTTCCCAGTTGGTCGTGTACATCGTTTCCTGAGAAAGGGCAACTATGCCGAGCGTGTCGGTGCCGGTGCTCCAGTCTATTTGGCTGCCGTACTCGAGTACTTAGCCGCTGAAATCCTTGAGTTGGCCGGTAACGCCGCCCGTGACAACAAGAAGTCAAGAATCATTCCCCGTCACTTGCAGTTGGCTGTCCGTAACGACGAGGAATTGAACAAACTGATGTCCGGTGTAACCATCGCCCAAGGTGGTGTACTGCCTAACATCCAGGCTGTACTTCTGCCCAAAAAAACCCACGCCAAATCCAAGTAAATAGTATGCCTCGCATACACAACCAAACGGCCCTTTTTAGGGCCACCACATCCTCCAAAAAGAGAACTACCGTGAACAGTGTTTTTTGCATGTGATATTTGGTTTAGCAACATATAATATATACACAAGGTATAACTTTATATTAAACAAAAAGTAAATAAAAAGGTTCAATCTTGTTGAGTACTAGCGCAAAGGTAAAGTAGCACCGTGACATTATAGCGGGAGCACTCTCTACTTAGACCATGTGCCTTACTTAGACTAGGTGTTGTGTGGCCAGATCTAACCCCTATTTCTTTTACGCGGGAGACTCAGTATAGCATGGAATACTTGCAAATAAAACACATTGTTCATCGTTTGAGGGCGTTCATAGTTTCACGTGTTGGCATGCACAGTACCAACCACAGTTAGAGTGCGCATAACGACAACGGATAGAAGGGAATAAAAACTGGTGGCATCACATTTCATTAATGCGTTATTTTAATTTATATTAATTCTAATGGCTATTGAAAACAATTCGCAAATATTGGCTCGCTTCGCAATTTCTCATTCGGTGCCAGACGATGATGGTACTACTCGAACTTGCATTCATGGTATCACAGTTGTTGGGAGAGTGTGACTGTATCTATATTTTGCGTTTATGGCAGCAACAACTCACGCTAATCTATTAATATGTTTTATAAGTGTCGTTAAAACGGAATCACGCATTCATGTAAGATGGATATGTGTATATATTTCTGAGTAGAGACGAATTAGTTGGGCAGCAGACCATAGTCAATGGCTTCAACGGCCCTGACCTGTATTTTTTAAAGATTAAGTTCGTAGGTATGTATAAGCATGGAACTAATCCATGGTATAAGGTTACACAGCACCGACACCATGATAGGAGTGCCAATCACCCTTTCTGGGTGATTACGTTGGGAAACAAGACAACGAATTAATTGAAAATACTATGGACACACAACCATACTCAATATTACTGCACAACACTAACACACATAGCACAGCACACGTTACGGTAGTTCTCTTTTTGGAGGATGTGGTGGCCCTGAAAAGGGCCGTTTGGTTTGGTTTGTTTGCGTTTTGTATTTGGTAAGTCTAACCACCGAAACCGTACAGAGTACGGCCCTGGCGTTTCAAAGCATAGACGACATCCATGGCGGTGACGGTCTTTCTCTTGGCATGCTCGGTGTAGGTGACGGCATCACGGATAACATTCTCCAAGAAAACCTTCAATACACCACGGGTTTCTTCGTAGATGAGACCAGAGATACGCTTCACACCACCACGACGTGCAAGACGACGGATGGCTGGCTTGGTGATACCTTGGATATTATCACGAAGAACTTTACGATGACGCTTGGCGCCTCCTTTTCCTAAACCTTTTCCTCCTTTACCACGACCAGACATAGTTGCTGAATTTGTAGAAGTAAAATCAACTGCCAAATACTCCGAGTCTCTTTACTTTTATACACTGGCTGCGAACGTGAAAGAAAACATGATAGTTGGCCTTGACGGATAGAAAAGCCTTGTGGATTTGCATCTCTATTCTCAACTTTATAATTCAATTATTCTCACTGCTTATTGGACAGACATTGCGATGGTCTCGTCCAATTGACACGCTGCATTTGGAGGTCAATGGAGTTTTACATTGCGTTTCAGGGTTAAGCCATAGACCCTCCAGTTAAGCTCACTACATGTATTTTTTTTAGGATCCATGTATTCGGCCCGCAGTTGTCTGAGGGTTTAGTTTCTTCACGTGAAGCTTGAATCAATAATATGCGAATTTATAAATAAAATAAAGCTTGCCCACAGTCAGATAGAGGGACTGTGGCTTGCCTTATTATTTTTTATATTTTTATTATTTTATATATTTATCAAGTCTGTCTGAGGGCTTAGTATTTTCGCGGGGAGTTGGCATATGAGGATTAAAAAAAATAATAAAGCTAGTCCATCCCTGCTATACAGCTGTACAATACTAAAAGGCAGGACAAAAAACACTGTAGTATTATCAGCGATATTTTTAACATTTTCAGAACTGCCGACTTTATGATTTGTGATGCTATTTTTTTTAATTAATAATGAGGTAATTCGCAAGGAAAAACAAAGAAACATTCCGTTGGTAGCGTCTCCATAATACAATGGAAGTCCACTATCATTTTCCCGCGCCTAGTTCTGTTTACGACCACGTGGTTTACGACGGGATACTCCGCCGTTCGCAGCCAGTCTATTGTAATTCAACGAATAATTCGCCAAGAAAAAAACAAAGAAACATTTCGTTGGTAGCGTCTCCATTATACAATGGAAGTCCACTATCATTTTCCCGCGCCTAGTTCTGTTTACGACGGGATACTCCGCCGTTCGCAGCCAGTCTATTGTAATTCAACGAATAATTCGCAAAGAAAAAAACAAAGAAACATTTCGTTGGTAGCGTCTCCATTATACAATAGAACAAAACATCCTTTGTGAACTCGACGACGAACCCGCGCTTTCTACTGTTTATTGACATTCACACTCCATTGTCGTTTTCCCGCGCCCCAGTTCTGTTTATGACGCGTCCGGATACTCCGCCATTCAATCATGGCCAACTCCATTGTGATTCAATGTCCCAAATAACGAATTTTCCGCCAAGGCGTGGGAATATTAACTGACGACCGGCCAGCCTCAATGCACCTACAGAATACCGGTAATCATACAAAATGCTAAGAAACTAACTAATAGAAAGTCGGGTGGAAAACAAAATTGCAGAGATTTTGGACGGAAAAAAAATCACACACATTCGAGAGAGATTCTGAAAAAAATAGCTCCACCTCCTATCCAAGTATGTAATAGTTAACCTTCTAACCACGGATCGACAGTAGGTCCATGTTGTAACGCACTATTTTGCAATATATCTTTAGAAAAAATTCAATATCAATATTCATATGGGACAAAATAAAGACTATATTTTTAATTATGCTTCCAATACAAGCAAGTTACCGTCGAGGAAATTGTGCGCAGAAATGCTGAAATTTTTAATTACATTTTATTATTTTTGAAAAACAGGAAGACTTGTGAGCAAGTTTACGTCGTGCGTTACGAACCTTAGATACAAATCCGAATTCTACTATTGCACGAGAATAACAGTGTGAGCTTGGGTACAATTTCGGATTCGACTGGATGATTTTCAACCAATGACATTGCGTTAATTTCGACCAATCAGAAGGTATCGTAATTGACCAATCACAATGCCCCTGTAAATGGCCCTGACCAATCCTAATGGTAATTTTGTGGTATAAATAATGGACGCCGATATTCGAATTTATATCACTTCATTCTTGAGCGAGAAGAAGAATTCAGCATGGCACGTACCAAGCAAACCGCACGTAAATCTACCGGTGGTAAAGCACCACGTAAACAGTTGGCAACCAAAGCCGCCCGTAAGAGCGCACCAGCCACCGGAGGAGTGAAGAAACCTCATCGTTACAGGCCAGGTACCGTGGCTCTTCGTGAGATCCGTCGTTACCAGAAGAGCACCGAACTTCTGATCCGTAAACTCCCATTCCAGCGTCTAGTACGTGAAATCGCTCAGGATTTCAAGACCGATCTTCGTTTCCAGAGCTCTGCCGTCATGGCCCTGCAGGAAGCCAGCGAAGCCTACCTTGTCGGCCTTTTCGAGGACACCAACTTGTGCGCTATCCACGCCAAGCGTGTCACCATCATGCCCAAGGACATCCAACTTGCCCGCCGTATCCGTGGTGAGCGTGCTTAAATCGTATGCCTAGCATACACAAACCAAACGGCCCTTTTTAGGGCCACCACATCCTCCAAAAAGAGAACTACCGTAATCTCGCATAGACACAAACTCGAATATCTCGCTACGGTATTGCATTTATGTTTTTTAAATGTCACTTGGTATGACATTGCAATATTTACGATGATACCACGAACTATTCATTTACTATTCATACACTCTCTTCTCATCAAAGAACACAAAATGTTACACAAGTGGGGGTACTCACAAAACAGCACAATGTGTAATGCTTTGTCTCTCTACCTGTCCTTGTGCATGGAGTTGAGCTCAGACATTTAATAACTGCAGAAAGCAAGGCTTCAAATACACCCAAACCGTATGCCTCTGGCGTAAATGAACCACAAACGGTCCCTTTCAGGGCCACCTCACCCCCCAAAACGAAAACTACTGTATACCCTGCGTATACAATACACCTACCATACAAACATGCATATGTAAGGCTAATATTTCATTGTTTGACCGCATGCATTGTGACATCGTGGCAAACCTCAAAGACCATGTATGGGTTACACATTAGCTCCATGGAATACATAAATAGATCGTATCAACCATTTCTAACCAATATCTTGCCATCGGTTCCGCGATTTTTCAGTCGCCTTGATACTAGTATATAAAAGCCTATGGCTTACATTAAAACACAGTCCCTCTATCCCCGGTCTGGAAACGACTAGCGTTCTTTTGTCTCGAACCGCGTTGCGGGTAAACAAACCGTTCACACCCGGATCAAGGGAGTCAGGAAGTCAAACACATTACAATATCGTCAGAATATTCATTAAAATCGGCAAATTTACCGTCATGCAAAGCGATACCCCATTGATTACTTCACTTTGACTTCAAATTCGGACAACCACAACGTAAAAAAAAAACATGTAAACAAAATTATCACTATGAAATTTTGGGGTTTTAAACCATGATGTTAAAACCAGCCTACCAACTCATAAACATCCAGTTCCTGAAATGTAAAGATTAATATCGAGAATTATGTTCATCTTCTAGTTTTAATAGGGAAAAAAATAGCGTGCCAGCATGCTGACATCGCTAAACCATGGAGGTAAAAAGAGACTTTTTACATCCATGGCTAAACTAATCTTGTCAAAATGGCGTCGTTCATGTTAACGTAGTCGATCGGAAAACATGTGATATTTCTGATTCTTGGGGGTTCATAACAGTTCAAGTCAATTATACAACAACTAATGACTTTATTCGATACACCAGTATAAAACAATGCTTCAATGTTTGTATATTAAATGAATTTTTAGTACAAAATAGCGTACATTGTCATTTCAAAACGTCGCCATTTGCATTTACGATCGAAAAAGTACATTATTGCCAGAATTTGTGTTCAGATTTTACAACTACAGTGAAGGTGTGATTTGCCTGCCAAGTTTGAATCAAATCGGCTCAGCCCAAAAAATCACAGAAGAGTTAAAAAGCCATTCCTGGTGAACAGTTACCCCAACTTTGGGGTTAAATTTCACGGAAATGAAATAAATTCAAATAGTAACTTTGTGCCCACACTCAAGCTGAGTAGAATGAGCTATGTCAGGGGTGTTTTATCCCAAATTTGTAGAAGATGCATTTGGCGCGAAGCTATCCCCAAAAAGTTTTTTTTGGTTGTTGCTATGGCAACGGTGGGCCAATTTTTTTTCCAATTTTTTTCAAATAACTAGGGTGAAGGTGTGACCTACCTGCCAATTTTGAGCGAAATCGGCCAAGCCAAAAAAATCACAGAAGAAATAATACGTGAAAACATTGGGAATCACACACACACAAACCTACAAATTTTAAAGTGATTATAAGGGCAATCGGATTGCCAAAAAATGATTATAAAGGAAATCCTAGCGGAGAGGATCGCCAATATGTTATTTACAGTACTAACAAATTCCCACTTCCGGTCCGATTAGAATTAAAATACACCACGAATATCCACTTTTGAGATTTTTAGTATGTGTTGGTTCTTGGATATTTCAGCTTCGTCATCCTGTACTTCATTTAGTAATTCGAACTTCCCAGATTGTGTCAAATCGGAGAGTTTCTTGATTTTGATATCGAAACCGCCTTGGCTTAATTATTTGCTGGGGTGGGGGTGGCGCTTAGGTACGTGCTCTGCAACTTGCAGCGCATGAACCTAAACATGTTAGGTAATCAAATTCACGAGAAGTTGACAATCCCTAATACTGCTAAATCGCCAGTTGTGAACTTTATCAGGATTCCCGCATGAAGTTAAACATCATTCTAGCAAGGACAAATATTGATTACTGTTGTGCAGGTTATATAATAAAATATGAAATAATCAATATTGTAGAATACTTTATTTTCGCTTGGAATTTATTTTCGCTATTTTCACTGAAGGGATGATTCCGTGAAAATAAAATCCAGCGAATATACTTTTTTCCCTATATTTCACATTAAACTCATCAAAAATCAGTGAAAATAAATTCCATACAAACACTCAAAAAGCCTTTTCAGCGAAAATTAATTCCAGCGAAAATAAAGTATTCCACAGTATTTCATTTTTGTTAGTATATCTTTATTTAATAAAATATGTACACATTATATCTACTTGGGGTGGGTATTGCCAAGCAAGTTCATAAAATTATAAACATATATTTTCGTAAATAACACTGACCGCGAAATACGCCTTTGAGAAGTATTACTGATGAATACTTTATATTTCAATTTCTTTCAATTTGAAGTAGTTGTATTGCAATGCATTAATAATAATAATAATAATAATAATAATATTATTATTATTACTGCAGAAATACAGTATTTATATTAGTACAGTAGCAATAACAGTATACCGGTAATGAATAAGTATAAATAATGTAAATATATACATTCCTTTATTTCATTGTTGAGACTGAGTTATACAGTTTGTTACGTACTACAATTTACCTATATTGGAAAATGGTTATGGGGATTATTAATTTCAATAAACAATATTCAACTATCCTTTGCAATACAATAAGATCATAATGGTAATGTTTATTGGTCTTTGAAACTAGAGGCATTATCAGAGCATGGGTCTTATTTTGGAACTCCTGCTAGGATGGTATTCCCAGAATAGTGCCAGTTGTTAAAGAAACATAAAACTTTAATTCTCAACAATGATGAAGGGACCAGTTACTGAGACAAAGCCCTACTCTACGTGAAACCCTGCAGATACGAAATCCAATTACTGCGAAAGCTATTCACCGCGAAGCTACTAGTACACTCCCATAAAATGTTATTTTATTGAAAAAACAACAACAAATAAACAAGGGACTGTATGCAAGTCTAGTCCTCGAGGTGAATTTATTAGTTTGTTGCTGTTAGTTATTGATTGAACTATGTAGCCTCTCGCACTATCGTCAATATAAAAAAAACGTAATATGCCAATTAAACAATGTCGGGTTCACATGTACCTTGAAATCTACGAACTGTTAACAGATGATCATAGTCATGTGACCTCATTAAATATGCATAACGTAATATCTCCAGCACTATTACAGACAGGAACATGCAACTTGTGCAATATTGAAGCCATGGGACAAGAGATGTGACTAACATATCAGGTGGCCATATATGGTCATGTGACCTCATTAAATATGCATAGATGTTTTATCTCAAGCACTATTACAGATAGGAACACACAACCAGCATAGTATTGAAGCTATTGGACAAGATATGACAAAGATATCAAATGACATTACATGGTCATGTGTCCTCATTAAATATGTGACAAACATTTCAGTTGGTCATAGTTAGTCATGTGACCTCAATATGCGTCACGGTAATATCTACAACACTACTGCAGATAAGGACATGCAACCAGTGCAATATTAAAGCCATTAGACGAGACAAACATATCAGTTAATTATACATAGTCATGTGACCTCATTAATATGCATCACAGTTATATCTCGAGCGTTGCTACAGCTAGGGACATGCTATCAGTGCAGTCTTAAAGCTATTCGACTATAGATGTGACTAATATACCATGTGAACACATCCATTCTACATGTCGCGCTCTACAAAGTGACTGTTTCAGATTTTCGATTAGTCGCGCAGTTCCGCCACCATCTTGGATTTAATAAAACCCGGAAGGGCTTAATCACACCATTTTCTGAGGGTCTGGGATTCTCATGTGAGGTCATAGAACTCATTAAATATGCATTTTTCCAATATTTCAAGCACTATTGCATGTACAAACATGCAACCAACACTATATTGAAGGCATTGGACAAGAAAATTTCAATGACCATATAACATGTTCAATGACCATATATGGTTCTAGAACTCATTAAATATGCATATCTATAATATCTCGAGCACTATTGAAGCTAGAGACATGGAAATAACGCTATAGTGAAGGCATTGGGAAAGAACCAACATGTATAAAGATTGCACAAATCAAATCTTCCAAACTTTTTTTTTTCAAATTCAATGGTATTATGGCCCTTTACTTAAAAGACGTTAATAGCTGCTTAGTTTATTTTTCTTGACATTTACCCTCGGCACAACAAAGGCATTCCCATCATCTTTATAAATACTTGTATTTATAAATTTCACAACTCAAACTGAAACGAGAAGTTTTTATTGGCAAATTGAAGAACACTGGAACGTTTTCAAACGTTTTACATTGTTCCACACTGTGCTCGTTGATTGGCTCGTTTGATTTAACTGTCGCGCCAAGAGTAAATAGTCCTTGCTTTGTTTGTGTTTGTATTACTTTATTGCATTATAAATACCTAAATACAAATCATGTATCATAATTTATCTTATCTTGTATTGTCTATTCTTATCTTATTTACGTTACTAGTAATACATGGCAAACAATATACTTGTTACTTCTCGCCGATCTCGCTTTAGAAAAGAATCGTCAAGTTGTTAGTTACAAGAAAAATGCAACTACAGAAGTTGCAGCAAAACGGTTGAAAACGCATTTACGGTAAATACACATGCGACTCCATCTAAGATATCGGGGTGCATTATGTGAACAATATCCCGTGTGGCTGACCCATTTAAATAAAACCTAAGGTTGGATGACATTTTTAGCTGTTATCAGAGGAAAAATGGCACGTGAGGGCGCCCTTCTTTCAACGTTTTTTCTTGAAAAACCGCCTCACTTCAGGTTTCTCCATCCACCAGTGCGTCATCTAGTGACAAAACGTTTCTGTGACATAATTGGAAGTGAGGGACGCCATTCATTACGTCGATTTTGCGATCTGCCACAGCCTCACGCCCCTTAATTGCAACAATATCATACATTAACTCTTGTAATTTGCATAGCATCCTAGATAAACACGATTCCAAATACGCATCCAGAGAAAATAATTTAGAAAGTACTGTGCAGCACTATGATTGACTTTGTAGTGGTTGTAATTGTACTCCACAGTAAGGACCAATTCATGGCACAAATTGTGCCCAATTCATAGTGACAATAAAGTTAACGACAAGCAAGGAGGTATTCAGTTAATATTCCCGTATAAACAATGTCAGGATAGTCATAGATAAAAAATTGTTTCTCACAAAAATTTTTCTCTGTAGTTTTCATTTTCCGTATTTTGTTTGTAAACAATTATATCGTAATTATTGATATTGAATAATTATGCAGATATACAACATGCTTAATTATCATTCAAAACAGCTACTAGCAAATCATATACAAATGAAGTAAACGCAATGACTACTAATTTATGGTTATTTACACACACACACTAGGATACAGACAGACAGAAGTTGACCTGGACAGAGACGGACAGTGACATGGACAGAGATGGACAGTGACCTGGACAGAGACGGACAGTGGCCTGGACAGTGACATGGAGAGAGACGGACAGTGACATGGAGAGAGATGGACAGTGACATGGACAATGACAGTGGACTGAGACGGACAGTGACATGGACAGAAACGAACATTGACATGGACAGAGACGGGCAGTGACATGAACAGAGACGGGCAGTGACATGGACAAAGACAGTGGACTGAGACGGACAGTGACATGCTCAGAAACGAACATTTTTAACTTTATCGATATAGGTTTGTTTAAAACTTCAGTACTTTCTAAATTATTTTCCATATCTCTAGTTTCATTTATAATTTTTTCTTGTAACCGGGTATCAATTTTTTTTATTATTTTGCATACTATTCAAGTCTCTAAAGTGATTCAACCATGTGTCTGGTTTAATTACATCTTCATTTTTGGCACTTTCTATTTTTGAGAAACATGGACAGAAATGGACAGTGACCTGAACAGAGATTGACAGTGACCTGGACAGACAATGAAAGTGACATGGACTGAGACAGACAGTGACATGGACAGAGATGGACAGAGATGGACAATGACATGGACAGAGACTGACAGTGACATGGACAGTGACATAGACAGAGACGGACAGTGACATGGACAAAGACAGTGTCATGGACAGCGACGGATAGTGACATGGACAGAAACGGACAGTGACATGGACTGAGACGGACAGTGACCTAGACAGAGATGGACAGTGACATGGACAGAGACGAACAGTAACATGGACAGTGACATGGACAAAAACAGTGACATGGACAGAGACTGACAGTGACATGGACAGAGATGGACAGTGACATGAACAGAGACGGACAGTGACATTGACAGAGACGGTCAGTGACATGGACAGAGACGGACAGAGACATGGACAGAGACGGACAGTGACATGGGCAGATCCATGGACAGAGACGGACAGTGACATGGACAGAGACGGACAGTGACATGGGCAGAAACATGGACAGAGACGGACAGTGATATGGAGAGAGATGGACAGTGACCTGGACAGTGAGATGGAGAGAGACGGACAGTGACATGGACAGAGACGAACAGTGACATGGACAAAGACAGTGACCTGGACAAAGACGCACAGTGACATGGGCAGAAACATGGACAGAGACGGACAGTGACATGGACAGAGAAGGACAGTGACATGGACAGAGAATGACAGTGACATGGACTGAGACAGACAGTGACATTGACAGAGATGGACAGTGACATGAACAGAGACAGACAGTGACATGGACAGAGACGGACAGTGACATGGACAAATACAGTGACATGGACAGAGACGTAGAGTGACATTGACAGAGATAGAGACATGGACTGAGATGGACAGTGACATGGACAGAGATGAACAGTGACATGGACAGAGACGGACAGTGACCTGGACAGAGACGGACAGTGGCCTGGTCAGAGACAGACAGTGCCATGGACAGAGGCGGTCAGTGACATGGACAACGACAGTGACATGGACAGAGATGGACAGTGACATGGACAAAGACGGACAGTGACCTGGACAGAGACGGACAGTGGCCTGGTCAGAGACGGACAGTGACCTGGACAGAGATGGACAGTGACATGAACAGAGACGGACAGTGACATGGACAGAGGCGGTCAGTGACAAGGACAGAGACATGGACAGAGACAGACAGAGACGGACAGTGACATGGGCAGAGACGTACAGAGATCTGGACTGAGATGGACAGTGACATGGACAGAGACGGACAATGACATGGACAAAGACGGACAGTGACCTGGACAGAGACGGACAGTGGCCTGGTCAGAGACGGACAGTGACCTGGACAGAGATGGACAGTGACATGAACAGAGACGGACAGTGACATGGACAGAGGCGGTCAGTGACAAAGACAGAGACATGGACAGAGACAGACAGAGACGGACAGTGACATGGGCAGAGACGTACAGAGATCTGGACAGAGATGGACAGTGACCTGGACAGTGACATGGAGAGAGACGGACAGTGACATGGAGAGAGATGGACAGTGACATGGACAAAGACAGTGGACTGAGACGGACAGTGACATGCTCAGAAACGAACAGTTTTAACTTTATCGATATAGGTTTGTTTAAAACTTCAGTACTTTCTAAATTATTTTCCATATCTCTAGTTTCATTTATAATTTTTTCTTGTAACCGGGTATCAATTTTTTTTATTATTTTGCATACTATTCAAGTCTCTAAAGTGATTCAACCATGTGTCTGGTTTAATTACATCTTCATTTTTGGCACTTTCTATTTTTGAGAAACATGGACAGAGACGGACAGTGACATGGACGGAGACAAAGAGAGACCTGGACAGAGATGGACAATGACATGGACAGAGATTGACAGTGACCTGGACAGAGATGGACAGTGACATGAACAGAGACAGACAGTAACATGGACAGTGACATGGACAAAAACAGTGACATGGACAGAGACTGACAGTGACATGGACAGAGATGGACAGTGACATGAACAGAGACGGACAGTGACATTGACAGAGACGGTCAGTGACATGGACAGAGACGGACAGAGACATGGACAGAGACGGACAGTGACATGGGCAGATCCATGGACAGAGACGGACAGTGACATGGACAGAGACGGACAGTGACATGGGCAGAAACATGGACAGAGATGGACAGTGACCTGGACATAGATGGACAGTGACATGGACAAAAACGAACATTGACATGGACAGAGACGGGCAGTGACATGGACAGAGACAGACAGTGACATGGACAGAGATGGACAGTGGCATGGACAAAGACAGTGACATGGACAGAGACGTAGAGTGACATTGACAATGACAGTGATAGTAATAGGACTGAAATGAACAGTGACATGGACAGAGACGAACAGTGACATGGACAGAGATGGACAGTGACATGGACAGAGACAGACAGTGACATGGACAGAGACATACAGTAACATGGACAAAGACAGTGACATGGACAGAGACGTAGAGTGACATTGACAGTGACAGTGATAGGACTGAGATGGACAGTGACATGGACAGAGACGAACAGTGACATGGACAGAGATGGACAGTGGCCTGGTCAGAGACGGACAGTGACCTGGACAGAGATGGACAGTGACATGAACAGAGACGGACAGTGACATGGACAGAGGCGGTCAGTGACATGGACAGAGACAGGCAGAGAGGACAGTGACATGGGCAGAGAATGAAAGTGACATGGACTGAGATAGACAGTGACCTGGACAGAGATGGACAGTGACATGGACAGAGAATGAAAGTGACATGGACTGAGATAGACAGTGACATGGACAGAGATGGACAGTGTCATGGACAGAGACTGACAGAGACCTGGACAGAAATGGACAGTGACCTGGACATAGATGGACAGTGACATGGACAAAAACGAACATTGACATGGACAGAGACGGGCAGTGACATGGACAGAGACATACAGTAACATGGACAAAGACAGTGACATGGACAGAGACGTAGAGTGACATTGACAGTGACAGTGATAGGACTGAGAAGGACAGTGACATGGACAGAGACGAACAGTGACATGGACAGAGATGGACAGTGGCCTGGTCAGAGACGGACAGTGACCTGGACATAGATGGACAGTGACATGAACAGAGACGGACAGTGACATGGACAGAGGCGGTCAGTGACATGGACAGAGACATGGACAGAGACAGGCAGAGAGGACAGTGACATGGGCAGAGAATGAAAGTGACATGGACTGAGATAGACAGTGACCTGGACAGAGATGGACAGTGACATGGACAGAGAATGAAAGTGACATGGACTGAGATAGACAGTGACATGGACAGAGATGGACAGTGTCATGGACAGAGACTGACAGAGACCTGGACAGAAATGGACAGTGACCTGGACATAGATGGACAGTGACATGGACAAAAACGAACATTGACATGGACAGAGACGGGCAGTGACATGAACAGAGATGGACAGTGACATGGACAAAAACAGTGGACTGAGATGGACAGTGACATGCACATAAACGAACATTTTTAACTTTATCGATATAGGTTTGTCTAAAACTTCAGTACTTTCTAAATTATTTTTCATATCTCTAGTTTCATTTATAATTTTTTCTTGTAACCGGTTATCAAATTTTTTATTATCTTGCATAATATTCAGGTCTCTAAAGTGATTCAACCATGAGTCTGGTTTAATTACATCTTCATTTTTGGCACTTTCTATTTTTGAAAAACATGGACAGAGACGGACAGTGACATGGACAGAGACAGACAGAGACCTGGACAGAAATGGACAGTGACCTGGACAGAGATGGGCAGTGACCTGGACAGAGATGGACAGTGACATGGACAGAGAAAGAAAGTGACATGGACTGAGATAGACAGTGACATGGACAGAGATGGACAGTGACATGGACTGAGACAGTGTCATGGACAGCGACGGACAGTGACATGGACAGAGACGGACAGTGACATGAACAGAGACGAACAGTGACATGGACAAAGACAGTGACCTGGACAAAGACGCACAGTGACATGGGCAGAAACATGGACAGAGATGGACAGTGACATGGACAGAGATGGACAGTGACATGGACAGAGAATGACAGTGACATGGACTGAGATGGACAGTGACATGAACAGAGACAGACAGTGACATGGACAGAGACGGACAGTGACATGGGCAGAGACATGGACAGAGACGGACAGTGACATGGACTGAGACGGACAGTGACCTAGACAGAGATGGACAGTGACATGGACAGAGAATGAAAGTGACATGGACAGAGAATGAAAGTGACATGGACTGAGACATAGAGTGACATGGACAGAGATGGACAGTGACACGGTCAGAAAGTGACGATGACATGGACAGAGACGGACAGTGACATGGACAGAGATGGACAGTGACATGGACTGAGACAGACTGTGACCTAGACAGAGATGAACAGTGACATGCACAGAGACGGACAGTAACAAAGACATGGACAAAGACAGTGACATGGACTGAGACGGGCAGTGACATGGACAGAAACGAACATTGACATGGACAGAGACGGGCAGTGACATGACCAGAGACGGACAGTGACATTGACAGAGAATGAAAGTAACTCGGACAGTGACATGGACTGAGACGGACAGTGACATGGACTGAGACGGACAGTGACATGGACAAAAACGAACATTGACATGGACAGAGACGGGCAGTGACATGAACAGAGACGGACAGTGACATTGACAGAGAATGAAAGTAACATGGACAGTGACATGGACTGAGACGGGCAGTGACATGAACAGAGACGGACAGTGACATTGGCAGAGAATGAAAGTGACATGGACTGAGACAGTGACATGGACAGAGATGGACAGAGACGGACAGTAACATGGACGGAGACAGACAGTGACATGGACAGAGAATGAAAGTGACATGGACTGAGACGGACTGTGACCTAGACAGAGATGAACAGTGACATGCACAGAGACGGACAGTAACAAAGACATGGACAAAGACAGTGACATGGACTGAGACGGACAGTGACATGGACAGAAACGAACATTGACATGGACAGAGACGGGCAGTGACATGAACAGAGACGGACAGTGACATTGACAGAGAATGAAAGTAACTCGGACAGTGACATGGACAGAGATGGACAGTGACATGGACAGTGACATGGACAGAGACTGATGGTGACATGGACGGAGACAGACAGAGACCTGGACAGAAATGGACAGTGACCTGGACAGAGATGGGCAGTGACCTGGACAGAGACAGACAGTGACATGGACAAAGACAGTGTCATGGACAGAGACGGATAGTGACATGGACAGAGACGGACAGTGACATGGACAGAGAATGAAAGTGACATGGACTGAGACAGACAGTGACTTGGACAGAGACGGACACTAACATGGACAAAGACAGTGACATGGACTTAGACGGACAGTGACATGGACGGAGACTGACATAAACCTGGACAGAAATGGGCAGTGATCTGGACGGAGATGGACAGTGACATGGACAGAGAATGAAAGTGACATGGACAGAGAATGAAAGTGACATGGACTGAGACAGACAGTGACATGGACAGAGATGGACAGTGACATGGACAGAGACTGACGGTGACATCGACGGAGACGGACAGTGACATGGACAGAGACGGACAGTGACATGAACAACGACAGTGACATGAACAGAGACGGACAGTGACATTGACAGAGACGGACAGTGACATGCACAGAGATGGACTGAGACATGGACAGAGACGGACAGTGACATGGGCAGAGACATGGACAGAGACGGACAGTGACATGGACTGAGACGGACAGTGACCTAGACAGAGATGAATAGTGACATGGACAGAGAATGAAAGTGGCATGGACAGAGAATGAAAGTGACATGGACTGAGACATAGAGTGACATGGACAGAGATGGACAGTAACACGGACAGAAAGTGACGATGACATGGACAGAGATGGACAGTGACATGGACAGAGATGGACAGTGACATGGACTGAGACGGACTGTGACCTAGACAGAGATGGACAGTGACATGGACTGAGACGGACTGTGACCTAGACAGAGATGAACAGTGACATGCACAGAGACGGACAGTAACAAAGACATGGACAAAGACAGTGACATGGACTGAGACGGACAGTGACATGGACAGAAACGAACATTGACATGGACAGAGACGGGCAGTGACATGAACAGAGACGGACAGTGACATTGACAGAGAATGAAAGTAACTCGGACAGTGACATGGACTGAGACGGACAGTGACATGGACTGAGACGGACAGTGACATGGACAGAAACGAACATTGACATGGACAGAGACGGGCAGTGACATGAACAGAGACGGACAGTGACATTGACAGAGAATGAAAGTGACATGGACTGAGACAGTGACATGGACAGAGATGGACAGAGACAAACAGTGACATGGACAGAGACGGACAGAGATGGACAGTGACATGAACGGAGACTGACATAAACCTGGACAGAAATGGGCAGTGATCTGGACGGAGATGGACAGTGACATGGACAGAGAATGAAAGTGACATGGACAGAGAATGAAAGTGACATGGACTGAGACAGACAGTGACATGGACAGAGATGGACAGTGACATGGACAGAGACTGACGGTGACATCGACGGAGACGGACAGTGACATGGACAGAGACGGACAGTGACATGAACAACGACAGTGACATGAACAGAGACGGACAGTGACATTGACAGAGACGGACAGTGACATGCACAGAGATGGACTGAGACATGGACAGAGACGGACAGTGACATGGGCAGAGACATGGACAGAGACGGACAGTGACATGGACTGAGACGGACAGTGACCTAGACAGAGATGAATAGTGACATGGACAGAGAATGAAAGTGGCATGGACAGAGAATGAAAGTGACATGGACTGAGACATAGAGTGACATGGACAGAGATGGACAGTAACACGGACAGAAAGTGACGATGACATGGACAGAGATGGACAGTGACATGGACAGAGATGGACAGTGACATGGACTGAGACGGACTGTGACCTAGACAGAGATGGACAGTGACATGGACTGAGACGGACTGTGACCTAGACAGAGATGAACAGTGACATGCACAGAGACGGACAGTAACAAAGACATGGACAAAGACAGTGACATGGACTGAGACGGACAGTGACATGGACAGAAACGAACATTGACATGGACAGAGACGGGCAGTGACATGAACAGAGACGGACAGTGACATTGACAGAGAATGAAAGTAACTCGGACAGTGACATGGACTGAGACGGACAGTGACATGGACTGAGACGGACAGTGACATGGACAGAAACGAACATTGACATGGACAGAGACGGGCAGTGACATGAACAGAGACGGACAGTGACATTGACAGAGAATGAAAGTGACATGGACTGAGACAGTGACATGGACAGAGATGGACAGAGACAAACAGTGACATGGACAGAGACGGACAGAGATGGACAGTGACATGGACTGAGACGAACAGTGACATGGACTGAGACGGACAGTGACCTACACAGAGATGGACAGTGACATGAACAGAGACGGACAGTAACATGGACAAAGACAGTGACATGGACTTAGACGGACAGTGACATGGACGGTGACAGACAGAAACCTGGACAGAAATGCGCAGTGACCTGGACGGAGATGGACAGTGACCTGGACAGAGATGGACAGTGTCATGGACAGAGAATGAAAGTGACATGGACAGAGAATGAAAGTGACATGGACTGAGACAGACAGTGACATGGACAGAGATGGACATTGACATGGACAGAGACTGACGGTGACATGGACAGAGACGGACAGTGACATGGACAGAGACGGACAGTGACATGGACAACGACAGTGACATGAACAGAGACGGACAGTGACATTGACAGAGACGGACAGAGACATGGACAGAGACAGACAGTGACATGCGCAGAAACATGGACAGAGACGGACAGTGATATGGAGAGAGATAGACAGTGACCTGGACAGTGACATGGAGAGAGACGGACACTGACATGGACAGAGATGGACAGTGACATGGACAGAGAATGACAGTGACATGGACTGAGACAGATAGTGACATGGACAGAGATGGACAATGACATGGACTGAGATGGACAGTGACATGGACAGAAACGAACATTGACATGGACAGAGACGTAGAGTGACATGAACAGAGACGGACAGTGACATTGACAGAGAATAAAAGTAACACGGACAGTGACATGGACTGAGATGGACAGTGACATGGACTGAGACGGACAGTGACATGGACAGAAACGAACATTGACATGGACAGAGACGGGCAGTGACATGAACAGAGACGGACAGTGATATTGACAGAGAATGAAAGTAACATGGACAGTGACATGGACTGAGACGGGCAGTGACATGAACAGAGACAGACAGTGACATTGACTGAGAATGAAAGTGACGTGGACTGAGACAGACAGTGACATGGACAGAGACGAACAGTGACATGGACAGAGACGGACAGAGACGGACAGTGACATGGACTGAGACGAACAGTGACATGGACTGAGACGGACGGTGACCTAGACAGAGATGGACAGTGACATGAACAGAGACGGACAGTAACGTGGACAAAGACAGTGACATGGACTTAGACGGACAGTGACATGGACGGAGACAGACAGAAATCTGGACAGAAATGGGCAGTGATCTGGACGGAGATGGACAGTGACCTGGACGGGGATGGACAGTGACATGGACAGAGAATGAAAGTGACATGGACAGAGAATAAAAGTGACATGGACTGAGACAGACAGTGACATGGACAGAGATGGACATTGACATGGACAGAGACTGACGGTGACATGGACAGAGATGGACAGTGACATGGACAGAGACGGACAGTGACATGGACAACGACAGTGACATGAACAGAGACGGACATTGACAGAGACGGTCAGTGACATGGAGAGAGACGGACAGAGACATGGACAGAGATGGACAGTGACATGAGCAGAAACATGGACAGAGACGGACAGTGATATGGAGAGAGATAGACAGTGACCTGGACAGTGACATGGAGAGAGACGGACAGTGACATGGACAGAGATGGACAGTGACATGGACAGAGAATGACAGTGACATGGACTGAGACAGACAGTGACATGGACAGAGATGGACAGTGGCATGGACAGAGACAGACAGTGACATGGACAGAGACGGACAGTGACATGGACAAAGACAGTGACATGGACAGAGACGTAGAGTGACATTGACAGAGACAGTGACATGGACTGAGATGGACAGTGACATGGACAGAGACGAACAGTGACATGGACAGAGATGGACAGTGACATGGACAGAGACGGACAGTGACCTGGACAGAGATGGACAGTGGCCTGGTCAGAGACGGACAGTGACCTGGACAGAGATGGACAGTGACATGAACAGAGACGGACAGTGACATTGACAGAGATGGTCAGTGACATGGACAGAGACGAACAGAGACATGAACAGAGACGGACAGTGACATGAGCAGAAACATGGACAGAGACGGACAGTGATATGGAGAGAGATAGACAGTGACCTGGACAGTGACATGGAGAGAGACGGACACTGACATGGACAGAGATGGACAGTGACATGGACAGAGAATGACAGTGACATGGACTGAGACAGACAGTGACATGGACAGAGATGGACAGTGGCATGGACAGAGACGGACAGTGACATGGACAGGGACGGACAGTGACATGGTCAAAGACAGTGACATGGACAGAGACGTAGAGTGACATTGACAGAGACAGTGACATGGACTGAGATGGACAGTGACATGGACAGAGACGAACAGTGACATGGACAGAGACGGACAGTGACATGGACAGAGACGGACAGTAACAAAGACATGGACAAAGACTGTGACATGGACTGAGACGGGCAGTGACATGGACAGAAACGAACATTGACATGGACAGAGACAGGCAGTGACATGAACAGAGACGGACAGTGACATTAACAGAGAATGAAAGTAACACGGACAGTGACATGGACTGAGACGGACAGTGACATGGACTGAGACGGACAGTGACATGGACAGAAACGAACATTGACATGGACAGAGACGGGCAGTGACATGAACAGAGATGGACAGTGACATTGACAGAGAATGAAAGTAACATGGACAGTGACATGGACAGAGACGGGCAGTGACATGAACAGAGACGGACAGAGACATTGACAGAGAATGAAAGTGACATGGACTGAGACAGACAGTGACATGGACAGAGATGGACAGAGATGAACAGTGACATGGACAGAGACGGACAGAGACGGACAGTGACATGGACTGAGACGGACGGTGACCTAGACAGAGATGGACAGTGACATGAACAGAGACGGACAGTAACATGGACAAAGACAGTGACATGGACTTAGACGGACAGAGACATGGACGGAGACAGACAGAAATCTGGACAGAAATGGGCAGTGACCTGGACGGAGATGGACAGTGACCTGGACAGAGATGAACAGTGACATGGACAGAGAATGAAAGTGACATGGACAGAGAATAAAAGTGACATGGACTGAGACAGACAGTGACATGGACAGAGATGGACATTGACATGGACAGAGACTGATGGTGACATGGACAGAGACGGACAGTGACATGGACAGAGACGGACAGTGACATGGACAACGACAGTGACATGAACAGAGACGGACAGTGACATTGAAAGAGACGGTCAGTGACATGGACAGAGACGGACAGAGACATGGACAGAGACGGACAGTGATATGAGCGGAAACATGGACAGAGACGGACAGTGATATGGAGAGAGATAGACAGTGACCTGGACAGTGACATGGAGAGAGACAGACAGTGACATGGACAGAGATGGACAGTGGCATGGACAGAGACAGACAGTGACATGGACAGAGACGGACAGTGACATGGACAAAGACTGTGACATGGACTGAGACGTAGAGTGACATTGACAGAGACAGTGACATGGACTGAGATGGACAGTGACATGAACAGAGACGAACAGTGACATGGACAGAGACCGACAGTGACATGGACAGAGACGGACAGTGACCTGGACAGAGATGGACAGTGGCCTGGTCAGAGACGGACAGTGACCTGGACAGAGATGGAC
Organism: Saccoglossus kowalevskii; assembly: GCF_978046115.1. Lineage (NCBI taxonomy): Eukaryota > Metazoa > Hemichordata > Enteropneusta > Harrimaniidae > Saccoglossus > Saccoglossus kowalevskii. Next base: position 13,498,576 of record NC_140648.1, read on the forward strand.
AGTGACATGAACAGAGATGGACAGTGAAATGGACAGAGGCGGTCAGTGGCATGGACAGAGACAGACAGAGACGGGCAGTGACATGGGCAGACACGAACAGAGACTGACGGTGACATGGACAGAGACGGACAGTGACATGGACAGAGACGGACAGTGACATGGACAACGACAGTGACATGAACAGAGACGGACAGTGACATTGACAGAGACGGTCAGTGACATGGACAGAGAATGAAAGTGACATGGACTGAGACAGACAGTGACTTGGACAGAGACGGACACTAACATGGACAAAGACAGTGACATGGACTTAGACGGACAGTGACATGGACGGAGACTGACATAAACCTGGACAGAAATGGGCAGTGATCTGGACGGAGATGGACAGTGACATGGACAGAGAATGAAAGTGACATGGACAGAGAATGAAAGTGACATGGACTGAGACAGACAGTGACATGGACAGAGATGGACAGTGACATGGACAGAGACTGACGGTGACATCGACGGAGACGGACAGTGACATGGACAGAGACGAACAGTGACATGAACAACGACAGTGACATGAACAGAGACGGACAGTGACATTGACAGAGACGGACAGTGACATGGACAGAGACGGACTGAGACATGGACAGAGACGGACAGTGACATGGGCAGAGACATGGACAGAGACGGACAGTGACATGGACTGAGACGGACAGTGACCTAGACTGAGATGGATAGTGACATGGACAGAGAATGAAAGTGACATGGACAGAGAATGAAAGTGACATGGACTGAGACATAGAGTGACATTGACAGAGATGGACAGTAACACGGACAGAAAGTGACGATGACATGGACAGAGACGGACAGTGACATGGACAGAGATGGACAGTGACATGGACTGAGACGGACTGTGACCTAGACAGAGATGAACAGTGACATGCACAGAGACGGACAGTAACAAAGACATGGACAAAGACAGTGACATGGACTGAGACGGACAGTGACATGGACAGAAACGAACATTGACATGGACAGAGACGGGCAGTGACATGAACAGAGACGGACAGTGACATTGACAGAGAATGAAAGTAACTCGGACAGTGACATGGACTGAGACGGACAGTGACATGGACTGAGACGGACAGTGACATGGACAGAAACGAACATTGACATGGACAGAGACGGGCAGTGACATGAACAGAGACGGACAGTGACATTGACAGAGAATGAAAGTGACATGGACTGAGACAGTGACATGGACAGAGATGGACAGAGACAAACAGTGACATGGACAGAGACGGACAGAGATGGACAGTGACATGGACTGAGACGAACAGTGACATGGACTGAGACGGACAGTGACTTACACAGAGATGGACAGTGACATGAACAGAGACGGACAGTAACATGGACAAAGACAGTGACATGGACTTAGACGGACAGTGACATGGACGGTGACAGACAGAAACCTGGACAGAAATGCGCAGTGACCTGGACGGAGATGGACAGTGACCTGGACAGAGATGGACAGTGTCATGGACAGAGAATGAAAGTGACATGGACAGAGAATGAAAGTGACATGGACTGAGACAGACAGTGACATGGACAGAGATGGACATTGACATGGACAGAGCCTGACGGTGACATGGACAGAGACGGACAGTGACCTGGACAGAGACGGACAGTGACATGGACAACGACAGTGACATGAACAGAGACGGACAGTGACATTGACAGAGACGGACAGAGACATGGACAGAGACAGACAGTGACATGCGCAGAAACATGGACAGAGACGGACAGTGATATGGACAGAGACGGACAGAGACGGACAGTGACATGGACTGAGACGAACAGTGACATGGACTGAGACGGATGGTGACCTAGACAGAGATGGACAGTGACATGAACAGAGACGGACAGTGACATGGACAACGACAGTGACATGAACAGAGACGGACATTGACAGAGACGGTCAGTGACATGGACAGAGACGGACAGAGACATGGACAGAGATGGACAGTGACATGAGCAGAAACATGGACAGAGACGGACAGTGATATGGAGAGAGATAGACAGTGACATGGACAGTGACATGGAGAGAGACGGACAGTGACATGGACAGAGATGGACAGTGACATGGACAGAGAATGACAGTGACATGGACTGAGACAGACAGTGACATGGACAGAGATGGACAGTGGCATGGACAGAGACAGACAGTGACATGGACAGAGACGGACAGTGACATGGACAAAGACAGTGACATGGACAGAGACGTAGAGTGACATTGACAGAGACAGTGACATGGACTGAGATGGACAGTGACATGGACAGAGACGAACAGTGACATGGACAGAGATGGACAGTGACATGGACAGAGACGGACAGTGACCTGGACAGAGATGGACAGTGGCCTGGTCAGAGACGGACAGTGACCTGGACAGAGATGGACAGTGACATGAACAGAGACGGACAGTGACATTGACAGAGACGGTCAGTGACATGGACAGAAACGAAAGGAGACATGAACAGAGACGGACAGTGACATGAGCAGAAACATGGACAGAGACGGACAGTGATATGGAGAGAGATAGACAGTGACCTGGACAGTGACATGGAGAGAGACGGACACTGACATGGACAGAGATGGACAGTGACATGGACAGAGAATGACAGTGACATGGACTGAGACAGACAGTGACATGGACAGAGATGGACAGTGGCATGGACAGAGACGGACAGTGACATGGACAGGGACGGACAGTGACATGGTCAAAGACAGTGACATGGACAGAGACGTAGAGTGACATTGACAGAGACAGTGACATGGACTGAGATGGACAGTGGCATGGACAGAGACGAACAGTGACATGGACAGAGACGGACAGTGACATGGACAGAGACGGACAGTAACAAAGACATGGATGTAAAGACAGTGACATGGACTGAGACGGGCAGTGACATGGACAGAAACGAACATTGACATGGACAGAGCCGGGCAGTGACATGAACAGAGACGGACAGTGACATTGACAGAGAATGAAAGTAACACGGACAGTGACATGGACTGAGACGGACAGTGACATGGACTGAGACGGACAGTGACATGGACAGAAACGAACATTGACATGGACAGAGACGGACAGTGACATGGACAACGACAGTGACATGATCAGAGACGGACAGTGACATTGACAGAGACGGACAGAGACATGGACAGAGACAGACAGTGACATGCGCAGAAACATGGACAGAGACGGACAGTGATATGGACAGAGACGGACAGAGACGGACAGTGACATGGACTGAGACAGACAGTGACATGCGCAGAAACATGGACAGAGACGGACAGTGATATGGACAGAGACGGACAGAGACGGACAGTGACATGGACTGAGACGAACAGTGACATGGACTGAGACGGACGGTGACCTAGACAGAGATGGACAGTGACATGAACAGAGACGGACAGTGACATGGACAACGACAGTGACATGAACAGAGACGGACATTGACAGAGACGGTCAGCGACATGGACAGAGACGGACAGAGACATGGACAGAGATGGACAGTGACATGAGCAGAAACATGGACAGAGACGGACAGTGATATGGAGAGAGATAGACAGTGACATGGACAGTGACATGGAGAGAGACGGACAGTGACATGGACAGAGATGGACAGTGACATGGACAGAGAATGACAGTGACATGGACTGAGACAGACAGTGACATGGACAGAGATGGACAGTGGCATGGACAGAGACAGACAGTGACATGGACAGAGACGGACAGTGACATGGACAAAGACAGTGACATGGACAGAGACGTAGAGTGACATTGACAGAGACAGTGACATGGACTGAGATGGACAGTGACATGGACAGAGACGAACAGTGACATGGACAGAGATGGACAGTGACATGGACAGAGACGGACAGTGACCTGGACAGAGATGGACAGTGGCCTGGTCAGAGACGGACAGTGACCTGGACAGAGATGGACAGTGACATGAACAGAGACGGACAGTGACATTGACAGAGACGGTCAGTGACATGGACAGAAACGAAAGGAGACATGAACAGAGACGGACAGTGACATGAGCAGAAACATGGACAGAGACGGACAGTGATATGGAGAGAGATAGACAGTGACCTGGACAGTGACTTGGAGAGAGACGGACACTGACATGGACAGAGATGGACAGTGACATGGACAGAGAATGACAGTGACATGGACTGAGACAGACAGTGACATGGACAGAGATGGACAGTGGCATGGACAGAGACGGACAGTGACATGGACAGGGACGGACAGTGACATGGTCAAAGACAGTGACATGGACAGAGACGTAGAGTGACATTGACAGAGACAGTGACATGGACTGAGATGGACAGTGACATGGACAGAGACGAACAGTGACATGGACAGAGACGGACAGTGACATGGACAGAGACGGACAGTAACAAAGACATGGATGTAAAGACAGTGACATGGACTGAGACGGGCAGTGACATGGACAGAAACGAACATTGACATGGACAGAGCCGGGCAGTGACATGAACAGAGACGGACAGTGACATTGACAGAGAATGAAAGTAACACGGACAGTGACATGGACTGAGACGGACAGTGACATGGACTGAGACGGACAGTGACATGGACAGAAACGAACATTGACATGGACAGAGACGGACAGTGACATGGACAACGACAGTGACATGATCAGAGACGGACAGTGACATTGACAGAGACGGACAGAGACATGGACAGAGACAGACAGTGACATGCGCAGAAACATGGACAGAGACGGACAGTGATATGGACAGAGACGGACAGAGACGGACAGTGACATGGACTGAGACGAACAGTGACATGGACTGAGACGGACGGTGACCTAGACAGAGATGGACAGTGACATGAACAGAGACGGACAGTAACATGGACAAAGACAGTGACATGGACAGAGATGGACATTGACATGGACAGAGACTGACGGTGACATGGACAGAGACGGACAGTGACATGGACAGAGACGGACAGTGACATGGACAACGACAGTGACATGAACAGAGACGGACATTGACAGAGACGGTCAGTGACATGGACAGAGACGGACAGAGACATGGACAGAGATGGACAGTGACATGAGCAGAAACATGGACAGAGACGGACAGTGATATGGAGAGAGATAGACAGTGACATGGACAGTGACATGGAGAGAGACGGACAGTGACATGGACAGAGATGGACAGTGACATGGACAGAGAATGACAGTGACATGGACTGAGACAGACAGTGACATGGACAGAGATGGACAGTGGCATGGACAGAGACAGACAGTGACATGGACAGAGACGGACAGTGACATGGACAAAGACAGTGACATGGACAGAGACGTAGAGTGACATTGACAGAGACAGTGACATGGACTGAGATGGACAGTGACATGGACAGAGACGAACAGTGACATGGACAGAGATGGACAGTGACATGGACAGAGACGGACAGTGACCTGGACAGAGATGGACAGTGGCCTGGTCAGAGACAGACAGTGACCTGGACAGAGATGGACAGTGACATGAACAGAGACGGACAGTGACATTGACAGAGACGGTCAGTGACATGGACAGAAACGAAAGGAGACATGAACAGAGACGGACAGTGACATGAGCAGAAACATGGACAGAGACGGACAGTGATATGGAGAGAGATAGACAGTGACCTGGACAGTGACATGGAGAGAGACGGACACTGACATGGACAGAGATGGACAGTGACATGGACAGAGAATGACAGTGACATGGACTGAGACAGACAGTGACATGGACAGAGATGGACAGTGGCATGGACAGAGACGGACAGTGACATGGACAGGGACGGACAGTGACATGGTCAAAGACAGTGACATGGACAGAGACGTAGAGTGACATTGACAGAGACAGTGACATGGACTGAGATGGACAGTGACATGGACAGAGACGAACAGTGACATGGACAGAGACGGACAGTGACATGGACAGAGACGGACAGTAACAAAGACATGGACAAAGACAGTGACATGGACTGAGACGGGCAGTGACATGGACAGAAACGAACATTGACATGGACAGAGCCGGGCAGTGACATGAACAGAGACGGACAGTGACATTGACAGAGAATGAAAGTAACATGGACAGTGACATGGACTGAGACGGGCAGTGACATGAACAGAGACGGACAGAGATATTGACAGAGAATGAAAATGACATGGACTGAGACAGACAGTGACATGGACAGAGATGGACAGAGATGAACAGTGACATGGACAGAGACGGACAGAGACGGACAGTGACATGGACTGAGACGGATGGTGACCTAGACAGAGATGGACAGTGACATGAACAGAGACGGACAGTAACATGGACAAAGACAGTGACATGGACTTAGACGGACAGAGACATGGACGGAGACAGACAGAAATCTGGACAGAAATGGGCAGTGACCTGGACGGAGATGGACAGTGACCCGGACAGAGATGAACAGTGACATGGACAGAGAATGAAAGTGACATGGACAGAGAATAAAAGTGACATGGACTGAGACAGACAGTGACATGGACAGAGATGGACATTGACATGGACAGAGACTGACGGTGACATGGACAGAGACGGACAGTGACATGGACAGAGACGGACAGTGACATGGACAACGACAGTGACATGAACAGAGACGGACAGTGACATTGACAGAGACGGTCAGTGACATGGACAGAGACGGACAGAGACATGGACAGAGACGGACAGTGATATGAGCGGAAACATGGACAGAGACGGACAGTGATATGGAGAGAGATAGACAGTGACCTGGACAGTGACATGGAGAGAGACAGACAGTGACATGGACAGAGATGGACAGTGGCATGGACAGAGACAGACAGTGACATGGACAGAGACGGACAGTGACATGGACAAAGACTGTGACATGGACAGAGACGTAGAGTGACATTGACAGAGACAGTGACATGGACTGAGATGGACAGTGACATGAACAGAGACGAACAGTGACATGGACAGAGACCGACAGTGACATGGACAGAGACGGACAGTGACCTGGACAGAGATGGACAGTGGCCTGGTCAGAGACGGACAGTGACCTGGACAGAGATGGACAGTGACATGAACAGAGATGGACAGTGAAATGGACAGAGGCGGTCAGTGGCATCGACAGAGACAGACAGAGACGGGCAGTGACATGGGCAGACACGAACAGAGACTGACGGTGACATGGACAGAGACGGACAGTGACATGGACAGAGACGGACAGTGACATGGACAACGACAGTGACATGAACAGAGACGGACAGTGACATTGACAGATACGGTCAGTGACATGGACAGAGATGGACAGTGACCTGGACAGAGATGGACAGTGACATGGACAGAGACGAACAGTGACATGGACAGAGACGGACAGTGACATTGACAGAGACAGTGACATGGACTGAGATGGACAGTGACATGGACAGAGACGAACAGTGACATGGACAGAGACGGACAGTGACATGGACAGAGACGGACAGTGACCTGGACAGAGATGGACAGTGACATGGACTGAGACATGGACTGAGACGGGCAGTGACATGAACAGAGACGGACAGAGATATTGACAGAGAATGAAAGTGACATGGACTGAGACAGACAGTGACATGGACAGAGATGGACAGAGATGAACAGTGACATGGACAGAGACGGACAGAGACGGACAGTGACATGGACTGAGACGGATGGTGACCTAGACAGAGATGGACAGTGACATGAACAGAGACGGACAGTAACATGGACAAAGACAGTGACATGGACTTAGACGGACAGAGACATGGACGGAGACAGACAGAAATCTGGACAGAAATGGGCAGTGACCTGGACGGAGATGGACAGTGACCCGGACAGAGATGAACAGTGACATGGACAGAGAATGAAAGTGACATGGACAGAGAATAAAAGTGACATGGACTGAGACAGACAGTGACATGGACAGAGATGGACATTGACATGGACAGAGACTGACGGTGACATGGACAGAGACGGACAGTGACATGGACAGAGACGGACAGTGACATGGACAACGACAGTGACATGAACAGAGACGGACAGTGACATTGACAGAGACGGTCAGTGACATGGACAGAGACGGACAGAGACATGGACAGAGACGGACAGTGATATGAGCGGAAACATGGACAGAGACGGACAGTGATATGGAGAGAGATAGACAGTGACCTGGACAGTGACATGGAGAGAGACAGACAGTGACATGGACAGAGATGGACAGTGGCATGGACAGAGACAGACAGTGACATGGACAGAGACGGACAGTGACATGGACAAAGACTGTGACATGGACAGAGACGTAGAGTGACATTGACAGAGACAGTGACATGGACTGAGATGGACAGTGACATGAACAGAGACGAACAGTGACATGGACAGAGACCGACAGTGACATGGACAGAGACGGACAGTGACCTGGACAGAGATGGACAGTGGCCTGGTCAGAGACGGACAGTGACCTGGACAGAGATGGACAGTGACATGAACAGAGATGGACAGTGAAATGGACAGAGGCGGTCAGTGGCATCGACAGAGACAGACAGAGACGGGCAGTGACATGGGCAGACACGAACAGAGACTGACGGTGACATGGACAGAGACGGACAGTGACATGGACAGAGACGGACAGTGACATGGACAACGACAGTGACATGAACAGAGACGGACAGTGACATTGACAGATACGGTCAGTGACATGGACAGAGATGGACAGTGACCTGGACAGAGATGGACAGTGACATGGACAGAGACGAACAGTGACATGGACAGAGACGGACAGTGACATTGACAGAGACAGTGACATGGACTGAGATGGACAGTGACATGGACAGAGACGAACAGTGACATGGACAGAGACGGACAGTGACATGGACAGAGACGGACAGTGACCTGGACAGAGATGGACAGTGACATGGACTGAGACGGACTGTGACCTAGACAGAGATGAACAGTGACATGCACAGAGACGGACAGTAACAAAGACATGGACAAAGACAGTGACATGGACTGAGACGGGCAGTGACATGGACAGAAACGAACATTGACATGGACAGAGACGGGCAGTGACATGAACAGAGACGGACAGTGACATTGACAGAGAATGAAAGTAACACGGACAGTGACATGGACTGAGACGGACAGTGACATGGACTGAGACGGACAGTGACATGGACAGAAACGAACATTGACATGGACAGAGACGGGCAGTGACATGAACAGAGACGGACAGTGACATTGACAGAGAATGAAAGTAAAATGGACAGTGACATGGACTGAGACGGGCAGTGACATGAACAGAGACGGACAGTGACATTGACAGAGAATGAAAGTGACATGGACTGAGACAGACAGTGACATGGACAGAGATGGACAGAGACGAACAGTGACATGGACAGAGACGGACAGAGACGGACAGTGACATGGACTGAGACGAACAGTGACATGGACTGAGACGGACGGTGACCTAGACAGAGATGGACAGTGACATGAACAGAGACGGACAGTAACATGGACAAAGACAGTGACATGGACTTAGACGGACAGTGACATGGACGGAGACAGACAGAAATCTGGACAGAAATGGGCAGTGACCTGGACGGAGATGGACAGTGACCTGGACAGAGATGGACAGTGACATGGACAGAGAATGAAAGTGACATGGACAGAGAATAAAAGTGACATGGACTGAGACAGACAGTGACATGGACAGAGATGAACATTGACATGGACAGAGACTGACGATGACATGGACAGAGACGGACAGTGACATGAACAGAGACGGACAGTGACATTGACAGAGACGGTCAGTGACATGGACAGAGACGGACAGAGACATGGACAGAGACGGACAGTGACATGAGCAGAAACATGGACAGAGATGGACAGTGATATGGAGAGAGATAGACAGTGACATGGACTGAGACAGACAGTGACATGGACAGAGATGGACAGTGGCATGGACAGAGACAGACAGTGACATGGACAGAGACGGACAGTGACATGGACAGAGACAGTGACATGGACAGAGACGTAGAGTGACATTGTCAGAGACAGTGACATGGACTGAGATGGACAGTGACATGGACAGAGACGAACAGTGACATGGACAGAGACGGACAGTGACATGGACAGACATGGACAGTGACATGAACAGAGACGGACAGTGAAATGGACAGAGGCGGTCAGTGGCATGGACAGAGACAGACAGAGACGGGCAGTGACATGGGCAGACATGGACAGAGACTGACGGTGACATGGACAGAGACGGACAGTGACATGGACAGAGACGGACAGTGACATGGACAACGACAGTGACATGAACAGAGACGGACAGTGACATTGACAGAGATGGTCAGTGACATGGACAGAGACAGACAGAGACATGGCCAGAGACGGACAGTGACATGAGCAGAAACATGGACAGAGACGGACAGTGATATGGAGAGAGATAGACAGTGACCTGGACAGTGACATGGAGAGAGACGGACAGTGACATGGACAGAGATGGACAGTGACATGGACAGAGAATGACAGTGACATGGACTGAGACAGACCGTGACATGGACAGAGATGGACAGTGGCATGGACAGAGACAGACAGTGACATGGACAGAGACGGACAGTGACTTGGACAAAGACAGTGACATGGACAGAGACGTAGAGTGACATCGACAGAGACAGTGACATGGACTGAGATGGACAGTGACATGGATAGAGACGAACAGTGACATGGACTGAGACAGACAGTGACTTGGACAGAGACGGACAGTGGCCTGGTCAGAGACGACAGTGACCTAGACAGAGATGGACAGTGACATGAACAGAGACGGACAATGAAATGGACAGAGGCGGTCAGTGGCATGGACAGAGACAGACAGAGACGGGCAGTGACATGGGCAGAGACGTACAGAGACCTGAACAGGGATGGACAGTGACCTGGACAGTGACATGGACTGAGACGAACAGTGACATGCACAGAAACGAACAGTTTTAACTTTATCGATATAGGTTTGTTTAAAACTTCAGTACTTTCTAAATTATTTTCCATATCTCTAGTTTCATTTATAATTTTTTCTTGTAACCGGTAATCAAATTTGTTATTATTTTGCATGCTATTCAGGTCTCTAAAGTGATTCAACCTAGTGTCTGGTTTAATTACATCTTCATTTTTGGCACTTTCTATTTTTGCGAATATTTTGAATTTCTGCCAACATTTATTTTGATTTGCTTTCTGTGAAACAATTTCATCCCACAAGTCTTGCTTATATAACTTTTTGTTTAAATTTGTATAACTTTGTTATATTTTCCCTCATTAACATAAACTGGCCTCTAATGTAGAGATTATCTGGAAACTGGCCCCTAATGTAGAAATTATTTGGACATGTCTCCACTACAGTACCTTTAAATTTCTTTCTCAACTGCCAACAAAACTCATCAAACCATTGTTGTGGGTTTTGTTGTTTGTTGTGTATTCATTTATTTTTACGTGGCATTCTATGTGTATTTTTTCACTGATTTATCAGCTGCAAAACACATAATGTCAGTTAATTCTGTAACTGCAGTATCACTGTCTTCATTTTACAATTAAATGACACTATCCTGCCTTGTATCCCAAGTCCCATAAATATTTGTCTGGTATTGCAGTACATATTAAATCATTATCATTGTCAGGTGACAATAATTGTCTTGTTGACATTGTTAACGAAATGGCACAGCGATCAGACAGGTGAGTAATCTCATGTACCTTAAAATATTGGATGCTGCTGTGTAGCGTCTTTGAAACTATTGCATAGTCAGCCATGCTTGAACCGCTGGCGAAATTGTAGCAGGTAATTTTTACCTTGCCCGTACCATCAAAGATAGAAGGGAAAGGTATATTAAGGGAAAAATTTTGTCCGTCGTTGTCGTCGTCGTTGTCGTCGTCGTTAATAATTGATATTGTGTGCATAATAACTTTACTAATTCTATTCCAAACTTTATCAAACTTGGTCACCTTATTCATCAGTATAAAGTCGTCCCTGAGTTTGAACAACATATGTCCTGTTTGAAAATATCATGCAAAAATTGAGAAAATCTGATAAAATATTTTGACTGTTTCTACTTGACTGATCACTGGTGATACACATCAAAGGTCACTGATCTCAGTGGAAATATGCATTGTTGTATGGTCAATGAAGCAAATGATTTATCTTGTAATAATATCCTTGGTAATGTATCTCAGAATCCCATACTGGGTTTCAAAACCAACTCATGGAGAGATTGCACAGTCTGATACACATTTGCAAACCTACCAATAAAATCTTTACAGAAAACAAGATGTCAGAAAATCAATATAAGCACTCATATGAACTGGGTGCCTAACTTTGATCAAGATCTGAAGCTAATAGAAAATCTGTTTAGTTCAAAGTTATCAAATCAAAAACAATACATAAAAAATACATTAAAAGCAAAACATTTCATCCACATTTTAAAAAGAAAATTATTCTAAAATACTGTAAAGGGGGTAATTATTCACTGGGTTTTAATTTAGCTTATTTCGCTGACTGGAAAAAATGCGCTAAATTAAAACACAGTGAATATGTAAAATTTAGCATAGAACGCATTATCTAAATGACGAAACCGTGAATTTAAAACACACTGAATATGCCTGAAATGGTAAATCAGTGAAATTTAAACCCAGTGAAAATTAGTCATTTTACAGCATATGTATTCTGTATTTGACAAACAGTTCATTCGACAAATGAAAACGCACAGGAATATGTTTCAGCTATTAGAACAGAATGATAGAGTTTTTATAATACTAGTTTAAAAACGCACTTCAAAGATTGCAGTGTTTGAAGAAGTAGATTCTCAGGAGGCAACAGTACTGTTGACTTCTCCCTCCACTGGACACCAACTATTTAAGTTGATTTGCATACAAAGCAGAGCTTGCAACATGATAGCTATTCATAAAGGGTGTTTTTATTTTTACTTTTCATATAATACAGTAGTCACACAATGAGGCAGTTCATATTTGTTTCAGTGAATCATTAATTTTTGACAGACACCTGTACAAAATACTTGGACTAAAGCCAGCTAAATTTTTCTGTTATCTTGCATGTTTTATGAATCTATTCACATCTAAATGCAGCACTTTTTTTTGCAATGAGACATTTGTTTTTATTCTAAAATATCTGAATTACTTTGAATAAAGCTGGAAATTATGTTCCTTAAAATAATTAAACAAATAAGGCATGTTTTTGTTAGATATTTACATCTTTTAAGGACATTCGGTAGACTGATTCCCCACTGTTGGTTCAACCCCAAAACTTGTTTGTATTCAAAATTAATTATGACAATGCATATTTATATTGAAACAAACTATGATAAAGGAAATTATATTATATAACAAAGGGCAAGGTCACCAGAGTTCAACTATGTTTTCAAATAGGCGTACGGCCACTTAAAATGACAAGATTGATATTTTTACACAATTCTAACAACGATTTGCCAAATGAATTCATCTTTTTATCCCAGTTTTTTTAAACTTAAAATTATCATCTATATAATGATCAGGTACCTGATATATTGTTACTGTTGTCATTAACAATAAAATCTGGCATTTCACCAGTGCGGGTATCGCAATCTCCAAGTAAAATCACTTCACCAGTTTTACTGTAATTAATAATATCCACAGACAAATAATATATCGATATCTTGTCTGGAATGAAGTACTGAGCTTTCTGGTGGAATGTATACTGAACATAGGTAATGGTCCAATCCAGAATCAAACAACTGCCCATCAATTTTACACCACAAGTATTCGCTTGATTTTATTTCTAATTTTGTAATGGATTTTTGTAATGTATTTTTAAACAGAATACTATTCTTTCTGTAACATCTAAATAACTATAACTATCTACATTTATGTTACTATTTTTCTTAGCCAGGTTTCTTGTAGGCATACAATGTCATATTTAGAAATGAAAGAAGACAAATCTACGTCAGCGCCAGCTGAAGGCCCCCTCTTGCAACAACCACTCCCATACACTGCCCTAGGCCCGAGTTAGCGGACCCATAAAACAACGAATGGCACCACCAGGAGTTGCATACACTGCAACCACAAGTAATTTGTTTGAGTTGATCACATTCCACTTGTGAGTGCAAAAACGGCAGAGGAGGCAATATGGGGTAGGATGTTCCCAATATATGTCTTCAATAGGGGTGTTTTTTTTTCAATATGTCTGCTCTAGGGGTACTAAATTTACATTGCATCCGGTATGGTTTGCCAATGTGCTGCCAGCCCTAGGGGCAAGAATGCATATGGTGCAAGGTTTTAATATAGATCTCCATGCATTGGGTCAGGCATGTGCATGCATAAAGAAGTAGATCTTCACTCGCACACACATTAATATACTGAGGCATGTGCAAGCCAAGCCGATTGCAGTAGAACTTCACCCTCATTGTGCATCTGTAGATTCAGGAATGTGCAAGCATACATACATGTCTGGCTTGTATAAGCCCTAAAACGCAAATCTTCACTCTCAATACACATGTGTAGATTCAGGCAAGTGCAAGCATCTTCTATTCTAGTTTTTCCTCAAATTGTTAAATAACTTAATTAATAAATACTCACACACTTTTTTCCCAATTTTAAACCCTTTATTGAATTTAACATTCCGATGCTGAACATGAAAGTCATAATTCCGATTCTATATAACTCAACAGTACCTGTCTTGAATAATTTTAAACCAGAACCCTAGAATCTCAAAATCACAACATAATGACAAAATCATTCTACAACTTATAACACCAAATTCCCATATGACTTCCAATTGATAACACGTAATCAGTAGGTCTGCTCGGCCTCTGGACACTCTTAGTTGCACCTGTAAGGTCAAAGAAAATAACGTATGCTTAAATTATTATTGATCACTTCGACAAAAAAGTTTAACTAATGAATTATCACATGAAGTGCTTGAAGTGGGTTTTAGAAGAAATGGTATCAACGATTCAAAAATTGTAGGCATTTTCTAAACTTGACATGGGAAACAAGCAGTCAATTAGTTTGTAAGAGAGATCTGGTTGCAAAACAGCAATTATTGACGAACTTTTATGAATACATGTTTTCGCATGACAGAAGAACCAATCGATTAGTTTTGAGGAGAGCTCTGCATCTAGATGATATAGAAACAATTATTTTGACAGTGCATTTGATTTTTGGGACTGTCCTTGATACAAGAACCAAATGATTAGATTGTGAGAGGGGGACTAGTTTTAGACAGTATATAATAATATGGTAGAATTATTTAAAATTAAGTACCTTCTCATTAAATTTATTTTCCTGCCACTACCTAGTAACCAACATAGACTATTCATATATGTACAAAATTTGGCTGCAGTACAATACATACAATATCAATTTTCTGTAAAAGAGTGTGTTAGTTCATCAATTTAGGTTGTATTCAAGTTGTTTGTTTTATTATGAACCTTACTGGGCTTGCCAAAACAATCTCTACTTAATACAGAATAAACAGACTTACACTTCTTCATTTACTTTCCAGCTTTCTCCAAACTGAATAGCGTCATTAGTACTAGTACCATCAGGCTTCTTGAAGTCATTATGCTTGTCACCATCAGCATCTCCCATCAAACCACAGAGTTTGCCGTTGTAATCAGAACCAGAGAATGACGCTTCTAAAATATGTTTTCGCATTGTCCATGTCAGAGTGTATGTTGTATCCTTGGCTGTGAATGTCAGTGTAATCATGCTATCTTTTTCCTGAATCTGTATAGCAGTTGAATCCACATGTCCATCACCTGTACTTCCCTATGTATAAATATATGCAAACATTTTAGATATTGTGAACAGTACTACATATGACTATGTGGTCAATATAGTAGATAGTCAAATGTATATATGTGTTAGCTATACAATATTAGTCAAAATACTTACTTTGACTACATCCATGCCATTAACAATAGCATACTGGTCTCTGACAGTAACTTTGAAAGACACTGTTCTTGTTTTGAATAGTTCAATATCATCTCTTTTTTCAAACTTAATTGTGACTTCAAAATCAGGGTGTGTGGTGCAGTCTTTGAAAAATGTATACCAGCATGCACCTTGAAAACTGTATCGACGTCCATCGAATGTTGTCATATGTGGATCACCTGATGCAACTGCTCCCCCTTCTGACATGTATAAAGGATATAATTTTAATTGTGGGCATGTATTGACATTGTCTGCCTGCAAACGTCGACAAATAACATGGTTTAAAAGCGCTATCATTAAATAACCTAATTAACTCTTATTTACCTGAGACCCCAAAACAAAGTTATACCACGAATTTAGTGAGTTTGGAGTTCCCTGTAGCCCAATCCTGGGTTATATGTTGTCACAGCATTCATCTATTACGTAACTTAGTATAGAAGGACAATGGGCCAATGGCCTGTAGATATCACACCCGGGTTATGTATGTATCATTGTGAACTACATGATGTAATTCATCACAAATCATCTCAGCACATTCAGTAGAATGTATCCATGCAGCTCATTGTATCGTTAATTTGAATCCAGGGTGTTTGCCTATCAAAAAAATGTATCATTTTTAAATATTGGGGGGGGGGGACATTGTGCTCTTCACTAGTACCAGTGAGAAGAACCTAGTTCTCCTGGTGAATGGTTATTATTATAATATAGTACAAAGAAACGAGTGAACGGGAACTACTTAAAACAAAAAAGCGTATTTCATAGTTGTCATTGCACCTAGAAAATGAGCACTGTTTGTAAATTGTAAATACTGTAGAAAAAACCGTCAAAGGTTACTGGAATATGAGATAAATAGCAACAAGCTAAAGATTCGTATTACCTGCCTTAAACATTTACTAGAGGCTCGATCTCAAACAGGCCATTACCTACTGTTACTGCCGTACATTAACTATCAAATAATGTGAAGCAAGCCATATTGAAATGAGTTCTTGAGTAGAGAAATTCACAAATAGATATCTACATAGCGAGATATCTACAGTTTACTTGTAGCTATATTTTGAAAGATTGTATTTCGAGGACATTTGATTCAGTCTAAGCTTTAACTTAACATTATTTGTTATAAAAAGGAATTAACTTGTCTGTCTGACACCTGTTATCGGAATATTTCAAATTGAAAGTGATGCTGAAGCATAAGCGATATTTTTATTTTTAATGTTATGTGCATTATTATTTATGTTTATATAAACATCCACCGTCTTGACCTAACCTAGGCTAACCAAGTTAGTTTAGGCTATTTTGCGACACTGGGGCAGCCGTAAGCTATCGCAACAATTTAAACACTGAGGAAAAAGTAAACGATCTATATGGTAAACAGAGTAGGGGACACTGGACAATGTTACTTGGCCATAACAGAAGGTAGACCGGTCTAACTATACCCAGTGACAATAAACTATGCCCAATCAATATGGGAAAAAAATTGGGATCAAGCAAAGAAAGACAATTTAGGTCATCACTACCAAATGACAGAAGTGATGATCGACCATGGTGAAGTTGTTATTTGAACAATACACCCAGCATAGTTTCTAGTGGCTGTTTTATTAGGGTGGCGCAGAGTATGGTGCTGAGTATGATTAATTCAGAGGCAGAGATGCTACATGAAAAATGTTATTAGACCAACAATTTGTACTGGGCAGACAAATTAGCAAGTACACATCAGAATTGTGGAGAGTTCAGAGCAAACAGAATGCAAGCTGATGGAATCAATGAGACAATTGACTACGATGGCACATCATGGGATGGATGTACAATACCAAAGACGAGAGGCCCAGCCAACCTTTGACGTAGGTTTATTTTTAAAAAATGTTGAGCGTATCACCCTCATTTAATGTATTGCAAACTGAAATGCCAAAAGTAATAATTTAAAGGGGCAATTAAAACGGATATCACGAGATTACCCATAGGAAATATATTAACTAGCATGGAGCCCAACGTGGCTGCTTGCAGTTACATTTAACAATTGATACCATCTGTAGAATGTTGATACAGGGAAAATTTTATGTAAACAAAAACGTAGGCATAAGTAATTACCTGTTGTTTGTTGAACTTCATTGCTAAAATCACTTGACACATCAGGATATTTTGCTTGTACGGAAATACCTACGTACAGTGTGGAGGGTTTCAACCCTATCAATTCATAAGTACTGGCTGTCCCTGGCACAGTTAAGGAATGGGAAATTCCAGTGTTGTATTCTTCATAATTGATGAAAAATTTTTCGGCTACAGGAAGCGCATTCCAACTAATAGTTATTGTTGTTTCTCCAACGTCTTCTACTTGAACGTATGGTGCTGGTGCAACTGTAGAACAAAATATAATTGAAGTTAATATTTGAATAACCAAGTAGATACAATCTGAGAACTGTCGACACAGGAATTGTTTGATGTGAAGGTAACACGAATATCACTTTGTCATCAGTCGTATAGTTTCGGGGAATAGTTTCAGGTATTTTGGGAAAGGAAAGTAATATATTGACCTGGTTCGGATCATAAGTTGGGGAAATTTCTCGCTTGCCAAATGTGAGAAGTAAACTAACTCACTCGAAGACAAAGATCAGACCAATAAGTAGAGTTAGTTTGTTAATTAGTTCATAATTGTAAAACGACAAAACAGAACAGTTCCGTCATAAAGACAGGGGGACGTCCTTCGTGCGTGGGAATCGGGGATCTCTTCGATTGGTTTTCCGATTCCTCCTTTTAAGGGTATCTTGACCAATGGCTGGCTGCCATTTTAATCTTAATCACGTAATATTGCAACAGCCAATCGGTGACTGACCAATGGCAGGTTGCCATTTGTTTATTTGTCACGTGATATTTACAACGGCCAATCGAAATAGAATATTTTGTTACGTAATTTTTGTGACGTCACCTAACGGTGACAACTTTAAGGAAAGAAATATTTAATTAGTATGTACTTACGTGTTAATTGATCGACTACATTACTCTGAGGACCAGGTACACCAGCATACATTGCATGTATAGTCATTGATTGATACATTGTGCCAGGGTTCAGATTTGATATGAAATAAGTTGTCGCCCCCTGGTCGATATTATCTATGACATGCATTTCTCCAGATTTGGATTCATAGAAGACTATTTCGTAGTTGTCAGCAACAATCGGATCCCAAATAACGGTTATTGATGTTGCTGTGAAATCTGTTATTTGCAGAGTAGTTGGGGATTGTGCGGCTGTTGGGCGAAATAAATAAGAAAACATGCATGAGTTTGAAGTTGAAGAGCCTCCGTGGACATGCTACTGGTGTCATTTCATGACAAAACTCCACGATTTCACATCAAAGCTCTATAATTCCACGACAAAAATACGATGTCATGGCAAAGTGTGGCCTAGTTAGTGTGCAAATATATGTGCAAGGACAATGCCGAATTTACACATCTTCAGCCACATACAATACACCAACCGCGAAGATTGAAGTGAACTATTGAGTATAGTGGTCAGGGAGATTTCTTGTACACATGGCGCCTACCATATATAATGTACCTTATATAGAATAGTAGTAGTTTATGTTGCCAATACAGAAACTGTCAGTTTTCAATCCTCAATCCACAACCTCACCCGAAATCCTTGGCATTATGTATGCCAGTTTCTTATTTTCTTCTGATTAATTTGTTCGTCTCATGACTTGGAAACCTTTGATCCCCAACATATCAAAAATTACTACAGCTTCAGAGTCTTTCCGTCACATTGTGGGACTTGCTATGAAATAATATAGTTTGCTGCGAAATTGTAGAGTTTTGCCGGGAAATAATTTATTTTTAGCATCAGGTGATGAAGTTCTGCGTCAAATTGTACATCTTTGCCGTCAAATTGTGGAAGATTCCGTGAGTTTTGCGGTGCAATAGAGTTTGTGTAGTTTAGCTGTGAAATTATAGAGTTTTGCCGTCAAATATGGTTTTGTCGTGAAATAAGATTTATGCCTTCAAAGTGTGCAGTTGTGCTGCATAATAATAGAGATTTTGTGTTGTGATGTTGGCCACATTAACATACGCAGTTGAGTCAGTAATCTAATCATAAATAGAAAATGCCATAATAATATTCATACCCTTGCTTTAAAGCATTGGTTAATGGAAGGAAATTCATTTACCCTAATAATAAAAATGATAAATCTTATATTTCTCTCAAATGAAATTGTAAAGAATAAAGTTTATTTCACTTTCGTCGTAAGCGGCACGATACGGAAAAACGTACTTAATCGATCCTAGACAGACCAATGTCATTTCACAATGAATTTTCATATTCGATTTCTAATTTACTTATTCACCTTCTACATTACCACTAATTCAATAATCAAAACTGTGAGACCCTGTCATAATAATTGCAGCAACATTTTTAATATTTATGTCTGGTAACACTACACTTATATTATTTTAGACAGTTGTGTGCAAAATGTGTCCAATGAACAAATAACTAAGCCTGAAATAAAGCCAATTCAATCGGTAAAATACATAAACTACGTGAAAAGTAAGGTAGTAGGCCCTCACATCAGTATTTGATGACACCCAATATGAAAATCTCAGTAGTTACCGCATCTGAAAAGTAATTTTCTACACAGCTGAGTTGTACATTTTAGTAGCGTGTTACTGAACCAAGCATATTTTAGTCGTGTCGACTATCCCTCGCGTGATTTTGAGTAGGCACATAGACAATCCACGCACATTTGGAAAAAGTCTCAATTGCCTCGATGGATCATTCATATTTAAGTTGGGCAGGACGTCGCAAAATCAGTTCGGCAAATCACCGGCTACATAATACTTCCACTTGGGAGAATTAGTCAGGCACAATTTATTTTCTTTGAACTGATATTAAACTGTATATTAACATCTAATGGAACAAATTTTCACTCTAATTTCGAATCCTAATTATGGGATACGCAACCTCTCGCTATTCGCTATGTAGTTTCTTTAAGGTAGCGGGACTATTATTTGCATACTTGTTTTCATCTTCTAATTGTGACTAAATGACTACAAATAGACCCGGGAAAGTATATATTTTTAGAATCGCCAGACTTCAAGCTTTTCACAAGTGTATTTTGCATGCCCGTATATGCATTCTACGACGCGTTACTCAATCAAAGGTGAAAAATTACTTTTTCTGTAAAAAAAATAATTACGCATTTATGCTGGCGATAAGAAGTATTTTTTTCACTTTTCCTAGTTGTTCAATAGTCTGGTAAATTGAATGTGTCTGGTCAGTTTTATTCAAGCAACACGTTTTCAAAAATAGTGTCCTGAATTTCAATTACTGTTTTAGTCGCATTGCCCCCAACTCAAACCACAACTCGTTGGTAAATAATCGATGAAATAGTTTGTCTGGACACATTCAAGTTCCTCTCATTGTCACCTTAAAGCTGTGAAAATTTGGTGTTAATCCGACGACAATAAGTATACGTTATTTTTTGTTAAAGACCTTGTATTTTGAAAAACATAAACTCCTAGAAAACGTCCATGAAGTAACAGCAAAGATTTTCAAGCTTGTTTATCGGCACAATCAATTTGTTTTCCCATCAAGGTCAGTTTTACCATGTGTAGGGACATCCAAATGTGTAAGGCTACTGGAAACCAAAAAAATAAAGGAATGGGATAGCTATAATTGAATAAATTCGGCATATGAAAACACCAAAATCAATGATTTTTTTCAGTGGCTGTGTGACCTTGCGTCTGACACATTCATATGCAAATGACTAATCTGTGAAACAAACAGGGGCGGAGACAAACCACTCAAATGTTTTGAAACACTCATTGTGTGTCAGATAGCTACTGATAACACATCCTAACATTGCTTTGTCTTGAATTTATCTTTGAAACTTATAGGCACACAGATTAAACCTGTGTTGTTGATTTTGGAAAACACTACTGAGGCTGCCTTGCTTCCCTTCAAAAAATCTACATTTTAACCAACTTACATGACATTCTATGTTATATTGACTTTATCATATGAAAGCTGATGGTGCATTTCATCAATTAATAAATAAATGTGAAAATCGTAATTTTCAACACAGATAATAGTCTCGCTACCTTTAGGTAGAAAACTACTAAAAATCTATACGAAGGTTCGAAAATAGTCACACAAAAATACGTTATAATTTTTACTCACTTGCTCCGATAATGTTATACAGCAGCAGCCCTAGAACGATTTGGTGAATCTTGTCCATGGTTACACGATGTAGGATACGTGTTGTATGTAGCAACCAGCTGAAGTATGTGGCTTATAATTATTTAAGTAAAAACCGGTCTATTCACTGCCACGTGACACACGATGCTTTATTGTTCAGCACGGTGGAATCGACCATTTGAAACAATGGGGCACAGACTCTCTAATGAGTAGTTCTTTAATTCATCTATTTTACCAGCAGCGACACATTTTCGCAACAAATTTTCATATACAGCAGCAGCCCTAGAACGATTTGGTGAATCTTACCCATAGTTACACGATGTGGGATACGTGTAATTTTTTCGTGTTTGATTTTTGGAGTGATTGAAATGAACTCTATTTTATTTACTCTTCTTCTCAGCGCGAAACCAATATTTGTCTTCGATTTTGACATTTAATGATTCAAAACATATCATTAAAAATTGGTGGGCTGATTTGTTATTTGTCACACCGCATTTTTAATGTTAAATTGGGCGACTTTTATGGATACTTTTTCGATCGTAAATGCAAATGGCGACGTTTTGAAATGACAATGTACTCAACTCTGTGCTAAAACATCATTTATATACAAAAATTGAATCATTGTTTTATACTTTTGCATCGAATAAAGTCATTAGTAGTCGTATAGTTGACTTGAACTGTTATGAACCCCAAAGAATCAGAAATATCACAGGTTTTTTGATCGACCACGTTAACATGAACGACGCCATTTTGACTAGATTTTTTTAGTGATATCAGCATGTTAGTACGCGCCGTTTTTTCCTTAGTAAAACTAGAAGATGAACATAATTCCCGATATTAATTTTTACATGGCGGGAGCTGAATGTTTATGAGTTGGTAGGTTGGTTTTGATGCGTATACCCGAATTTCATAGTGCTTATTTTGTTTACATGTTTTGTTTACGTTGTAGTAGCCCGAATTTGAGGTCAAAGTGAAGTAATACAATGAGGTATCCCTTTGCATGACGGTATATTTTCTGATTTCCGACGGTATTGTAATCTGTCTGACTTCCCGACTCCCTCGGTCCGCGTGTGAACGGTTTGTTTACCCGCGAAGCGGTTCGAGACGAAAGAACGCCAGTCGTTTCCAGACCGGGGATAGAGGAACTGTGAATGGGAAGATGAAGACACGATAAAATAACATCAAGAAAAATAATACTGTTCACATGATTTCAAAAGATCAACCCCCATTTTTTGTATCTGCTACGTTTCTAACTTATTAGTCATATACATATACATATACATATATGAAGGGTGTTTCATTCTTGCAAACGTTGTTTTGTATAATGTAATATTATATTATGGCGGGACTGGCATGATTAGGACAGGATATGTTTCATTTTTTGTTTGTTCGTGACTTTCCAACAAATCAGATACAGCACACATGCAGATCGGCCTGGGGGTAATGCGACACCAACTAATCTCCAAATCACGAATCAAGAAAACCCAAACAAAATATGAATTACAAACAGCAATAACAATTAAATTAAAAATAATAGCAAGGCAATGATTTTAAAAGATTTGCAATAGTCTCACCTTGAGGTAGCGGGACTATTATTTGCATACTTGTTTTCATCTTCTAATTGTGACTAAATGACTACAAATAGACCCGGGAAAGTATATAGTTTTAAAATCGCCAGACTTCAAGCTTTTCACAAGTGTATTTTGCATGCCCGTATCTGCATTCTACGACGCGTTACTCAGTCAAAGGTGAAGAATTACTTTTTCTGTAAAAAAAATAATTACGCATTTATGCTGGCGATAAGAAGTATTTTTTCACTTTTCCTAGTTGTTCAATAGTCTGGTAAATTGAATGTGTCTGGTCAGTTTTATTCAAGCAACGCGTTTTAAAAAATAGTGTGCTGAATTTCAATTACTGTTTTAGTCGCATTGCCCCCAACTCAAACCACAACTCGTTGGTAAATAATCGATGAAATAGTTTGTCTGGACACATTCAAGTTCCTCTCATTGTCACCTTAAAGCTGTGAAAATATGGTGTTAATCCAACGACAATAAGTATAAGTTATTTTTTGTTAAAGACCTTGTATTTTGAAAAACATAAACTCCTAGAAAACGTCCATGAAGTAACAGCAAAGATTTTCAAGCTTGTTTATCGGCACAATCAATTTGTTTTCCCATCAAGGTCTGTTTTAACATGTGTAGGGACTTCCAAATGTGTAAGGCTATTGGAAACCCAAAAATAAAGGAATGGGATAGCTATAATTGGATAAAATCGGCATATGAAAACACCAAAATCAATGATTTTTTTCAGTGGCTGTGTGACCTTGTGTCTGACACATTCATATGCAAATGACTAATTTGTGAAACAAACAGGGGCGGAGACAAACCACTCAAATGTTTGGAAACACTCATTGTGTGTCAGATAGCTACTGATAACACATCCTAACATTGCTTTGTCTTGAGTTTATCTTTGAAACTTATAGGCACACAGATTAAACCTGTGTTGTTGATTTTGGAAAACACTACTGAGGCTGACTTGCTTCCCTTCAGAAAATCTACATTTTAACCAACTTACATGACATTCTATGTTATGTTGACTTTATCATATGAAAGTTTATAGTGCATTTCATCAATTAATAAATAAATGTGAAAATTGTAATTTTCAACACAAATAATAGTCTCGCTACCTTAAGGCCAGACCAAAAAAATTACTTGTTCATCAGACCCGCGCGCACGTATCATATCATATCACATTTTGGATTATTTTTTTCTGGGGCGTTAACAATTTACTTGACCGTTGGCGGCTCTGTTACGAGACTCTCGCAAAGTACGATACTTCAGGCCGAGAGTTTTCTGTGCGTCCGTCCCCTAAATTCATTCATACGGTCGGTCGGCTGTTCTATTCATGACAGCAACGTCGACTGCTATCTTTTTTTTTTATCTACATTGCATTATCAATTATGTTTCCTGGGTGATGGTTAACACATCGAATAAAGAACGTTATACAAGATAATACTAACGTTATAGTCTGTGTACGCCGTGAAGGTGGAAATGTTTTAATGCCAAAAACGTTGATCTCCGTGAATTTGGATCAGACATTTACTGACTTGTTAAACAATGCATACAAAATGACAGTCGATGTTTTCTGCGTAGAGCAGAGAGATGTTCCGCCACCATTATACGCCAGAACTCCTTTGTAACCACAATATGCGAAATCATATCGGTCGCTTGATCAGAATCGTTAATAACTGAGAATGGCATTTTTTTAACCAACAATCGCGAATCACATGCGATGATGAGGGTAAGACAGCGTTGGTGTATGGATGAGCTGGTCGTTCATTGTTATTGTACACAGTGATATGTCTGCTATATCTGCATTGTTCGAATGACATGATAAAATTACATAATAATACTTCACTATGGGGAAAAGATGATCTGTAATCATAATTGTATTACAAAATGTATTAAATTTTCAAAATTACAAAACTCGCGCTCAGTCAAAGACATGCTTTTACACAATATTTTGCTTTTTATGTTAACATGTCCATTATATTTCAGTACACTGAAATCTATTTTTTATATTCACATGATGCTTACTGTGACTGTTTCATGCAGTGCCTGAAAATCTAGGTAACCATGTGCTGCTTTAGGGTGGTATTACTCATTGTATTAATGCATATGGATTGATTGTAATACAATGTATGGATCTTTGTCAGTCTACCTGACAGTCATACAACATAACCTGGATAAATTTAAGCATTACTAACTTAGTTATTTTGGATATATTTTTTATAATAACTATTTCTTTTTAGCAATGCATCAAATTTCACCAAACGGACCATTCAAACAGCCTCTTCTATCTCCCCATCTTCTCCTCTAGTATTGCATATCTAACATTGTTATATTTATGCTATATGTAATTAAAATGTCGGTTCTATAATGAGACTAATGCAAATATATTTACACCATTGCTATACTAATATTGTTAATTTAATTATTATTGCTATTTGTAATTCATATTTTGTTTGAGTTTTCTTGATTCATGATTTGCAATTTAGAGATTCGAGATTCGTTGGTGCCGCATTACCCGCATCCGATCTGCATGTAAGCTGTAACTGCTTTGTTGGAAAGACACGACAGAACAAAAAATGCAACACATCCTGTCCCAATTATGCCAGCCCCGCCATATTATAATATTACATTGTTCAATTGAATTGTTGTTAATTTAATTTGTCGATTAATATACAGGCTGTGTATTAACGTTTTGTTCAAAGTATGTGATAGAACACAATATGGATTTATACACAGCTAGTTCTAAACTGTTGTTTACCAATACGACGCAGGATGTGTTTCATTTTTTGTTTGTTCGTGTCTTTTCAACAAAGCCGATACAGCACACATGCAGATCGGATTGGGGTAATGGACACCAACTAATCTTCATATCACGAATCAAGAAAACCCAAACAAAATATGAATTACAAATAGCAATAATAATTAAATTAAAAATAATAGTAAGGCAATGATTTAAACAGATTTGCAATAGTCTCGCCTTAAGGCCAGACCCAAAAAATTTCTTGTTCATCAGACCCGCGCGCACGTATCATACCACATTTTGGATTTTTTTTTTTGCGCTAAAAATTAACTTGGCCGTTGGTGGCGCTGTTACGAGACTCTCGCAAAGTACGATACTTCAGGCCGAGAGTTGTCTGTGCGTCCGTCCTCTAAATTCATTCATATAGTCGGTCGGCTGCTCTATTCATGACAGCAACGTCGACTGCTATCTTTTTTATCTACATTGCTTTATCAATTTTGTTTCCTGGGTGATGGTTAACACATCCAATAAAGAACTTTATACAAGATGAGTATTAACGTTATAGTCTGTGTACGCCGTGAGAGTGGAAATGTTTGAATGCCAAAAACGTTGATCTCCGTGAATTTGGATCAGACATTTACTGACTTGTTAAACAATGCATACAAAATGACAGTCGATGTTTTCTGCGTAGAGCAGACAGATGTTCCACCACCATTATACGCCAGAATTCCTTTGTAACCACAATATGCGAAATCATATCGGTCGCTGGATCAGAATCGTTAATAACAGAAAATGGCATTTTTTAACCGACAATCGCGAATCACCTGCGATGATGAGGATAAGACAGCATTGGTGTATCGATGAGCTGGTCGTTCATTGTTATTGTACACAGTGATATGTCTGCTATATCTGCATTGTTCGAATGACATGATAAAATTACATAATAATACTTCACTATGGGGAAAAGATGATCTGTAATCATAATTGTATTACAAAATGTATTAAATTTTCAAAATTACAAAACTCGCGCTCAATCAAAGACATGATTTTACACAATATTTTGCTTTTTATGTTAACATGTCCATTATATTTCAGTACACTGAAATCTATTTTTTATATTCACATGATGCTTACTGTGACTGTTTCATGCAGTGCCTGAAAATCTAGGTAACCATGTGCTGCTTTAGGGTGGTATTACTCATTGTATTAATGCATATGGATTGATTGTAATACAATGTATGGATCTTTGTCAGTCTACCTGACAGTCATACAACATAACCTGGATAAATTTAAGCATTACTAACTTAGTTATTTTGGATATATGTTTTATAATAACTATTTCTTTTTAGCAATGCATCAAATTTCACCAAACGGACCATTCAAACAGCCTCTTCTATCTCCCCATCTTCTCCTCTAGTATTGCATATCTAACATTGTTATATTTATGCTATATGTAATTAAAATGTCGGTTCTATAATGAGACTAATGCAAATATATTTACACCATTGCTATACTAATATTGTTAATTTAATTATTATTGCTATTTGTAATTCATATTTTGTTTGAGTTTTCTTGATTCATGATTTGCAATTTAGAGATTCGAGATTCGTTGGTGCCGCATTACCCGCATCCGATCTGCATGTAAGCTGTAACTGCTTTGTTGGAAAGACACGACAGAACAAAAAATGCAACACATCCTGTCCCAATTATGCCAGCCCCGCCATATTATAATATTACATTGTTCAATTGAATTGTTGTTAATTTAATTTGTCGATTAATATACAGGCTGTGTATTAACGTTTTGTTCAAAGTATGCGATAGAACACAATATGGATTTATACACAGCTAGTTCTAAACTGTTGTTTACCAATACGATGCAGGATGTGTTTCATTTTTTGTTTGTTCGTGTCTTTCCAACAAAGCCGATACAGCACACATGCAGATCGGATTGGGGTAATGGACATCAACTAATCTTCATATCACGAATCAAGAAAACCCAAACAAAATATGAATTACAAATAGCAATAATAATTAAATTAAAAATAATAGTAAGGCAATGATTTAAACAGATTTGCAATAGTCTCGCCTTAAGGCCAGACCCAAAAAATTTCTTGTTCATCAGACCCGCGCGCACGTATCATACCACATTTTGGATTTTTTTTTTTGCCCTAAAAATTAACTTGGCCGTTGGCGGCGCTGTTACGAGACTCTCGCAAAGTACGATACTTCAGGCCGAGAGTTGTCTGTGCGTCCGTCCTCTAAATTCATTCATATGGTCGGTCGGCTGCTCTATTCATGACAGCAACGTCGACTGCTATCTTTTTTATCTACATTGCTTTATCAATTTTGTTTCCTGGGTGATGGTTAACACATCCAATAAAGAACTTTATACAAGATGAGTATTAACGTTATAGTCTGTGTACGCCGTGAGAGTGGAAATGTTTGAATGCCAAAAACGTTGATCTCCGTGAATTTGGATCAGACATTTACTGACTTGTTAAACAATGCATACAAAATGACAGTCGATGTTTTCTGCGTAGAGCAGACAGATGTTCCACCACCATTATACGCCAGAATTCCTTTGTAACCACAATATGCGAAATCATATCGGTCGCTGGATCAGAATCGTTAATAACAGAAAATGGCATTTTTTAACCGACAATCGCGAATCACCTGCGATGATGAGGATAAGACAGCATTGGTGTATCGATGAGCTGGTCGTTCATTGTTATTGTACACAGTGATATGTCTGCTATATCTGCATTGTTCGAATGACATGATAAAATTACATAATAATACTTCACTATGGGGAAAAGATGATCTGTAATCATAATTGTATTACAAAATGTATTAAATTTTCAAAATTACAAAACTCGCGCTCAATCAAAGACATGATTTTACACAATATTTTGCTTTTTATGTTAACATGTCCATTATATTTCAGTACACTGAAATCTATTTTTTATATTCACATGATGCTTACTGTGACTGTTTCGTGCAGTGCCTGAAAATCTAGGTAACCATGTGCTGCTTTAGGGTGGTATTACTCATTGTATTAATGCATATGGATTGATTGTAATACAATGTATAGATCTTTGTCAGTCTACCTGACAGTCATACAACATAACCTGGATAAATTTAAGCATTACTAACTTAGTTATTTTGGATATATTTTTTATAATAACTATTTCTTTTTAGCAATGCATCAAATTTCACCAAATGGACCATTCAAACAGCCTCTTCTATCTCCCCATCTTCTCCTCTAGTATTGCATATCTAACATTGTTATATTTATGCTATATGTAATTAAAATGTCGGTTCTATAATGATACTAATGCAAATATATTTACACCATTGCTATACTAATATTGTTAATTTAATTATTATTGCTATTTGTAATTCATATTTTGTTTGAGTTTTCTTGATTCATGATTTGCAATTTAGAGATTCGAGATTCGTTGGTGCCGCATTACCCGCATCCGATCTGCATGTAAGCTGTAACTGCTTTGTTGGAAAGACACGACAGAACAAAAAATGCAACACATCCTGTCCCAATTATGCCAGCCCCGCCATATTATAATATTACATTGTTCAATTAAATTGTTGTTAATTTAATTTGTCGATTAATATACAGGCTGTGTATTAACGTTTTGTTCAAAGTATGTGATAGAACACAATATGGATTTATACACAGCTAGTTCTAAACTGTTGTTTACCAATATGACGCAGGATGTGTTTCATTTTTTGTTTGTTCGTGTCTTTCCAACAAAGCCGATACAGCACACATGCAGATCGGATTGGGGTAATGGACACCAACTAATCTTCATATCACGAATCAAGAAAACCCAAACAAAATATGAATTACAAATAGCAATAATAATTAAATTAAAAATAATAGTAAGGCAATGATTTAAACAGATTTGCAATAGTCTCGCCTTAAGGCCAGACCCAAAAAATTTCTTGTTCATCAGACCCGCGCGCACGTATCATACCACATTTTGGATTTTTTTTTTGCGCTAAAAATTAACTTGGCCGTTGGCGGCGCTGTTACGAGACTCTCGCAAAGTACGATACTTCAGGCCGAGAGTTGTCTGTGCGTCCGTCCTCTAAATTCATTCATATGGTCGGTCGGCTGCTCTATTCATGACAGCAACGTCGACTGCTATCTTTTTTATCTACATTGCTTTATCAATTTTGTTTCCTGGGTGATGGTTAACACATCCAATAAAGAACTTTATACAAGATGAGTATTAACGTTATAGTCTGTGTACGCCGTGAGAGTGGAAATGTTTGAATGCCAAAAACGTTGATCTCCGTGAATTTGGATCAGACATTTACTGACTTGTTAAACAATGCATACAAAATGACAGTCGATGTTTTCTGCGTAGAGCAGACAGATGTTCCACCACCATTATACGCCAGAATTCCTTTGTAACCACAATATGCGAAATCATATCGGTCGCTGGATCAGAATCGTTAATAACAGAAAATGGCATTTTTTAACCGACAATCGCGAATCACCTGCGATGATGAGGATAAGACAGCATTGGTGTATCGATGAGCTGGTCGTTCATTGTTATTGTACACAGTGATATGTCTGCTATATCTGCATTGTTCGAATGACATGATAAAATTACATAATAATACTTCACTATGGGGAAAAGATGACCTGTAATCATAATTATATACCCTATATATAAAATATGTTTTTGAAATGCAGTCCATCACCCCCTTGGCCATTTTCGCCGATTTTTAGCCGCTGGAGCGATTCACATCCCAAATTTTGGTTCTCCGGGCGTCTCTAATAAATACCCTATCTAACCGCTGGAATGAATTAGCTAAATTATGAAAAATTCATAGAAGATTGGGCGAAAATCGGTCGTTTTTGGCCTCAACGTTTTTTGCTCTGAAACGCAAGGGCGATAAGACTCGATTTTCAAGAACGTAGGTCACTCGGATCGGACGGTTTCTTTTGTTTCGAGTCTGTTGTGTGTCTAGAAACATAACAACTTTGTTTTTTGGTGAATATAGAACATGCTCTGTTGCAATAAAAGATTTTGATATGCAAATCGAACAATTTTAATAGTTCCTTATTGTAACGTCTCCCATATAAATAGTCCTGTACTCCCCAGAATTTGACAATGGTACTAGCCCAGAATTGACTTTCTGTTCAGCGCGTCTTTGATTGTAGCAATGTTTACGCCACTGTACGAAAATACGCACACTCTCGAATTTGACAACATTCACTTGAGCGTTTTAGGATAGTGGGAATAGAAGCAAATAGATGGAAATGCCAGTTACGTCACTCATGAAGATTGATGATTCGATTGCTGGCCGGGATAGACGTATAAAGTGTTCATTTCTATGCAATATGTCTACACATGCGATTCTCAATTTCGATGTGTAAAATCATATCGCTGCTGTGGACGGCGAGGCCGACAAATTGTTTTGGTTTTGCGACTCTCTTGGCATGGGCAACTGATTTTTAGGTTTCTGTTTTTTTAATATTCTGACGTTTACTTGGTCGTATTTTGTATATACCACTCAGACGCTGACAACAAGTGAGTAAAGGGACCGGAACATAGTCAACATGGGACTCTGAAGGCCCCGGAGAAAGCGTCATCTTAGGGTTGGACCATTTGATTTTTGAGGGGGGCAGCTCAATGAAAGGCAATTTTTGTTTTTTAATTTTTTTTTTATGTGTTTGGAAATTTTTTTTTTATCAGTAGGTTTGTTTGGAAATTTTTTTTTTATCAGTAGTTTTGCTTGCAAATTTTTTTTTAGGAGTTCATCATATCCAACATTTTTTTTTTATTATCTTCAACGGAGGTAGAAAAGACTTGATATTTTACTGCTATTTTACGTTTTTTGACAAAGTGGCCTGGGTGGTGAGAATGAGATAGTAGGTGTGAGTGAGATGGATGGTGAAAGTGAGGTGGGTGGTGAGAGTCGGATTGTAGGTCAGAACGAGATTGCTCTGTAAGAGTGTGATGTAAAACATTTACTGACAAAAAATAATTCTCATTTATTTTAATATTTATTTTATTACATTTTATTTATTTTTGACTCCCGTGTGCGAAGCACACAATGGGAGTATTTGCAGTTACCCTGTCTGTATGTGTGATCTGATATCTCAAGAACCGTATGTTGGTTTTTAATGAAACTTGGTGAATAGGTGCTCTGGGCGAATACGCAGATTTGATTAGGTTTTGATTAGTCATTTTTCGGCTTTTCCACTGATATCTCAGGTACTAATCATCACATTTCAATGAAACTTGCATAGATACATAGGACGATGCACAGACAAATATAAGAAATATTAATTACCTAATTTGCTTAATTAATCAATTTTTAGCTTTTGATATTTCAAGTACTATTACTTCATTACTTTTCAATGAATCTTGGTACATAGATGTTCTAGGACAATGCACAGACCTGATTAGTTTTGGGTTAAAATCAGATCATATTAATTACTTAATTTACATAATAAATCATAATTTTTGGTTATAATCACATTTCAATGAAACTTCGTACATAGATGGTCTGTGACAGTACTTATCTTAATTTAATGATTCTTGGTACATATATACTCTAACACAATGTGATGATCAAGTTTTTTTTTTTTTTTTTTTTGAAGATATTTTTTTATTGAGTCATTCAAGTCTCTTAAAAGATACATTTCAGTTTCACATAAATCTCATAAGAAATACCTTTACATGGTCAATACAGTCAGAAATTTACCCGATTTCTTAATATGTGCATTTAATTTCCCTATTTTGTTGGCAATAACATATTCAGTGTTCTGAATATTTTGAACAAATGGTTTAAGATGTTTGAAATGTGGAATTTGCAGATATAAATAAAACGCTTAGTTACCAATAACAAAAAAATAAGCAACAATGACTCATGTGGGTCTCCCAGCAGAATTGTTTCATCAGATAAAGTATTTCTCAACCCAATATGTTTTCCCCATCGCTCAGAAAATGCCTTCCAAAACAACTGAACAAGAGGACACCTTATCATAAGGTGCATAATTGTTTCCACTTCCCCTTTACAAAATGTACACATTTTAGATTGGCAAATCTGGGGCAAAATTTTATTTAGTTTTACATTTGTCATTATTAAGTTGTGGTTCATTGAAATTCCCTCAATTTAGTATCTATTGTTTAGTATCTATTGTTATTTTGAATGGTAAATTGGAGCAGAGAGATGTTCCGCCACCATTATACGCCAGAATTCCTTTGTAACCACAATATGCGAAATCATATCGGTCGCTGGATCAGAATCGTTAATAACAGAAAATGGCATTTTTTAACCGACAATCGCGAATCACCTGCGATGATGAGGATAAGACAGCATTGGTGTATCGATGAGCTGGTCGTTCATTGTTATTGTACACAGTGATATGTCTGCTATATCTGCATTGTTCGAATGACATGATAAAATTACATAATAATACTTCACTATGGGGAAAAGATGACCTGTAATCATAATTATATACCCTATATATAAAATATGTTTTTGAAATGCAGTCCATCACCCCCTTGGCCATTTTCGCCGATTTTTAGCCGCTGGAGCGATTCACATCCCAAATTTTGGTTCTCCGGGCGTCTCTAATAAATACCCTATCTAACCGCTGGAATGAATTAGCTAAATTATGAAAAATTCATAGACGATTGGGCGAAAATCGGTCGTTTTTGGCCTCAACGTTTTTTTGCTCTGAAACGCAAGGGCGATAAGACTCGATTTTCAAGAACGTAGGTCACTCGGATCGGACGGTTTCTTTTGTTTCGAGTCTGTTGTGTGTCTAGAAACATAACAACTTTGTTTTTTGGTGAATATAGAACATGCTCTGTTGCAATAAAAGATTTTGATATGCAAATCGAACAATTTTAATAGTTCCTTATTGTAACGTCTCCCATATAAATAGTCCTCTACTCCCCAGAATTTGACAATGGTACTAGCCCAGAATTGACTTTCTGTTCAGCGCGTCTTTGATTGCAGCAATGTTTACGTCACTGTACGAAAATACGCACACTCTCGAATTTGACAACATTCACTTGAGCGTTTTAGGATAGTGGGAATAGAAGCAAATAGATGGAAATGCCAGTTACGTCACTCATGAAGATTGATGATTCGATTGCTGGCCGGGATAGACGTATAAAGTGTTCATTTCTATGCAATATGTCTACACATGCGATTCTCAATTTCGATGTGTAAATTCATATCGCTGCTGTGGACGGCGAGGCCGACAAATTGTTTTGGTTTTGCGACTCTCTTGGCATGGGCAACTGATTTTTAGGTTTCTGTTTTTTTAATATTCTGACGTTTACTTGGTCGTATTTTGTATACACCACTGAGACGCTGGCAACAAGTGAGTAAAGGGACCGGGACATAGTCAACATGAGACTCTGAAGGCCCCGGAGAAAGCGTCATCTTAGGGTTGGACCATTTGATTTTTGAGGGGGGGGGGTCAGCTCAGTGAAAGGCAATTTTTTTTTTTTTTTTTTTTTTATGTGTTTGGAAATTTTTTTTTATCAGTAGGTTTGTTTGGAAATTTTTTTTTTATCAGTAGGTTTGCTTGCAAATTTTTTTTTTTTAGGAGTTCATCATATCCAACATTTTTTTTTATTATCTTCAACGGAGGTAGAAAAGACTTGATATTTTACTGCTATTTTACGTTTTTTGACAAAGTGGCCTGGGTGGTGAGAATGAGATAGTAGGTGTGAGTGAGATGGATGGTGAAAGTGAGGTGGGTGGTGAGAGTCGGATTGTAGGTCAGAACGAGATTGCTCTGTAAGAGTGTGATTTAAAACATTTACTGACAAAAAAAAATTCTCATATATTTTAATATTTATTTTATTACATTTTATTTATTTTTGACTCCCGTGTGCGAAGCACACAATGGGAGTTTTTGCAGTTACCCTGTCTGTATGTGTGATCTGATATCTCAAGAACCGTATGTTGGTTTTTAATGAAACTTGGTGAATAGGTGCTCTGGGCGAATACGCAGATTTGATTAGGTTTTGATTAGTCATTTTTCGGCTTTTCCACTGATATCTCAGGTACTAATCATCACATTTCAATGAAACTTGCATAGATATATAGGACGATGCACAGACAAATATAAGAAATATTAATTACCTAATTTGCTTAATTAATCAATTTTTAGCTTTTGATATTTCAAGTACTATTACTTCATTACTTTTCAATGAATCTTGGTACATAGATGTTCTAGGACAATGCACAGACCTGATTAGTTTTGTGTTAAAATCAGATCATATTAATTACTTAATTTGCATAATAAATCATAATTTTTGGTAATAATCACATTTCAATGAAACTTCGTACATAGATGGTCTGTGACAGTACTTATCTTAATTTAATGAATCTTGGTACATATATACTCTAACACAATGTGATGATCAAGTTTTTCTTCTTTTTTTTTAAGATATTTTTTCATTGAGTCATTCAAGTCTCTTAAAAGATACATTTCAGTTTCACATAAATCTCATATGAAATACCTTTACATGGTCAATACAGTCAGAAATTTACCCGATTTCTTAATATGTGCATTTAATTTCCCTTTTTTGTTGGCAATAACATATTCAGTGTTCTGAATATTTTGAACAAATGGTTTAAGATGTTTGAAATGTGGAATTTGCAGATATAAATAAAACGCGTAGTTACCAATAACAAAAAAATAAGCAACAATGACTCATGTGGGTCTCCCAGCAGAATTGTTTCATCAGATAAAGTATTTCTCAGCCCAATATGTTTTCCCCATCGCTCAGAAAATGCCTTCCAAAACAACTGAACAAGAGGACACCTTATCATAAGGTGCATAATTGTTTCCACTTCCCCTTTACAAAATGTACACATTTTAGATTGGCAAATCTGGGGCAAAATTTTATTTAGTTTTACATTTGTCATTATTAAGTTGTGGTTCATTGAAATTCCCTCAATTTAGTATCTATTGTTATTTTGAATGGTAATTTGTAGATAGTTTCCCAGCCATGTATTCTCTCTCCCAGCAATTCCGAAAGGACCTTCTCTGAGCGTGGGGGAATAAAACTTTGTGAAAACAATACCCTTAACAACTTGCTTTGCTGTACAT
Source organism: Saccoglossus kowalevskii (assembly GCF_978046115.1). Classification (NCBI taxonomy): domain Eukaryota; kingdom Metazoa; phylum Hemichordata; class Enteropneusta; family Harrimaniidae; genus Saccoglossus; species Saccoglossus kowalevskii. The sequence goes on from NC_140648.1 coordinate 13,535,242, forward strand.
TGATTTAAGTGAATATGCAAATCAACAAACTTCACCCCAATCATCTGTTCCTTTCCCACAATATCAAAATATTTCATTTCCACACCTCTTTTTAACCCTGAAGGTATTGATGATATAATACCGTACCATTTCAAAAACATGTGTTTTGGGACACCTTTGTTCATCATTTCTTTCCAATCCAATATAAAACCCCTGTTACTAAAACGTTGCCCACATAGTGAATCCCCACATCATCAAATTCTTTGTAATAAAAACTTTTATCAGCAATCAAAAGATTTTTGTTATTCCATATGCACTTCTGGGGAGTAGTCCCTCACCGACTGCCAGGTTTTCAGAATACTGTGGTGGAAGCTGTTAAGTTGTAACGGCAACATATTAATGTCAAAATTACTTTTCAAAAGTAGCTCAATATTTCCCACTTTCACCAAACTATTTTTCAAAAACCATTTCCACAGATGAGGTGGGGTTTCATCAAAATAGCGACGCATCCAGTTTATACGCTGAGCTTTATGAATTGAAAATGCATCTGGGACATTTAAACCTCCTTTTTCAATACCACCAATTGCTGACCTCCGGGCAATCCTATCAGGACCTCCCCACAAAAAAACAAAAATGAGTTTGTTAATTTTCTTCAAAACTTCAATAGAAGGCTCAGTCATTGTTAACACATATAACACTCTGGATATACCCAAGGCTTTAATAATTTGCACTTTACCTAACAGGCTTAAATTTCTCCTTTTCCAAAATTTAATGTGATGATCAAGTTAGTTTTAGGTTTATATACATCTATAATAATTATATAATATCTATAATAATATAAATCTATAATAATTTACTTTTCAGCTTTCAACTAATTTAGTTATGATTAATCATCACATTATAATGAAACTTTGTACATGTGCACCCTGAAACAATATACAGACCTAAATCTATACATAATAATTTCTCAATTTGTATATTAATTCATTTGGTTCATTGAGGTAATCCACAGACATGATTAGTTTAATGCATATTGATTATCTATGATTAGCCCATTTCTGATAATGTATTAAACAAAAATCAGATTTAAATTGAATTCATCGCAGTGGTGCTCTGGAACTAATTAGAATAAAAACCATGAATGAAAAATCAAATGTATTTTCTGTACGTATTATAAATTGTGATAATGTGAATCACATTTTTTCATGTTGTGCATCTCAAATAGCAGACATAAATTAGTTGCCAAGCTTCTTGTTTGAAAAGCAAATCTTAAATTTTGATTAATTTTAATGTGTCTCCAAAACTCTTAGCACTCGAGAGTTCTTTGTAAGCTTCCTTTGATATTTATTTTATTTGTTACTTGTTTAATAAGACATGGTTCCATACAATCATGACTGTATCTTGTATATTATTGTGGTCACATAACACAGCGTGGAATGCTTTATTTGCACTGGCATTTTATTTTCCCTGTTTTGCCTGTAGTCAATTTTCTGCAAAATAAATTCCAGTGAAAATGCAACTTTCTCTATACGTTGCATTGAGCCTTAATACAACATAGTGAAAATTAGATCCACACAATGCCAGAAAGCTGTTTTCACCGAAAATAAATTCCAGAGAAAATAAAGTATTTTACAGTAGTCAACAATATTGCAAGTTTAGTGTATTTAAACTAAAACAGCTAAATTGTTAGAGATATTGCATGCAATACCATATTTGCTCAATTAGTAGCACATGCTCTTATGTAAATAACAGAGGTGTTTCTATGGTCAAAATACATCATATTTTAATAAATCAGTATACAATCAATGCAATTGTTGCCGTACATGTGCTTCTTTTGGAGATGCTCTTCTAATAGAGCATATGTGGTATACAATCTAAATGCAACTAGAGTGAAATTGTTTTTGAAATTAATATTGAAATGCAGATATTAATTTTCCCTCTGCTATTAATTAATCCACAAACCAGAATTATTGACATCCATTTATATATGACCTAGTTTCTTCTTGTATTCTGTGTCCCCTTATGTTGGCAGGAAGAATTGCCATATTTTTCCTAAGTCATATAGTGACAAATATTTTTTTTTTACACTGGTGAAGCAGCAATTTTTTTTTTTGAAAAACCCTTCACTTTGCATTTTTTTTTCGTTTCTGACCTCCCCTCCCCTCAAAAATCAAATGGTTCAAACCCTTACAAGATTAATGAACGAAATTTACAATCTCATTCTTCCGAACAATCTGATATTTATGCTGGATAACAAAGTATACAAGTACTGTTTACGATATACTGCAAAATGGAAATAACATACCTATTTAACCGTTGTTGATTTTTTGGACAAAATTCCAAGAACACAAAACAAACAACTGACAACAATCGACAAAACAAAAACACTTCACAGTCACTAGCCATAACAGTAAGAATCAAAGAAAGAACTCCCGTGTGCTGAGAGTATTGAAGACACATTAAAAATTAATTCAAAATTATTTGTACATGAGATATTGATGGAAAAGCTGAAAACTAATTATGTAAATCAGGTATCTAATACGAACAGAACAGAACAAAAAAATTATGAATTATTATGCTAATTAGAGAATTAATATGAACAAATTTTAACCCAAAATTAATCAGGCCTGTCTATTGTCCTAAAGCATTTATGTACCAAATTGTATTCAAATGTGATGATCAGTAATTGAGATATCAGTGTTAATTAATTATGTTAATTAGGTGATTAATAAGCATAAATATTTACCAAAAACTAATTGGGTCTCTGCATAATTCTCTTTAAAAGTTTCATTAAAATCCAATTCGGATTTATTTATATATCAGTGGAACATTATGCAAATTAGGTAATTTATATCCAATTAAAACTAATCAGGTCTATGCATAGTCCTCGACGATCTATGTAGCAAGTCTCATTGAAATATGATGATTATTACTTGAGATATCAGGCAAAAAGCTGAAAATTAATTAATTATGCAAATTAGGTAATTAATATGTACTGATATTACCCTAAAAACTATGAGGTCTGTGCAGTATCATATGACATCTATGTACCAAATTTCATTGAAATGTGATGATTACTACTTGAAATATCAAAAGCTGAAAATTAATTAATTATGCAAATTAGGTAATTAATAAGCACTCATATTACCCTAAAAACTATCAGGTCTGTGCAGTGTCCTATGACATCTATGTACCAAGTGTCATTGAAATGTGATGATTACTACTTGAGATATCAGTGGAAAAGCCGAAAATTGATTAATCATTATGCAAATTAGGTGATTAATATTGCACAGATTTGTACCCAAAACTAATGAAATCTGCGCATTAGTCTGGAGCATCTGTGTGCCAAGTTTCATCAAAATCCAATGAGTTATTCTTTAGATTTCAGTGGAACAGTCATGGAACAGCTAAAAAATTAGCTAATTATCATGCAAATTAGGTAATTAATATGCATGGATTTTCACGAAAACCTAATCAAATCTGCGCATTGGCCCAGAGCATCTATGCACCAAGTTTCATCAAAAATCAATGTATGGTTCTTGAGATATCAGTGGAACAGACACACACATACACACAGACAGACAGACACACAGGGGAGTCAAAAAGATACTGTGGAAACTACAAAATAAATGTCAGTGAATACAATATTTATTAATTTGCAGCCTCCATGGACAAGCTCACAGCCTCTAATATTGCAAAACCGTTAGTTGTGAACTGAACTTTAAATTTCATCAGGATTTCCACATAAAGTTACACAGATATAAAAAAAATGCTATATTAAGACAAAGAAAAATAATGCCTTTGTGTCAAGGCTATATCCTAATTTCTCTTATTTTGGGAGTATTTTTGTGAGTGTATATGTATGCATTAAAATTATCGTAACTTAAAATGTAATCATAATACAAATGTAAAGTACACAAAATTATTGAGTGATTTAGGATTTGTTGGAAAAGTACTTGAAATGCTGTGGCATGGTCTACTATTGGTGGTGGAAATTACCAAGCCAGTTTATAAAACAAGCCGGTAGGCTGGTTGGCATCCGCTCCGCTCAAAAACAAGTATCATATTTTCGGCTGTTGCCATGGTAGGACATGAACGTGCAGCTAACGTCGGTTTATAACTAAAACCGGGCCCCGTATACAAGGTTCGCAAAAAAATGTTCAGTCCTTAGAAGTCACTTTATTTTATTGCTAGGACGTATTCTGCTGTTAAATTTATTATTTCCAAGCGTTTTGCGATAGTATTTTCTAGATTGAAGCATGGAGGCAAAAAGCTCCATGATTGAAGGCAGCATTTACAGTTCATTCATAGTTCAAAGTTGCGTTGGGATTACGTTGATAGAGTGTAACAATGTTGGCGCCGGTGATCTCTTACCAGTGCGCAACGTAGCCAAAATAAAAAAACAAAAACATGATCATATAAACACTGCTATTTATAATAATATAAAGACTGGTAGGAGGTAATAAATTTGGGGCGAAAGTATTCAAAAATCAGTTTTTGGTTGTTGCTATGGCAGCGGTGAGCGAGAATTTGTTTTCAGATTTTACAACCTAACTAGAGTGAAGGTGTGACTTGCCCGCCAAGTTTGAACCAAACGGCTCAGCCAAAAAAATCACAGAAGAGTCAAATTTGTCGGTAATGAAAACAGATATCAAAAATTCAAATAGTAACTTAGTGCCCACACTCAAGCTGGGTAGAATGAGCTATGTCTGAAGAGTTTTATCCTAAATTTGTAGGAGGAGATTCATTTGGCACGAAGCTATCCAGTTTTTTGGCTGTTACTATGGCAACGATAGGCCAATTTTTTTCTTCAGATTTTACCTAATAACTAGGGTGATGGTGTGACCTACCTGCCAAGTTTGAGGGAAATAAGCCAAGCCAAAACAATCACAGAAGAATTAATACGTGAAAACACTGGAAACCACACACACAGAAACATAAAATTGATTTTAAGGGCAATCCTAGCAGAACCGATCGCCAATAGTGAACAAAAATGTTCGTAAATATTACTGACCGCAAAAGACGCTCATCGCGAAGTGTCTTGTTGTATTACAAAATGTATTAAATGTATTACATTTTCAAAATTACAAAACTCGCGCTCAATCAAAGACATGATTTTACACAATATTTTGCTCTTTATGTTAACATATCCATTATATTTCAGTACACTGAAATCTATTTTTTATATTCACATGATGCTTACTGTGACTGTTTCGTGCGGTGTATGAAAATCTAGGTAACCATGTGCTGCTTTAGGGTGGTATTACTCATTGTATTAATGCATATGGATTGATTGTAATACAATGTATATATCTTTGTCAGTCTACCTGACAGTCATACAACATAACCTGGATAAATTTAAGCATTACTAACTTAGTTATTTTGGATATATTTTTTATAATAACTATTTCTTTTTAGCAATGCATCAAATTTCACCAAATGGACCATTCAAACAGCCTCTTCTATCTCCCCATCTTCTCCTCTAGTATTGCATATCTAACATTGTTATATTTATGCTATATGTAATTAAAATGTCGGTTCTATAATGATACTAATGCAAATATATTTACACCATTGCTATACTAATATTGTTAATTTAATTATTATTGCTATTTGTAATTCATATTTTGTTTGAGTTTTCTTGATTCATGATTTGCAATTTAGAGATTCGAGATTCGTTGGTGCCGCATTACCCGCATCCGATCTGCATGTAAGCTGTAACTGCTTTGTTGGAAAGACACGACAGAACAAAAAATGCAACACATCCTGTCCCAATTATGCCAGCCCCGCCATATTATAATATTACATTGTTCAATTGAATTGTTGTTAATTTAATTTGTCGATTAATATACAGGCTGTGTATTAACGTTTTGTTCAAAGTATGTGATAGAACACAATATGGATTTATACACAGCTAGTTCTAAACTGTTGTTTACCAATATGACGCAGGATGTGTTTCATTTTTTGTTTGTTCGTGTCTTTCCAACAAAGCCGATACAGCACACATGCAGATCGGATTGGGGTAATGGACACCAACTAATCTTCATATCACGAATCAAGAAAACCCAAACAAAATATGAATTACAAATAGCAATAATAATTAAATTAAAAATAATAGTAAGGCAATGATTTAAACAGATTTGCAATAGTCTCGCCTTAAGGCCAGACCCAAAAAATTTCTTGTTCATCAGACCCGCGCGCACGTATCATACCACATTTTGGATTTTTTTTTTGCGCTAAAAATTAACTTGGCCGTTGGCGGTGCTGTTACGAGACTCTCGCAAAGTACGATACTTCAGGCCGAGAGTTGTCTGTGCGTCCGTCCTCTAAATTCATTCATATGGTCGGTCGGCTGCTCTATCCATGACAGCAACGTCGACTGCTATCTTTTTTATCTACATTGCTTTATCAATTTTGTTTCCTGGGTGATGGTTAACACATCCAATAAAGAACTTTATACAAGATGAGTATTAACGTTATAGTCTGTGTACGCCGTGAGAGTGGAAATGTTTGAATGCCAAAAACGTTGATCTCCGTGAATTTGGATCAGACATTTACTGACTTGTTAAACAATGCATACAAAATGACAGTCGATGTTTTCTGCGTAGAGCAGACAGATGTTCCACCACCATTATACGCCAGAATTCCTTTGTAACCACAATATGCAAAATCATATCGGTCGCTGGATCAGAATCGTTAATAACAGAAAATGGCATTTTTTAACCGACAATCGCGAATCACCTGCGATGATGAGGATAAGACAGCATTGGTGTATCGATGAGCTGGTCGTTCATTGTTATTGTACACAGTGATATGTCTGCTATATCTGCATTGTTCGAATGACATGATAAAATTACATAATAATACTTCACTATGGGGAAAAGATGATCTGTAATCATAATTGTATTACAAAATGTATTAAATTTTCAAAATTACAAAACTCGCGCTCAATCAAAGACATGATTTTACACAATATTTTGCTTTTTATGTTAACATGTCCATTATATTTCAGTACACTGAAATCTATTTTTTTTATTCACATGATGCTTACTGTGACTGTTTCATGCAGTGCCTGAAAATCTAGGTAACCATGTGCTGCTTTAGGGTGGTATTACTCATTGTATTAATGCATATGGATTGATTGTAATACAATGTATGGATCTTTGTCAGTCTACCTGACAGTCATACAACATAACCTGGATAAATTTAAGCATTACTAACTTAGTTATTTTGGATATATGTTTTATAATAACTATTTCTTTTTAGCAATGCATCAAATTTCACCAAACGGACCATTCAAACAGCCTCTTCTATCTCCCCATCTTCTCCTCTAGTATTGCATATCTAACATTGTTATATTTATGCTATATGTAATTAAAATGTCGGTTCTATAATGAGACTAATGCAAATATATTTACACCATTGCTATACTAATATTGTTAATTTAATTATTATTGCTATTTGTAATTCATATTTTGTTTGAGTTTTCTTGATTCATGATTTGCAATTTAGAGATTCGAGATTCGTTGGTGCCGCATTACCCGCATCCGATCTGCATGTAAGCTGTAACTGCTTTGTTGGAAAGACACGACAGAACAACAAATGCAACACATCCTGTCCCAATTATGCCAGCCCCGCCATATTATAATATTACATTGTTCAATTGAATTGTTGTTAATTTAATTTGTCGATTAATATACAGGTTGTGTATTAACGTTTTGTTCAAAGTATGTGATAGAACACAATATGGATTTATACACAGCTAGTTCTAAACTGTTGTTTACCAATACGACGCAGGATGTGTTTCTTTGTTTGTTTGTTCGTGTCTTTCCAACAAAGCCGATACAGCACACATGCACATCGGATTGGGGTAATGCGACCACAACTAATCTTCAAATCACGAATCAAGAAAACCCAAACAAAATATGAATTACAAATAGCAATAATAATTAAATTAAAAAAAATAGCAAGGCAATGATTTAAAAAGATTTGCAATTGTCTCACCTTAAGGCCAGACCAAAAAAATTACTTGTTCATGAGACCCGCGCGCACGTATCATATCAAACTTTTATTTTTTTTTATTTTTTTTTTTTTGCGTTAAAAATTTACTTGGCCGTTGGCGGCGCTGTTACGAGACTCTCGCAAAGTACGATACTTCAGGCCGAGAGTTGTCTGTGCGTCCGTCCTCTAAATTCATTCAGGGCTCATACCACTAATTGAATTTCCATAGACGACAATGTTAACTTATGACGAGATTGCTATATGAAAATGACGAAGAAAGTTGAAAATATGGCTCAAAAATGGGAAATCAACATGCCAGTAATCAATCATATGAAAAAAACTAACATGTTGGCCAGCTCAAACTCTTGCAAATCTCAGGTAAACAAGACACACCTACTGTATTTGGATTGCACCAAGAGAAATCACTGGAAAAACACCAAGATTAGAACATCCATTAACACACAGAATAAACCCACAGGTACACAGCCGCTAAGTAGTAAACAAAAGACCACATGTTGGTCTCACCTCTGACCCAGGTGATTACGCCCTCAAACAGGGAGCACCTGAGAAAAATAATATTTAAAAAATTTCATTGGTTCTTGCTGGGCATTTAAATTGAATTAAATTGGTTAATTAGTGGCATGAGACCTTCATATGGTCGGTCGGCTGCTCTATTCATGACAGCAACGTCGACTGCTATCTTTTTATCTACATTGCTTTATCAATTTTATTTCCTGGGTGATGGTTAACACATCCAATAAAGAACTTTATACAAGATGAGTATTAACGTTATAGTCTGTGTACGCCGTGAGAGTGGAAATGTTTGAATGCCAAAAACGTTGATCTCCGTGAATTTGGATCAGACATTTACTGACTTGTTAAACAATGCATACAAAATTACAGTCGATGTTCTCTGCGCCAGAACTCCTTTGTAACCACAATATGCGAAATCATATCGGTCGCTGGATCAGAATCGTTAATAACAGAGAATGGCATTTTTTAACCGACAATCGCGAATCACCTGCGATGATGAGGGTAAGACAGCGTTGGTGTATCGATGAGCTGGTCGTTCATTGTTATTGTACACAGTGATATGTCTGCTATATCTGCATTGTTCGAATGACATGATAAAATTACATAATAATACTTCACTATGGGGAAAAGATGACCTGTAATCATAATTATATACCCTATATATAAAATATGTTTTTGAAATGCAGTCCCTCACCCCCTTGGCTATTTTCGAAGATTTTTCGTCGCCGAAGCGATTCACGTCCCAAATTTTAGTTCTCTGGGCGTCTCTAATAAATACTCTATCTAACCGCTGGACTGAATTAGCTAAATTATGAAAAATTCATAGAAGATTGGTCGAAAATTGGTCGTTTTTGGCCTCAACGTTTTTTTCCTCGGAAACGCAAGGGCGATAAGACTCGATTTTCAAGAATGCAGGTCGCTCGGATCGGACGGTTTCTATTGTTTCGAGTCTGTTGTGTGTCTAGAAACATAATAACTTTGTTTTTGGTGAATATAGAACATGCCATGTCCAACGAATCTCCATATCACGAATCAAGAAAACCCAAACAAAATATGAATTACAAATAGCAATAATAATTAAATTAAAAATAATAGTAAGGCAATGATTTAAACAGATTTGCAATAGTCTCGCCTTAAGGCCAGACCCAAAAAATTTCTTGTTCATCAGACCCGCGCGCACGTATCATATCACATTTAGGATTTTTTTTTTTTGCGCTAAAAATTTACTTGGCCGTTGGCGGCGCTGTTACGAGACTCTCGCAAAGTACGATACTTCAGGCCGAGAGTTGTCTGTGCGTCCGTCCCCTAAATTCATTCATACGGTCGGTCGGCTGCTCTATTCATGACAGCAACGTCGACTGCTATCTTTTTATCTACATTGCTTTATCAATTTTGTTTCCTGGGTGATGGTTAACACATACAATAAAGAACTTTATACAAGATGAGTATTAACGTTATAGTCTGTGTACGCCGTGAGAGTGGAAATGTTTGAATGCCAAAAACGTTGATCTCCGTGAATTTGGATCAGACATTTACTGACTTGTTAAACAATGCATACAAAATGACAGTCGATGTTCTCTGCGCCAGAACTCCTTTGTAACCACAATATGCAAAATCATATTGGTAGCTGGATCAGAATCGTTAATAACAGAGAATGGCATTTTTTTAACCGACAATCGCGAATCACCTGCGATGATGAGGGTAAGACAGCGTTGGTGTATCGATGAGCTGGTCGTTCATTGTTATTGTACACAGTGATATGTCTGCTATATCTGCATTGTTCGAATGACATGATAAAATTACATAGTAATACTTCACTATGGGGAAAAGATGACCTGTAATCATAATTGTATTACAAAATGTATTAAATGTATTACATTTGCAAAATTACAAAACTCGCGCTCAATCAAAGACATGATTTTACACAATATTTTGCTCTTTATGTTAACATGTCCATTATATTTCAGTACACTCAAATCTATTTTTTATATTCACATGATGCTTACTGTGACTGTTTCGTGCGGTGTCTGAAAATCTAGGTAATCATGTGCTGCTTTGGGGTGGTATTACTCATTGTATTAATGCATATGGATTGATTGTAATACAATGTATGGATCTTTGTCAGTCTACCTGCTGACAGTCATACAACATAACCTGGATAAATTTAAGCATTACTAACTTAGTCATTTTGGATATATTTTTATAATCTATCTATCTAACCTAAAAAAAACTTATATAGCGCCGGTATCCAAAACTAAGTTTTGTTCAAAGGCGCTGAAAGCGAACACTACAAATCTGTAGAGTTATTCCACATTGTATGCTTTGCTGAACAAGTAGGTCTTAAATTTTTTCTTAAATATATTGACATCAGTAACTTCACGAAGATTAAGTGGAAGGTCATTCCAGAGTTTTGGAGCAGCATATGAGAAGGCACGTCCACCATGTTTTCTGTCTGTAGTTAGTGTTACGGAGAAGCTTCTTATTGGAAGAACGAAGACAGTGACTGGGTGTGTACACATGAAGTAGATCAAGAATGTAGTTTGGAGCAAGTCCATTCAGAGTTTTGAATGTCAACAGCATAAGTTTGTAGTCAATCCTATAACGAACAGGTAACAACGTAACTTTTGTTGAACTGGAGATATGTGATCATATTTTCTAGTGCGGCTGATGATTCTTGCAGCAGTATTTTGAGCATGTTGAAGAAGATTGATTCCATTGTCCGGCAGTCCAAAAAATAATGAATTCCCATAATCAAGTTTAGCTGATAGAACAGCATGAATTTATGTCTGGCAGGTGTCATTACTGAGATATTTCCTAATGCGACCAATGCGACAAAGATGGTTGTAGATGGATCTGCAAGTAATCTTGATGTGAGTGTTGAACATATAAGTATTGCCAAAAGTAACTCCCATGTTATGAGCAGATGTGACTGGTGCAAGTGAACTGGTACAAATGGTTATTTTGTCAATTGGATCAGGCAACTTGGTAAACTTTGAGCGAATAAGCAGTACTTCAGTCTTAGAGTCGTTGAGTTGGAGCTTGTTTTGCGTCATCCAGTGTTTAATATCAAGCACACAAGCCTCAATTGAGGCTACAGCCAAGATAGAGTCCTTGCGAGTGAAAGCGAGATAGAGCTGGTTGTCATCAGAATACTGGTGAAAGTCTAAGTTGTGTTGAAGAATGAGTTTACCCAAGGGGGAAATATAGATAGTGAACAGAATAGGGCCAAGTACAGAGCCTTGTGGTACCCCAAAGTGAAGCTGAGATGGCTCACCAGTGACACTTGAAACTGAAACTGATTGACATCGATGTTGAAGATAAGATTCAAACCACCACTGGAGAGCCATATCAGTAACACCAAGATTGGACAGTCTGTTGAGCAGAATATTGTGATCGATGGTGTCAAATGCAGCTGATAGATCCAGGAGACAGCGCAATACGTAGTTACCAGAGTCGATGAAAGAACAAATGTCATTATGGATTTTCAGAAGAGCTGTTTCAGTGCTGTGGTACTTTCTATATGCAGATTGCAGTGGTTCCAGAAGTGAGTTTGCAGTAAGATAGTCCGTCAGTTGAGAAGCAACAATCCTCTTCAAGACTTTGGAGAGAAACGGCAAGTTTGAAACAGGACGATAATTCTTGAGTGTATTGTGATCAAGTGAGGTCTTCTTAAGTAGAGGGGTGACAATTGCAGACTTGAATAGTGCTGGCACTTCACCGGATTGAAGAGAAAAATTAATAGTCATTGATATAAATGGAAGCAGTGAATCGAGACAAGGCTTGAGTAGTGATGTAGGAAGAGGATCCAGCAGGCATGACTTGTTAGGTGACTTCATAATGAGCTTACGAATAACAGATGGATTAGCAGAGGTGAGTGAAGGCAGGGTTGTTGCAGTATGAATTTCCAAATTGGTGAACTGAGTACTAATATCAGTAGTGTACAGGTTGGTGCGGATATCTTTGATCTTTGTAGTGAAATATTGACTGAAACGTTCGGTGAGTTCATGGGTGGAAGTGTAGGTTGGTAGAGCAATAGATTTGTTGAACAGGGTAGAAATGGTGCGAAATAGCTTGCTCTGGTCATTGGCACATTCTTTAATGAGGTTGGTGTAGTAACTGCACTTGGTCTCGCGAATTAGCTTGTTAACATAACTATTTACTATAATAACTATTTGTTTTTAGCAATGCATCAAATTTCACCAAACGGATCATTCAAACAGCCTCTTCCATCTCCCCATCTTCTCCTCTAGTATTGCATATCTAACATTGTTATACTTGTGCTATATGTAATTAAAATGTCGGTTCTATAATGAGACTAATGCAAATATATTTACACCATTGCTATACTAATATTGTTAATTTAATTATTATTGCTATTTGTAATTCATATTTTGTTTGAGTTTTCTTTCTAGCTCCATGCTTTCACTGTGTTCAAGTTGCACACGACCTACCCAAAATGTCAGCACTGACACTGGACGTATTTTTGGAATATCAGAAGATAATATTAAAAACAGTTTAGTGTAGTTGTGCAACAAATTCCGCAACAACGGACATAATGCAAAGACATGGAGTTTCATGAAAAAACGCCGACATTGAAAATCATCAGTTTGTTTATGTATGTAAATTACTTGCATACTAGTATATATTTTTCGCGGTTATTGTAATTAACATTATTGTTGTTTAGGAGTTAAAATGGTATAGAAATCTATTTATGTATTATTATCACCACCAGAGGAGGGATACACGTGTTCACATGTTTTTTATTAAATTTCACCTGGTTTGTTTCTACTAGTATAATACAATTTCATCTATCTAGTACTCAAGTACCAATTTGATCTACGCATATATCCGGTTTGGCAATTGAGATTCTGTCATCGTTTTTAATATCCAAAGTTCATGATTAGTTTTTGTTCATTCTTGAGTATTACAAATTAATATTATACAACTGTCACCTTAACGCCATATGTTACAGAGTGCCGTAATTTTGCGGTATTTTACGCGGTATTTTCATCCTACTATATTAGGAAATGCGAATTCTTAATAATAAAAACAAATGCCACCCCCGCCCTCCGGCGTTCATGGGACTCCGACGGGGCGAGGCAGATGATGAAACTTCCATTCACCAGTCTAAATAAACTCCGCAGGATACCAATAGTAGTCTTCCTACTCACAATCACAGGGGCTGTCTCACGTACCAAAGACAGGCTTGATGGTCCGGGGTAGAGGAGTTGGCATGCAGATACAGTCAGGGAATGAGTCAGTCAACCCAAAAAAACCAACAAAAACATATGCTTCGGTTATAAACAGAGACAGGTATACTGCCAATTTAATGTAATAACGTCAACATTAACCTCACCACATAACACAATAGAGTAAAGCCTGCTATCAAAGAGGTATACAGTATTAATCTGACAGGACCTGGCAACTAAACCAAGTCAGTAAACAAAACAAGTCAATCCAACAGGCTGACCAAATTAACCCAGTGGCGCCTTGTCACTGGAAAAACAAAATCACATAAAATTAACCTGCCAGGAACTTGCCTATAAATTAACTAAATTAACCTGGCAGTGCCTAACACACACGCCAAATACAATGAAACGCCTGACTGCTATACAAATAAAATGCCTGAACAAAGCAATAAATACCGCCCACAGTAGCTCCACGCTAAACAAGGAGCGGGGTGTGCAGATGAAAAAAAGGGCTAACAACGTCCACACAGTAAACACTAGCTCCCAACTCAGCACAAACGCACAGGCATGCACCCAACCACGTACACAAACAAGGCGGGGTAAATACAATGATCAAAAATGCACAACGTCACAATAAAAATCAGCAAAATCGCCTCACTGTGCTCATCACAAAGTGCGATCGACTCAGCAGTCTATATAATCTACCAAGAGAGTGTGTCGCTGCCCCAAATACGCCGCCAAAACAGAAGACTCGCCGTGGTTTCTCAAAAGAGTGACCAAAACGAATCTCGCCAAAAAAACAGCCGAAACAACACAGTACAAGGGCCTAACACGAAATGCGCAAGCAGAGGAAAATTCCCTGAGATGATAACCACAAGCAGCGGTCAAAACGGCCCTAGCAACGCACGGGAAAAATTAGGAAAATTCACGAGGCGTGCAACGGGGGAATGACGCAATCTCGGCGGCCACGCACAAAAACTACACAAAACAGGAAAAAGTGCTCTCACTGCCCACAAAAAACTACAATAATGTAAATTACAAAGTTTTGACGCAATGAAAGTTCACGTGATAATTATTCAACGTTCGATTGCAATCAAAAGTTGCTTCGGGGCCCCTTTCCAAATAGCGATAGTTCACCTACCAGTCACGATCAAGGCTCGGCCACGGGTTGATCTGGCTGTCCAGCGTAGCACCACAACAACAGTGGTTCACGTCCGTCTCCTTGCTTTTCTTCTTTTTCTCAAAAAACAGTGCAGCCTACTGCCAACGTCCTCAGCACTGCTAACTGCTCGGCGCCAGGAGAGAGAGAGAGAGCCCTTTCGCTCTCAGCCCTGTACACCCCAAAAACGACTACCTCGTCCCGTAATGCACAGTAAATTACAACATAAGAAATGCTCATAAAAAACGTAATAAGAACTACCTTGAATAAGAACTTCTGAATAATTACATATCTAAAAGAGCATAGCACACAGTACCATAGGTGCGACAACAGTCACGCTACATCACATTCACAACAAAGGTTCCCGCGAAAGAGGTTTTCACACAGCCAACAAAGGTAACACACACAGTAGACAGTGAGGGCGCCATACAGCCCTAACCAATTACACACATGCGTCAATGCACACAAGCTGCAGGATAACAAGCTGGCACAATCAGAGAGCCAAAGCACAGCACAAACATGGGTTACACGCTCCCCCTTCAAACCCAGGTCGTCCCTGACCGAGCAAGCCCTTTACACCAGGTGTGGGCATCATCCACGAACTAGGGCTGCAACCATCGGACTTCGGGTGTCGTCCTTCAGACTTCGGGTGTCGTCCTTCAGACTTCGGGTGTCGTCCTTCAGACTTCGGGTGTCGTCCTTCAGACTTCGGGTGTCGTCCTTCAGACTTCGGGTGTCGTCCTTCATGGCCCAACCCCAAAGTGAAACACATACATGCAGACACACACCATACCAGCTGTCTACACACCCAAAGGCATGTGAGCAACCAAAAAACAGACAGACAAACCATAGAGTTACAACAATGCTAGTTTGTTTATTTCAAGAGGGCGTGTAACAGGCATTCCACACCAAGGCAGAAAGAAACACAAGCCGGAGGCACACATCCTCGCGAAACCAACGAACATACGATCGAGGGATACATATATAAATATAAAAAGAGTATAAAAATATTTAAAAGACTGCTTCAACACCAGAGAGCCGCTCCGACCAACTTCAACGTGATGATGTTGCCAGCTGGCCCTTCTCGCCAATCTCAGCACGGACCACGGTCCTCCCTATACGCAAGACATTGGCGCTGAAGTCAACTATGCAATTAAACTCACACAGCAGTGACGTGCCAATCACACCGTCAATGGGTATATCCGCCACAATAGCCAGAGTGGAGATGGTACGTCCACCCAGGGTCACCGAGAAGTAGCCAGACCCATGCACCTTGATGAGAGTGGAGTTGGCCACCCAGACACCACAACCCGATGGGATGGACTTCAGCGGTGGCCTAAAGTGCGGCACCATGCCATTCCACATAGTGGTCGAGATGGCAACATCAGTGGCCCCAGTGTCAACCAAAAAAAGTCCCCGAGAACCAGCGATAGTAACCGGGATGAATAAAGGGCCAGCCATAGGGAATCCTCCATTGGTCCACCAATTTTCTTCTTCTCTTCCTCCCTCTCACTTTCAGTCATATGGCTGTCTGGAACCGTGGACAGCTTCTTTATTTTGTCACACTTCCTTTTACCATGGCCAAGTTCACCACAAAACCAGCATGGCGTGACCTTCCTCCTCTCGTGCTCGGAGAGTCCATCTCGAAGAGGCCCTGGCAAAGGCGCAGCTTTACCGCTGGGACACGATGCCAGGGTCCTCTTCAGGTCTGTTATCTCCAGTCGCTGGTCCCGAAGTATGTCGTCCATCACATAAGCAAGAAGAAAGCACCCATTAATGACAAGCATACAGGCAACACAATATCCCAACCCACGTGCCATATGAGTATCCCAAGTAGAACAACAACGCGAAGGAAAAAGAAAACCAGCACAACATCATGACAGCTAACAGGAAGTCTCTATGGGATCCAACAGTCGATTGCTAAACATCTCCCTCAGACGGGTCATCTCACCACGGATGACATCTGCCTCACCAGCCTTCATCTCAAGCTGCTTCTTAGCCTCAGCATACAACTCCAGTAAATCACAAGGGTCGTTCATGCCTGAACGAAACCTACTTGAACAATCATAGCCATACCTAACAGGAGGTCTACGCTCATGTGCAGATCTCCTAACACCTGGCACTTCCGGCGCAGCATCCGGCGCACATGTATCAACAAGCTCTGACCTTTCCTGCTGCTCACCAACTGCTTCCACACCATGATGGGCGTCATCAACAGCTGGAGCCTCACCTGTCAAACTACTGTGGCGCTCATTCTGGACATCGTCACGAGCCTCAGCTACTACGGGCTCCACGCATGGCTGGCCCAGACCAGCCTCCATAGGGGTAGCCACCACTGGCTCAGCTATTCTGGGTCCAGTGGGGACTTGGCGTGGCTCTGGACACTCAACCCAATAAACAAACCCACCGTCAGAACTCGCACTTTCCCATTCTGGCTCTGACTCAGATTCCAAGCTGCTTGGGGGGCATCTGGCCCTGGTCCTTGCACCTGGTCGCCGTTGTACCTTCTTAGCCTTTTCCCTCATTGGTCTATCAGGGTAAGGCACAGGCAACGTGCTACATGGAAGAAGTAGATTCCTGTGCAGCACTCTGGTAGCCCCACCTCCACTATCACTACTCAGTTCGTAAACAGGCACATCAGGATTCATGCGACGAACCACAACATAAGGTTCCTTCTCCCATCTATCAGCGATCTTGTGCTTCCCCTGTATATTAACATTACGGACCAGCACTCTATCACCAGGATGCAAGACCGCTTCCTTCGCCTTCAATCCATAACGCTTACGGTTGTAGTCTTGATGCTTGACTGCCTCCTTTGATGCTAAGTCATATGCAACTTTCAACCTCTCTCTCAGGCGCGACACATAGCTGTCTGGTTGTAGACCAAGATAAATATCCACTGGTAAACGTGGCTGTCTTCCATACATCAAGTAGTACAGAGAATATCCAGTGGTCTCGCCTCTGGTACAGTTGTAGGCATGTACCATCGAGCTAACATACTTCTTCCAGTCAGCCTTCTGATCTTCACTTAACGTCTCCAACATGTTAATGAGGGTCTTGTTGTATCTCTCACACTGCCCATTCCCCTGAGGGTGGTAAGGGGTGGTGCGAGACTTAGCCACACCTAACATCTTACACAACTCTTGAATCACCTTGGACTCAAAGTTCCTGCCTTGGTCTGAATGGAGTCGGGCTGGAAAACCATAGTGAAGCAAAAAATGCTCCATTAACGCCGCTGCTGTAGTCTTCGCAGTCTGATCTTTCGTGGGCACCGCTACTGCATAACGCGTAAAATGATCTGTAATGACTAAAATGTCTTTACATCCTCCCTTCGTTGGCTCCAGGGTGAGATAGTTCATGCACACAAGCTCAAGGGGTTGACTTGTCCTAATGCTTACCAGCGGGACACGATTTCTCCCTTCGGGGGTCAACTTCTGCCTTGTACA
Organism: Saccoglossus kowalevskii; assembly: GCF_978046115.1. Taxonomy (NCBI): domain Eukaryota; kingdom Metazoa; phylum Hemichordata; class Enteropneusta; family Harrimaniidae; genus Saccoglossus; species Saccoglossus kowalevskii. The sequence goes on from NC_140648.1 coordinate 13,553,550, forward strand.
CCTATGGCAGGTCTGCACTTTTGCGTCTACATCACGTTCCATTCTGGGCCAATAAAACCTCAACCGCAACAAGTCAAGTGTTCTCTCCTTGCCAGGGTGCCCCATGTCATCGTGAAGCGCTTCCATGGCTGTACCACGATATGCCTCAGGCAAAACCAGCTGACAGCACTCCTTTCCTTCCGCATCTGTTCGCACTCTATGCAAGACTCCATTTTTGAAGCGCAAGCGATTCCATTCCCTTAGAGCCAACCTAACCTCAGCAATTTCACCGCTTCTTCCCTGTCGAGAGGGTCTGTGGGATCTTCCAACGTACCAACACAGTCTACCAATTACCGGATCCTTCCGCTGTAGTTCCCTCCATTCATCCATGGTGACTGTGGGAAGCGCTGGACCATGCACCCATTCCTCAGGTTCTTCCAGCTGATCGTCAACGGCTGCTGCAGAGACTCCCAGTAGTTCCACCGCAGGCATGGCTGAGGTGTGTTGAGCACTGCTTATGGCCGCAACAGACTCTTTCCGCATAGTCTTGCGCTCCCTTGCACCTGGCGGGATCCAATCAAGCCAGCCACCGCGACCAGTGTCATCTGTAGTATACCCTTGTTGTGGTCTACGAGACAAGCCGTCCGCATCACCATTCCGTTTACCAGGTCTATACTGCAATTCAAAGTGGTACTGTGATAATGCAGCAAGCCATCGGTGTCCAGTCGCGTCCAATTTCGCGCTCGTCATGACATACGTGAGCGGGTTATTGTCTGTCACCACAACAAATTTGTTGCCGTACAGGTAGTCGCTAAACTTTTCTGTGACAGCCCACTTCAACGCCAAAAACTCAAGCTTGTGAGCTGGATAGTTGCGCTCACTCTTGGCCAGTCTTCGGCTCGCGTACGCCACAACCCTCATCTGCTCTCCTTCATCCTGATACAAGGCCGCACCCAGACCCAATAAACTCGCATCCGTGTGAAGCTCAAAGGGCCTGCTGTAGTCAGGGTACGCCAGGACCGGTGGGGTCGTCAGCCGCTCAACCAAAGTCTTGAACGCCAGTTGGCATTCCGGAGTCCATTCGAACCTTGGCCGCTGACTCTCTGGCACCAGCCTCATCTTACTCCCTCTACCTGTCCTCTCATACAACCCTGTGGTTAACTCATTGAGTGGCTTAGCGATTTTCGAATAGCCCTCAACGAAGCGACGATAATATCCCGCTACCCCAAGAAACGTCTTCACCTCTTTGGCATTGGTAGGCACTGGCCAGGCCTTCAGGGCTTCCGTCTTCCCTGGGTCCATCTGTATGCCTTCCTTCGACACGACGTGGCCAAGATATTTGATCTTCTCCTGGAAGAACTTGCATTTCTTAGCCTTAAGCTTTAAGCCTGCCTTTACCAGCCGCTGGAACACCTGTTGAAGTCTGTGCAAGTGTTCCTCAAAGGTATCCGAGTACACCACAATGTCATCTTGGTAGGCTAAACAGGTCTTGTAGTTTAGTCCTTCCAAGCACTTCTCCATGATCCGCTGAAACTCACTGGCGCTGGTTGCCAGTCCCATGGGGAGCCTGAGACACTCATAGTGACCAACTGGTGTGCTGAATGCCGTCTTCTCCACATCTCTGTCGTCCATGACCACTTGCCAATACCCAGCCTTCAGGTCCAACGTGCTGAACAATGTCGCCCCCTTCAAAGCGTCAAAACACTCTTCAATGCGTGGTAGAGCATACGCATCTCTGATAGTGCGTGCATTCAACTTCCGATAGTCTATGCACAGCCACGTGCTCCCATCTTTCTTAGTCACCATTACAATCGGAGCTGCCCAGGGACTGTGCGACTCACGTATAACACCACTGTCAACCATTCCCTGCAGCACCTGTCTTAGTTCTTCATAACGGGCAGGTGGCACACGCCTATGCCGTTCTCTTATCGGCTCATCATTCGTCAGCCTTATCCTATGCTTCTCCAGGTCACAAGATCCCAAATCATTGTCGTGTTTGGAGAAGACATCTGCGTTGCGTTCGAAACAGTCCTTCACCTCGGCCAATTGATGTCCATGGAGCTGGGCTTGGGACATGTCAAAGTTCACTCCGTCTACATCAAAGCGTCTACCCACATCAACAACTTCTCCCATGCCAGTGCTCTGGGAGGCCGCATCGCGTCCCAGATGCTCTACCTGCACCACAGCGCTCGCCTCAGCTATGATCGCACCAGGTTTAACCACCACAGGTCTGTCTGTGGTGTTACTGATCCTCACTGGCACATGCAAAGCCCTCTTGTGGCAACTCAACATGCACGCCGTTGGACTAGTCGCTATATCACACGTCGTCTTGTCGCTGGGCTCTACCATGACCACGTACCTGTCACGCTGAGTCCCACCATGTACCTTACCCCAAACAATGCGATCAGTGTCAGGTCGCACCGTAAGCGGCGTTTTGCACATAGCCTTAACCTCACCAATATGACCAGTAGGACCCACAAACTTGTCTCTGGCTCTGAGAGCACGGCAGGTTTCTCTTCCCAACTGTGACATCCGCATGGACATTATCCTATTGTACTGACCAGATAATCCATCGCTTCCCACATACAAATCAAGCAGGTTAGTACCAGTTGTGACTGGCACTTCACGGTTGTACTCATTATCGGCCGCCACCAACACCAATGTGTGATATTCCCGCTCGTCGTCAAACATCGAGCGAGGGAAAGACAAGGGGACCTCAATATACCCTACGTAAGGCAACCTCTCACCACTAGCTCCCGTGACAACAAAGGAGTCGTCAAGGGGCTTCACCTCAATGTCTGCAAGGTGTTTACGGTAGAAAGCATTCCCTACAGATGTGACCTGCGAACCTGTATCCAGCAAACAAGCACACCTGATTCCTCTGATAATAACGGAACCCTCACGGTTCGATCCAACCAACCGATCCCATACACCATTCGCCATCAAGAGTGGTTTCCGGCCTTGTTTTGCCACAAGTACGTCACACCGTCTGTCACCACCTTCAGGAAGGGGGTCTTCATCAGTGCGAGGTCGGCAGTTGCCCTTATTGGTGCATTTTGGAGATGGTGGATTCTTCTGCTCGCGCCTTCGCCGGCGACGCCTAACTATGTGACACCGATTACCGGACTTTGACAAACCATCACTACCAGACTTCCCGTCTTCCGCAGTACGCATGGGACACTTGGGTGAGATGTGTCCCGGCTTGCCACAGGTGTAGCAGGTGACCTCCTTGAATCTGGTTGGGCACTTCCTGGCCAGGTGACCCAACTCACCGCAAAAATAACACCGACCTGGGGACCGTCGCATGGTCTTGTCATGGGGTGTAGGTTCAAACGTTTGGGCATTCTCACCAGACACCGGCGCTGTCGCATCTTTAACTATTAGTCTCTCCTTCATCAATTCTATGACGTCAGCCTGCTGCTTCAACAGCGCCATCATAGCCTTTCTCTCTGCATCATCACGTTGCCCATCATTGTCATCTCCAGCCAGTGATACGTGACCCTTGACAGCGGCAGTCTTGTTACTCTTTGTTCATTCCTGTTCATCCTGCTCCGCTCTGCGAGTCTCGCGCCAAAGTTGTTGAAAAGTCGCAATGTTTTCAAACTTGTGCTGCATCGCATTCTTTACCTCCCTATTGCGCAGATTACGCCAAAACACAGTTCTCAACGTCTGGTCTACCTCGGTGGCTGCGATGCCTCCCCGCTCTTTGACTGTATTGAGCGCGAGTTGCAAGCGCATGCTGTAGTCCTTAATACCTTCACCTTCCCTCTGCCAACTGTCCTTGTAAAACCTTTCTAGTAGCATTGAACCGCTCTCCACCTCACCATATGGGATTTCCAATGCCGAAATGATGTCATCAATGTGCGCATCCTCTCCCATGTTCATGACCAACTCTGCTGCGTCACCTTTCAACGACGCCTTTATGGCGGTATTCAGCGCGCTTAGCGACAAAGTCTCGTCTTTCCTCAGGCAACCAATGGCATACTTCCATTGTCTAAAGGCTACATCCCCCTTGCGTTGGTCACTGCCGGAGAATGTAGGCACATGAGGTCTTGCATATGCGCTAGGGCCAATGACATATCAAATGCGTTCTCCCCCTTCAATGCCATTCGCAGGTGGCGTTGCGCTCTTCGGTGTTTCCGCGACAGGGCATTCAATGGTGCTTTCCCTGAGGGCGTCCCACGGACTACCCATCTCGCGACAACGACGTTCACGTTCCTTGCACATTTCCTCCTCAAGAAACTCGTCAGTTAGTCTCCGTTTAAGCTCCTCATCTACCAATCTGCGGGCTCTCTCACGCAGCTCAGTGGCCTCACTCTCATCGAGCAATCGTCTGTACATTTCAGTACGCTCCGCACTACCAGACGCAGGCGATGGTACCGTTCCACCCCGCGCAGGTGTATCCAAAAAAGAACCGCCTTCTGCCATAATAACCAATGTATACCAACAACCAAAAAAAGAACAAAAAGCCACCACAGGAGTGACCAAATTAATGAACTACTCCGCCACAAGCACAAAGTGAACCCAGTGTCACAACCGAATAGCGACTGATCACCCTTGACTGTAAACCAACACCGGATGGTTTCTGCTCTACTCGTGCTCCAGTGTAATCGAACAGCGATCCACACGCACAAACACCTAGTTTGTTGTCCAATTACCAATCGAGACCCACGTTGGGCGCCAATCTGCCACCCCCGCCCTCCGGCGTTCATGGGACTCCGACGGGGCAAGGCAGATGATGAAACTTCTATTCACCAGTCTAAATAAACTCCGCAATAGTAGTCTTCCTCCTCACAATCACAGGGGCTGTCTCGCGTACCAAAGACAGGCTTGATGGTCCGGGGTAGAGGAGTTGGCATGCAGATACAGTCAGGGAATGAGTCAGTCAACCCAAAAAAACCAACAAAGACATATGCTTCGGTTATAAACAGAGACAGGTATACTGCCAATTTAATGTAATAACGTCAACATTAACCTCACCACATAACACAATAGAGTAAAGCCTGCATCAAAGAGGTATACAGTATTAATCTGACAGGACCTGGCAACTAAACCAAGTCAGTAAACAAAACAAGTCAATCCAACAGGCTGACCAAATTAACCCAGTGGCGCCTTGTCACTGGAAAAACAAAACAAAAAACAAAATTAACCTGCCAGGAACTTGCCTATAAATTAACTAAATTAACCTGGCAGTGCCTAACACACACGCCAAATACAATGAAACGCCTGACTGCTATACAAATAAAATGCCTGAACAAAGCAATAAATACCGCCCACAGTAGCTCCGCGCTAAACAAGGAGCGGGGTGTGCGGATGAAAAAAATGGCTAACAACGTCCACACAGTAAACACTAGCTCCCAACTCAGCACAAACGCACAGGCATGCACCCAACCACGTACACAAACAAGGTGGGGTAAATACAATGATCAAAAATGCACAACGTCACAATAAAAATCAGCAAAATCGCCTCACTGTGCTCATCACAAAGTGCGATCGACTCAGCAGTCTATATAATCTACCAAGAGAGTGCGTCGCTGCCCCAAATACGCCGCCAAAACAGAAGACTCGCCGTGGTTTCTCAAAAGAGCGACCAAAACGAATCTCGCCAAAAAAACAGCCGAAACAACACAGTACGAGGGCCTAACACGAAATGCGCAAGCAGAGGAAAATTCCCTGAGATGATAACCACAAGCGGCGGTCAAAACGGCCCTAGCAACGCACGGGAAAAATTAGGAAAATTCACGAGGCGTGCAACGGGGGAATGACGCAATCTCGGCGGCCACGCACAAAAACTACACAAAACAGGAAAAAGTGCTCTCACTGCCCACAAAAAACTACAATAATGTAAATTACAAAGTTTTGACTCAATAAAAGTTCACGTGATAATTATTCAACGTTCGATTGCAATCAAAACTTGCTTCGGGGCCCCTTTCCAAATAGCGATAGTTCACCTACCAGTCACGATCAAGGCTCGGCCACGGGTTGATCTGGCTGTCCAGCGTAGCACCGCAACAACAGTGGTTCACGTCCGCCTCCTTGCTTTTCTTCTTTTTCTCAAAAAACAGTGCAGCCTACTGCCAACGTCCTCAGCACTGCTAACTGCTCGGCGCCAGGAGAGAGAGAGAGCCCTTTCACTCTCAGCCCTGTACACCCCAAAAACGACTACCTCGTCCCGTAATGCACAGTAAATTACAACACAAGAAATGCTCATAAAAAACGTAATAAGAACTACCTTGAATAAGAACTTCTGAATAATTACATATCTAAAAGAGCATAGCACACAGTACCATAGGTGCGACAACAGTCACGCTACATCACATTCACAACAAAGGTTCCCGCGAAAGAGGTTTTCACACAGCCAACAAAGGTAACACACACAGTAGACAGTGAGGGCGCCATACAGCCCTAACCAATTACACACATGCGTCAATGCACACAAGCTGCAGGATAACAAGCTGGCACAATCAGAGGGCCAAAGCACAGCACAAACATGGGTTACACAAACATGACTGCCACCAGGGTTTGATCGGACTCCACACAAAGAAGTTCGCTGATTTTGTTCTCAACTTTTTGGGTTTTGGCATGATTCCCATGATGTATCCTTGGAAGGAAAAGATGTATAATAATAAGGTTGTTGTATTCACGCAAGTTGACACTTTGACATAGATTTCGATGATTAATAAATTAATTCTATTTTTAACGTTTTATAAAAATAATAAACTTCGTTGATACATCTAATTTTAATGAACACCTCTAAAATATAATTGATTACAGTACCAAAATTACCTTCGTGAGAACAGTTTAGAGTGCAGTTTTTTTTATTTTGAACCCATCGTTAAAACTATACAATTATTGCTATTATGAGGGAGATTATTCTTGGATGGAAACAGTTTGCCAGAGATCGCGTGGGGGTAGAGTTGACTTTTCAGAACTCAGAACCTGGAGTGCGCCCTCAGACGCAGAAATATTTTTATTATATGTTGTTGCTCTTGTTGTTTTGATATTTAATTAAGTTTTTTGATCACAGCAAAAAATTAAAGGTATCTGGAGAAACATCCAAAAAAGCACACTAGTCTGTCTTAAATACAGTTAATATATTACAGCTTAACCACAATTTGTAATAAAATAAAAACCAGATTACAAAATCACAAGTTACCCCCCTAAAAAGCAGTATTCTGATAACAGGGTAGGGTAGTGCAATATTTTACAAACATCATCTGCCATATCCAATTAATTATGCATGCATGCATGCATAAACTTTGTAAAGATTTGGGGGCACCACTAATGTATATGTTATCCCATATACTGTGGTCAATATTGCTAATGACATTCTCACAATTGGTATTCATTTTGAACTGACACACATGTCCATACAATGTTAGTATAAGCCAATCAGAAAACGCAGCTGAGACACAGTATTTTTTTTAATTTGTCAAATCCTATCAAGTATAAACAAAATCTCAGAGAATTTCAAAGGATGGCAAATATCAACATGAATTTTACTTCAAAAATACACATACAAAAATCTGAGGGCTTAACTGAGATTTCATTTTATTATGACAAATCATTTGCATTATTAAGATAAGAACCATATACATGCAAGTACCATCACATAAAAGATTTGTAACAGACTGGTTACATGTAGACTTAGCAAAATGTAGACTAGTAACATGTAGACTTGGCAACATGTGGACTGGTTACATGTAGACTTGGTAACATGTAGACTTGGTAACATGTATACTTGGCAACTTGTAGACCGGTAACATGTAGACTTGGTTAAATGTGGACTTGGTTAAATGTGGACTTGGCAACATGTAGACTGGTAACATGTAGACTTGGCAACATGTATACTGGTTACATGTAGACTTGGTAACATGTAGGCTTGGTAACATGTAGACTGGTTACATGTAGACTTGGTAACATGTAGACTTGGTAATATGTAGACTTGGTAACATGTAGACTTGGTAACATGTACAATGGTAACATGTACAATGGTAACATGTAATATGTAGACTGATAACATGTAGACTTGGTTACATGTAGACTTGGTAACATGTAGACTTGGTTACATGTAGACTTGGTAACATGTAGACTTGGTAACATGTAGACTTGGTAACATGTAGACTGGTAACATCTAGACTTGGTAACATGTACAATGGTAACATGTACAATGGTAACATGTAATATGTAGACTGGTAACATGTAGACTGGTAACATGTAGGCCGGTTAAATGTGGACTTGGCAACATGTAGACTGGTTACATGTAGACTTGGTAACATGTAGACTTGGTAACATGTAGACTTGGTAACATGTAGACTGGTTACATGTAGACTTGGTAACATGTAGACTTGGTAATATGTAGACTTGGTAACATGTAGACTTGGTAACATGTACAATGGTAACATGTACAATGGTAACATGTAATATGTAGACTGATAACATGTAGACTTGGTTACATGTAGACTTGGTAACATGTAGACTTGGTTACATGTAGACTTGGTAACATGTAGACTTGGTAACATGTAGACTTGGTAACATGTAGACTGGTAACATCTAGACTTGGTAACATGTACAATGGTAACATGTACAATGGTAACAATGTACAATGGTAATATGTAGACTGATAACATGTAGACTTGGTAACATGTAGACTTGGTAACATGTAGACTGGTAACATCTAGACTTTGTAACATGTAGACTTAGTAACATGTAGACTGGTAACATGTAGAATGGTAACATGTAATATGTAGACTGGTAACATGTAGACTTGGTAACATGTGGACTTGGTAACATGTAGACTGGCAACATCTAGACTTGGTAACATGTAGACTGGTAACATGTAGACTTGGTAACATGTAGACTGGTAACATGTAATATGTAGACTGGTAACATGTAGAAGTTTCTCAAAATTAAGTATAAGGATGCTATAATGTTGGATTTCTTTACAAAAAAAAATAGATTCCTCGAGGGCACCATAACGATGATAGAGGGCGATGCAAATTAGCCAAGACAGCAACAAATCTTAGAAATGTAAAAAAATCGGTATGAGGGCACCATAACGATGACAGAGGGCGCTGCAGATTAGCCAAGACTGCAAATAATCTTAGAAATGTAAAAAAAGTCGGTACGAGGGCACCATAACGATGATAGAGGGCGCTGCAGATTAGCCAAGACAGCAACAAATCTTAGAAATGTAAAAAAGTCGGTACGAGGGCACCATAACAATGATAGAGGGCGCTGCAGATTAGCCAAGACTGCAAAAAGTCTTAGAAATGTAAAAAAGTCGGTACGAGGGCACCATAACGATGATAGAGGGCGCTGCAGATTAGCCAAGACTGTCAATAAATTCTCATTTTTTTTTTACTTCTGTCACTATTCTAACACTATTCTATTGAAGCAGATTGGTCGAAGCAAAAGTATGTCAATAATATTTTATTGAAATAGCTTCAGGTATATAGAAAAACAGCCATGAACATGATAAAAATCCGTGGAATTCATAAGCAAATTATTTTAAAAATAATTGATCCAAAATATTATCAGGTCTGTGAATAAACTCGTACATCTCAATCAAATATCATTGAAATCTAACATTGAACTACAGGATGTAAATGATGTTGTAGCTAATTCATATGCAGATTAGTTAATTAAGTGTCGTAGTTTGGTCTAAAAAAATATATTTAAGTTGATAGTTCAGAATGTTTTCTTTTCCCATAAAAAACAAGAGCTAATCCATAAACCTTAATTTCTTCGTTTGAGGGCGCACTCCAGATTCGGGGTTCTGAGTTCCGAAAAGTCAACTCTACCATCGCGTGGGCGAGCGTGGGCAAGAGTTCAAGGCATTGTGCGACATTTCCGTCGCACTAGTTTGGTTACGTTCCAGCAGTGCAGCGACCGACGTCAGCTAGCCTTATTATAAAACCTTCAAATGAACTGTATCTTGTTATGCATTCAAAATATCGTTGTTGCAAAACATGATATTCGAAGGATACTGGTACGTGGCGACGGTATAGTGGTCAAACTAAAAGTAAATAACATATTCCAAGGAAAGATCACAATAGTACGCTTCGGTTGTACTTGATGGCAGAATAAACAGTCAAATATGGATGCAAAAACACGGTATGGTTTATTGCTTGAGAAACTGGCATGAAAACATGTAACCCATGAATAAGGAGCCCCGAAACTCCGAAACTAGTCCTTTATATAGGTGCGTATCGAACGTGAGAGAAAACATGTCAGCGGGAAATACAAATGTAAGTACACGGGAGAAAAATATACGATACAGAGTAAAATGATTGGCTGAAATTAAATGATTCTAATTGGTCGAGAATTACTCAGAAGTATCCTTCATGCGAATGGTAAACGAATTAACTATAGCGAAATGACATGTAATAAGAATGATAATAGCAATATAAAAACGAATACAAATATATATTACGAATCTATGACACAATGGGACATCCCATTAAACGGTAAACCGAGTACCTGGCACTCGCCACGCAAATATTACTAATACAAGTACATCTATTTAACAGAGCCATTCCTTCCTCACCTTACTCTAATCCTTCATGGGGTTATGGTACTTAACAGACACAAAGAACAGCTAAAAATAGCCTTGTGGAACATTCATGGTCTGAAAACCTGTATTAATGATAGTCTATTAAAAAACTTTTGTTAGTAAGCATGACATAGTTTGTTTATTAGAAACTTGGCTAGATTATACTGATAGTGTTAGTGTTCCCAATGGTTACTTATATTTTAGAGTAGATAGAAAGAAACATAAAAATGCACGAAAAGCCTCTGGGGTATGATTATATTTTATAAATCAAAATTTAGAAAAGGGATAAACAAATTCATCAGTAAGTATAAAGAGTCACTATGGTTAAAACTTGATAAGCATTTCTTTGGTTTGGAAAATGACTTGTACATAAACAGTACATACATTCCACCAATAGGATCATCCTACTATAATTCTAGTGACCTTACTGGTGAAGACATTTTTAACATTATAGCGGAGGAATCACTGCATTATTCAAACCATGGAAATGTCTGTATACTGGGAGACTTAAACTATAGAACAGTTAATTTAAATGATACACTTGATATTAATATATCTGACATTGATATTCCTTATACAGAACTTATGGACAATAACAGACAATCTATGGATACAATGAATAACAAATATGGGCAGTATTTGTATGATTTATGCCTGACTACTGATATGATAATTGCTAATGGTCGTATTGTAGATGATCTAATGGGAAAAATAACTTGCTTCCAATATAATGGTGTCAGCCAAGTTGATTACTGTGTGGTTCAAAAATCATTTTTGCCAAAGATCAACTACTTAAAAATCAATGAATTAAGTCATATATCTGATCACTGTTCACTATCTTTAGCTATAAATACCAACTATGTTAATGAACACAGCATTGACATCTCATTGACTCCATACAAAAAATATAATTGGAATAACTCCTCAAAGGAAAACTTTGTAACTCAGCTAAACTCCAAGGATTCAGTAGACAAAATGAATACTTTTCTTGATAACCATTTTAATTTAGAAGAGAGTGACAAAGCGATATCAGACTTTAATGATATTATGCATTTCACAGCTGACAAAGCTTTAAAATTCACTGCAATTAAATCAAGAAAATTTAGTAGAAAAAACAAAAGAAAAAATAAACAAAAATGGTTTGATAATGATTTAGCGCATGTCCGAAAATGCCTAAAAGATATTTCCAGACTTGTTGACAAGTTTCCTTTTGATCAAAACTTGAGATTGCAAAGGATGAGTGTCAATAAGCGATACAAAAAATTAGTAAAATTGAAGAAAAATAAGTTTAAAGAAAAATTACTGCATGACTTAATGAATGTGGAAACAAAAAATCCATCAGAATTCTGGGATATCATCAAACAAATTAAAGAGTACAATGATTTGGATACTAGTAAACATCCTCCATCCATTGCATCAACAGAATGGACTAATTATTTTTCAAAATTATATAACATTAGTACAACAGATTCCAATTCAGTGTTGGATTCAGAGGTAACTAATTTTGTTGATAACATGGATCATAATGCTACTAGTAATCCGGATCTAGACAAAGAAATTAGTATAGCTGAAATAATCAAGGCTATCAAGAAAACAAAAGTGAATAAATCATCAGGCCCAGATTCAATTCTCAATGAGATGTTCAAATGCTATAGTCCACTATTATTAGCTTGTATAAGCAAACTTTTCAACCATATTTTATCAAGTGGATGTTTTCCTGTACACTGGAGTACTAGTTATTTAGTACCAATTTATAAATCAGGCCATATTTGGGATGTAAATAACTACAGAGGAATTGCGCTTTCTAGCGCCACCTCAAAAATCTTTAATACAATTATTCATATCAGAATACAGCATTTTCTTGACAAAAACAATTTCTTTCAAGATACTCAATTTGGTTTTAGAAAAAATCATCAAACTACAGACAATGTCTATATTCTGAAATCGTTAATTAACAAATATACAAATAAAGTGGGCAAACATTATCTATATGCTTGCTTTGTGGATTTACGCAAAGCCTTCGATAGTGTTTGGAGAGAAGAACTTCTTTTTAAATTGGCTAATGCAGGAGTGACAGGAAAAATAATCCACTTGATAAAATCAATGTATAGTAATACTAAATACGCCATCAAGACTAACCAAGGTTATTGTAAACCCTTCATGTCTTCTAGTGGTGTTAAACAAGGGTGCAATTTAAATCCTCTGTTGTTTAATATCTATATCAATGACCTATCTGAAAGTCTAGTACAAACTGAACCTGTCAGGCTGCATGACATGTCATTTAACTGTCTACTCTTTGCGGATGACATTGTCATACTGTCAAATTCAGGTTCTTGGCTACAAGACAGTCTTAATCTCTTTAATGACTACTGCAAAAAGTGGTAACTGACTGTCAACATCAAAAAAACCAAAGTTATTATTTTCAACAAAAAGGGGAGAAAAATTAATGATATCTTTTTTCTAGGTGATGAACAAATAGAAGTAGTATCTTCATATACATACTTAGGGATCACCTTTCAGAATAGTGGCAATTTTACAGTCGCTGTTAATAACCTTGTAAAGAAAGCACAGCGAGCACTAGGGGTCCTAAAACAAACTCTGCTATTAAACAACATTATTGCCTCACCAATTAATGCAATTAAACTATTTCGTAGTTCTGTTATGCCTATTCTACTATACGACTCGGAAATTTGGGCAGCTTTTAATTTTAAACCTAATATCACCCCTGAATTATTTATTCAGAAATTATTTAGTGATAGCTCAAAAATTGAATCAATCCACATCAAATTCTGCAAACAACTACTTGGTGTTCACAAAAAAGCAAGTAATATTGCTGTTAGAGCAGAGCTTGGTAGTTATCCCCTAATTACTGAAATTTGTACCCAAATGTACAAGTTTTGGTTAAGAGTAAAAAATAACGAATGCAGTAATATAGTGCACTGTGCTTATCAGTCAGAGTGTACAATCAATAGTAATTCATGGGCAAACTTTGTTAGCAAACTACTTGAAATAACTCGATTAAATGAAACAGATCATAATGCTAACATTTTTAGAAACAATCTCAAAAGAATTTACTATGAACAAATTTGGTTGCCAACTCTATCCAAAAAGGAACATAATAAACTACGTATTTACAATAAATACAAATCAGATTATGAATTTGAACCGTATCTGAATAAAATTAATAATTTAAATCACAGAGTAAGTGTAACCAAATTTAGAATTTCAGGACATAAATTACCAATTGAAAAATTAAGATACCAAAAAATACCCTCAGAACAAAGATTTTGCACACTGTGTTCTGATCAGTCTGTTGGTGATGAAATGCATGCTTTTTTTGACTGCAAACTGGATGAAATTGTAAAGGCACGTAGCTACTTTTGGAATACTCTATCATTATACAATGATAATATTATAAAATTACCAAAAGAAGATATGTTTGTGCATATTATGGGAATAAAAGACAGTTTCATTGCCAATAGTCTAGGAAAGTTTATTAACACAATTTTACAATGTAATACCTAATAGTTGTTAGTGTTATCTGTTTTAACATTTTATTGTATTTTTTATATCTGTATTTCTTGTTATTGTGTTGTTGTTGTTTTTTTGTGTATGATTATTGACCATGGTTAATGTATTTCCAATTCATTAATTTGAGTCAAATAAAATATACTATACTATACTATACCATACTATACTATAATACATGATCATGACAGCATCAAATATCAACAAACTACCAATGAACAGAATTTATAATTACTATGGCTTTTTAATATCCATTCTCAGTTTTTATACTCTTATTACATTTCATTGAAGTGTTACAGCAATGTTTCATGTACCCATAAAAGCAATTGAATAGTCCAACTACGCCGTCTCAGACGACCACACATCAAAGGCATACCGCGTCCGGTGTTTTGATAATCGTCCAATCAAGTTCTATATAAAGACCGAAGCTGTTCATACACTTGCAACAGTCTTCGTCACTTTGACCATAACGCTGATAAGTTTCGAGATGAATACCTTCTCAAAAGTTCGTAGATTTTTCAAGGTACATGTGAACCCGACCTTGTTTAATTGGCATATTATAATCAATTACGTTTTTCTATATTGACGATAGTGCGAGAGACTACATAGTTCAATCAATAACTAACAGCAACAAACTGCATTTGCTTGTCCATACGCTGGTTATTTTGTACGTGACATTGGAATGTTTTCTTAACCTCGTCACACACACGATTCGTCAAACTGGATCATTTCCGTGACCCTAGCAAAATTACAATATACGACACTTCTCTCCCTTTATATTTGTTTTCACTTACAATGATTCCGTCATTTATGTATTTAGTGAAATAAAACATTCATTTATTTAGTGAATCATTCATTCATCACATTCCACAATCTGTTGTTAGAATCTGAATCCGTTGATCTGAATCTGCTGTGAACTTTAATCTCGTAACAACTAACATGGCGCACGATGTTGTTCAGAGTTCGGTGTGCAGCACTCACTCATGGATGTTATTCGACTTGTTCACATTATTTCTTGTTAGTTATATCACATCACAGTTATTTATGCCATGGTCACACTCTCTCAGGTACTTCTTCACAGCTGTCGCAGCAGTTGTATTAGTTGTAGTCGTAGTTGTCAGTCTTCGGATACCACAGTTGCCGCGGTCTGCCACAGATCCCGTACTGGAGCCGAACAGAGTGTTGGTGATCGCACATAGAGGGGGTGGTCACGACGCCCCTGAGAACACCATTGCTGCCATCAGGGAGGTTAGTTATGCACCAGTCAATGTAAACCCCGACCATCCTCACCTCGGGATATGTGGGGACAAGGAAAATGTCCCCTACCTGCCTGCTATTTTTTGTTTTCTTGGTCTGCCTACTCTCCTTGTTCCTGAAACATCCCCGCGTGAAGCATGAAACAAGGCACTGCCGCAACCTTGCCGGACGTGTGTTCCTAATACTTTTTTTCGATATTTTTTTAAAATCGAATTATCTCAAATTATTCCCAGTATTAGTGCCATACTTGCCCCATGACGCCTGTGATGGAAGAGGGTTGGGATTAACATTGACTGGCACATTAGTTGCGTATTTCTTCACTATACTATAGTTTGGCATTTGAGAAAGCTCATAACTTCACTAAATGTGTTTGTTTATTTGCATTTGCATTTCAATTTCACATGTTTTTAAAGATTTATAGTTCCTTGGTATTATTTTCATTAGAAAAAAATTATGTTGATGTAAGTTGCGCCTGGTGATTGAAAAGATAGGAATCTCATAATTGCTATGTTCACACAGCAGCATTCTATCGGAGCCGAACTACTGCTCCTCCCACGGATTAACAGGAGATTATCTACAATGCGTTCATACGGTCGGGAGCCGAACGAGAGCCAAGATCTGCCAGAGTTAGATTCAGTTCGATCAAAGCCGAGCGGAACAGTGCCCTTGAATAATTAGTGACTGAAAATGATTTTAGTGTCGTGCTTGTGTTTTTTTCTTTACATGGCATGATGCTGTTGAGCTAGGAGAAAAAGGAGCCTGACCATGGAGGTAGAAAAAACAATGACTGGTATTTTAAATTTGGTACTAGTATCTCGAATAAACAGGAAACACGGCAGCTAAAATACGTTTAATACAGCCTATTCGCTCAAGTTATTGTCATGCAAAATTACCATTTTGTAACTATTCAACTGTGGTGATATCTATTAAATCTAAACCTACCAGGAACACGTCACCGTACCGCAATCGCTTCTACGATTTTTATCTTTAGTGTCTTTAAATAGTTTCCATTCAGTCGTTCTTTCAAGTTTTTGTCGCATAATTTCATACGCCATTTTTTGTTTCCCATTGAGCTATCAATCTATCGCAATGATTCGTTACTATACACTAGGTCGCGTACCTCTTATTCAAGCGGGAAATTGCGTGAAATTATGAAAGATGTTGTCTCCGCCATAATTGAAATGAGAGGTTACTCGAAGAAGACGATTGAGAGCGTGATTTTGGCTCCGATAGTTGGGCCTGATGCGTTTACACGTTCGGAGCCATGCCGGGACTCAACCCTATCGGAGTTCAACCCCGAGGGTTTAGTGGAGCCGAACTTGGCTCGAGCCGAACGCGTTCACACGGCTATTTTTGCTGGCTCGAGCCGGCTCGAGCCTTTGGGCTCCGATAAAATGCTGTCGTGTGAACATAGCAAATGTTCACACCAGCATCTCTGCCGAATAGTGTAAATATGGCTGCCACTGAATTATGCGTGCACTGGTGCTGCTAGGCAATGCTTCAGTATGATTTGTGCAAGATCAGTTGGTATATACCCAACTTTAGCAGTGGTTTATTGCCATTATATTATACCAATATTTCTAAAATGTGGAAGTAATTTTAAAGAATCAAAAACTATGTATGAATGTGATACACCCAAAACATTCTACATGCATTTTTGGTAAAATAAAAATGGGTCCTGGAACCAGCTTACAGCAGTAATAGATACACCGAGCAGTGTAGCAAATCGACAATATTGATATATTAATGAACATAATTAAAAAAAAAGAGATGTAGGGTTCACAAGCGAACCACTGCATTGTTTGTGTAATTCTGAAAAACAAATTTTCATGCATCTCTTTTCAACCCCAAATACCCAAGGATTACAATTTACATTCTATGATGTAACGCCAAAAAATAGGATAGCAGGATTTACCCCTACTGTGTGTTATTCATGTTTCACTTCTAAACATGAAAAAACTTAGTATACTAGGATGATGCATTTTACCATAGTTTGCATAACTAAAAATACACTCTTGATATTAAAGCAATTGAAATGCTGGTATAATTTAATCTCATAATAATATACAGTTGCCGCACCTCGTCCTGTTCAATATAGGACCACTGGCGACGTATACAGCATGTGTTTAAATTACATTGATTATTTACATGAAAATCAAAAGAATGTTTATGCGCAAGGTTAACATGTTCACATTTGTTTTTCTCAATGCTGGTGTAAAGGAGCACAAAAATCAGATGTGATCATGATGACAAACTTGTAGTCATCGCGGACTGTAAACAGACTACCATGACAAGCTGCGTTAAGGGGGTATGACCAGGTCGTATCTCTAGATTTAGTTTTTCACTTTCAAGTATAGATGTCCTATCTAAATAATTTAAAATGTATTTTTAGTATTGCCCTGTTTTTCAGGCTTGAAACATGTGGCTTATAAAAGAACACATTAAGTAGTCCTCTCAAATGTATCACATATTTTTGTTAAATGTACCTTGAAACAATCATAAATATGGACAAGTATTTTGTTTATAAACATATTGTACATGTATTGTTTCATGGGAATTTTATGGAAATAAAAATATTCATTAAGCATTACCCAGAAGATTATACAAAAGCTTTTTGGGAATACTCATTACCCAAGAGTCTGTGCCTTTTTTTTTTTAGTCATTGGTCAATTTACTTCTATGCACATGAAAGATATTCTACCCTATTTGTCCAATATCACACCCATTCAAAATTATGGGCGAGCTACCTTATTCCTGATTACTAATGGGCACGATGTAATTCTGTTTGCGCATACATAACCTACCATGCAACAGGTGAGGGTAGGACAAAAATATAAAAAGTGAAAAAAAAACAATTGACATGCAACCCCGGAAGAAGTCAGCAGCGTATTTCAAACAGTTTTTAAAAAAAAATCAGAGAGAGTGTTGGTGGTTACCAAAGGGGGCAGCAGCTAGAAGAACTATACAAGACAGCTGAGAAACATGGATTGCCAGTTGAAAAAATTATTATGGCAGAGAACTGAAAAGGAGACAGTGTGTTTCTCTGAGTAAAATATGACCGTGACATGTTTTTCAACTTCAAAAATACCCCCCAAATGTATGGAAATATTATGCTATAAAGCCAAAGATAATTTGCACGTTTGCTTAGGCAGAATAGTATGCAAATTTCCTTAGCCCGATACGAGTTACCCAGGTAATTTTATTTGAAACATCATCAATTTGAGAATCAGGAATTATATGACACATTTTTGTAAATTTCATGCAGAAATGTATTCTGCAAGCAGATTTAAAATTGGGCAGTTGGTTCTTGAAAAACGATTATTAATAATATTAACACATATCACAATTTCATATTATTGTCTCGGTCAATGAGCTATGTTTGGCTGCAATACAACCATTTTCCATTCCTTTGATTGTCTTATTTTCAAGTTTCTCATAATGATTTTTCAAATGAAAAAAATATTAACAAGTTGTAAAATGCCATTCATAAATATTAAGATAATCATAATAATAAATACTTGATATTCCAGTGTTTTCAACCTACTCAAATATCATGTGATATTTTGATTCTGAAATAAAATAAAGATCAGTAGAAAATTTTGTAGGATACTGTTTAGGTTTATAGCTGAGTATTAACAATTTAGAACTAATTTGAAGTATCACAAATAAAATTCATCTACATTGGAATTTCAGAATTATATTTCACATTTAAATACATAGTTCTACAAGTTATACCCAGGGATTTTTAGATTAAGATGATTATGTGTACGTCATTGTTTAAACTAATAATGATTAATGACTAACAATTACTAAGTATCACATCTGCAACTTATTTTTTCTACCTTAGAAATGGGAAGCACTTGTGTGGTTACATTGTTTAAAATTAATGATTTTGCACCCAGTATGTGCTAATAATAATATTTATGATTATATTTCAATAACACATTTTGAAGCTGTTTGTAGAATTTCGCATAAAATATTTTGATTGTAATAAATAACATGCTGGTGTTGGGCTTATTTTAAAATAATTACATACATTTCTATTGATTCTGAACCAAAAATTCAAAAATCATAATTTCAGTGACAGTACCGTACCTTGATCAATGTCCCACCTTAAGATACCTTTCTTTAATATAGTACATAATGTTTTTGAGCAAGTTGATTAGTACAATTACGTCATTGTTGAAGTGGACTTTCCACAATTTCTAATGTTTTTTTATTTAAAAAAATATGGAATGGAGAGAGGTAGTATTTGTAACCTTAAGTAGCTTCTGAGTATTATTCTATTTTTATGTATCTATCTATGTATTTATACCGGTACTTTTTTTTCTTTTTTCCAAACTCAGGCACATAGTATGGAGTTATGACATGTACAATAATAATGCATAATTGAATAACAAATTTTAAATCACTTTTTAGAATAATTTTCTGTATAAAAATGATTTTATTACCTTGCCCGTACCATCAAAGATGGAAGGGAAAGGTATATTAAGGGAAAAATTTTGTCCGGCGTTGTCGTTGTCGTCATCGTCGCCATCGACGTTAATAATTGTTATTGTGTGCATAATAACTTTACTAATTCTATTCCAAACTTTATCAAACTTGGTCACCTTATTCATCAGTATGAAGTCTTCCCTGAGTTTGAACAACAGATGTCCTGTATGAAAATATCATGCAAAAATTGAGAAAATCTGATAAAATATTTTGACTGTTTCTACTTGACTGATCACTGGTGATACACATCAAAGGTCACTGATCTCAGTGGAAATATGCATTGTTGTATGTGTTCAATGAAGCAAATGATTTATCTTGTAATAATATCCTTGGTAATGTATCTCAGAATCCCATACTGGGTTTCAAAACCAACTCATGGAGAGATTGCACAGTCTGATACACATTTGCAAACCTACCAATAAAATCTTTACAGAAAACAAGATGTCAGAAAATCAATATAAGCACTCATATGAACTGGGTGCCTAACTTTGATCAAGATCTGAAGCTAATAGAAAATCTGTTTAGTTCAAAGTTATCAAATCAAAAACAATACATAAAAAATACATTAAAAGCAAAACATTTCATCCACATTTTAAAAAGAAAATTATTCTAAAATATACAGTCAAACCTGTCTATAAAGACAGTCAGTGGACTGAGCCAAACTGTCCTTTATTGACAAGTGGTCTTTATATGGAGGTGGCCTAATTTATTCATTCAACCATGAATATTAATTAGGGTGGGAATTTTAACGGAGATCATAAGCAAAACATAAAAACAAACCTACACATTGTACAATGAATAGGTCTTTTTTAATAAAAGTCACTCAATTTCATCTGGATAATTACACAGCTTTACTTTTTTACTACAAATTATATCATGTAAATTCAATGAAACCAATTGATTCTGCCCATGGATTCATTGGTGTATTTAATGCATAAGAACGATTGTCAACGATCGGCCGCATTGGCGTTTCAACTCGGTCTTTCACACTCTCGCCATCCATGTCTTATTCCCCAGTCTCTTACACATATTCCATCACAGGCGGTAATCAGTCCCATCGTTAGTATTGTCGATTGTGACAAAATGCACAGGCAAAGTTGCCGTGTTTGAAAAAACAAACAAGCATTAAAAATGAAGAAGCATTGGCAATAAACAAAATTTACCGAACTCATAACCATTGCTCCAACTCTCGGTGTTGAAACAGAAAGTCAAACGAACCGGAAATGAAACACGATGATCGTACACGCAATTTTATAGTTATTTGTCGCAAGCATCGACGTGTCAAAACTGCCCAAATGAAACGAATTTTCTCGATTGCGAATTATTGATATTACCGTTCATAAAAAAAAGAGGATCAAAATAGAAAACATCTTTCGTTGAGAATAACCCTGAGATGACCCCTCAGTAACAATACGTTTTGCTCATGCGCTAGCTTCATTAGCATAATTTATAACGATCAACAAAAAACAACATGGCGAGCAAAATAGGTCGGATTTTGCAATCCCGCGATGAAAACGAAATAAACGAATGTTTTATTATTTTGTTTGGATATTTCATGTCGACAAGGTAAATAAAACATCTCTCATTTAATAAAACTGGTTCATTTTTCTTGTTTTCGAGACGGGAGGAATTTGCTCTTCATGTGTGAGACAGTCCACAGAAGTGCCGCTGGCCGACTGGGGATCGATGGTACCGATCGGAAACAAGCTAGTTTTTCATTACAAACTTTGAATGGAACTGTTTTAATTTGTTGTTAAAATATTTCCAGTCCCCAGATGTTACATTCAGTTGATATTCAACTTTTTTTTTTACTTTTTCGCAACTTCACAAACCAAGTTGCGATGGTACCCCTGTCTATTAGTATTAGCTTAAAGATTGCGTACTCGGTAATCTGAACGTAACATATGACCACTTTCCTGTTAGCAATTCGCAAGTAGCTATTGTCTTTTTGCTGAGACCGTTTGATGGAAATGTTGGTGGTCGTTATACAAAGGTTAAAGTGTGAATAGGTCTACAATAGGGTGTCGCTGGTCGCGTTGGACAGGTGGTTGCTATATCCAGTGTCTTAAACGTGTAAATTGCGAAGGGACTGTACTAAGGTGGTCGCTATGAGCAGGTGGCCGCTCTGCACAGGTGGTCGTTAACACAGGTTTGACTGGATGTATTCTGTATTTGACAAACAGTTCATTCGACAAATGAAAACTCACAGGAATATGTTTCAGCTATTAGAACAGAATGATAGAGTTTTTATAATACTAGTTTAAAAACGCACTTCAAAGATTGCAGTGTTTGAAGATGTAGATTCTCAGGAGGCAACAGTACTGTTGACTTCTCCCTCCACTGGACACCAACTATTTAAGTTGATTTGCATACAAAGCAGAGCTTGCAACATGATAGCTATTCATAAAGGGTGTTTTTTTTTTACTTTTCATATAATACAGTAGTCACACAATGAGGCAGTTCATATTTGTCTCAGTGAATCATTAATTTTTGACAGACACCTGTACAAAATACTTGGACTAAAGCCAGCTAAATTTTTAGCTCCGCTGTCAACTTTGTCGAGCGGAGCTTATCATATGAGTGATTGTCCGTCGTCGTCCGGTGTCCGTCGTCCGTGTCAATGTTTTAAATTTTCGACTTCTTCTTGAAAACTACAAGTCTGAATGCTTTGATACTTGGTGTATATGTACCTTGGGTAGACCTCTCTCAGATTTGTTCATTTCATGATCATATCTTCAATTCTCTAATTTTGGTGAATATTTTTGTCATTTTTGGTAAAAAGTGATATTTTCGACTTCTTGTTAAAAACCGCAAGTCCAATTGCTTTGATATTACATATATAGGTACTACATGTGGATCTCTCTCAGATTTGTTCATTTTGTAATAATATCTTCAATTCTCTAATTTTGGTGAATATTTTTGTCATTTTTGGTAAAAAGTGATATTTTCAACTTCTTGTTAGAAACCGCAAGTCCAATTGCTTTGATATTACATATATAGGTACTACATGTGGACCACTCTCAAATTTGTTCATTTCATAATGATATCTTTAATTTTCTAATTTTGGTGAATATTTTTGTCATTTTTGGTAAAAAGTGATATTTTCGACTTCTTGTTAAAAACGACAAGTCCAATTGCTTTGATATTACATATATAGGTACTACATGTGGACCTCTCTCAGATTTGTTCATTTTGTAATGATATCTTTAATTCTCTAAATTTGGTGAATATTTTTGTCATTTTTGGTAAAAACTGATACTTTCGACTTCTTGTTAAAAACCACAAGTTCAATTGCTTTGATATTACATATATAGGTACTACATGCGGACCTATCTCAGATTTGTTCATTTCATGATGATATCTTTAATTTTCTAATTTTGGTGAATATTTTTGTCATTTTTGGTAAAAAGTGATATTTTCAACTTCTTGTTAGAAACTGCAAGTCCAATTGCTTTGATATTACATATATAGATACTACATATGGACCACTCTCAAATTTGTTCATTTCATGATATCTTCAATTCTCTAATTTTGATGAATATTTTTGTCGTTTTTGGTAAAAAGTGATGTTTTCTTCTTGTTAAAAACCACAATCATTTATGGTCAAAAATGATATTTTTGAATTCTTGTTGAAAACAGCAAGTCCCATTGCATTGATACTATGCATATTGTTCATTTTCTAATGATATCTGCTGTTCTTTAATCGAAATGTGCATTACTAACAGCGGAGCTATCTCAGCCGAGAGGCTGCTTGTTCTGTTATCTTGCATGTTTTATGAATCTATTCACATCTAAATGCAGCACTTTTTATTTTGCAATGAGACATTTGTTTTTATTCTAAAATATCTGAATTACTTTGAATAAAGCTGGAAATTATGTTCCTTAAAATAATTAAACAAATAAGGCACCAATGTTTTTGTAAGATATTTACATCTTTTAAGGACATTCGTTAGACTGATTCCCCACTGTTGGTTCAACCCCAAAACTTGTTTGTATTCAAAATTAATTATGACAATGCGTATTTATATTGAAACAAACTATGATAAAGGGAATAATATTATATAACAAAGGGCAAGGTCACCAGAGTTCAACTATGTTTAGCTCCGCTGTCGACTTTGTCGAGCGGAGCTTATCATATGAGTGATTGTCCGTCGTCGTCCGTGTCAATGTTTTACTTTTTCGGCTTCTTCTTGAAAACTACAAGCCTGAATGCTTTGATACTTGGTGTATATGTACCTTGGGTAGACCTCTCTTAGGTTTGTTCATTTCATGTTGATATCTTCAATTCTCTAATTTTGGTGAATATTTTTGTCATTTTTGGTAAAAAGTGATATTTTTGACTTCTTGTTAAAAACCGCAAGTGCAATTGCTTTTATATTACATATATAGGTACTACATGTGGACCTCTCTCAGATTTGTTCATTTTGTAATGATATCTTTAATTCTCTAATTTTGGTGAATATTTTTGTCATTTTTGGTAAAAAGTGATATTTTCGACTTCTTGTTAAAAACCGCAAGTGCAATTGCTTTGATATTACATATATAGGTACTGCATGTGGACCTCTCTCAGATTTGTTCATTTTGTGATGATATCTTCAATTCTCTAATTTTGGTGAATATTTTTGTCATTTTTGGTAAAAAGTGATATTTTCGACTTCTTGTTAAAAACCACAAGTCCGATTGCTTTGATATTACATATATAGGTACTACATGTGGACCTCTCTCAGATTTGTTCATTTCATGATGATGTCTTCAATTCTCTAATTTTCGTGAATATTTTTGTAATTTTTGGTAAAAAGTGATATTTTTGACTTCTTGTTAAAAACCAATAGTTCAATTGCTTTGATATTACATATTTAGATACTACATGTAGACCTTTCTCAGATTTGTTCATTTCGTGATGATATCTTGGATTCTATAATTTTGGTGAATATTTTTGTCATATTTGGTAAAAAGTGATATTTTCGACTTCTTGTTAAAAACCAAAAGTTCAATTGCTTTGATATTACATATATAGATACTACATGTAGACCTTTCTCAGATTTGTTCATTTCGTGATGATATCTTCAATTCTCTAATTTTGGTGAATATTTTGGTCATTTTTGGTAGAAAGTGATATTTTCGACTTCTTGTCCGATTGCTTTGATACTATACATATTGTTCATTTTCTGATGATGTCTTCAGTTCTTTAATTGAAATGTGCATTTCTAACAGCGGAGCTATCTCAGCCGATAGGCTGCTTGTTTTAACTATGAGAAGTTTGTGTTGAGTATAGTGTGATTAAATTCAAAGTGTATTTTGAGTGATGTAGGAAAAAATAATAAAAATTGTAAACTTTCATGAAAAATAACAAAATCTCAACTACTATTTATAATTTTAATGGCTAATTGAAGTATAGGTTAAAATATGTTTCATTTAATATAATCACATGATAATTTTTCAGTAAGATATCAATCAATTCACACAATTGTGGCATTGTTTGCCTAAATATGCAAATTAGCTATAAGTCATCCAATTTTTTTACTCCCATGTGCGAAATACACAATGGGAGTCTTTGCAGTTCGTGTGGCTGTTTATGCGTGTCCCGCTGTTTCACTGATATCTCTAGAACCATATTCTGGACTTTGATGAAACTTGATGCATAGATGCTCTGGGCTAATGTGGCGATTTGATTAGGTTTGGATTTAAATCCCATTAATTACCTAATTTGCATGATTGGCCCACTGATATCTAAAGAACTACTCATTGGATTTTGATGAAAGTTGGTACATATATGCTTTGGGACAATGTGCACACCTGATTAGTTTTGAGTAAAAATCCATGCTTATTAATTACCTAATTTGCATAATAATATGTCAATTTTTGTTTTTTCCACTGATATCTCAAGTACTAATCATCACATTACAATGAAACTTGGTACATAGATGTCATAAGACAATGCACAGATCTGACAAGTTTTGGGTTAATATCAGTGCTTATTAATTACCTTTATTAGCCTAATAATTCATTACAGGATTACAGTGATTCACACCTTTTAGACAATAGTGATTTCTAACTGGTTGTTGAGGGACTGTGACGTAAATACTCTAAAACAATGCAACGATCTAATTTGTTTATTGTCTTCAATACTTTCAGGACATGAGAGTTTTTTACCAAACGCTTCAGCGTGGTATTAAAAGTTTGTTTTCAGGGATGGGTGATACCAAGGTGGAAGTAATTCCTGGAATTACAATAGAGAGGGTTCAGGTCGAAATACAATATATAGTGTTTTCATGTTTCGTCTGATATTTCTGTGGTATTCTGCTGCTGTAACTAATGCAAGATTTGTTCCAAAATTCAGTGTTTTTTTTGCTGAAAACACCCCTATGTTTTAATGGCAGAGTCGAACTAGCTTCACTTCCACTGGGAAATCTGCATTGTTGCTTGAATGAGAAGCTGATTAAACACTGTTCCTGACCGACGAATGAATATGTAACAGCTAATTTTAACAGCCTATCACATGATTTTTCTCAAAATGTCAACATGGAAAGAGGCTATTCCATTTTACGCAGGAATAATTGGGAGTAGAATATGTGAGGGATAGTATCAACAGAGATGTGTATACTAGTAATGAAAAGTAATATCTATCGTTCTTTTGAATCGCTAACCCTTTTGTTTTAGTATACTGGTTTGAAAATGTTGAATTTGCATAATTTGCGATGTTTTTTTTTTTTTTACTGAAACTTCCCTATAGATTGAATCACGGGTTTGAAGGAGAACGACACACCACGTGATTCGTTTGAATACAATGATGAGGGGTGCAGATAGGCCACCGTCCGATCTCGATGGAACGTTTCGAATCAATCATACATAGTTTAAATTTATGTTGAAGTTAAAAGTTCCTTCACAGAATTGTGCATTGGCAAACATGCCGTTCAACTGCGGTACTCCACTGACGGGATGACTTTTGTCGACAGTGGTCGTCGCTGAGCTGCACGCTACAACTTTGCTTGTGATGTTGCTTGTTAGCCGTGGATTGAATGAATCTTGATTACCGGTTAAAATGTTGCTCATTTGGCGTTGGTAATCTTTATTTGGAACTAGGTAACGCCGCAACGTCGCCAGCAAAAACCTCCTGGTACTTTGATGCAAAAAAACATTCAGTCTTTAGAAGTCACTGTATTTTATTGCTAGAACGTATTCTGCTGTTAAATGTATTATTTCCAGCCGTTTGCGATAGTATTTTCTAGATTGGAGGCAGCATTTACATTCCATTCAAAGTTCAATGTTGCGTTGGGATTGTTGGCGTTGGTGATCTTTTACCAGTGCGCAGCGCAGCGTAGCCAAAATAAATGCATGATCATTTGAACAATGCAATTTCAAGGCCGGTAGGAGGTAATAAATTTGGGGCGAAAGTATTCAAAAATCTGTTTTTGGCTGTTGCCACGGCAGCGGTGGGCCAAGTTTTTTCTTCTTCAATTAGTGATGGTCTGACCTGCCTTATGGACAAAATCAGCCAAGCCAAAATAATCACAGAGCAGTTAAAAGCCGTTGCTGGTGAAAAGTTACCCTAACTTTCAGGTCAATTTTCTCTGTAATGAAAATAGACATATAAAAACAGAAAATTTATGCCCACACTCAAGCTGAGTAGAATGAGCTATGTCCGTGCTTTTTAATCATAGAAATGTAGGCTGAGATACATTTGGCGCGAATGTATTAAACAAATCCCTCATACTCTATTGAGACTTGACACAGCACAGTGAAAATTGGATTCACATGGACATGTAATGCTTGAAAACGTTTCAGCGAAAATAAACTAAGTGAAATTCTATGTGACTTCATAAGAGTTGGAAATGAACAAATTATATGACACCCGACCCTACCACTCCATAAACAATGTAAACTACCGGTACCAGTGCATTATATTTGCCTTCAGGAGAAATTTAAATAAACAAATTATATGACAACGAACTTAATTATAATGTCAGCCTCTAGTTCAGCACTGATTAAATAAACTACCTCGTCTTTATGCCAACTTGTAGTTATTCGTTGCCCACATCGCTGACTTCAAAATATATGTTTCAATCCTAGGAATTTCACTTGCAATAAATGCATGGGAGTGCCAGTCTTTCATGATTTTTTATTGTAATGTCAATTTCTTGCGATTACTCGGAACATGAAGCTGTAACCACATACCGCCTAGGTGCTGTAACTAAATCCTGGTATAAGCACCGATTAGGCAGGCTTGAACTATGCATGTAAAGCCACCTGAGAGGTATATCCAATCATGTAGATTACTCATTGTTTGGTAACTATTTGCTGCAAATGCAGCAAAAAACAATATAAAAATATTACCCACACAGCATTCTACAGGTTACTTGTTCTAAACTTTTTTTGATTTCAATATTAGCATTGTTTTTCCATCAAGGGACATTATAGACAATCTGCAATAAAGTGGTTGTATTAACTACATGCAAAAAGCTTCATATATGTGTTACCGGTACTATTTCAGGCGAAAAAGAACGGTGCTGATGGAGTGGAACTTGATCTTGAATTTACTAAAGATGGCGTTCCAATTTTACTGCATGATTCTACAGTGGATCGCACTACCAACGGAAGCGGAAACATAAACTCATTTACATTTGAAGAAGTTAGAAAGCTAGATGCATCATATGGTCACAGATTGAGGTAAATCAAATTTTCTCGCACCAAAGTTGATGACTGAATCAAATCAGCATGCTGACCATTGTATTTGTCGCTCTCCTAATAAATATACTTCTAGCACATTATGATTTATATGCACATCTATTGGAGATGAATTTTTAATAAAATTCCCTATGACTGTGTCTAATACAAAGTGAATGACCTCTGTGTTGTTTATTTCCAGTGCCACGCTTGGCAATGAACAAATCCCAACTCTTGAAGAAGCCACGGTGGAATGCTTAAAACTAGGACTGAAGATATTCTTTGATGTAAAAGGCAACGCAAAACAGGTTATGGTTAAATTACAAGTGCCATAAATGGTTATAGTTGATTTCTCTGGTTGCATGATGGTATTTTCTGAGTACAATGTAGGCATATTATACTACCATAATAATGTTGTTTGGTTTGTGTTTTTCGTGATTATTTAACTTTTTTAAGCTGTTCATGACAACACAAGTTTGTGAAGTTCTAAATGTGTTAAAAGGTCTTTGCTCAGCATTGAAAAGTCTGACAATTTTTGGAGAAAAAAAATCAAGCCATTCAAACTTCATATTCTCACAATGAACTCGTGTATAATCTTATCATGTCATGACTTGTTATATACTGGTATAAACTTATGAACTGTTACAAACTATTTTCCCCCAACATTTACTTCCAGGCTGCAGAAGCTTTAACCAAATTGTACAAAAAACACGAGGAACTTTACAAGACAGCAGCAGTCTGTTCATTTTATCCAACTGTTATTTACAGGGTAAGCTGATATTTTGTATCCTATTTGCTCTTGTAAGTTCATGTTTGCACTTGAAATGTCAGTACTGTACATAATTTGTTGTTATATATTGTAACGAATAACAGTAATTTTTGAGCTGTCTACAGTAAGCTACAGAAGCGGGCAACGAAAATGTGAGTAAATGTTAGAAAGTTAAAGCAGGGGAGTCGTCACTTGCGCATGCGTCAGATGACCATAGCATGTAACTGTTTACAAACAAGCATCTACCCATGAGTCTTTACATTTTAGCTCAATTCCCATGCTTGCACAGGTGATGACCCTCCCGCTTTAAGCTTTGCATTTACATGCCTTCTAGTAAATACGGTACCAAAAATTACATGTACATATATTTCACTATTTGCTTTGATCTACAGACGAGACTCATCGATCCCAATATAGTAACCGCTCTTACGCATCGTACTGGTGATTTAACATATGACATAACAGGGCAGCCACGAGACTTACCGTTGTGGCAATCGATGGTTGCACCCTTTGCCGACGTAATAACTTACTGGGCACATCATTCATGGCTTTGGTATTTCTGTGGAAACTCTGCATTTTTGCTGATGAGAGCAGAAGTTTCTCTGTAAGTATTTCTGATTGCTGTGATTTTTTTCTTCTTCATGTCTGATTTGTTTTGTTTTTCATGTGAATAGATTTAATATCTTGTTTAAATTTTTAAAATGAAATGATAAAATTAAATAAAAATTAAATAGATTGACAAATTATGAGTAATGAATAAATTCCTGAAATATAACACAATATGTTTGGTAAAATAAATATTGAATTTTGTAAATAAAATTGTATTAAATTTTGAAAATAAAATCGTATTGAAGTTTGTAAATTAAATTTTAATATGCTTTGTAAATTAAACTCTATTACAGTTTGTGAATTAAATCGTATTTAATTTTGAAAATTAAATTGTATTGAAATTTGTAAATTAAATTTTATTGTGCTTTGTAAATTAAACTCTATTACAGTTTGTGAATTAATTTGTATTTAATTTTGTAAATTAAATTATACTTTAATTCTATACTGATCACAAATTTGTGCATACAAAATTCAATATTTTGTTACCTAACCAAATGACAGTGAATGTGAATAAATCCCTCTAACTGAAATGAGCTTCATAAGTTAATTATTATACAATGTAATTATGTTTATATTTTTCAGACAAGTCAAAGCTTATTGGGAAGCCAGAAATATTGCCCTTATTGCATGGACAGTGAACGATGAGATTGAAAAGCAGTACTATGAAAATCACTTGCGCACTGATTACATAACCGACTGTTTAGCTACTGATTGTGGTACAAGTAAATATAAATAACAGATGACTTTGTTATAACTTCTCTAGTATATCATATTTAAAGATATTTTTGGGTAATTTAATACGTAATTGTACCCAATACTAAGAAATTATTTCAGGTACATTCTTGAGGATGTTAGTTAAAAAACAAATTTAACTGGATTAGTTAAAACAAATTTAAAACAGAATTGAAAAAAATTTTACATATCCTATTTAGGTGTACACACATTTTTATAAAACATTTACTGGGAGTTATTTATGCTACTTCCATCACAAACAAGGTCTTCAACAAATGGCATCTTCTCATTTACCAATTCTTAAATTGTAGGAGTGTTTAAGATATTGCTAATGCAAACAATTTCCTCATTTGTTAGCTGTGAACTTCAAACAAAATTTATGTCAAAATTTGTCATCACTTAGATGCATTTAAATGAAATAATTTGTAGATTTTGATCTTCAGGGAAGAATTGTAATCAATCATGTAATTATTTGATCATTCCATTAAATTGATTCTCCTCTCTTGTATCCAATCACGTATTTATGAGTTGTGGAACTTTCTACATTGCATCAATAGAGGGCGCTTTGGTCCTGCACTAGCATTGACGCAGAGACCAAATGTGAGCTTAGATCAGTGCTGCAAACTGTAGACCATTATTGATGCTTATCTCAGGTATTTTATTTTTGTTATTATATTATTCCAATTTCCTGGATTTGTCCAATTTACTGTGAGCTGCAGTAATTTTCAAGAAAAGCAAATTTGTGTGTGTCAATTTTTACGAAAATATTACATTCAAAAACTCAAATGAATGGGAATGGGTCAGGGGTGCCGCTGTAAGTCGTCACTTTGTTGATAGTTTCGATAATTCTTAAACTGCTAACTCCAAACAAAAATTTTAACCGAAAATGAGTTTATCACCTTTTCTAAAACCATATCTATATTAGTCTGGTCCCTTTAAGTGAATGGATACCATACAACAATCAATGTTAGTCTGGTTCCCCTAAGTGAATGGATACCATACAACAATCAATATTAGTCTGGTTCCCCTAAGTGAATGGATACCATACAACAATCAATATTAGTCTGGTTCCCCTAAGTGAATGGATACCATACAACAATCAATGTTAGTCTGGTTCCCCTAAGTGAATGGATACCATACAACAATCAATATTAGTCTGGTTCCCCTAAGTGAATGGATACCATACAACAATCAATATTAGTCTGGTTCCCCTAAGTGAATGGATACCATACAACAATCAATATTAGTCTGGTTCCCCTAAGTGAATGGATACCATACAACAATCAATATTAGTCTGGTTCCCCTAAGTGAATGGATACCATACAACAATCAATATTAGTCTGGTTCCCCTAAGTGAATGGATACCATACAACAATCAATATTAGTCTGGTTCCCCTAAGTGAATGGATACCATACAACAATCAATATTAGTCTGGTTCCCCTAAGTGAATGGATACCATACAACAATCAATATTAGTCTGGTTCCCCTAAGTGAATGGATACCATACAACAATCTATATTAGTCTGGTTCCCCTAAGTGAATGGATACCATACAACAATCAATATTAGTCTGGTTCCCCTAAGTGAATGGATACCATACAACAATCAATGTTAGTCTGGTTCCCCTAAGTGAATGGATACCATACAACAATCTATATTAGTCTGGTTCCCCTAAGTGAATGGATACCATACAACAATCAATATTAGTCTGGTTCCCCTAAGTGAATGGATACCATACAACAATCAATATTAGTCTGGTTCCCCTAAGTGAATGGATACCATACAACAATCAATATTAGTCTGGTTCCCCTAAGTGAATGGATACCATACAACAATCAATAT
This sequence comes from Saccoglossus kowalevskii, assembly GCF_978046115.1. Lineage (NCBI taxonomy): Eukaryota > Metazoa > Hemichordata > Enteropneusta > Harrimaniidae > Saccoglossus > Saccoglossus kowalevskii. The sequence goes on from NC_140648.1 coordinate 13,585,979, forward strand.
TAGTCTGGTTCCCCTAAGTGAATGGCAACCATACAACAATCAATATTAGTCTTGTTCCCCTAAGTGAATGGATACCATACAACAATCAATGTTAGTCTGGTTCCCCTAAGTGAATGGATACCATAGAACAATCAATATTAGTCTGGTTCCCCTAAGTGAATGGATACCATACAACAATCAATGTTAGTCTGGTTCCCCTAAGTGAATGGATACCATACAACAATCAATATTAGTCTGGTTCCCCTAAGTGAATGGATACCATACAACAATCAATGTTAGTCTGGTTCCCCTAAGTGAATGGATACCATACAACAATCAATATTAGTCTGGTTCCCCTAAGTGAATGGATACCATACAACAATCAATATTAGTCTGGTTCCCCTAAGTGAATGGATACCATACAACAATCAATATTAGTCTGGTTCCCCTAAGTGAATGGCAACCATACAACAATCAATATTAGTCTGGTTCCCCTAAGTGAATGGATACCATACAACAATCAATATTAGTCTGGTTCCCCTAAGTGAATGGATACCATACAACAATCAATATTAGTCTGGTTCCCCTAAGTGAATGGATACCATACAACAATCAATATTAGTCTGGTTCCCCTAAGTGAATGGATACCATACAACAATCAATATTAGTCTGGTTCCCCTAAGTGAATGGATACCATACAACAATCTATATTAGTCTGGTTTCCCTAAGTGAATGGATACCATACAACAATCAATGTTAGTCTGGTTCCCCTAAGTGAATGGATACCATACAACAATCTATATTAGTCTGGTTCCCCTAAGTGAATGGATACCATACAACAATCAATATTAGTCTGGTTCCCCTAAGTGAATGGATACCATACAACAATCAATATTAGTCTGGTTCCCCTAAGTGAATGGATACCATACAACAATCAATATTAGTCTGGTTCCCCTAAGTGAATGGATACCATACAACAATCAATATTAGTCTGGTTCCCCTAAGTGAATGGATACCATAGAACAATCAATATTAGTCTGGTTCCCCTAAGTGAATGGATACCATACAACAATCAATATTAGTCTGGTTCCCCTAAGTGAATGGATACCATACAACAATCAATATTAGTCTGGTTCCCCTAAGTGAATGGATACCATACAACAATCAATATTAGTCTGGTTCCCCTAAGTGAATGGATACCATACAACAATCAATATTAGTCTGGTTCCCCTAAGTGAATGGATACCATACAACAATCAATATTAGTCTGGTTCCCCTAAGTGAATGGATACCATACAACAATCAATATTAGTCTGGTTCCCCTAAGTGAATGGATACCATAGAACAATCAATATTAGTCTGGTTCCCCTAAGTGAATGGATACCATACAACAATCAATATTAGTCTGGTTCCCCTAAGTGAATGGATACCATACAACAATCAATATTAGTCTGGTTCCCCTAAGTGAATGGATACCATACAACAATCAATATTAGTCTGGTTCCCCTAAGTGAATGGATACCATACAACAATCAATATTAGTCTGGTTCCCCTAAGTGAATGGATACCATACAACAATCAATATTAGTCTGGTTCCCCTAAGTGAATGGATACCATACAACAATCAATATTAGTCTGGTTCCCCTAAGTGAATGGATACCATACAACAATCAATATTAGTCTGGTTCCCCTAAGTGAATGGATACCATACAACAATCAATATTAGTCTGGTTCCCCTAAGTGAATGGATACCATACAACAATCAATATTAGTCTGGTTCCCCTAAGTGAATGGATACCATACAACAATCAATATTAGTCTGGTTCCCCTAAGTGAATGGATACCATACAACAATCAATATTAGTCTGGTTCCCCTAAGTGAATGGATACTATACAACAATCAATATTAGTCTGGTTCCCCTAAGTGAATGGCAACCATACAACAATCAATATTAGTCTGGTTCCCCTAAGTGAATGGATACTATACAACAATCAATATTAGTCTGGTTCCCCTAAGTGAATGGATACTATACAACAATCAATATTAGTCTGGTTCCCCTAAGTGAATGGATACCATACAACAATCAATATTAGTCTGGTTCCCCTAAGTGAATGGATACTATACAACAATCAATGTTAGTCTGGTTCCCCTAAGTGAATGGATACCATACAACAATCAATATTAGTCTGGTTCCCCTAAGTGAATGGATACTATACAACAATCAATATTAGTCTGGTTCCCCTAAGTGAATGGATACTATACAACAATCAATATTAGTCTGGTTCCCCTAAGTGAATGGATACTATACAACAATCAATATTAGTCTGGTTCCCCTAAGTGAATGGCAACCATACAACAATCAATATTAGTCTGGTTCCCCTAAGTGAATGGATACTATACAACAATCAATATTAGTCTGGTTCCCCTAAGTGAATGGATACTATACAACAATCAATATTAGTCTGGTTCCCCTAAGTGAATGGATACCATACAACAATCAATATTAGTCTGGTTCCCCTAAGTGAATGGATACTATACAACAATCAATGTTAGTCTGGTTCCCCTAAGTGAATGGATACCATACAACAATCAATATTAGTCTGGTTCCCCTAAGTGAATGGATACTATACAACAATCAATATTAGTCTGGTTCCCCTAAGTGAATGGCAACCATACAACAATCAATATTAGTCTGGGTCCCCTAAGTGAATGGATACCATACAACAAAATTGGGTATGATAAAAACAAAAATCACTACTGAAAGATTTTTTAATCAGATTAGCCGGAAGCAAGCCACTTCAAACAAAACCAGCATGCAAGAAATAACTTTAAAAAAAAGACATAACTCACCACTGGGGGCGCTATCAAAACTAGCAATTTCGAGACGAGCGTTTGTGAAGGAGATATCTGTGATTGTGAGATAGAAATGTCCGTACTGGGAGGGAAAAGGGTTCCTCTAATGAGACAGTAGCTCAAATAATTTCTTTTTAGAAATGTGGAAGGGAAGAGCTACATTGTGTCATCCCTATAATCACTTGTCATTACGATGCTCTTGATAAATTGTCAGAAGGCTTTGAACAGGGCCATTGAAACATCAGAAGCCGCAGGAAGGCAGGAATGAAGGGAAACTAGATTCGTTCATAACAATTTTACTATCACATTTTATAGGTAACCCATGGGTTACCAGTGATGTCTAGCAATAATGATCAGATAACAGCAATAAATCTGCCAATTTACATCAATTTGTATGTGTTGTCTCTCCAAGCAAATACTTGTTACCTATGACCACACTCAGTAATACCATACTACCACTCACGTCCATGTGTCTGTGCGTTCGTCCCGGACCTGTATCTTAGACATGTCTGGACCAATCACAATCAAACATCACACATACTTCATTTTGTTTCACGATCTGAATCAAGTTGGCCGAATGGTGGCCATTTTGTTTTAATCAATGCTGTTCCAGAGCAATATTTCTCAATATGGACAAGTACTCGTTTGACAATCAGATCCAAGATGTCATCAATCATTTTAATGTTAAAAAAATCATCATCTTCTGGATCCATACTTCTGACATGTTTATGTTCCAACTATATTACTATAAACAAAACTATATATCTTAAATTTGATAACTAATGAGGACTGTGCCATGCATGGCTTGTTTTCAATGATATACTAGTTATTCAGCTGCTTTCTATATTTGTTATCATTATTATTATAAATTTATATAAATTTATTTATAAATTTGTTCTATACGGTGTGTTGTAATGTTGTAACACCTGAACAACCTCCACGTTTAGAGGGAAACGTTATGCACACATTTGAAGAGTAGATGACTTTTTTTTACTAAGGTTTTTACAAACAAACATCTCTATTGTAATAAATATATGGCCAGATGTTCAAACAGTTAAATCTAACACATAGGTCAATAGCATGTATATCTTGCTGAAAGGTAATAGGCATGGCTGCCCCTTTCTTATGCCACGTCAATTGCAGCGCCCTCATTCGTTGAACTCTGCTATGCGGCGATGGGAACTATATTATGAACTTTCTGAGAAATACAAGCATACAAATTAATGTTTGTTTTATGGCAGACTATCATATACAACTACATATACACCTACTAGTAGTTTTACAATTATTCACTGTTGGTATGTGAAAACGTCCAATCCTTGAATTTAATCTAACCCCCATCTAACCGTTGAACAGCCGTAAATAGTGCCTATATAACTTTCTTTTAGTTTTAGTAAAACTAACACAGCCTCCATATTAAAGAGAGGCCCTAAAATTTCAATCATATTTCAAACAAAAATACACACCATTCCAAAATTAATTTTCAAAATAAATGTTCACGTATAGTGCATGAGTCTATGCTATACATGTAAGTATTTATTGCTTTCCTAGGCCACCGGCCCAAATACAAACATATCAAAACAATGCTTAAAATGTCACAGGTACAAGTAGAGTATGATAATGTTCTCGGCTATAGATCACATGGAATTAAATAATAATTAATTGTTTCCTAACTTCAAATGATGTTAACACAAACACACACATATTTCGTAGAATATCACCATTTGTTGCTTGAACAAGCCTTTGAAATTTATCCATGGTTGGTTGGAATGAATAATGTTGGGGGATTAACTCTCGTCTTAATGTGTTATGGGCTGGACAAATCAACAGAAAATGATATTCATCCTCAACAAAATTAGCACGACATACTACAGACTCTTTCCGTTGAAGGCAAACCTTCGCGCCGCCCTTCTTCAATTCTAAGTTGTAAAACCCCACAACGAAAACAGGCAAAAATGCGGACGAGTTTCAGATTGCAATTTAAAGGTAAATATTTCTCCGGCTGTAAGGTACTCTTGAACTCAATGTAATTACGTAATTTAGGTTTCAAGGACGCATTTGCTTTCCAAAGCTGTTTCTGTGTGTCAGAGACTCGCAGTACAAATTCAGAAAGAAAAACGTCCTTGCTACCTACTTCTAGAGCTAGCCAGACATACCATATGAATACAAAATATGTTTAATTGCCGTCACCCAGTTATTTCTACCTAGGTCATTGAGATTACGCAACATTGAATAGGCATGCCTGGGAATTCTCGTCGGGGGGAGTTCTAAGAGTCTAAGTCAATACTTAATACAACGTTTAAGTGTGGAAACAAAGATTGGAAGTCGCCCACATTCTCCAAGCCTACTGCACCATTTCCTATGTACTTCAATTTGGTCGTAGTATTGAAATCCCCATATTTCAGATCCGTAACACAGAATAGGAGATATAATTGAATCAAATAATTTGAAATGGGTGTCAAAATGAACCCCATTAAGTTTAACAGATACTGATGAAAGAATCCTAAACGTTTTCCCAGCCTGGTCCGCTGAAGTAGAAACTGCTTTAAACAAAATGTTCCTGGAAGAAAGCATGAGACCTAAATACTTACAATAGGAAACAACTTCTAACTCGCTTCCCTCAAGGTACCGCTTCTCGTTTTTTGAAGCGTGACCGCCTTTGCGGAAAACCATAACTTTTGTTTTTTGTAAATTAACTTTCATACACCACTTGCTACAAAATTGCAATAAAATATTAATCATATTCTGCCGGTTTGGAATTGAGTCACTAAAAGTGGCTACTTTACATCATCTGCATAAAATAAAGCAAACAGATAATAAATGTCCCGTGTTAGTTGAATCCCCAAATTTCCTGTGTTAACCAACATCAAATTTAATTCTTCAATAAAGAAACTAAATAAAATAGGGCTCAACATACATCCCCTATCGGACATTTAAAGAAACTTGAACGATTCGATTCAGATTTGACACAAGACTTAACATTACTATACATAGAACGCAATATACAAAATATGTTACCATGGATACCAATTGTTAATAATTTATATAATAATAGTGAATGATTTATCCTGTCCAATGCTTTAGAAAAATCCACGAAGAGACAATAAAATTTACCACCCCTTTTAGCCAAATACTTCTGCACAATAGCATACAAAACATAATATTATCTATAGTACTGTGATTTTTTCGAAAACCCGATTGACAATCGGATAACACGCCATTATGTTCTGTCCATAAACTTTAGCCTTTCATTTAAGATTGCCGTAAAAATCTTTCATAAAACATATAATAATAATGATATCCCTCGGTAGTTGTTTACATCATCACCCCCACCCCACCCCACCCCCACCCCCCGTGCTTCAATATGGGAATAACAACACCCGATGCCCACTCTTTCGGAAAGTCGCCTGAATTGTAAATAAAGTTGAACTGAAGGGTTAGAACAGAAAGAATAATTGGGACCGAAAATTTAAAAAAACTCATTTGGAAGTCCATTGTCACCTGGCGCTTTACTATGCTTGAGTTTATTTAAACTTAATCCTCCGTAATTTCTTGGTTCAAATGATCAACCTCATCATTATTTTGGACGGACAACCCCGAAATTTCCCCATGTAAAACTGCTTCATCAACTGTATTCATGAAAACATGATCCCTCGATTTGCCATGATTCACACTATACAGGTTACTGAAATGGACATACCATTCATGCAAGCTGATGTTATTCAATGATTTACTTTTGGCCTGAATAAATCTCTTTAGGATTTCCCATAATTCAACTGAACCAGACACAGCTGCATCATTTAAACGGTATTTGATTAATGCCTGCCACTCTTTCTTTTTTTTTCTTTACAGAGTAATTTGAATTTTTTCTTCGCATTTACGAATTCATTTAAAAGCACGGTTCTAGAAGCCGTACCTACACACGAATTGGTGACGCACCTCACAAAATACATGACCTTCAATCAGGGTCATTTCCTCGGCATATACGAATTGGTATATACAAATTACAATAAAGATTACACATAAGGTAAAAGAAATCATGTGACAATATAATGATAATAACGGTAATAAATCCTAGCTTAACAGTTGAACCACAGGGAGCCCAGGAACTATGATCAACTGTACGCACTCCCTATGAGCGTGGGTGGGTGGGGGGGGGGGGTTTATCTAGGGGGTATCTTGTCTATTTTTTACACTAGATACCAGCCGATACTGCGTACTACAGTTGGTTACTAGTATACAGCTGATAGTTCCTGGGTTCCCTGTGGCTGAACAGAACGATCATATAGTCAGTCGGGTCACGCAAAATGGCCGTGTGGTTGAAACTGGGTCTTGGCGTGACGGGTGAGGAACACATCATTAAGGTAGAGATGCAGTTTATTTGGCTTGCTTTTTAATTGAGTAATTAGACAATGAAGATGGTATTATATATCCAACATGTCATATATTTTCTGAAAGCTTATTATTAAAACTTTGTAAAACTTGTTTTTATTTTAAATATCCAGAATGCGTTTTTGATTTTGGGTCAAAAATATGCTTTTTTGGACAAAAGTGGTTTAAAAAAAATTAGCTTAAAAACTTCAAGTCCGTTTGTGGGTAAAATTACATCACTGGATACCTTGGTATACTACTAATTCAAATGCGTCCACTCATCTCTCTAACGGCTTTCAAAGTCGCACAGCATGACCTCAAAGTTCACTCTTTTCTATTTTTGCATAATTTATATATCCATGTTAATTGCGGACTTGTTATTTTTGTTCCATTCGCCGTAATAAACTGTCCGGACGCATTTTGAAGGGGGAACACCTTGTCAATAATGTGTGAAAATTTCGAGGCAAATGGCCAAAGCGTCTATCAGCTATTTTAATTTAAAACCCAAGAATTCACCAAAAATAGAAGACGAGAAAAAGGCTAATTTGCATATTTGCGCGTTAAACCGGGAATTACTGCTTTGTCATACTTTGTCATACTTTCTAGACTATTGAAATTGAAAGTTAACCTATAGACATAGACATTTTATGTAAAATCGTTGGACCAGAACAACTGCTCTTGAATTTATAAATCAGAAACACGTCATTCATACCAGTGTTTTGATGGGGTCGGTAAAAACACGTGGCAATGCCCAGTAAATATGACGTAATCTCATGAATTATTAAACAGGGGGCGGTCCTAGGAAGGTGACCTTTTATCACGATCAAAACATCATGGCTTCTCTTCGATGTATTTTCAATAAAAAATCTACGAGTATTTCAGAGCCTATGGTTTACCGTGAAGAGTACAAAGTGGGATATTAAATTATTTATCCTTGATGATTTTTATGTAGTATTGAGAACCAACTCCAGGAAGCGAACGCACAATAATGAATAATCGCGTAATCCTAGAATCGAAACACGAGGCACAGAAGTTTTGTTCATCGTTTCCAATCCCATTTTTCCCAGTGCAACATATTTGTTAAAAGAAATATTTGAATTCTGTTCGTTTTTTAAGGAGGCACTTTTTTATTTTTTCCGATTTTGGCAACGCCTTATTCAGGGATTTTCTAAGACAGTCGCAGACAATAGCGCACGGATGTACGTACAAAACATGCTGTTGTACTACCGGCGACAGTCGCCTGCAAGAAGAGAGCTCCAGCTCCTAACGTAAAAGTTTTAAAATTTCGACCGGTTTTAAATAATTAGTGTTGGAAATTAAGGTGCATTTTCGAGCGGTCGAATTTTTCTGAATAGAAATCGGCAAATGAAAAAAATAGGAGTGTGAAACAGTGTGCTTTGTTAGTTTAAAAAAAATGGAATGTCCGTCAAATTGACGTAAACCCATTTTTCACGGAAAAAGCAAAGGTCGTGGCCGAGTTGCAGGCTAAAAAACTCAAAAATCAAAACAACTTCATCAATCAGTATTATGACAAGGAAAACAAAACATCAGACGCGGAGAAGCGGTCAGCGCGTCAAAAGAGTTGTTACCGTAATGTATCAAGTTACCTCTCTCTGTGATGTATTTTTCATTGAAATTATTTGGTTGTTTTCAATTAATTTTAGCGTACCTCTGCAATTTATTTTAGCATTGTCAGTTGTTTGCTTCATTGAATTAAACGGAGTTCGTCCGGTTGCAAACAAAGCTGTCTCGCACCACCTAGCAAAACTTGCGAATGATCGAAGTACAGGTACCCACCCATTGGGCAAAAGATACACAAAAGTTTGTATCTCCCCGACCCAGTGCAATATATCCGGTTAGAATCAAAGCTCACGTGTCCCTTATTTGAGGGACCAGATTCTGCCGTAAATTCGGGATGAGATTTAGAAAAATAAATAAAATGGGACTTTTAAGGTGTATTTTGGCGTCATTTTCGGACATTTCAATCATTTCTGATGCCTAAAATAGAGTCTAAGTTTTACCGTAGTCATTGACGCCTATTTTCAAGAGTATGATGTTTATTGTGACTAGCGTGAATGGGTAAGCTTCGTTTCGACAATGAGCAGTTATCACTGTAAACAATGTTAAATTATTCTTCACATGCTCAGTTTATTTTTTGAGAACAATTATTTAAAAATAAAATCTCTCAGTCAATCAGAAACTCGGATTCATGCCTTCAGGGAAAGCCATGTTTGGACGCTCACATCGATTTTGTTTTTCGTTCGGTGGGCTGATGCCTTCAGTGTAGCTTTTGCCTCTTCCGACATACAAATCATCTGAATCTTCTTTCTACCTCTTTCTTTTCACACCACGCATAATGTATTGATAAAAATTAGGAAAAAACGCTGAGGAAATATAATGTTTGGTTTGCAAGCGAGCGAGAACTGATTTGAGAATAATTGCACATGCGCGTGAATTGAATGAACTATGACCCGTACAATTTCGATTTGCATATTGTCAATCAAAGGTCCTGTTATTTGGTTACTCATGCAAATTAGGCAATTGGACATAAACATTGCCACGTGTGAGTGTTTTTTTATATTTAACCAGAAAATAAACAGCAATTTTAACGGTGTTCCAATAAGAATTCATTGGTCAAATTTTCACAGAATGTTCTTTAGATAAAAATCTATATAAAAAACGAAAAAAAATATTTTTGATTGAAATTCACAAATAAACTGCATCTCTACCTTAAACACTCACAAAATCACAATAAAACGGGGAAGTGGTTGCATATTAGGTCTCATGCCACTAATTAATTTAAATGCCTTGCAGGAACCAATGAAATTTTTTAAATATTTTTTTTCTCAGGTGCTCCCTGTTTGAGGGCGTAATCACCTGGGTCAAAGGTGAGACCAACATGTGGTCTTTTGTTTACAACTTAGCGGCTGTGTACCTGTGGGTTTATTCTGTGTGTATTTGGATGTTCTAATCTTGGTGTTTTTCCAGTGATTTCTCTAGGTGCAATCCAAATAGAGTAGGTGTGTCTTGTTTTATACCTGAGATTTGTAAGAGTTTGACCTGTCCAACATGATAGTTTTTTCATATGGTTGATTACTGGCACGTTGATTTCCCATTTTTGAGCCATGTTTTCAACTTTCTTCATCATTTTCATATAGCAATCTCGTCATATGTTAACATCGTCGTCTATGGAAATTCAATTAGTGGTATGAGCCCTGAAGTGACAGTTTGCCTAGGACCACCCGAGGTTGTTGTTTTGACCATAATTATGGCTCTATTCACTGGAATTTAGTCATTTTTGGCAGATCTCATCTTACATAACCAAAGTTTACTTTGACCTAATTATCATAAGTTTTGACCTCTCTTGACCTTGCATAGATCTGATAATTATGAGGTTGTGTGTTCAAGCACACATTTCATGAGATCAGCTTCATTTATTTGGCAGGTGTAGTGCAAAGTAACTGGGAATCTTTTTTAGCTCCGCTGTCGACTTTGTCGAGCGGAGCTTATCATATGAGTGATTGTCCGTCGTCGTCGTCCATCGTCGTCGTCGTCGTCGTCCGTGTCAATGTTTTACTTTTTCGACTTCTTCTTAAAAACTACAAGCCTGAATGCTTTGATACTTGGTGTATATGTACCTTGGGTAGACCTCTCTTAGGTTTGTTCATTTCATGATGATATCTTCAATTCTCTAATTTTGGTGAATATTTTTGTCATTTTTGGTAAAAAGTGATATTTTCGACTTCTTGTTAAAAACCGCAAGTGCAATTGCTTCGATATTACATATATAGGTACTACATGTGGACCGCTCTCAGATTTGTTCATTTTGTATTCATATCTTTAATTCTCTAATTTTGGTGAATATTTTTGTCATTTTTGGTAAAAAGTGATATTTTCGACTTCTTGTTAAAAACCGCAAGTGCAATTGCTTCGATATTACATATATAGGTACTACATGTGGACCGCTCTCAGATTTGTTCATTTTGTATTGATATCTTTAATTCTCTAATTTTGGTGAATATTTTTGTCATTTTTGGTAAAAAGTGATATTTTCGACTTCTTGTTAAAAACCGCAAGTCCAATTGCTTTGATACTACATATATAGGTACTACATGTGGACCTCTCTCAGATTTGTTCATTTCGTGATGATATCTTCAATTCTCTAATTTTGGTGAATATTTTTGTCATTTTTGGTAAAAAGTGATATTTTTGACTTCTTGTTAAAAACCGTTAGTCCGATTGCTTTGATATCACATATATAGGTACTACATGTGGACCTCTCTCAGATTTGTTCATTTTGTGATGATATCTTCAATTCTCTAATTTTGGTGAATATTTTTGTAATTTTTGGTAAAAAGTGATATTTTCGACTTCTTGTTAAAAACCAATAGTTCAATTGCTTTGATATTACATATATAGATACTACATGTAGACCTTTCTCAGATTTGTTCATTTTGTGATGATATCTTCAAGTCTCTAATTTTGGTGAATATTTTTGTCATTTTTGGTAAAAAGTGATATTTTCAACTTCTTGTTAAAAACCAAAAGTTCAATTGCTTTGATATTACATATATAGATACTACATGTAGACCTTTCTCAGATTTGTTCATTTCGTGATGATATCTTCAATTCTCTAATTTTGTTCGATTGCTTTGATACTATACATATTGTTCATTTTCTAAAGATGTCTTCAGTTCTTTAATTGAAATGTGCATTGCTAACAGCAGAGCTATCTCAGCCAATAGGCTGCTTGTTATTTTTATTTTACCACTTTTCTTGCTTTGTATTCAACTATTTAGACACAATGGAGTAATTTTTTATCCAGAAATGTCATATTTTGCTACGCGTTTCACCCATTTCTGTCAATCTCTTATATCTTGGTTGAAGATTTTGAAAATTTGTAATTTGGTATATTTTTTGCCCTAATCTTATTAACTCGATTTAGGTTGGGCTGTGGTCTGTAAATATAAATGTTTTTATTAAACTGGTCCAAAAATTTTATTCATTCATCAATGAATTATTCATGTCACCACTAATTTCAATGGCTCTAGGAATTCTGAGAAAAATGCTTAACCCCATTTTATGGGTTTTTTGTCTTATTTTCACTTTATGGCAGACAAACTTGACAATTTGTAGTGCGGTCATTTCCAATATACCCTATTCAAAGTTTAATGAGGTCAAAATCCCAAATATTCAAATAAATTCTCAAAACTGTGTTGTGTATCTTGTCACTGACAAGAGATTTGCATACTGTCAGTATATTTGTCAAGTATTTCACAATTATTGCTCTTTTCTCAGAATTTATGTGAATAGTTTGCTAATTAATCCCATCTTGAGTTTATTATTGCATAGTGCTTGTAACACCCCCACCCCCCACCCCCCCACCCCACCCCCAAATTAATCAGAAATGCTGTTGATTTGAATTTGATCAGGAATGTGTAATATGAGTATTTTATATCTAGACCCTTTTCTGGTTTGTATATTTTTATTCCTTTTTAAGCCATAAAATTGTTTCTTTGAACTACTTTTTTTCACATAAGATTTGATTAAGCTTTTTATGTTGAGCAAATTCTATGTGTGGCCATGGTAAATCAAACCACTGTTGTGTTTTGATATATACAAGGTTGCCTGTCACAGGTCTCCGGCCTAAATGCAGATACCGTGGAATTGTTTTTTTGTTTTTAATTAATTGGAGAAATAATGAGCTGATGAATTGAGACGTTTGATTCAGTAGAATTTTTTTTTTTTATAATTATAGTGATAAACTACCTTAAATTGTCATAATTCTATGTACTATTTCTAGAAATTAATTGAAATTACTAATCATGTCAAATGTTGGTCTGTACTTGTTTGTGGTGAATGAGAGCATTATACTTTACAGTACTGCATCTAATAATCAGGCTTATATTCATTGCCTACCATCTAATTTGGTGTTATGCTGAGTGTGTATGTTGCCAACTTCTACAACTAATTCTCTGGGTATAGGGCGCCAAGTGGTAGATTTTGATAAATAACTCCCAGGGTTTAAATTTTGGGGATTCTTTTTGCATGGGAAATTACTCGTCTAATGATATTCCATCATATATAAGATCAACAAGAACTTTATTAAACCTTCTTATTTCTCTTAAGGTCTCATGCCACTAATTAACCAATGGCTAACCAATTTAAATGCCCTGCAAGAACCAATGAAATTTTTTAAATAGTTTTTTTTCTCAGGTGCTCCCTGTTTGAGGGCGTAATCACCTGGGTCAAAGGTGAGACCAACATGTGGTCTTTTGTTTACTACTGAGCGGCTGTGTACCTGTTGGTTTATTCTGTGTGTATTTGGATGTTCTAATCTTGGTGTTTTTCCAGTGATTTCTCTAGGTGCAATCCAAATACAGTAGGTGTGTCTTGTTTACCTGAGATTTGTAAGAGTTTGAGCTGGCCAACATGTTATTTGTTTTCATATGGTTGATTACTGGCATGTTGATTTCCCATTTTTGAGCCATGTTTTAAACTTTCTTCATCATTTTCATATAGCAATCTCGTCATATGTTAACATTGTCGTCTATGGAAATTCAATTAGTGGTATGAGCCCTATTACGGCGTAGCCAACATGGGAAATAAAAAAAAACGCCTAATACAAACGACATGGGTTCGAATCACACTAGATACACACTCACCAGAACCGAAGTAATCGGAAACCAACAATCGTTTTGGCTTTCCCGTTCAACTCATCAAAACACTGGAGTAGTTAGAAAAATGAACACCACTCAACGTCAAACGTCGTGGCGTGGTACACAAGCGTACCATCCAAATAAAAAAAAATTAGCTTGAAAAGACAGTGGGTTCGAGTCCCACACAGAGCTACCGTAAACACGTAAATCAAATAAACTGAAATCCCTCAAACCGTAACAAGTAAACAAAGAGCATCGCGGGGAAAAAAACCCTCACAAACCTCACAAAACTCCACCATGCAAAACTAAATGAATAAATAATAAAATAACTTACGTCTTAAACTGGACGACGCGCAATTTGTTCAACAGTTTCCAGATTGTGACAAGAGATAAACAAGACCCAAGTCAAGGTAAGTTTTGTTGAAGTGTCGATGGCATTCCCTATATTACAAAAACAATTCAGGCAACAGACCAATATCTTCTGTGGTGTCGTGGAATTTATACTGTGTCTGCGGAATTGTTGATTGAGGGTTCAAAGTCAGCACTTAACATTTTGTTAGAAAGTTTCACAATTAAATCAAATATCCAATGATACCTGTATATTTATTTCATTATTTTAACAACTTGCAATGGTGGAAGTTGGTCAAACAAGAGTTCTTACACCTAAATAAGTCTAAAATATTTGTCGACACATTTATTCTCTCAATTTAACAACCTTGTAAAGGTGGAAATGAATTAAACGTCAAGTATTTGCTCACAAATATAATGGTCAATATTTGTCCATACATTCATTCTCTCAATTTAAGAACTTGTAATTGTTGGAATTAATTAAACGAGAGCTGTCTACACCAAAATAAGTCTAAAATATTTGTCCACACATTTATTCTCTCAATTTAACAACCTGTAATTGTGGGAATTAATCAAACGCGAGTTGTTTACACCAAACTAAGTATTAAATATTAGTTGAGACATTTATTCTCTCAATTTAACAACTTGTAATGGTGTAAAATAATTAAACGAGAATTGTTTACACAGAACTAAGTATTAAATATTTGCCGAGACATTTATTCTCTCAATTTAACGTGTAATGGTGTAAAATAATTAAACGAGAGTTGTCTATACCAAAATAAGTCTCAAATATTTGTCTGCACATTTATTCTCTCAATTTAACAACTTGTAATGGTGTAAAATAATTAAACGAGAATTGTTTACACAGAACTAAGTATTAAATATTTGCCGAGACATTTATTCTCTCAATTTAACGTGTAATGGTGTAAAATAATTAAACGAGAGTTGTCTATACCAAAATAAGTCTCAAATATTTGTCTGCACATTTATTCTCTCAATTTAACAACTTGTAATGGTGTAAAATAATTAAACAAGAGCTGTCTACACCAAAATAAGTCTAAAATATTTGTCTGCACATTTATTCTCTCAATTTAACAACGTGTAATGGTGTAAAATAATTAAACAAGAGTTGTCTATACGAAAATAAGTCTAAAATATTTGTCTGCATATTTATTCTCTCATTTTAACAACCTGTAATTGTGGGACTTAATCAAATGTGAGTTGTTTACACCAAAATAAGTCTAAAATATTTGTCCGCACATTTATTCTCTCAATTTAACAACCTGTAATTGTGGGAATTATTCAAACGCGAGTTGTCTACATTAAAAATAAGTCTCAAATATTTGTCCGCACATTTATTCTCTCAATTTAACAACTTGTAATTGTGTAAAATAATTAAACGAGAGCTATCTACACCAAAGTAAGTCTAAAATATTTGTCCATACATTTATTCTCTCAATTTAACTACTTGTAATGGTGTAAAATAATTAAACAACAGATGTCTACACCAAAATAAGTCTAAAATATTTGTCCGTACATTTATTCTCTCAATTTAACAACTTGTAATGGTGTAAAATAATTGAACGAGAGTTGTCTTTACCAAAATAAGTCTAAAATATTTGTCTGCACATTTATTCTCTCAATTTAACAACTTGTAATGGTGTAAAATAATTAAACAAGAGCTGTCTACACCAAAATAAGTCTAAAATATTTGTCTGCACATTTATTCTCTCAATTTAACAACGTGTAATGGTGTAAAATAATTAAACAAGAGTTGTCTATACCAAAATAAGTCTAAAATATTTGTCTGCACATTTATTCTCTCAATTTAACAACTTGTAATGGTGTAAAATAATTAAACGAGAGCTGTCTACACCAAAATAAGTCTAAAATATTTGTCTGCACATTTATTCTCTCAATTTAACAACCTGTAATGTTGTAAAATAATTAAACAAGAGTTGTCTATACGAAAATAAGTCTAAAATATTTGTCTGCACATTTATTCTCTCAATTTAACAACCTGTAATTGTGGGAATTAATCAAACGTGAGTTGTTTACACCAAAATAAGTCTAAAATATTTGTCCGCACATTTATTCTCTCAATTTAACAACCTGTAACTGTGGGAATTATTCAAACGAGAGATGTCTACACCAAAATAAGTCTAAAATATTTGTCCATCCATTTATTCTCTCAATTTAACAACTTGTAATGGTGTAAAATAATTGAACGAGAGTTGTCTATACCAAAATAAGTCTAAAATATTTGTCTGCACATTTATTCTCTCAATTTAACAACGTGTAATGGTGTAAAATAATTAAACAAGAGTTGTCTATACCAAAATAAGTCTAAAATATTTGTCTGCACATTTATTCTCTCAATTTAACAACTTGTAATGGTGTAAAATAATTAAACGAGAGCTGTCTACACCAAAATAAGTCTAAAATATTTGTCTGCACATTTATTCTCTCAATTTAACAACCTGTAATGTTGTAAAATAATTAAACAAGAGTTGTCTATACGAAAATAAGTCTAAAATATTTGTCTGCACATTTATTCTCTCAATTTAACAACCTGTAATTGTGGGAATTAATCAAACGTGAGTTGTTTACACCAAAATAAGTCTAAAATATTTGTCCGCACATTTATTCTCTCAATTTAACAACCTGTAATTGTGGGAATTATTCAAACGCGAGTTGTGCACACATTTAGTGTCACAATTTAACCACTTAATAGTGGAAATTACTTAAACGTGACTTGTTTAATCAGTTGACATCAATGCAACTTACCCGCAGACAGTGCACAACAGAGTATCATTATTGAGCAATTATTAACAGGAATGTGTCTTGGCATTAGGGTTAGGGTCGGGTCAGGTATGGGCAACGCAAATGGCAAACACCCAATTGGCAAGATGTACATAGTTTACACAAGTAAAAACACAAAATTGGCAATTTTGTGGACAATTGTAACTCAATAATAGAAATATGTTGTATTTCTATATATATACACACTATGTAATCCAGTACGGTTAGCATGATTTTTGAATGCTAGTGAAAACAGTGCTCCTATAAGTAGTACTTAAATCCTATCACTTCTATGAAGACACTCGTCGTACAGTGGACAAGACAGTGCACTAGGAACTCAAAGATTGTAACTTCAAATCACGGACAGTACACTCCTACAAGACAAGATATGAAAGACGTTAAAAACGTAAACAGCAACTTCGTATATCAAGAACTCAAGTCAGAAAAACAGAACACAAGAATACTACCTCACATGGAAGTCGTCGAAGTTGACAGCTTTAGGTCACGTACAACAACAGACACCAAGAGCAATTGCTGCTCTCCAAATGAGTCCCTTCTTTTGTATTGACCCCCTAAGGATTGCTAATCCTCCTTTCTAACTCTTCCCCCCAAAATAATATATCGCCCCTTTTAGAATGAGCACAGAAACTGCTACGTCATGAATAAATTAGCATAATTAAAACAAATTGCTTAAAGTGTAGGTACGTCTTCTGAAGTCCGGCCCTACGATTTTCGGACTTTGGACCAGAGAACCGAATTCAGAGCAGCACTCCATCGGCTTCAGATCATGGTACTACCTCTTCCAATGGTGTTAAATGTTCACTGTTCCGTGATCTTTAACTTGATTTCAGTATTTTTAGTGAGTTATGTCACAACGCAGATAGTATTACCAGGGCGTGGCACGCGCAAATACATTTTCTCTGCCATCGGAACTGTTTTTGTTGCCATACTCGTGGTTGTCGGTCTTCGGATACCTCAGTTGCCGCGGTCTGCCACAGATCCCGTACTGGAACCAAACAGAGTGTTGGTGATCGCACATAGAGGGGGTGGTCACGACGCCCCTGAGAACACCATTGCTGCCATCAGAGAGGTGAGTGTCACGAAACGCATGTTTACGATTTTGCAAACTGCCAATTTGTATTAATTATTTAATACTACTTCGAGGAATTGTTCAAGATATCGGTCAGTTAGCAACAGGTCATTAAGTTGGGACTACGCAGGGAAGCAACTTACATTGAGAATAGTTGGCTCTGTCGCTGCCATGAACACGTATCAATCTTGCTTACAATTTAAAAAAAAAAAAAAACAAGCCACAAAACATTATATAATATTTAATCAGTGCGCAGTAGTTCATTTGGGATACCAATCAAAAGTATGTTCACTGTTCATGTACCCTGGTAAAAATAACACGTATAATTTGAGAAATAACGTTACTAGGTATCAATATGTTGCACTCATTACTATTTTGAAGAAGTTCCGAAATTACACAATTTTGTAGAAGAATTGTTTTAATTTCTTTAGTAATTATAATTTTGAATATGTATATGTCAACACCTTGGGATTGGTGTAGATAACGCGTTTTTGTATTGGATCAGGTCTATATATGGCTTCGATCTCGACTCTTCACTTGGCATTATAAATTATACCGAACACGGTATTAGGTTTGGGAGTACTAGTATGTTAGACTGTCGTTCCCATGTGCTATGCTGTTCATGTCCCTAGTGTATGCCCCTCCCCCGTGTACTTCGCGGTAAAAACTGCCTGTCATGCTTGTCGGAAGTACAGTGGATGTCACCAGAAATTATTGGCCCTCCTCTGTCGTAAGATCTTCTCTCTTAGAAGATCAAGATGAGATATTTTCCGCCACCTGTTGATCTGAGTAAGACTTGGAATAGTCGCCACCGTCTCATACACTACGTCACGCGAGTTTAGAATCGTCATATCCAAAAAATATTTTAATTTAAATAATTGACATATAAAAGTCAATCCGCGATATGCATGATCACTAAATGCAACTATCAACAAGATTAAAAATGAAATATACATAGTTTGCGAAATCTACATGAATAAAGCTTCATATATGTGTTACTATTTCAGGCGAAAAAGAACGGTGCTGATGGAGTGGAACTTGATCTTGAGTTTACTGAAGATGGCGTTCCGATTTTACTGCATGATTCTACAGTGGATCGCACTACCAACGGAAGCGGAAACATAAACTCATTTACATTTGAAGAAGTCAGAAAGCTAGATGCATCACATGGTCACAGATTGAGGTACGTTCTTCGAATGTTGGTGAAATTACGGGATCAATTATATCCTATGTTTTGGTTTGGACTAATACTCAGTTGAGATTTCACGAGCACAAAGAGCAAGATGATATCAACGGAATGTTTATTTTTCGGTTACTTTTGTATACTGTAAATTTATTAATTATTCACTCGGTTTTAATTTCGTTATTTTAGCTGATAAGTAAAATCCGCTAAATTAAATCTAGGTGAACATGTAAAATAACAATAAACTCATTGTTTTATTGACAAATTCGTGAAATTAAAACACAGTGAAAATGCTCAAAACATCAAAACAGTGAAATTAAATGTCAGTGAAAATAAATGGTTTTACAGTACTACTAACAAATAAATTATTATGCAGGATATTTTCTACTGCAAGTGTTCATGTTTTTGAGGGTGAAGCAATGTAAAAAAGGTGTCACAGATCGTAAAATTATTCACCGAGAATCTTTATAATTAACCACTGGCAATTAATTATATTAATTATCAAATCGTAATTACACATTTAAAATATCAAGTAATATATCACTACGCTATATCCGATATTTATAGTGCTGACATACCTGTATGTTGATCAATGTCATGCTTTTCTTTGTTAATTGTATTTTTCTGACACGACCCGATATGCCCACCGTTTTTGTTTTGTTTTTTTGTTTTTTGCGATCAGTAAAATGCCGTAAAGTAATTGCGACTGTGCCAGTCTACCAAATCTCATGATCAGACCTTTTTTCATCTTGAAGTTCACAGTTTGCCAATGAGCGGATTCCGACACTAGAAGAAGCCACTGAAGAATGTTTAAAACTCGGACTTAAGATATTCCTGGATGTGAAAGCCAATCCTAAACAGGTATTCGACACTTCCTAACTTATTTATATTTATTTCAATGTGTGGGCTCATTAATTCACGTTTTCTATCTAAATCCCTTCAATCGGCGTGGTACCTACTTACCGATTCATTTTAGTGTTCGTGACGAATTGTGACGAAAAATAGTGGATGTGGTCACCGGACATAGTATTTTGGGAACAAGTTGACGCTTTGCATGCATAATTATTCACCATCCATCCCCATAACACGTAATACTCAAATGAATGAATAATGATGTTACAGTAGCCTGACATGTAGGCGTGAGCGGCGCCCTCACCGGCCGAACGGCATCAGACCCTACTGTCACGGTTGGATTTGGAGTACCACGGAAGGCGCAACTCACGCAATCTTGTCAGTCTAATGTACTGAAAAATACTTTATTTTAGATGGAATTAACTTTCGCTGAAAAAAAAATTTTTGAGCGTTTTGTATGGATTTTATTTTCACTGAATCATTCCTTCAGCGAAAATGGCGAAAATTAAGTCCAAGCAAAAATAAAGTATTCTACAGTATAACACTTTTTTCACAGACTGCCCAAACCCTGTCAGATCTTTACAACAAATACAAAATACTTTATCAGACATCGATGGTTATTTCCTTCTTTCCTGAGACTATTTACAGGGTGAGTCAATATTCAGTAAATCCCATTATTTGTCAATGACTGTGTTTGATGTTGATAATTATACACATAATCCAATTTCGGGTGTTATATATATATATATATACAAATATACTATACAATCTTCGTGACTGGGCTTGGGTTTGTAGTACTATCCAACGGAAAGTGATACGGATATGTTGCAATTTTCACACGAAATCCTAAACAAACAGCCTTCTGACATTTTTGGAGAGTTTGTTTCGAATTGTCAGAACGGTGCGACAAATAAATGTCTACAGCAGGGTATCTGCGTCGAGTTAGGCCGCTAGAGTTCATAGAATTTGTTGCTAACCCCTACTCTTCATGCTGAATGAATTTCAGTTTATCCACAAATAATTATGTTAATTACGTCTTATGATCTTTCACCCACAGTTAAGACTCCTTGATTCCAACATAGTTACCGGGTTGCTTTACCGTACTGGCGCCCTGACATATGCGACATCGGACCCGACAGCTGAGTACCGAGAATTTGAAACGTGGCAGTCAGCGGCTCCGCCGATACTCGACGTTCTACTTTATTGGTCGCACCATTCATGGCTGTGGTACCTATGTGGAAACTCAGCCTTTCTCTTATTCGACAAAGAAGTCTCAGAGTAAGTAACTTTTTTCTTCTCATTTTGATTACTAGGTTAATTCGTGAGACGAACACACAATACTGTCAACAACCTTGACTTCGCTCGTGGAATACCCATTGACAATGACAACCCCTATACAAAAATTATTGAACGATATGGATCAAGTCAGGTTTATTTGATCAAACTGATTTATCAGATTATTTAATAGGTGTTTACATGTTCAGATTAATCTGATCAGATTGAAATTGAACACTTCCGATTTTAAAAAATCAGATTAAATGTCAAATTTCACGGTTTACAAGATAAGATTGTGACAAAGCTCAAATACGCCCATAGTTCACAAGTAAAGCGGCACACTCACGGTGTAGCGTTCAAATATGGTGTAAGCAAACACTATATCATATGTCGTATGGGACCCATACAAATCACGACGCATCGCGACGACTTAAAAAAGAAGGTAGCAGACATTACATACATTACATCTTTTTCACTCTTGAAACCGGAATTCAAAATCTAGGTTTCCGAAGAAATGTTAAACGTTTTGTTCATTTGTTTCAGACAAGTCAAGGTATATTGGGAAGCCAGAAACATTGAGCTCATCGGATGGACAGTAAACGACAGCACAGAAAAGCGACATTTTGAAAAAAATTTGCATATTTCTTACATCACTGACAGCTTAGCATCTAAGTAATCGTCACGATCTCGAAAATAATTTCTTCTCATGTGTGTGAACGAAACAGTTGGTGACACGAAACAAGTCGTATACAAGTCATTGTCAATGACACGTCCCCGTTCCGTTCATATTTGAGTGACATATACATTCAAAGCAGATCATGACCGAAATCTCCAGCATATGTACAACACATTGTATGATGTGTGTGAAGTGTGGTCTTGATCGGTTCAGGCATGCCTGAGATATGGATGCTGAACTGTATTCAGTTAAAACCCGATTTGGAATACAAAACAACGTGATTCAAGGTACCATAATGTACAATGTATGCATGAAGTGTGAACTAAATTCACCCATGGTGAATATTGCAATTTTGACGAATTTTTGACCTTTGATGGATATTATACACCTATCTTAAATCAGATCTTGAGCCACCTAACACGCATACATGTGTGTACAACATGTATGATGTATGTATGACACTTGAACTTGATCTGTCCAGGCATGTCCGAGATACGGATCGAAAACTAAATTCTTTAAAATAAAATGACCGCCAGTCGGCCATTTTGAACTTGATCCGAAGAAAAATTGGTGTGCATTAAGCTTATATTATGTTAAATATATGCACTAAATCTGAACAAAATTCATCCATGCATGACTGAGATCCGGTTCCGGAATTGTGAAAATGCGTGATTTTGATGCATTTTCGGCCTTAAAATGGCCATCATTCAGCTATTATTAAGCGGATCATGAAACAAATGCAAATATCTATTTGTGACATGATGCACCATGTGTGTGTGAAGTTTGAACTTGATCAATCCAGACATGTCTCGGATACAGATCCAGAACTGAATTCTTTAAAACAAAATGGCCGCCAGTCGGCCATTTCGAACTTGATCCGAAAAAAAAAGTGCATCAAGGTCCTATTATGTTAAATGTATGTACCAAATTTGAACAAAATCCGTCCATGCATAACTGAGATCCGGGTCCGGAATGGTGAAAATGTGCGATTTTGATGCATTTTCGGCCTTAAAATGGCCGCTATTCGGCTATCGTTAATCGGATCATGAAAAAATGCATGTGCATATGTCCCATATAATGTGTGATGTATGAGTGAAGTTTGAACTTAATCGGTCCATGCATGTTCGAGATACAGGTGATCACGGACGCACGGACACACGGACGCACACAGGGCAAACCATAAGTCCCCGTTTTCGGACTACGTCCGAACCGGGACTAATAATGTCATTGAAAGTAAATTCAATTTAGCGATATTAATAGCTGGAATGCAATTATTGCTATTAAGAACAGTGTTAAAGGGTGGTGGTCGTCACCACGCATCACGTGTTCCAATTACATATAAACAAACAATTGTAACAGGACGCGGCGCGACGACCACCGCCCTTTAACATTCGGTTAAATATTTTTATTTCAGAACTTTTGTTGAGAAAAATTGCAACGAGTATACAATACAGTGAAGGACACAAAGCTGATGTCGTTATAAACATGTATAACGTGAAAAATATATTTATGAAACGTTAATAACATCCACATCTTGATACTTTCACTGTATAAACATCTGTTCAATTTAGCATTGTTCATTTCTATCTATAACAATTCTCGGTTGTCACACACTTCACTGGGTCACTTCATTTAAAAAGTCTACAATAGCTTTTCCTATTTCATCTGGCACGTCTTCCTGTATGTAATGGAGACCCTTTACCGTAATTTGGCGTTGATTTGGCCAATCTTTTGTCGCCTGACTTGCAATACTGCTCCCCACTCCAGGATCTGCGTTGATGTACAGTTTTGGAACGTCTTTCGACTGGGACAGGTATTCGGCATATGCATCAACGATGTCAATCACGTCTTGGGGACCGTAATCTCTGATTGGAACCTCCCTCGGCCAAGTAAGTAACGGTCTCCTTGACTCTCCTCCATCGATGTACGGAATGCGGTAGGCGTTCATTTCGTCTTCCGACAAGGTGCGGATGATTGCCCCAGGAAGAAACTTTTCGATGAAAACGTTCTTATTCAAAATCATCTCTTCACCAGCATCCGAACGTAAGCCACGGAAGAAATCCTTGTAGTTTTCTGGAAATGCATCCCATTTGAACACAGATACCACACTCTCCATGTGAACGATCGCTTTAACTCTGGAGCGATGTTCATTGCACCAGTGAAACCCCAGTCCCGACCCCCAGTCATGGCATACAACAATCACTTTATCAGGGAGACCAACAGCCTCGCACCAAGCCGTCAAATATCGGTAATGGTCAACAAAGCGGTAATTATGATTTGCCAGCTTTGCTGAGTTCCCCATTCCAATCAGATCCGGCGCCAAACACCGGGCTTTCTTCTCAACGTGTGGAATAATATTTCGCCACAAAAAAGACGATGTTGGATTTCCATGCAGAAACAGTACTGTGTTGGCTTTGTCCCCGTCATATGCTGAGTCATAGTAGCTCATCTCCGAGTCCAACACCTTGACTTGACGGCATTTGGAGACCCACTTGTCCCATGCATCAGATGAAGTACTTCTCAACGAAACCGTGTACATTGCTGGCGAGACGTATTTGTTCTGATACCCTCGAGGTCCCAGAAAGTGAGATGAGAGCCTTGTCATGCGCTGCATGGTTTTGAACGCAGTGTAAGCCATTTTGTGCTTTCTTGGTTGTTAGTCACGGTGATTGGTGACCTTTGATGAAAGGTAGCTTAAAGGGTAAAAGTTCATCACTGTCGATTACAAAGTCCCCGCCTAGTTGTTAGTGACTGTGTCAATTATAAACAAAGATGTAGATAGATTATTATTAGATGTTGGTAGAGTATTCAGCCTGTTAACTACAAACAGTGTTAACTTCAAATAACTGAAATTACACCACATCCAGGTTGGTTCAGTTAAAGGGCGGTAGTCGTCGCGCTGCCCATGTGCGACATTTGTGTTGATAAACATTGATTTTCCCACAATCTAATGCGCTCTTCTAATGGAAATCACAAATATGAGGTTTGACCTGGTCGTGACTTGCACTAATTACCGCCGGTGACTCCTCTGATACCTTCCAATCACCTAAAAATACCTAATTAAAGCTTGGTAACGTCTGAGTTTGTACTTGTCAATCTGCGCAAAAAAGTCGCTTTCTTTGTTTATATGAGACCAAAATAACTCGCGCATGCGTGGCGCGACGACTACCGCCCTTTAAAGTGGGAAAGTACTGTAAATGCATTCATTATACACTGGTTTTTAATTTCTCTATTTTGCCGATAAGTTAAATCCATGTAAAATAACAATAACACTCATTGTTTTCCTGCCACTTTCGTGAACTTAAAACCAAGTGAAATTGCTCACAACATCCAGTGAAGATAAATGCTTTTACAGTAATTCCAATATTGTCGTAAATTGCCATTATTTAATGGCCCAGTAGTTCAGTTTATTCTACATGTTTAATTGTTAATGATTATTTATTTAAAACAGCCTTTGGATTATTGTCCATTGGCCGTATGGGTCTACCATGCACCCCACAGCTCTCCCAGGCCCCAAATGTTTGGATTTGTTTTTTGTGTTGAGAAAGAAACAATATGTTAACGTTCAACATGTTGAGATGCTCCCTTCCTAATTTGAATAATTGAAAGTGGAAGTTGTATATAATGTATAACAATATTTAATTATTTTGTATTAATTTCCAAAAAAATCTGAATAACTATATACCGCTCATACCGTGCTTTGACGAATAAATTATAAAAAAGACACGTGACTGTTTTCCTTGTGAAATTAAGATCAGAGGTACTATTTTGTACCTGCTCACATACATTATCATTCAATACATTGCAATTGAATGCAATATACTCTGTATGTCTGTTTTGATTTTATATTTATTTGTAAACTGTTCGTATGACATTACGTGGCCATTGTTGTTACACAGATGATGACCTATGCATTCTACTCCATGACTCAACCACTGTCTATAAAATAGTGAATTGTCACCTATTAATATATATCTATTATTCCACAAAATTTCCGATCTCACATCAACCGGGGGGGGGGGGCTGTGATAGTTCAACTCCTTCCAAAAGCGCACAATATTTCCAAAAATAACTCTTTGGGATAACTCCCCAAGAAGCATATGTTTCCATAATTCGCACTGCATATGCAAGTTTAAATGCCTTGTTTTGTAATTCTAAATCAGTTATTCTCAAGCCACCATCTTCTTTACCTCCTATTAGGGTAGTTCTTTTATTATTGTGCCTGTTTTCATTCCAAAGAAATCCAAATAATTTCGACCTTGCGTCTTTTATATGTTTTGATGGAATTGAGATAGTATTAAGTATTATGAGATATCATAAAGACTAAAGTTGTAGCCCCCCAAAAACCTTAGCTCAATCTACTTAGTCAGGTCACGCGATCTCCATATATTCAACTTTTCACACATCTTTTGCAGTTTCTGGTGAAAATTTAGCTCAATATTTTTGCGTCGATCACCCACCCATTTTTGGGGTGGGGGCTAAAACATGCATCTGTTGCCAATTTTGCCTTAGTCTTGCCGGAGTCAGGATTTCTGTTTTATCGATGTTCACTTCTAAGCCTGAAAAAAAATCTTGCAATATACACTTAAAGCAGTTGGGATAGAAGCTTGGTTTCCTGGAGTTATGGATGGTGTCGTCTTTAAAACCTGAATGTGTACGAGAGAAGCTGGCAGATTAATATCATTAATTTGATAATTTGCATGAATGATATAGCTAACAATTCAATTGCGATGACGAAAAGCGCAGTAGACAAAGAACAACTTTGTCTGATATCTTTGGATAATTTAAACGAACCGGTGGGATGACCCTTATTTAGAATGCAACTTTCGATGTCATTTAAAAAACTGTGAATCTTTTTTTGAAAGATTCCTTGAAGCTGGACAATTCCAGAGCTTTTTGCACACACATTTTATAAAACATTTGCTTGAAAATTATTCAGGCTACTTCTACAAGGTCTTGGACAAATACGCTTTCCTCATTTACCCAATTAAAATTTTGCTAATTGCATACAATCTTGTTCTTGTTAGTTGTGGACTATGCAAACATGTTAACATTGTTAAATGAAATAATTTGTAGATTTTGATCTCCGGATCAATCATGTAATTATTTGATCATTCCATTAAATTGATTCTCCTATTTTGTATCCAATCGCGTATTTATGAGTTGTGGAACTTTCTACATAGCATCAATAGAGGGCGCTTTGGCCCTGCACTCGCGTTGACACAGAGACCAAATGTGAGCTTAGATCAGTGTTGGAAACTGTAGACCATTATTGATGCTTATCTCAGGTATTTTATTTTTATTATTATACTATTCCAATAAATATTTGAGTACTCTTGATGGCTGGATAACTTGGCACAATAAATATTTACCAGGGCCCCGCATTGAATGGATATACTACCACGATATTTATTTTTTTGGGTGATGTGAAAGTGAATCTGAACACTGTTACCTAACTAATCAATCGAAATCAATCTAGCAAATAATAACGACATAATATAATGGCCATACAAATGTTGCACAAGTTTCGCGGATGGGAATCAGAGGAAAACTAGATACATTCATAACAATTTCAAGTTACGATCACATTTGAGAGGTAACCCACGGATTACCAGTAATGTATAGCAATTATGATCAGTTAACAGTAGTAAATCTGCCAATTTACATCACATTATATGTGTCGTTCCTCCAAGCAAATAGTTGCTACCTATGACCACACTCCATACCATACAATCACTCACCCACAAGCGCGGAATAAACTGTTCCCACTGCTCCTCTTATTTATGACCGTCGGACGGAAAGGTAACATGTTTTAAGTGTTTTAATTTTCAATAATATACTAGTTATTCGGCTGCTGTATGTACATGATACCACTCTGATTATACATTTATTTGTTCTATACGGTGTGTTGTAATGTTAACATCTGAAGAAGCTCCACGTTTAGAGGGAAGCGTTATGCACACATTTGAAGAGAAGGTAACTTCAATCACATCGTGAGGAAAATATGTTTTATACACATTTTTGGGATACGGGGGAAACCAAATTGTTAAAGGTTTTCAAACAGTTAAATCTAGCAAACGGATGAACAGTAGTTATATCCGCTGAAAAGTAATGTTAAAATAAATCTGGGTGTCCATTTCTGTGACCGGCTTACGTTAAGCCTATTCATCAACGGGAACGTTATGGTTTTCTGGGAATACAAGCATACAAATTAACTCTATAAGAATTAATGTTTGTTTTATGGCAGACTATCATATACATCTACCTATACACTTACTAGTAGTTTTACAATTATTTACTGTCTGGATGTGAAAACGTCCAATACTTGAATCTAATCTAACCACTGACCGTAAATAGTGTAATATCACTTTCTTTTAGTTTTAGTAAACATAACATAACCTTTATATTTATATTTACAGATATAGACAGAGTTTCAAAATACGTCTCTTCCCCAATATTTGGTATAAGACTACGCTAGCTAACAGCTTTGGTTTTGACTCAAAACCCAAGCATTTAGCCAATTCGATAGCGAGTTTGCAAATTGGCTGCCCCAATACTTCTGAGACTTGCTGTTAAAGGGTGGTGGTCGTCGCGCATCACGTGTTCCAATTCCATATAAACAAGCAATGTGTTTTACACGTCGCTATGAGTACCATTTCTAACAGGATGCGGCGCGAAGACCACCGCCTTTTTACATTCGGTTCGATATTTTTAATTCAGAACTTTCGCTGAGAAAAAAATAACTACTAAGTATACAATACAATGAAGGGTACAAAGCTGATGTCGTTATAAACATGTAAAATATATTTATGAAACGTTTATAACATCCACAGCTTGATGCTTTCACTGTATAAACATCTGTTCAATTTAGCATTGTTCATTTCTATCTATAACAATTCTCTGTATGTCACACACTTCACTGGGTCACTTCATTTAAAAAGTCTACGATAGCTTTTCCTATTTCATCTGGCACGTCTTCCTGTATGTAATGGAGACCCTTTACCGTAATTTGGCGTTGATTTGGCCAATCTTTTGTCGCCTGACTTGCAACATTGCTTATCAATCCAGGATCTGCGTTGATGAACAGTTTTGGGACGTCTTTCGACTGGGACAGGTATTCGGCATATGTATCAACGATGTCAATCACGTCTTGGGGACCGTCATCTTTGAATGGAACCTCCCTAGACCAGGTAAGTAACGGTCTCCTTGACTCCCCTCCATCGATGTACGGAATGCGGTAGGCGTTCATTTCGTCTTCCGATAAGGTGCGCATGATTGCGCCAGGCAGAACCTTTTCGATGAAAAAGTTCTTATTTAAAATCATCTCTTCACCAGCATCCGAACGTAAGCCACGGAAGAAATCCTTGTAGTTTTCTGGACATGTTTCCCATTTGAACACGGATACCACACTCTCCATGTGAACGATCGCTTCAACTCTGGAGCGATGTTCATTGCACCAGTGAAACCCTAGTCCCGACCCCCAGTCATGACATACAATAATCACTTTATCAGGGAGACCAACAGCCTCGCACCAAGCCGTCAAATATCGGTAATGGTCAACAAAGCGGTAATTATGATTTGCCAGCTTTGCTGAGTTCCCCATTCCAATCAGATCCGGCGCCAAACACCGAGCTTTCTTCTCAACGTGTGGAATAATATTTCGCCACAAAAAAGACGATGTTGGATTTCCATGCAGAAACAGTACTGTGTTGGCTTTGACCCCGTCATTTGCTGAGTCATAGTAGCTCATCTCCGAGTCCAACACCTTGACTTGACGGCATTTGGAGACCCACTTGTCCCATGCATCAGACGAAGTACTTCTCAACGAAACCGTGTACATTGCTGGCGAGACGTATTTGTTCAGATACCCTCGAGGTCTCAGAAAGTGAGATGTAAGCCTTGTCATGCGCTGCATGGTTTTGAACGCAGTGTAAGCCATTTTGTGGTTTCTTTGTTGTGATTGGTGACCTTTGATGAACGGTACCTTAAAAGGTAAAAGTTCATATATGTCTTAAGACAACCAATGATTAAAGGTAAACTAGATTCATACTCTTAGAATGTCGACAGTCCTCAGGCCTAATTTGTTGGATATTAAATGGCGTAGGCATTTCAGCGAAGACCGGACTGTTAATGGGCAGTCAGCAGGCGCACACGTGATAATAAAATAAATGCAATATTTACTATATGAGTGCGGCATAAAACGGTGTGTTTAAACCGAAGAACGAAGATTGAATTCAGTCGTCGTCATTGTCATGAACCTGTAAATCTATATTATCATATAATTATCGGGATGGAATTCTGTAATTTATATGCTCGAGAATAATATACTTGGAATGTTTTAAATGCATAGCCAGGAGAATAATCTTAATTTGAACACACTGGCACTTCCAACTACAATATCGCCTGATAGAAAAAATATATTAGAATATGCATCCCAACATGTGACTGATTGGCTGTTAAATGTATAATAAACTTGACAAGACAATACGATGGAAGAACAATTACAATAAATATAAATGTTTCAATAATTATATTATAAATTAATTCAACAGATTTTATATAAAAAAAAATATTATTTATTATTTAAAAAGTCATTGGAATCTGGAATTTAGAATTTTGGAACTTCATCACTAAATATTAGGATTAGTTCCTCCAGTAATTACAAGATTATCGTCACCGGATTAAGTTGTTTATCAAAAGGAAGTAAAACATAAGCGATTAAAGCAAACAAAGTACAAATTGTCTTCAGTTGTGCATATTCGACCAACTTATTCAAAACGTGCTGGGATTGAAGTGTCTAACCAATGTTGTATTCTGACATCCCACATTAACTTAATACTTCATGGAAATATCGGGCACTTGGAAACTTCAAATATAATTGGTTCGTCAATTAATTAATCCATTCATTCATCAATTCATTCTTTCATTCATTCATTCAGTCAGTCAGCCAGTCATGGTTCAATCGGAATCACTTTCTCAAATAACACAAGGACGTACACGCTCGGTTTGAATTGAATAGAAATGTTGATATTAAATGTCCCGTCGTTAATTGTGTTTCCAACCATACAGTGCCGGCCAGCCTTCAACCTCAAAAGCGACGATAATTTAAATATGGCATTAATTTGCTAAGCTGTAAGTTAGAAAGTCTCCCGTTAATCCATTTGATTTGAAGATACTGGTGAAATAACAAAATGTCAGTCCAGTTATCATATGACGACTTACACACACACACGAAGATACAAGGCCGTAGGAAGCCAAAATCAGTTGGCCCGGCCATCCATTGAGGGCCGTAGGCCCGAGGCGTATGATGACGTGGGCCTTAGGACCACGTCTGCTAGGGGGGGGGCGTGCAGAAGTGGTCCGGCCATAGCCGGTACGGTTGCTACAGCCTTGAGATATACTGGTAATTTAGTTGCATAGTATTTACTGGCAATTTTCCAATCTCTATTAGAAAGTGACAATATATATATAGTATGTTGCTTCCTATGGCAATCAAGTAAATACGTTATATTAATACATTAAGAACAATATGTTGAACGGAGTTAGAACATCCCCGCTTGATTCGGAGAAATTGACATAAACACCAAATCCAGTAATAAATGTCGGACTCATTTTATAATGTTTATTGTGATAATTTATTGGCAACTTTCCAAACCCTGTCAGATAGCGGATGAAACTTGCCGTAACATCAAAAAGCAATGAACAGTTTCTTTGCTAAAGACCGCAATAGAAGAATTTATCTGTTTGGTACACAGCTGTTGATAAATGTTCAGCCAAGGCAAAAAACTCCATACTGACACATGTAGTTCAATTTCACTGTTTTTATACGATTAATACAATACTAATTAATTTCGGTTACCGCGTCTTTATACAGCATTTTATATTTCAGCAAATCTCCGATTTAGATAAATTTAGTTTCTGAAAACTTTACCAAATCCATCGTTATTCGCCATCCCCTCATGATCAGCTAGTTCCGTAATTATAAACCACAAAATCATATGTAGTGGGGAACTTTATATTGATTTATATTTAACAATATGAAGCACTTTATAAGAATCAACGCGAAGGCGAGAAGCTATCTTCCGTTCAGCCACAAACCCTAAAAAAGGGTTTATGGTTCAGCATATCACATGGATATTCCTTTTTCGTAAATCGCGCCCTCGAACGACGAAGCATGTCTTCGGCGTACATGAAAATAAGGAGGGGTGTAAACAAACTCTGCTTGCCCAGGTTCATCTCTTAAAATATAGTAAATCCTAAAAAGCAGTATTTGTTTTATTGATGGTCGTCCACAGCTCAGAACAATTACGACGTTGGATATGATGTCTCCACGTCTCCACTATAGGGCGTACTGGGACCGTGACTGGTAATTTCAGTACATAAGCACGACACAAGTACATTATCCGGCTTACAACACGATTTGATAACATCTGGGATAGGTACTGACCAATCACGCCACACTCAATGCAGACACATATACAGACGGGTGTATGGAAAACGAAGACCGAAGATCTAAGACCCTGGAAAACGAAGACCCTGGAAAACGAAGACTCTGGAAAACGAAGACCATGGAAAACGAAGACCCTGGAAAACGAAGACCATGGAAAACGAAGACCCTGGAATGTTCCTATGACGCCAATGATACACGAATTCGCCCAATATCGGGCATTTACTTTCATTGTGAACTAACTTCCCGTACGAAATTCTTCATAATAAATTAAACTAACTACTTTTAATTGTGAAATTACAACGTATGGAAAACGAAGACCCTGGAAAACGAAGACTCTGGAAAACGAAGACCATGGAAAACGAAGACCCTGGAAAACGAAGACCCTGGAATGTTCCTATGACGCAAATGATACACGAATTCGCCCAATATCGGGCATTTACTTTCATTGTGAACTAACTTCCCGTACGAAATTCTTCATAATAAATTAAACTAACTACTTTTAATTGTGAAATTACAACGTATGGAAAACGAAGACCCTGGAAAACGAAGACTCTGGAAAATGAAGACCATGGAAAACGAAGACCCTGGAAAACGAAGACCCTGGAATGTTCCTATGACGCAAATGATACACGAATTCGCCCATTATCGGGCATTTATTTTCATTGTGAACTAACTTCCCGTACGAAATTCTTCATAATAAATTAAACTAACTACTTTTAATTGTGAAATTACAACGTGAAGTACTTATTTTCGTTGTGAACTCACAACGTGCGTATATTGAATGCGAAATAATACGTATATATAATTGCATTTTACTAAACATATGTAACATATGTAAATTATTTTTTCGATCAGTAACGTTGCGTGCATGGTTCTGTTCAATCTAATCAATCACGTCATATTATTAAATGAGTTCTTAAATAAATTGCGTGACGTTATTAAATAGTTACCAAATGAAATTACGTACGGACCGATCGCATCGAATTACGTCGCTATTGGTCATCGTCATTAAATAGCATGATTAAATTATGTCAGATTTGAATAAAAATGCATATTGTCACGTTACTGATTAAAACGTGTCCAATGGAACTATGAAGTTAACTTTACTGACACATGATTGAATTTGCAATTCCATCCCGACCTCATTTAATTGTTGTGAGTACGTAATGATTTATTTACGTACT
The DNA here is from genome assembly GCF_978046115.1 of Saccoglossus kowalevskii. NCBI lineage: Eukaryota > Metazoa > Hemichordata > Enteropneusta > Harrimaniidae > Saccoglossus > Saccoglossus kowalevskii. Next base: position 13,619,702 of record NC_140648.1, read on the forward strand.
CGTATAATAACGACATGCATAATTCTACTGCAAACTGCAAATAGCGTGATGTACTCGTTCAATAACGTGATATACTTAATTTCACTACTATAATCCAACACGAGGATGTAATTCAATTGTAACCCCTCGAAGACAATAGAAATACTTTCCCGGTTCCAATACGTATACTGGTATTTGGTGCTTATTAGAAGTACTTGCACTTTGAATATATTCGCATGTATAGTTACACAGTTTAATCACGCACTTTATTTATAGATTACAATTTCATACAGACAACCAAAGACACTTAAGGATAAGATGCAGTTTTTTCTCATTTTTGACCGTTTTTGCTTTGTGTGGCTTTCCTGTACGATGGGTTTCATATCTATATTTTGTTAAATATAATTTAAAAATAATCATTAAAACCAACTTTAAAACACAGTTAAACTATTATTATGAAGCGCTGTTTACGTTTTGTTTATGTTTGAGGGATGATTTACATATTCACGCCACTTAGCGGTTCCTGATTGACAGATGATATGTAAATTAAATAAGAGTCAAAAGTTTCATAACAGTACTATTTCCGGTGGTAGGGGTCGCGTGTTGTGATTTTGTGCACAGTTTACCGCGGTTTTGCAACACTAGTTGTAATATAAATAACCCAATAAATTTTCCGATTTGGAGTAGTGTCTTCGTTATTATGGATGAGAATGTAAATGCGTTGTACCCTGGCTTCGAGGTCACTTTCGCACAACATATAATTTATGCAAGTACCGCCCCCTGTTTGTTCATGCATTGATTACGTCAATATAACGGGTACATTTAGAGTGCCGCTGAATGATACTTCTCGGAACGCACTTTCAAGTGCGACTATTCTCATATTATCCGTACATTTATCTAATTTGTCAGTTATCCTTCATAATGTCATAGTTATCATGCGAGCTGGTAAATATTGTAACAGCGACTGTGAAAGTGACCGCAATTTGGCATGTTCCCACAACGACGTGCCGATTATGCAAACCGGCCATTATCTCGGTTTCTTTTGAAGCACTTTTTTGAAACTTCAATTTGAAATAGCGTCTGAACCGCATGTGGGATAGTTCTAAAATTTCACACAGTGTTGTTAGTACTTTGAACATCAAAACGGTGTTGGTTCGTTCAGACACATATTAAACGAAACCAAGATGAAGTTAGGCATACTACTGGGTTTAAACATTGATTATATCCGCAAATGTGTATGAAAATAATTTTTTATGAAGAATTCGCAATGAAATTCGTACGGGAAGTTAGTTAACGAGTTCACAATGAAAGTAAATGATCGATATTGGGCGCATTCTATACACCCATTACAGACACCTCGGTGCGTTTCTGAAATGAAAAAAAAAAGATGGGAGTGATTACCCTGGTCACACTTTGTATGAACTAGTAATGAGCATTAAAACCATTTGTCAGTTAAAGGTAAATGCTATCGCTTTTTGAATGACCCATCGGTTTTATTTGGCATACATTTTGCTTTGCAGGGAGGTCAAAAACAGAGTCGTTAGGCAAACATTATCTAGAATACAGAGGACGTGTTCAAAACAAACAGTGGAGGATTGGCATGTAGGAAAGTACAGCGAAAAGTAACTGCCGACAGAGATGCATTGTACGCCTATATATCAACATGATATCAGGTAAGTTATAATACTATCCAATTTTACTAAGAATAAACTCTTCCTCCTGCTATGTGTTATAATGGTGCAATAATTTAGTTTAAATAACATTTTACTTTATTATTTAGTCCAACAGAGCGACCAGAACAAGCCACCAGCCCGAAAAATAAAAGCGAGTTGTTGGTATTCGACCACAACTGTTGGAAAAAACACGCTTGCAAGACGGTGGAAAGACTGTGTGAAAATCCGGGAATTTCAGGATATACCAATGAATTTGCGAGCAGCTGCAGCCATACGTTTGTACAGTGATAAAGTGGATGAACAGCTTATTGCTGAAAAAAACGGGTCACCGAATAAGATCGTACAAGGTAAATTCTTTTAATTTAAATTCAGCCCATTAGTGGGATCTATACCTTGCAAACTAAATACGTGTAGTTGAAAACAAAAGTCGTCAATTTACTTATTAAACACATTTGATTATCGTACTCGCGGTGATTTGTCAATGAAATTGCAGAACCATATGCGAAATTCTAGTAGCCAATCAGCAAATACATTGTCACCAGGCGTTTGCAAATAAAATCGATAGTATAGTACGATTCTCCCTTATAGAATCAAAACAAAAACTATACACAGTGCGGCGGGCATAGGTGCTAATTTGTTCATTTGTGAAAGATTCATCAAGGCAAAACTAGATATTGTGATAGTGGCCGATACAGTATTATGTGCAGGCCTTGGAGCTATTTTTACTGTGTAAAGATATAACAATATTGATAGTTCACAAATCGCTAAGATTGATTTTTTGTTCATATCTTTACAGCGTACAAGCATCAAGCAACAATTTGATGTGAGCAAGGTCCTACAAAGAGAATCAGATACATCCCAAAAAACTAAAAACGTCAGATTCTGAATCAAGTCAGTCAAGGAAAATGTCGGACAGTATAATGAAAGGCAAAAGTATTGGAAGAACCGCGATAAATCTATACACGTGGAAGTGGTTATTCCTGAAAATGGTTTTTCTATGGAAATTGATCAAAATTAGGTTGACTGTAAATGTCAAGCATGTATTAAAAGTAAACTAGATTTTTCTTGCATAACGAGTTTTGTGTATTTGTACTTGTGGGAGGGCAATATCCAGATATTGTCCCCATGGGCGGGCAATATCTGGATATTGCCCTGAACAAGAGTAAACATGAATGCAGATGGATGCAATAGTTCTCAGAATGCCCTGTAAGAACAAAGAGTTGAGCCATGTAGAATGTTGTAATAAAGATTAACGCGCGTATCATTAACCCAAAGTTTGTGTTATGTCAGAGTGACTGATTGGGTCACAGTTACATGGTTAATTATTGCCGCAACATCTGAATTTTGGGGAGATTTTTGGAGATTTACATTTATTAGTCATTTGTACAATTTCCAAACGCCACACTGTTGAACGTACAAGTTTGCCAGTACTAATGTACGCTTGTTAACAGGTGTTTTGCGATACTTGTGTTATAACCGTGGCTGAACAAGTGCAGTTGAACAAAATGAACAAGCTTGGTGTACCTGGTATTCCCACTTATAAGATCACAAATCTCTGAATAGAAAATAGTTTTGTACAATGCATGAATACATCAAAATTCAAATAACAGATGTACATGAATTCAGCAGAAAGTATTTTGTGTTAGCCTACATGATAGTTTCGATTAGAATCTGACCACCGTACTGGCATACACCATGCTAATCTCAAAGCTTGTTTCCAAATGAGGCTAATTATAATAAACAATGGCATTATGCAAATTGGCTACACCGATGAGTGTGGTACCACTGGAGTTGCACTGTAGCCTCGTTATAACGAACTCTTTAGGGGACATACAATTAGTTTGTTATAGTGAAATGTTAACTATAATGAAGCACATAATACATTGGGTTTGTTGTGAACAGGAGACATGCTACGTGTTCATTATATCAGGAAATTCATTATAAAGGTGTTCATTATTTTAAGGTTACAGTGTAATTGATTTCCTCGAACTCGTTTCATTGGAACACACTTCATGTCATACGCTTTGTCGCGTTTACCTGAATGTTGGTTTAGATTTATACTGTTTACAGAGATTAGAGCATTTAGTACATACTGCAAGAACACGTCATGAATATTCAAAAAAACACTTTATTCGTTATTCTCAGAGCAGTGCATATGCAAGGACTTATCCACAATAATGTATACGGCAAAGAAGAAATATCTACATGATTCTATACTGTTGAATACAAAATTTAGCTAATTAATAATACTTTCCATTACATTGTTCACTGAATCATGCACAATGATTGAATACATTTTCAACCAAAATTTCATGTTATGAAATGGTTAGTGCCAGGTCTTGTGTGACTTGTACAATGCTTGAGACAAAAAAAAACTCCCACTGAGCAAGCTTCAAGTTCAAACTTTCCAATTCACAGAACTGATATAATTCAAACTTTGAAATGGTAATACAGTAAGTGTCCTTAACATAGCGAGAAACCAACAAATTATAACATTTCGGTGAAATAGACAACTTCTATATAGTTCCTTGTCATTTCTTCAGTAAGAATTTTAAAATGCATCAAACCAGGGTAGCAACAAAATTCACACAAACAAAATTTTCTAAATCCAGATTGTAGAAATTAGCTTTTAATCCTGATAAAAAAAGAAATGTGCAGCAAGAATTGTTTCCATAGAAACAAATATTTAGTATTCCTCAATATACTAAAAAAAAACCAAGTAATTGTGATAAAATTGAAAGTACCTCTAATTATTTTTAGAGAAATTGGAATGGATTATCTACAAATTTCCTAATGTTTTTCCACTACCTTCACTAAATCCTTTGAGATCACCAAAATCCACTTTTCACAAAATAAAGCTGCACAATGGTTTTGTTGTAAGGAATGAGAAATTATAGTGATTTTGTCCAAAATTACCAGAAAAAAAAGATAGAAAAATAAATAAAAATATGTAAAATGTTGCAAGAACATTCTGGCAGGAAAAATGTTATAGAAGTACTTTTGACTCTTTCACAGCTACATTGGTTTGCGAGATAAAAAGAAAATATCCTAATACTTTTGGGAGATATCTGTGCTGTCTTTTCCTCAGGCAGCACAATGCATAAACATAATATTCAAAATCTATAACATCACACAAAACCAAACCTAAGTTGGATGCAAGACTGCAATTACCTGTACAAAAAAAAATATATCCGAATACAAACATGTCTGCCACAATCTGTATAGAAAAAAAATTGTTAATATTGGTGCACGACTTGTTACAAGACACTTCAAAATAAATGAAATTACTGTACATTTGCTGTCAGTCACAGCCAGATTAATAAAGTAACAAGAAAATAATGTTTATAATGCATTACACAAAAGTGTGTAGTTTTCAAGTTCAAGTTTTGGAGAAATATACTTATTTCTACATTAAACTTCAACCCTTTTGAGTGACATTGTCAACTTTTGTTGTCAACAATCTATAAAATGATTTTGTAATACTGTAAAATGACAAATTTTCACTGGGTTTAAATTTCGCTGATTTAGCATTTCAGGCATATTCAGTGGGTTTTAAATTCACGGTTTTACCATTTAGATAATGTGTTCTATGCTAAATTTTACATATTCACTGGTTTTTAATTTAGCACATTTCCCAGTCAGCGAAATAAGCAAAATTAAAACTCAATGATTAATTAATCCTTTTACAGTAATCTGCATCTTTTCATTCAAAACGTTGCTAAACATTGACAAAACGTCTGTATGGTCCAAAATGAAAATGAGGAAACATTTTTACTGCCATTCAAAAGATTAAGTAATGGTAAATTCTGTCCATATGCTTCATAATTAATGAACAAGTTAAAAAAATACAATAATTGACAATCCAGCTTTGTGGAACATTTACCAGAATTCTTTGAATTCCGGTCATTTTTTGTAATTTTCCACAGAATAAACTCACATAATGTTTTCCATAATACTAGCCATCAAGTCAATTTGGTCCAAATTTTACAAAGAACTTACAGAGACAAAATATTACACTAAAATATTGTGAGAAAAAAATACGTCATTCAAAGGTTTAAGAACTTGAGTATGGAAAAAATATATTATATATCTAGATATACTTTATACTGACAAATTTAAAAACGTGATATCCAATAGATAGATTATTGCTCAAATTTTAGCAGTAGATATTGTTTCAAAAAAAAGTTTTGGTCATATAAAATTGATCATATACATGATCGTTGACTGTGTAAAACATTGTGTGTGACCTGTAGTATTCAACACCAATTTTCATTATTGGCAAAGTGCTTCAAAAGGATTTGATGAAAAAATGTTTAATATTGTCCAAAGACGTACATTTTTGGTCTTAAGGATATATTAAATTCAAGACCTAAAGCAGTTCATATTACCTAGACTAAGAATAAAGTAATATTTAAAATATGTGATTATAATATCACATCTGAATGAGTCGTCTGTTTGTGTACTCTGTAATACTAATAATGAAGGAAGTACTTGCTTCTGTACTTTTTTTTTTCAATTGTGGCTTAGAAAGAGTCAGTTCAATATATTTGTTTATGAGCATAGAAACTATGAGGTTATTGTCACAGAGTGTTGAAAATAATGCCTAACAGTTCAGTGCTTGTGACTTATTATGATAATGGCCGCATCTGTCATTTACATAAGTGGATGTGCTACTAATATAGTAAATATGGTACTATGCGTGTTATATACCTGAATATATTTGCTCGTTTGACTTGTAAGTCTTGACATAAACGTACACTCTATGTGACAGATACATTATAAATCACACAAAAGTTAATTTTCTGCATTTTTCACATATTGGCTGGCTTCAACCCCAACGTCTGACCTTTATTCATTCCGTTTTTATGTTCTATTTTATACATAACGCATGATCTTGCCATGAACAGAAATTGGTCTATTTAGCACAGCAAATATTGAGGTATATTACTGAAAATTATTACTGTTAAAAGGGACTCAGCTGCAAGATAATCCTTGTCCATAGTTTTATGTTTTCCACTTTGTGTATTTTGATTTATTATCATAATTGTGACATAAAATCACTGCTGTAATATTTATACAAAACCAACATAGGAAGAACAATGTTCCAAGTGTGCTTTGAAACAATGGCAACAGATGTTTTCAGTTTCTATATCGAGTTAAAAGAAAGGCACATGTTGAAGAAAAGACGAGAGGTGGGGGTGGGTGCTCCTACGGAAATGCTTCTTATAAAATTTTGATTAGCCGCATTAGAAATGTCAGTCAGAAAATTTGATGTGTCTTGTAGATTTGAAGACACTCTGATATTTTGAAAACTCAATGTAATGTTCGGCTGTTTTGCAAACAACTTCTGCCCCGATATCTTACATCGCAATGATTTATTTGGTGTGTGACACATACATGTATTATGAAGCTATTACGAGAATACCGCAAAACATGCACTTCGGCAGTTTGGCCAACATATCAACCAAGGCATAGCGGAAGTCAATATGACCCTGTACATTGCCCGAGTGGTATTATCATAATAACCCAAAATTTGTTTCTGCATGTAATCATAATTTAGTGGAATATAAAAAACCTCAAAATACCAGCAAAACATGCTGCATCTGATGTAAACAAACGAAAGGGTTCAAATGTGATAGAAATATGAATCATATTTTTCAAATACGGAAGACATTCAAACATGTTCCTAACAGGCATCGAACGTTGTCAGACAAATTAATTCTATTGCTATAGCTGCCAGATGTATGATACTTCATACGTCAAAAACTACAAACAAAATATATCCGATAATACAAATTTAAGTATAGAACTTAATGTGGTACTGTGACTGCCATATCAAAACAGCAAGATTGTCTGCTATGTTGCTAACTGGCTCGGTCAAACCATTTTATAAGGGTGTGTCATTTGCCTGCATGTATGCATTTACCAGCATTGAGTCATGTACTAGACTCAAATTAGCGACTGTATTTCAGACTGTACTGGTATCACTACATACATTTTGTTTGGGTAACTTTGCCATTCATCATATAGCAATTTATACAAAATGAAATAAATTAAAAGGTAATCACACCCATGATTATCTATTAAGTCCTTTACCATTAGTTTGACATCTCCTGTTGAAGTTGGTTTGACTTAATCTGTTCTAGTAATGTACGGGTCTCGAAATGTGCAAGGCAAACCAGTCAGCACATTAGCTGGCAAGGTTGCTGTGTTTGAAACAAAATGGCAGGTACAGTAAGTCTGTGATCTAAATACTCCTGTTAATACCAGTAAATACTATGTGAATTTGAACATCTTTTTCAGCTTGTATGTATAAATGCATCATATGTTAATACATTAAAACCTGTCTAAAAGGTACACTGTTATCATCAGACACAATGCTGTATGTGGTGTACATATTTAGCCAGCCTGTAAATTGCTCACTTGCATTCTAACAGCATTGGTTGCCATGCAAACATTCCTACATGTTGGGTGGGACATGTAGCGTTACAGTACCTCTTTAGCTTTAGTTTTTAGGCGCATACAGGTATTTTATACAACCAAGTCTATAGTTGTGTCTGGTTTAAATAGGTGTAAGGTTTTACAGAGAGTTCAATTCAGACATGTATTACTAAAATCTTGGGTACTCTTGGGATAGGTTGAATGGTGACAGACAAAACCTTTTGGAAATCTAGTGGCTTGTGTTGCTTGACATTCTGTGATGTTGTCAGGTGTTAGACAATACATGAAGTCACCTTTGCGTCTTTGTTTGGTAGATCTTTCCTGGTTTGCATAGCTACACAACTCAGCCAGCTCCGACTGCTTGGCATCTCGCCGACTATTTCCCAACAGTCTTTGCTTTCATCGTAACATTCTATGGTGTCGTGATGTCTGAAATAATAATTATTTATTATAATAAGTCAAAACAAGTCAGGACTCCTATCAATTTACATGATTGGTGTTCAGTTTATCAGGATCTTCCACACAAGCAAGTCTATATAGACACCTTGAACTGTTTTAGACAGGTTTCAAATCAACAGTTTTGACAGCTTTCACTGTAAATAAATTGAATGTATTTAGGTCGTATTAGGCAGTGTCACAGACTTTTTTTCAGAGACTTATTAATAAAGATTTCATCATTAATCATTATAAATTACCTGTCCCATCCTTCTTCGCCTCCTAGCACATATATTTTACCATCAATTACGGCGACACCAGGTCTGTATCGTCTCTCATGCATCGGTGCTTTTATCTCCCACTCATTCTTTTTAGGGTCGTACCTTTCTACTTTGTTGGTATTCTCGGTTGAAGCATGCCAGCCTCCTATATATCGAAAATATTTATTTGAAAAGAAAACAGAATTGGCAATTTTTGATGATGTCATTTTAAAATGTTACACAGTTGATGTTGTTACTAAAAATGATGTCATTAGTGAACAAGATGCACTGATGAACAAAGTATTTTTCTGAGCTTCAAGTTCACATATTTGTTGATAATAATAGACTGCATAACTAATTCTTTGTTTGATGTCAGTGTACCTAGAATTTGTAGAATCAGACCGACGAGGGACCAAATGAGGTCATCCAGCATCAACAGCAATTTACAAATAAAGTCATTTGTAATTCCTGTTTTATGTGATTACAAGATGGAAATGTATCAATCTGTATTTCTCAACAGTTACTCCTGAAATGTATGTACATCTAATTCATTAGGGATGTATATCTGTGATACAACGACACCCAAAGCTGGCAGGCGTGACTAGCGTAAGACCACTAAAATATTTTTTTTTGCAAAAATAAGTTATGATGTAGCTAAAATGTTGAATTATGGACCAAATGGACTTCAAATAGTCAAATACAGGAGTCAAGGAGTCAAATCCACTGAAAAGAAAGCTACCCTCTACAGAAATTGCTTTGGACTGAGTAACTGGACTGAATCAGAGATTACCCGGTACTACTCATAACCTCACATAGGTGCACTGTACAACTCTGACAGACCAATAATAAGAAACAAGAATATGGCATCACACAATGGCCATATTTTGACAATAAAACAACATATAATAAAGCACATATAGTACACAGAAATTGAGTTCCATTATAGATGTAATGGTCATAAAGACTGCTTACCAATTATGTAAATATGATCATTAAGTACGCATGCCGCTGATCCCGATCTAGGTATGAGCATTGCTGATAATTCTTTCCAACGATCTGTTTTAGGATTGTAACACTGAACTAGATCGATACCATCACCGTCCTCTAACACCGCACCACCTACAGCAGAAAGAGAGAAAAGCAGTGAAAATTACTAGTCACCAACACTTGAATTATGACATAACCTTGCCAATTGGTAAATTTATTTATTTCTACGAAAAAAAAAGAAGAGAACTACATGTCACCGGATATCATTGACTTGCTTATGTCAAAAAAAAATACAATTATTTGCAAGTAAAAGTCTGAAATGGTTGAAAAAGATTTAGGTAGATCGCCCTCTAGTGGGGACATTTGAGTGTCACTTTTTTTTCCTGAGACTGAGATGTTGCAAGAGAGCGCTGGTGCTCCTATTTTAACTTTTTTTCATCCTGGAGTTCACACACAACACAATAACAGACTGTAGTTATTTGACACAGCATTGGTACCAGAAGCACAGATGTCTTGCAAAGTGAAAAGGGCCACCACGATTGGATCTTGACATGAAAATGAATTAACCTTACTGAAAATGAGATCTCTACTATTAGCTGTAATTTATATATCCAAAACATTATTCTCTGTTGACTGTTTTTAGTAGCGTAATGAAAGCCAATAAAGCCGTACTTTGCATTGCAATAGAACTACAGGAATGAAACGTGTAAGAAGCTCTGTGATTGGTCATGTAATTCCGTTTCTATGGGAGTTGCTCTGATCCAATTTTGATAAGACTGAACCAACCTAGACAAATACCGAAGGTAAAGCAAGATTCTCACATACCTGTTACGTAGAGTAGCCCTTCATGAGCCACCACCGCTGGGCTAGTAACTGCTATTTTCATAGGTGACACAAACATCCATATATTAGTCCATGTGTCGTATTTTTCCACCGATTCTAGTCTAGCGGACCCTTCCCAGCCACCCACTGCAAATATGGAACCATCCACAATAGCTAAACCTAAGAAAAACAATTAACGAACAATTAAGAATTACTTCATTATTGGCAGATTGCAATGTGTTCACAAATGTATACTGTAAACATTTCAAGAGATACAGTCAATGTCTGAATTAATACTACCGGTACCTACAAACAAAGACTTTTACTAGTGAGTCAACAAATTTAACCAAAACCCCTTTAAAAAACAAAAGTCATTTTGCTCAGCAAGTATTTTATTTTTTGCAAACAAACAAGGTATTTTACATTGTACATGTAGCCATGAGACCCACATTGATCACAGTACTGCACAGCAGCACCACAACCGCCACCCTTCAAAAGTTCCTTTCAAAATTATTAGTTTAATACTATATTTCTTTCTGTAGAATTGAAGCAAAACATTCCTAGAATGGAAGCAACACACTCCACTTAAACCACACATCAGAAATACGTTCCATATGTACAAACCGCATCCCTTTATTACATATACGTACTTTTTTTCCACGGTAGTAATCTCAAGAATTTTGATACATTCAGGATGTTGGTTTAAAGTAAACATACTGATACTTGCAATGTGGGGAATTGATTAACAGGAAACAAACAAAATAAATAAATACATTCTCCCCCCTAGAAGTAAAACCATGATTCTTGTACATATTTCAAAAATCAATATCACAATAACAGTTTCTTCAAACGACGACAAACTCTCAATTTCACTTTTCACTTAATATCAGCCCCAACCCAAATTGGTCCACCTCCTCGTCAGTGCTACAACGTTCAAGTCACGAATAATCTTCTGGTGATCATCAAAGATTGATTTATTGAGCATTGCAGGAAAGGTCTAGAGATCAGGATCTAGGTTTTTAATAAAACATGCTATGTAGCCGCTGACATCCATGAAAAAGCCATGCCTGAATAATCGCACATTCTAAACATAACACAAATGATGTAACCAACAGCTTCTTTTGAGATATGGTTACAATCTAGTGTAAATGACCTGGCACGATGAGTGCTACTGTTAACACTCAGACTGGCATGAGAGCCATAGGCTGTTGATTATCGAATACAGTTAAAATTTGTGTGTCTGGCAATGCGTTAACAAGATCTAAGACGACATGTATTTGCCACCTCATTAAAGTATGGCGGTGTTAAGGTAGAGATGCAGTTTATTTGGCTTGCTTTTTAATTGAGTAATTAGACAATGAAGATGGTATTATATATCCAACATGTTATATATTTTCTGAAAGCTTATTATACAAACTTTGTAAAACTTGTCTTTATTTTAAATATCCAGAATGCGTTTTTGATTTTGGGTCAAAAATATGCTTTTTTGGACAAAAGTGGTTTAAAAAAATTAGCTTAAAAACTTCAAGTCCATTTGTGGGTAAAATTACATCACTGGATACCTTGGTATACTACTAATTCAAATGCGTCCACTCATCTCTCTAACGACTTTCAAAGTCGCACAGCATGATCTCAAAGTTCACTCTTTTCTATTTTTGCATAATTTATATATCCATGTTAATTGCGGACTTGTTATTTTTGTTCCACTCGCCGTAATAAACTGTCCGAACGCATTTTGAAGGGGGAACACCTTGTCAATAATGTGTGAAAATTTCGAGGCAAATAGCCAAAGCGTCTATCAGCTATTTCAATTTAAAACCCAAGAATTCACCAAAAATAGAAGACGAGAAAAAGGCTAATTTGCATATTTGCGCGTTAAACCGGGATTTACTGCTTTGTCATACTTTGTCATACTTTCTGGACTATTGAAATTGAAAGTTAACGTATAGACATCGACATTTTATGTAAAATCGTTGGACCAGAACAACTGCTCTTGAATATATAAATCAGAAACACGTCATTCATACCAGTGTTTTGATGGGGTCGGTAAAAACACGTGGCAATGCCCAGTAAATATGACGTCATCTCATGAATTATTAAACAGGGGGCGGTCCTAGGAAGGTGACCTTTTATCACGATCTAAACATCATGGCTTCTCTTCGATGTATTTTCAATAAAAAATCTACGAGTATTTCAGAGCCTATGGTTTACCGTGAAGAGTACAAAGTGGGATATTAAATTATTTATCCTTGATGATTTTTATGTAGTATTGAGAACCAACTCCAGGAAGCGAACGCACAATAATGAATAATCGCGTAATCCTAGAATCGAAACGCGAGGCACAAAAGTTTTGTTCATTGTTTCCAATCCCATTTTTCCCACTGCAACATATTTGTTAAAAGAAATATTTGAATTATGTTCGTTTTTTAAGGAGGCATTTTTTTATTTTTCCGATTTTGGCATCGCCTTATTCAGGGATTTTCTAAGACAGTCGCAGACAATCAGCGCACGGATGTACGTACAAAACATGCTGTTGTACTACCGGCGACGGTCGCCTGCAAGAAGAGAGCTCCAGCTCCTAACGTAAAAGTTTTAAAATTTCGACCGGTTTTAAATAATTAGTGTTGGAAATCTGACATGTTTTAAGAGTGCAAAATTAAGGTGCATTTTCGAGCGGTCGAATTTTTCTGAATAGAAATCGGCAAATGAAAAAAATAGGAGTGCTAAACAGTGTGCTTCGGTAGTTTAAAAAAATGGAATGTCCGTCAAATTTACGTAAACTTCCTCATTTTTCACGGAAAAAGCAAAGGTCGTGGCCGTGTTGTAGGCTAAAAAACTCAAAAATCAAAACAAAATCATCAATCAGTAAGTATTATGACAAGGAAAGCAAAACATCAGACGCGGAGAAGCAGTCAGCGCGTCAAAAGAGTTGTTACCGTAATGTATCAAGTTACCTCTCTCTGTGATTTATTTTTCATTGAAATTATTTGGTTGTTTTCAATTAATTTTAGCGTACCTTTGCAATTTATTTTAGCATTGTCAGTTGTTTGCTTTATTGAATTAAACGGAGTTCGTCCGGTTGCAAACAAAACTGTCTCGCACCACCGAGCAAAACTTGCGAATGATCGAAGTACAGGTACCCATTGGACAAAAGATACACAAAAGTTTGTATCTCCCCGACCCAGTGCAATATATCCGGTTAGAATCAAAGCTCACGTGTCCCTTATTTGAGGGACCAGATTCTGCTGTAAATTCGGGATGGGATTTAGAAAAAAAATAAAATGGGACTTTTAAGGTCACCTTAAAAGTCCCATTTTATTTTTTTTCTGGTGTATTTTGGCGTCATTTCAATCATTCCTAATGCCTAAAATAGAGTCTAAGTTTTACCGTAGTAATTGACGCCTATTCAAGAGTATGATGTTTATTGTAACTAGCGTGAATGGGTAAGCTTCGTTTCGACTATGAGCAGTTATCACTGTAAACAATGTTAAATTATTCTTCACATGCTCAGTTTATTTTTTGAGAACAATTATTTAAAAATAAAATCTCTCAGTCAATCAGAAACTCGGATTCATGCCTTCAGGGAAAGTCATGTTTGGACGCTCACATCGATTTGTTTTTCGTTCGGTGGGCTGATGCCTTCAGTGTAGCTTTTGCATCTTCCGACATAGAAATCATCTGAATCTTCTTTCTACCTCTCTTTCTTTTCACACCACGCATAATGTAATGATAAAAATTAAGAAAAAACGCTGAGGAAATATAATGTTTGGTTTGCTAGCGAGCGAGAACTGATTTGAGAATAATTGCACATGTGCGTGAATTGAATGAACTATGACCCGTACAATCTCGATTTGCATATTGTCAATCAAGGTCTTGTTATTTGGTTACTCATGCAAATTAGGCAATTGGACATAAACATTGCCACGTGTGAGTGTTTTTTTATTTTTAACCAGAAAATAAACAGCAATTTTAACGGTGTTCCAATAAGAATTCATTGGTCAAATTTTCACAGAATGTTCTTTAGATAAAAATCTATATAAAAAACGAAAAAAATTATTTTTGATTGAAATTCACAAATAAAGTGCATCTCTACCTTAATTAGCCCTGCAGATGTATTAATTAGAAAGGGAAGCCATGCATTTGATCCTGGTACGCACGCTAAGTATCAAGGTCAGCACTATAGATTGAACCAAGGGTATATACCGAAATATACATGTATACAAGAGAAAGTGACTATGGCTTAATATGAATGGGTGTCCAGTACATCCTGAAGTCAAACCCTTCAAACTTGTGTATCTGGTTTTGAATAAACCATATGACAATGTCACCTTGGCGGTATCTGAAGATGTTTCAAGGTGGTGATTTCCAGAGAGCTCAGCTTGCCACCAAATAATGATACAAAAACAACAAACGATTTATATGTGTACGTGCAAAGCGACTGTGATTCATTTTACAATCTTATGTACCGTCAGTTAAACAAGCAGCCTGTCAGCTGAGATAGCTCCGCTGTTAGCAATGCACATGGCAATTAAAGAGCAGAAGATATCATTAGAAAATGAACAAATCTGAGAGAGGTCCACATGTAGTACCTATATATGTATTATCAAAGCAATTGGAAAATATCACTTTTTACCAAAAATATTCACCAAAATTAGAGAATTGAAGATATCATCATGAAATGAACAAATCTGAGAGAGGTCTACCAAAGGTACATATACACCAAGTATGAAAGCATTCAGGCTTGTAGTTTTCAAGAAGAAGTCGAAAAAGTAAAACATTGACACAGACGACGACGACGGAGACGGACAATCACTCATATGATAAGCACCGCTCGACAAAGTCGACAGCGGAGCTAAAAAGCTCTCATCAAATTACGCTCAGAATACCAATCCTATGCCTTTCCCATTAGGTCAACTGTATGTCAAGTACATGAATCTAGATATGTACAAGTTTCAAGCACATAACAGTGATTTACATTTTTAGTGTAGCTTGCAAATAAACAAAACACGATGGTGTTGAAATTGTCAATATGTGCAATGTGTGACAGTGTCAGGTTTAGTGAGGATGTTCGTTTGGTCAAAATTTACTTTTTCTACTTTTCCAAATATACATTCAGTTCTCTTTATTGTGTACAATTAGCGATATACAATCTCACATTATAAAATTAGAAACCTAATTTATACATTTGCATACCATTTGCATAATTAATGATGTTATCCATCATTACACAATACCTTGTGGAATACCCCACACATCTGTCTGTACATTTAACTTTTTTCAGAACATTAATCTATCGATTCCATTGTTTTTAATTGCTATCAAAACAGACCAAGCGTAATGAATGACATAAACAGATTGGTTATGTAAATATGTAAATCAGCATTTTCTGACCTTTCTGATCGTCAAAAGTCAGAAATTTTTTCACATGTTTCTTATACATATATAGCTAATATGGAGTGTTTCAGATATTGGATATTGTTTTTAGATGGAAAGTAATTTGCTTCAATGACAAAAATTAGTAATTTATTTAACAAATTTGAAATCGATACTATCGATGTATGATTATTATTGAAAAAGACAAAAAAAATATTCGGAGAAAATACTGAATTGTTGATTTCAATAAACGACACTCAGTTAATATTCTTTTATGTGAATAATCCAAAATTAACTTTTTTGGAACAAAACAAATAAAAACATAGTTTTATGCAAATATAAATATAATGTAAAAGGTAAAATGTGATTTTCAAAAAGAAACATACTTTAGTATGTTCGTTTATTCTGAGTCTTTGGCGAAGAGCAAATAAAAACAAATATGGTACTACAAAAGTTTAAAAAATCTAATATCTTAGGGTGATGAATTGGATATTTTATTTATTATATTTATATTTTATTTTGGTAACATACTGTGGAATACTTTATTTTCGCTTGAATTAATTTTCGCTGAAAAGGCTTTTTGAGCGTTTTGTATGGAATTTATTTTCACTGATTTTTGATGAGTTTAATTTAAATATAGGAAAAAAAGTATATTCGCTGGATCATCCTTCAGCAAAAATAAAGTATTCTACAGTAATCACTAATTTGTGGAGTCAATTCAAACCGTGTCCTTTTCATAGTCTGTGAAAATTTGCCACTACACATAGGTAATACAAAGTTCTGTGCATGGAGAAGTTGATGTTGAGAAAAATTGAATGGACAACTATAATTTAGTGTGACGTTTTTGGGACTACTTTATTGCATGCGTCAGAATACATACTTTTGTAATGGTGTTATATGTCAACTGATCATCCAAGTGTATTGATATGAAAAAAGGTCGTGCCGTTGGTGTAACCGAAAATGGTGGAATAAACAAGAAGTTAAACTTGAAGCTCTCTGATTTCTTTGATGTTTTGTGTGTCCCTGAGTCAACACATCACATATACAAATAATTGTATATCACACATAAATTTTACCTGACACCTAAAACTACCAGAAATATTCAAATTAATATAATTCTTTATAATAATTCAAGAAATATTGTTCAGAAACACCAACATACTAAGACATTGGCAAATTTTGTGATAGTCAGCCATGATATCAAAAGTACAATCTAAACTGTTACATTGAACTGGCATATTTGGGACAAACAGAGTTAACCTACCCAGTTCTGATCTTGGAACATTCATTGGTGCCATTTCTAACCAATGGTCAAACGATGGGTCATATCTCCAGACATCCTTACTGGCAGAACCATCAGGGAATTCACCACCAGACATGTACATGAAATTATTTCCTATAAGCAAAAAAATAAATAAATAAGAACTTTGAATAAGCACTACTGAATAGAGTGAGAATCCACAGTGAGGCGTGAAAACATTAGGTGCTTATGTTTTTATTGTGGTTTGAAAATAATAATGTGGATAATATTTCAATAATAATTTTAATAACTTAGGCTATGATGTTATGGTAATCTACCTGACAGGCCAGTACCATTTTCCCACATTTTTGTGCACTTTTCTATAATTTTTGTTCATTTTGAAACAATATACAAAAAGTACCAGTAATCCATAAAATTAATGGATGTATATTTTTTCTTTATAATTAATGTAATTGTGAAATAATTCATAAAAAAGTAACTTATATTAAAAGCCATTCAAAAGTTGCACCCCCCACCAAAAAACATGCATGTACAGACATCTAGCAAATTGCATTGTGCTTAAGCAATTGTGTAATTTGATAATAATAAACAAAATGGCGATTTTCACTGAATCATTCCTTTTGCGAAAATAGTAAAAATTATTTCCAAGCGAAAATTAAGCATTTTACAGTATATGAATGTACACATAATAAGTTGTCAAATATAAGCTGTTTACCAGAGACAACAAGTCCATGTTTACTGACTGCAAATGGTAAGCAGGCCAAGGTTTTCCACTGGTCTTTCTGCGGATCATAACTTTCAACACTCCTCAACACTACTTTGTCATCTTCACCGCCAACAGCCACTATCACTTCTATTGTTCCTGAATAAAAAAAAATAAAAAAACCCTCATGAAATACATAAAGCCCAGGTCAGGGTTCTCCACGATTTGACAACTAAACATGATTTGACACGACATTTGGCAGGGCATCTGTCAATGAGTGTGGTTATTGATATTGTAACATGGTTGTGGATCTTTGGCATGATGTTGAAATACTGAAAATCAAGAAATCTATTGTCTAATTACATAAGCATATTACATATTTATTATTATCTCGTAATACAGTCATCACTGTAAATACAGTTGATATAATTTTTATAAATTAAATTTCTCATTTACAATAGTTATAATTGTTATTATTGTTTCAGCCTTGGACTTTTAATGTGCTCATGCAAGTGGTTGCCTTTGTTTTCACTGATGATGTTGCTTGGTTTTAACGAATGGTTTTACTGATACCACTTTTATATATTTGACTCCACAGTGACAGTGAAAATACAGGTAATACACTTTTCTTGACAATGTGTTAATTTGTAATTGTGTAAAAACTTTGCAACTACTTTTTGTCTGGTGGTGTCATCACCTGCTACAATAACAATGTTGGAATTTTCACAGTTATACCTTAAAACAATGAACCAGATACAGTACCCATCATTTCCTGTGGCATGTGTGAAGTCATACTTAGCATGTCATCGAGGAACACAATGCGTGATGGTCTGTATTGTCATAGAGATAGCTCCATGGTATTGTATTGTTAACAATTTTTGTCTGGGACCAGTATGCACAGGAAATATAACAGGGTGCTGACGATTTAAACAAGGTGCTAATTTCAGATAATAGGGCGATGCATCCTGTTATAACCCCTTGTAGAAAACACCATAGATTTTCAGAGACTTTACTTGACTGGAACATCACTATCAAACATAGCATCTATGAACTATCCAAGGTCTCAAAGATCCCTTCAATAAATGCATAGCAATACAATGTAGATGGTTGTTTATTATAACCTATAAAGCAGAAGAAAGTTAAAATCCTATCTACGCCCACACCTTAGTTTCATGCTCAAATGCAAAAAAATTAACAGATACTATAGTGTGAATATTCACTAGAAATGAAACAGCACTTAACAAGCATTGAAGACAAATTTTTATCAAGAAAAATAAACAGCGATGAGCCTCTCAGTACCATCATTCTAAAACAGAAGCAGATTAGTTATTTCGTTCACAATGTAATTTTACTAATAATGACTATTCAAGCCAAAACTTCTAAATATGGGTCTTGTCACTGTAATTTATGTATTTATGTATGGTATGTTTGAAAAGAAGTTGGGCTAGAGTGCAACCATGTCAGTCAGTGGAAAAATGTAGTTCAAATAATTTTTCTGGTTTTACAATTTATTGTTTTGTACACATAAATAACAAGAATTCAGCATAAACAAAATTTGCATATGAAATCAGATTGCTGATTGCAGGAGTAATATACAAGGTGTTTAGCAGTATCTGTAGTACTTGCATGATCAGGCAGCTCAAAAGATTATTCAGACTGATTATCTGAATTACTTCTGTTTTCTCATTGATTAATCATCACAAGACTTCAAAAGGTTGCACATCCTGGTACCTATTCATGACCCTGATAGGTCACACATCCTGGTACCTATTCATGACCCTGATAGGTCACACATCCTGGTACTTATTCATGACCCTGATAGGTCACTAATCCTGGTACTAATTCATGACCCTGATAGATCACACATCCTGGTACTTTCTAAGGGCACAATTCACTCTGTACATATATGATACATTGTATTATATATTACTGTAAAATACTTTATTTTAGCTGGAATTAATTTTTGCTGAAAAAGCTTTTGGGTTTTTTGTATGGAATTTATTTTCACTGATTGTTGATGAGTTGAATGCGAGACATAGGAAAAAAAGTATATTCGCTGGATTCTATTTTGACTAAGCATTCCCAAAATAGCGAAAATAAATTTCAAGCGAAAATAAAGTATTCTACAGTATGCACATTTAGTCAAGGGATATTGTATGTATGGTACATAGGACAGAAAAGTTACCTGTTGACCTTCGGGGTCTTGTCCTAGGACTGTAAAGCTGACCTCGTCTGTCTTGAAGTAACTGGTAATTTTTCGCCTCATCCACAAGCTTTCTGCAGACTTCAGACTGTCTGACAGCAGACTGCACCTCCACAAAATCATGCAGAAAGTAGGCACTTACTAATGGAAGACGAATATGAGTGAAAACTTCTTCAAAATACTGTCTACGATTCTCAGGATTTGCATTGAACCAGGCCATGATGGCATCGAACACACATTCCTCCTGTTTGATATTCAACTCATCGTTGCTAATGAACTCTACGAGTTTGCTGTGCGAAAGTTTTACAAATTCCTCATGCTTTATCACATCAGTGAAATTTTCCAGCACGTGAACCTTGGATTTCTCTTGAAGTTCGGTACAAGAGTGAGCCTCGGCAAAGCAATGGATGCCGATACTGTTAGAGGCGTCCATGTGTTTCTCCATGAAACGACAGCAAGCATCTCTAACGGGAAGTATCTCTAAGAGATTCGCAGCTGACAACAATGACTGCACGTTTGTTTTTGTGATCCAAATCTCAGATGTATACGCATACTTGATAAGCATCTCAATCATGGATGCCTCCACGCCATTGATTGAAACTTTTTCTTGTTTACTCTCAGCCAACTCTCCAGAAAACATTGCCTTGAAGTAAGGACTGAAGGAAGCCAAGACTACTCTGTGACACAGGAACTCCTGGCCATCCACACAGAGAGTGACATCACAAAACGCATACTCTGTCCTTAAGTTATTCAGGCCCATCAACAAGAGAATGGAATGTGAGCACTCTCGGAATAAAAACTCATCCGAGTCTATAGATGTCTCTAAGCTGCAATCAGAATTTTCACTGTTTCTTCGATTCCTTGTTGCCATGACGATGTGTGCCTCAGAGATGCAGTTGCATTTAGTAAGTAAGTAAGTACAAATTCATCTAAAGGATAAAAAGAAAAAAAAAAATAGTGGACTCTGTTGGTGTAAAATGCTAAACATCAATTACCATTTGCATGGATGAAAACATAAAACATTTGCTGATCATAAAGACATGATTGTTTAATACCATTAGGGGCTGCAAGCCTCATAACAAAATTATATAACCCAAGAAAAACAAACCCATTCCCTTCATTTTTATAAATATTTATAAATTTTGATGGTAGCTTTGGTAAATCCAACAAGCCAGTCAACAAGGGAAATGATGTAATTTAAAATTGTCCAATGTTATTCCTTCGACCAAAACAAGACCTCTCGTTTCAGTTAAAATTGTAAAATTTATAAATATTTATAACAAACAGCCTCTCGGCTGAGATAGCTCCGCTGTTAGCAATGCACATTTCAATTAAAGAACTGAAGATATCATTAGAAAATGAACAATATGTATAATATCAAAACGATCAGACTTGCGGTTTTCAACAAGATGTGGAAAATATCACTTTTTACCAAAAATTACAAAAATATTCATCAAAATTAGAGAATTAAAGATATCATCATGAAATGATCAAATCTGAGTTAGAACCACATGTAGTACCTATTTATGTAATATCAAAGCAATTGGACTTGAGGTTTTTAACAAGAAGTCGAAAATATCACTTTTTACCAAAAATGACAAAAACATTCACCAAAATTAGAGAATTAAAGATATCATTACAAAATGAACAAATCTGAAAGAGGTCCACATGTAGTACCTATATATGTAATATCAAAGCAATTGGACTTGCGGTTTTCAACGAGAAGTCGAAAATATCACTTTTTACCAAAAATGACAAAAATATTCACCAAAATTAGAGAATTGAAGATATCATCATGAAATGAACAAATCTGAGAGAAGTCTACATAGGTACATATACACCAAGTATCAAAGCATTCAGGCTTGTAGTTTTCAAGAAGAAGTCGAAAAAGTAAAACATTGACACGGACGACGACGGACAATCACTCATATGATAAGCTCCGCTTGACCAAGTCGACAGCGGAGCTAAAAATGCAACCAAGGGAGTTGTTGCATCAATATTGGTGACTGAAAACTTGGTTCAATAAACATTGACTTTATCAAATATGGGCTACTGTATCACTCTGAAAACAATACTGGACAAACTATTAGAAAATATGCTTCAGCCTCTATTGCATTTTTACACAATGGACAAATTATACAGTATCGTCTATAATTTGTATTCAATGATCCAGATATTGTAACTAGTCTCTGTAAGTGAACGCAAGATTTCAGACCCTCCTCCAAACCCGTTAAATTATAGTAAATAATACACAAATTACTACACATGTGTTTTTTTGGCATGTTCACATTTTTTAGTACATATAGCAGTAACATAATTTTGAGATCAAATCTGTCATTTTCAGTATTAGTCAACTGTGTGTTGACTTTTTTTTTTACTGACAATCTGTTTTTTGAGAAAAAACTCAAATAATACGCATACAAGTTTGCAGCAGTTCCCATAGACCACTATGAAAACACCTTTTATTATTTAAAAAAAAAAAAAATTAATGTACATTTGTCAATACTTCTAGATGTGAACAAATACATTATCACAGTCCCTCTATATAGAAACACTTATATCATTTTTTCCCATGTCATTTTGAGATAAAGCCTTGCAATAGCAAACAATGGTGAAATGTCCAAAAGCATTTTGTACATCGATTCTCTCCGAGCAGAGTACGTGACCACAAATTTTTATTTCATTTCCTTCATTCTTCTAAGTTCTAACAGCCAAGAAAATGTAAATAAAATTACATTATTTTTACTTTTCAGTTTTGAAATAAATGAAAACAAAAAATCAACTAGGACAAGCGGGTTTTATTTCTACACAGACAGTCACTCGTTTGTAGAAACACAGTTGATTACACATCTCTATTCAACTACGGCATGATTCAACGACCGGGTTGGACTATTTACATTGTGTCAGTGGCATTTTACTTTACATCAAAACAAGGACCGGACATGCTGAATGTCGGTTCTGATCGCGACAGCTACTCGTACAAATACAAGTAGATGTATTACCAGGCATATGTGGGTCATATCGGACACAATAAATTTAAGTTTTACTGGGAGTGTCCATATAAAAGCACCGGTGGAATTTACTGGAACAAAACAGGAAGAAACTTACCTGTGCAACGCCATCTTGGAATGAAATTCCCTTTCCCACAATGCCAACGTGCTCTTCCGGTTCATGTTTTGAGTGGTGTGACCTCACATTGACAAGTTTTCTTCAAGTGGAAGTAGTGACAGTAAACAGTTCGCTCTACAGTGCCGGTCCATAATAAGTATCCACACCAAAAAAAAGAGAAAACATTGAACGTTTTCCATTCTCGAAGCTTTATTTTGAACGGTAAGTTGCAAGTTATTTTTTCTTTGAAGCAATAATGATATTCGGTTTTTAAAAAATGTTGTCGTCTGCTACGGTCGCGTACGAAGCACGTTGGTGAAATATTAACTGTTCGTGAAATCACCGTCCCTCAATGAGGGACGGTGGTGAAATAAAGTTTTGTTGTTGTTGTCTTTGCCGGGCTCTCCGGGGACAGGATGTCCCGTTGCACAATGAGTCTGTTCACAATACTCCAAAAAACATCGTTTTAAAAAGAAAACAATAACTCGAATCCTCAATTCAAAGCAATACTGTGTAAAAGGAGAATATTCATTGTGTCATAGTTTAGTACGATAGATTAGATGTTCACCGGGCTTTTAATGCACTGGTTTGCGGTAGAAACAATACATTCCGATGTTAATTTTGTATATCCACTGGATTGCAATTTAGCTGTCAGCGAAAATGGAAAATAAAACCCACCTGATAACGAAGCCGTATGCAGTAGTACATGGGGGTCGGTTGAATAAAAAATAAAATAGAATAGAAATAACTCGCATAATTCGCATAAACGTTGTTATAATGAATTTATTATCAAAACGAGAATAACTATATATAATATAATATCACCTGAGATACAACAAATCGACCTATCACAACAACAAACTGATTTATCCACTATGGATCATTCCTTCGGAAAGTGTTCACAACAATCAATTTATACCACAATAGCCTGTACACAATTACTAGTACCTCGTGATATACTATCGTAATACGTACGTCTTCTTTACGCCTTCTTATTTTGTTTGCTTGATTTATGTTCTAAGTTCGGCGTTTTTATTTAGAAAGTTATGTTAATCGAAACATAGTCTACGTTTTAAAGAAGGAGAGAAAGGGCGGCGACAACTCAGATTGTCACCTCGTTTCATCACCTCGCAGACGAAATGTTAATACTAATTACTATCACTGTGTGATTCCGTGTGGTCGAAGTTCGGATACAGCATTTTAGATGGTTCGTTAAATATTGCAAAGCTCCTTGTTGCGAAAGGGCAATTTCACGGATTTTGTAAATGTTTGAATTGAAAGCCGGGAGCTCAGGCTGACATGCCATGGGTAGCCCTTCCCTGTTTTCTTGATCGCTGGTGGTCCGGTTTTTAGCTAGCTATATGTAATTATCGCATCCCCATGTGGATAACATTGAGTTAAAGTAGTATCATGTAGTTAAGATCGTGACGGAACAATAACACATTTCATTCGTACCGCCGCTACAACGTTTTTCAATTTACGTCCCGCAACTTACGACTGTGTCTAAAACGCCACCCAAAATACCGTACGTGGGGAACACGTGGTAACGTCAATGGATATTAGAAAACTGTATTGAATTCCAAACACAATGTAAGATTTCTCTATGCTGTTTTTCAGTGTGGGTGGAACAAATTGGATTCTATATTACAATAAAATCTCACTTTATGCATTATAAACTACACGTAGTAACATTACGAAGTATCACCATGGATAGTTATTCGGGCAGTCACTGAGTGTGTCGGGGCATGGAGGTAAAATGGTAGGGGGACCAGAGCCGTTTTGCTATAGCGCCATCTAGCGACGTAATGTGAATTTTGCGTTCTGTATATTTATGAAAGAAATACAAATCATACTTTAAAGTAGTATGATAGAAAGAAAACGAGCAACTACACTTGATATCGGACGATATGCACGAGTATGGATTAGTGTGCAGTAGAAACAAGGGCATACGTATCAAAGTTGATAGCGTGTAACTTTGATCTTGGTGTCGCCAAGTTTCAGCCGATCTATTTGCTCAGTTATGTAGTTTATGCGTTTCCTACGTGTGGCATGTGTAAATACTGGAACGATACAATGTTGTATTTTCATTTCTTGTGTTTTCTTTTTCTTCTTAATGACCCTCCCTTGCATAATTGTCCATATGTCGGTACGATCTTTTTTAATTTCAGCACGATTGTCAACCAAGATTTTTTAATGATCGACATAACAGACTGTCCATTAAGTCAATACGGTATGACTGGTTTCTCGATCAAATACGGCCCTGTTTTCTCTGAAGCCTGATGCCAGCATACGTGAAGATATGTGTTTTTCCATGGTCAATATCCATGGTATCTATGCGTGAAATTAACATCTCGTGTCGTTGTCAAGGAGAAATGCCCCCGCGAGATCAAGAAATAACAAGCGAATTTGCACCACTGAGTTGAACATACGTTATTTCCAGTGTTGGTCGCCGAGATACTTCCTTCGAACATATGCTCAGTGTCTTTCCAAAGTTAGAAATTCAATAACAGAGGTATTCAGTCAGGAACAATGTTTGCGGTTACCTTGCTTCACAGTCTAGGCCATGGGTCCTTTGATAAAGAGTTGTGGTCACGGTCAAATTCCCAGTAACATTTCGAGGCCATTCAACTCAACAGTCAGGCAGAAGTAACACGCATTGAGGTTGCCTATATTGGGAGTGTTTTTAAGAATGTTCTTCATGCAAAATTACTTCCGACTGGGGCATGATTTAGTTTTGAAAAAAGAAAGTAGTTATGGTACAGTTGAATGCCTTTCACCCATTGTAGCACTGTAAGAGTGTTGAAATACTTACGCAGTACCTCAATCATTATACGGAAAATAACATAGTAACCGGGTTCGGATGTCCAAATGCTATCATTAGCCGCTGATTTAAGATCACATCTGCCAAATATTTGAGCCACGACGTCGCGACACTGTAATTCCAAAGAACTTGCAAGATCACGCCCTCTAAAAAGTCCCGGCGCTTCTTTTATTGTCTTTCGATCTCCATATATTTTACCTGGCGACTAGCGACAGTACACGTCTACATAATTTGAGACTACTAAGAATCCGAACGGTGCTCGGGCCTAAGGCAGGTTATTTAAAAACAAGTACTAAAGGCAATGCAAACTTTGGTGGGTAAATAGACTCGGAACATTAGTACATCCGATTTTACACCACTGTGAACAACAAAAACAAAGTCTCACTGTTTCTCTCAGTGGCAACGAAGCAAACTTAAGATGCATACTGATATCTCAGTTGTTCTGTTTCTATAGAGACTACCA
Source organism: Saccoglossus kowalevskii (assembly GCF_978046115.1). Lineage (NCBI taxonomy): Eukaryota > Metazoa > Hemichordata > Enteropneusta > Harrimaniidae > Saccoglossus > Saccoglossus kowalevskii. Next base: position 13,646,231 of record NC_140648.1, read on the forward strand.
ATTAACCTGGCGTACCCCTTGATTTGAGCGCATGCATGCGTCTTTCGTGTGGTTGACCTTCCCAATGATTCAAGTTACTGGTGTAACACTGATCAGGAATAATTGGCGAGTTTAATTTGTCTTTTACACAAATAACATTTTTAGTAAAACTTCTCCTCAACTTTGAACAAGGCCGTACGCGTACGGCGGCGTTTCCGATATGACACACCATTAAATCGGTCAGTCTTCTGCTATTTCCGCCTCCAATTTCACTGATAATTGTGGGTAATACAAATAAAACTCGACATAACAGATTTTCCGTTCCCGACGAATGTTAACTAAACTATATTGACGAGGATGGAGACAAACGTTGAGCACGGCGGTGAAAAACCATACTAATCAAAGGCATCTGCGCTGCGTAATAGTACGGTAGATATTCAATCAGTCAATCCCACCTACCACAAGCATACTTAGCAGTTCGGCGCCGTTGGAGTAGCTTCGGTTGTCTCACCACCTGTTGATATCGGAATCCCAGTCTTCTCTCTGTTTAATGTGCCACCGCAAAGTTTTAACTGATATCACGACTCTTTGAGACATGTAATCGTTTCGCGACAAGACTAATTCATTGTGTTTTAAAAGACAGCCACTCTGAGAAACATGTTAGAATCGTTATGCCCATATTTGCATCACGGTTACTTCAAGTCCCAGGAACCGTGCTGGCATCAATTTTGTAAGATTCCACTGACTATGGGTGAATGCACATAAATAGGTTGGAAAGGTTCGTGAAATTTCAAGTTAGTGGTTTGGTTGAAAACCGAGTTCCATTGCACATATGTGCGAGTTTCAGCTTACTCATAAACAAAATCATGTTAGATGTTTTGAGTTCGGGCAGCTGACAGGCACTTGGATTTATTTCGAGTACTCAGGGTCAGCACGGCAATCGAACTTCTCCTAGCAGCAGCGTGTAAAACGTCGTACTATGGCCACAATATCTCATATAAGAGGATTATATTCACGCCAATACGTCAAAGTTGCAATAAATGTCTACTTTCTTCTCATTAACAGTACGTTAAGTATATTTTTATCAGCTAAATGTAATGTTGTATATCGTTCAGTGGCGGATCCAGCAAAATGTATTGGGTGGGGGGCGGGGGGGGGGGCAAGCTTTGCTTAATATTACGGAGCGAAAATCGCAGAGAAGCTATGCGTAATCCAGATGATATGAATCGTCATGCGTTTGGGGAGGCAAGCCCCCCTGCCCCCCCCCCCTCTGGATCCGCCACTTATATCGTTATGTATATTTGGAAGCTATGTTGACGACATTTTAAGAAAAACAAAATGACGTAATATTTTGGTGTCAAATCTTTTTTAAATCATGACTCTTCAGTCGCTCAATGCTATTATTTATTTCAGCCGTCATGGCAAGTTGGCGACTTGTATATGATTCATCGACCTTGTAATGAATGTAATTCCACGAATATTTGAAGAGAATTTTTTTTGAAAACGTATCAGTGAAGTAGAAAATTAGAAATCAGAAATATGCGCAGGACATGTAGGACGGTTGCGAAGAATGACCTTGCACGATTGTGTGACTGTCTGAGAAGCCGAAGACAACAAGTTGCCCGAGTTTTATATTGGAGCCGCTGTATTTTATGTCTTATGTACTTAATAAAAAGGGGGTGTTCATTGTGATGTAAAACCGCCGTCTTCATCTTACAATTACCGACGAATCCAGTGATGCGGAACTACTGTATCATGATTGGGTGTCCAAACAAGAGCCCATGCGGAACAGTTGAAAAAACTCAAACGTTTTATGTGATAATTGCCCTGATCAGAGTTGTTTTGAAATAACTAATCTTATTGCATCGAATAGACTGCCCCGTTTCTTTATAAACATTTTCTCTGCTTGTCTGACTTCATAAAGCGTCTTATCAGTTGATCTAGGATATTTACTTAGTTTATTCAATGGTCTACACAACAGTGCTTCTCTTATATGTCATCTCATACAATCTGGTATAGACGGCTACACCTAATACCTTACTTGATCCCCCTACTTTAGAAATCTTGTTTCATTAGGTATTCCATATTTTATTATTAAACTAAACGTTGCTTAATTTTTCTCGATGAAATCACTGGTGTGACTGTTATTTTTTGTTCCATCACTTGCAATACTTTCTAATGTAGGCGCAAATCTAAAATATACAATAGTGGTTTCGATGGAAAGTATTAAAAACGCAAGCATCTGAAATATTACTAAAAGTCAAGGAAGTATGGTTCGATGGTTCTTTTCTTAATAATTGTGTAACTTTTTATTGTGTAAAATGCGGTCAAAAAGGAGAAAAAAAACAAGATATGGAATTGGTAACTGAACTAGATTACACGTAATTGTATTTATTAGAATTATCACACGTTTTGTTTTTGTGAAGCTCCGTCGATTGATCGATGACTCTCAATTTCTCCCAAGTGTTGCTAAATCTAATACAAATCTTGTATCTTGTCGTGAATTCGAGTATTGCTCTTCCTTAAGCTCGAATCAACTTAACGACATTATTCGAATTTTTCGGCGAATTGAACAATCACACACCCCATGTTTTCATTGAATTCGGAGATAATGGATCACATTTTTGTGGTGAAGGCCGCAAATTGAACTACTTCATGGGGCTGTCTCGCATTTGTCCTTTGCCTTTGACGAAATACAAGGTGATGTATCCATTTAATAAGAAAGAATTTGAGTCGTTGCCATTTTTGTTCGGTATTGCATGTTGGGATACGATGTTAGGTGAAGTCAGAGACCAGTTTAGGTTGTGCCCGAAACAGTAATGAATTGTATATCTAAATAATCAACCAAGACCATGAGCATGCGTCCTTAATTACTAGTACGAACTATTAATTTACAGTGTATCTGTATTTAGCAAAATATATGTTTTCATAATTTGAAATTTCTTTCACATGAACAGAAAAGTTTTGTTTTTTTAAAAGTTTATATATCAGGCATACAATGAGAATACTGGCGAATTTTGGTTATACACATCACGACTTATACTGTAATACTGTTATAGCAGATGTATTTGTTTTTCAAAAAACTTGACAGAAATAATTTGGTATGCTTCATTATTCGATGATATTTCCAAGACAAAAGAAATCATAAAATGACTACATTTTCAATTTGAAATAAGACTTTCTTCTAAAAACAGTACTAATTTAACTAATTTGTGAAATATCACTTCATCTCACCGCAGCCAACAAGATAAAGTTTTGGAAAATCAAATGATTTACATGTGCGTTTATAGTTTCTAAATATCATTTTTTCAACCAAATTACATTATTCCAAAGTTGTTATATTTACAACTCTGTAATATATATGGGAGGTTTCTCTTTCCCTACACTGTTTTTATAGATTTGCTATTAAGCAATGGCGTCGTCATCATTCAACAACTTGAAATAAATTGATCTATGAGGACAAGTATGCCCTTTGACGAGAGACATTCACAATCCATTCGAATACACAACTGTGGCTAAAATACCAAGTTACAACTGTGATTTATCATTATTTTTAGTCTCAGCTAGCGAGAAAACAATTACAGGGACCCGCAATACAACATAGGCAACACAATTCAAAGTGAAATGCATACATTTAAAACAGTATTTAATGTGCACACCACGAAATTGAAACACATCTAAACATTATGACATTTGACAAAACCAATCATCATAGTTTATTTTTTCAGCGTATCTAGAGTATAGACAATGACGTTTCTTGGTAAATCTGCAAATTTAGTTCCAGTGCCGATAAACTGTTTAATGAAGTGTTGTAATTCATTAATAACCTTTGCATTACACTAGTAGTACTAATAATGCTAATTTCGGATAAACAGTTGTTTAAAACAAAAACTGCATTTATAATGCCGGTGTTTTTAATTCTCGATATGACATATTGGTGGGCGAATTTATCAAATATCGATATTCGGCTCAATATACGGAGATTGTATCGTTAATATTATACTTCATAGTTACTGATTACATGCCCTTGCCTGCCAAGGCTTAGGATATATGAGTCGGTAAATATGACAAATCTTCGGTAAATCCCCGGGGTCGAAAATGTGTTCACACCATGACCGTTTTATTGACTTGTAGAAGTTGACGTGTGTGTTTTTTTCGGTATTAGCCGGAATGTTGACGCGTCTCTTCAGAAGCCCCGTTAAGTACGATGTTTAGCCTATTATCTCGAGTGGTTCAGATAAGTCACAAAACCATTAAGTTATATTGTTTGTAATGCAGCGTCTTTCTGGCTCGACGACTACCACGATTTTATTGGGGTACATGGCAGGAATTCGTCCGGTGCACCCTTTCCTTTGTTTCTACAAATTTGCTTTGCTATTATCAATTTATTTCGATGAATGAATAATCGGTTTCTATGTTCGTTGCGCGACATCGCCCCTAGTGTTATATGATTATATATTCAAAAATAATAATTAATAAGGTAGTCTCTTCTAGTGGAACTCGTGTGCGCTAATGAAATGCTTGTGCGCCACCACGTAAAAGCGTAACGCCGAGACAGTAGAAAGCATGCTCCAAGTGGCATGGTTCACTGGAAGAGGGCAAGGGGGCGGTAGTAGGTCGCCGAGGCTCCATCTTTCTGGCTTTGAAAGCGTATCCAAAAGATATAAAGCTGGTGTTTTTGTTGATTTTCATTAGTACAGTGTCTCTGTGGTCATCAAACTAAATAAAACGATGCATCTGCGGCAGATCACAATGAATGAATGATGTTAGATCATTCAGTGGTACACAGTGTTGTGGTATACACAGATGCGACTGTGACGTATGCTGCCCAGAAGAATGTATGCGTGTAACGTCCGCCCTTAGTGTCCGGCTCCCACGCCGGTCCACTGCCACCGTCTAGACACAGTGTCGCTACATTTATTCATATTGTTGCTATGGCTACCGGAATGAAATTTCATTTAAATTGGAGTGGATGTTTAATTAGCTGGAAAGTTTTCCAACTCATTCATTCTGAAGTTGGACTGCGAACTGAAAACACGGTACCTAACTAAATGTGCGCCTTCAACGGGAATTCATGTTGGCGTCCTGTTTGACTTAACATAACCACAATACTTGACAGCAGTGCACATAGACGCTACTTGTAAACCATGTCACCGGGAGGTGAGCGTATTTTTTACTTATCCCATCCTCCCTAGACTTTCTTTAATCTTTACTATTATCTTTCTTCATGATGAATGTTTTAGTGTAAACGCTTATTTCTGTCTGTTTCAGGTGGAAGGATGTCGACCTCTACGAAACCGGTGCTCGTATTTTTAATGCTGCTGGGATGGAGCTACTGTCAACCAAGCTTGTTTTTGCACGATTCTCCGTCGGACAGTTCAAAAAAATGCCGATACATGGATCTGCCGCTTCTGGATTTAGAACTTGATCAAGGGAGCTCATATAACCCACCTCAACACGAACTACAAAATACATCTCGTCTTTTGCAGTTGTTGGGTGAACGCAATTTTGATTTTGAGTATATGAGGATTACGCGGCCGAAGAAGAAGAGGCTTCCTGTTGACTTGAAATTAAGAGGGGAGATACCAGAGGACATTCAAAGCCAAAACCTCAGGCGTATGCCCGACGGCACGAATACCAGAGTGGGACCCCACTCACGAAAAAGATTCCGTAGATGGTTGTGGGCAAGAACCCATTGTCCTGTGAGACAATCATGGAAGAACCTGGGCAAACGTTTTTGGCCGAGGTGGTTGAAAGTTGGAGACTGTTATCAGGGTCAGAACTCATGCTCCATTCCTTCGGGTTTAACGTGTTTGCCAAGTGAGTCGACGACAAAAAATGTACTTTTTTGGGCTTGTATCGAAGATAGGTTAGACCGCAAAATGCTCTGCCGTTGGATTTACGTACCTTACCCAATAATAACGGAGTGCAGCTGTGGCGGCAACTGTGCCAAGTAAAGTAACTATAACTCTTTGAAGTCTGTACAGACATTTGATAGCTTTGGTTCAGTGTACAGAAGTTAATGAGCCTGTATTCACGTAACTCATGATCGCGTACTTTTAAAACGAGTCGTGTGTATCCATTCAAACGGCGCATGCAGATTTGATCACCCAACACCAACGTTAAACTTATGTCAAGTTTATGAACATTCTTCTGTATATAGAGAAACGGGCGGTGTAGATATATAATTATTAAGAGTTTTGTACATTTTGTAAGAGAAAGACATACGAGTTTTCGACAAAATATATACTCTTTTCAGTGTTTCTGTTATTGTAAGACAGGGTGGTTAGCTATATAGTCGAACTATTTAGATAAGTGACCTAGTTGGAAACCCACGCCGACGTGTGGTGGTCCAGCAGCCGTGTTAAATGGTGCGTTCTGTGGAATATGTTATGTTGATAAAAAGAATCCAAACAAACAGACTGCAACAAATAGCCTCCTATTGATACCATACTATGTCAGCAGTTCATTATATCTAGCATTTCACTACTCAATACAACCACACTCCAAGTCAGCATTTAGACAATTTCATTGGAAAGTCAGTTCAGCATCTGAAACATGTTTTGTTGATTCCACGGAATATATCTGTTTCATTGTCCGTGTCGAAAATAATATTACAGTTTATTATGTAACAATTTGGTAAATATTGACACAGAGAGGATAAAGCTAGCCAACAGAGAGTTGCTTGCGATCGAGGCCCTTAGACAAATTGAAAATCAGTGAAAAAAAAACATAGGGCAGGAACAATTTAACAATCCAACAAGTGAAAGCTCATTAGAACATTCCAAACAAAGTTGGAAAATTTGGACGCATGATGACATGAATAGTAACGGACTGAGTGGCACCATTTAAATCAACACTAAGCTTATAAGGCCCTAACGAGGTCCTAGGGGTTATCAACTACATCTTATCCGTCTACCTGTTTTTCAAGCATTTACAATCAGCATACAAGTAATTGTAGTATGCTTGAGCGCTTTAATCTATATGGACGCACTTCTCCTTATGCATGGGAGCATTTAAGTACGCCTGCTCAACAAATACACATACACAAAGGTTTCATGCACTGATTGCCATGCATAAAGTGTGGTGGTATCATACACAAGACACTTTTCTTACATCTTTTGAAACCAGTCCATTGAAGTTTCTGTAACACCGAATTTTGGAGTTATAATTTTATTAAATGCACCAGTAATCCCCGTTAACTTTGACGATTAATGTATAAGAGTTAAAGCCATGTACAGTGTAATTTTTTTTTGGAGAAAAGTCAATAAACCTTATTTATTTATCAAGTATACATATTGGGTAAATGTTTCTTTTTAGGTTTGCTTTCTTGTCCTTAAATTATTATATGGTACACGAGAGACATTCACAGTACTGTACTGTCAAATGATGAATAGCAACCCAGCCAAAAAACGCCATTATCCTCAAAAGGGTTGTTAGTAGTAAGTAGCCCCGGGGGCATACCACTTTTTGTTGCAGGGACCACAAGGGGTGCTGCCATTTGATCTTGAGATATTTTCCTCTTTCTAGCTCACAGTCCCAACGCCTAATTCAGTCTTCAATCGCATGTTGCACTAGGAATTCTCAACAGATGTAGGACACACCTATCACCTAAGGCGTCATGCGTCTTCAGGTAAAGTGCACTCTCGAAACTTTGACGACTATTTCGATTACACATTTACTTTACCGCCTCTCCGCAAATGGAGGTCCAAGTACTATGTGGAACGTGCGTGTACGTTTTATAAACAGGAAAAGAGTACTTGTGAAAAGTGATTGACCGCTATCATACGAGAATGTCGGCGCTGATATCCGAGTCAGTTGAACTAATTGAGGCTGACGGCTAATTAGCTCATCAATCGCATGTCAGAGGAAATTACATGTACACCGATATAATAGCCCATGCCACATAAACCACTGTCGTTTTCAATAGCATCCTTAGCGGCGGCCAACCACTGATCTTTTGTATAGTGTAAACCGAGAGCTCACGATGCGGTCACCTGCTTTCAGTACAGCGTCAATTTCGACTTCACTGGGATTATTTTTTTACAACCCACATAATTGAGAGTTGAGGGGCCGCAAGGTTACGCGTAAAACATGCATTTCATGCTATAACTTTATTAATATGTACATTAAATGACGGAAACGATGCCAACTTGTCCAACGTTTAAAGTGAATGCATGTGTGTCTTTATGTTTATCCGAAATGCAAACCATACATCAATATTCAGACACATAGTACTTAATGTATATGAACTAATATCGGGAAGTGTGAATTGGCTTCAATATCTCAAACACTTTATTTATTTGAAAGACCTTACGTCTATTCTTAGTGGATTGTGTAGAATTGATTGTTAATATAACGTTGTAAAAATAGTGATACCATGCGTGCATAGCATTCTTTTACAAGTCGTGTTGACTTTCAAGACACGTACAACAGTAAAAACGATTTTCGTGTTCTAATGATTACTTGATCTGGGAGTCCCGTCTCCGACACGAGTCTAGCGTCTGCATATGGTGTCCGCTGATCAGTAAAACATGATCGCACAAATAGGATGTATTTGGTTGTAATTCTATCTTTACATTAGAGAAACACCGTGCGATGCCAAAGTAGTACACAAACAGAAAGGGCATGTCACAGATACAAAATTATACTTTGTGATGACAGACTTGGCGACTTCAGGCCTATTGATGTGAGGGGGCAAGCCTCACAGACGCAAATATATGATGTTGTTGCGTAGTAAAGAAAACCACACTGCTATTATCTTATTTAAACAGTGTAACAATCCGGGCAAATTACAATTCTCAAATGTTAAGTCTTTTATCCTCGTCTTACAGTAGTAGATTCCTGCGGGGTCATTAAAACTTGAATAGTATCACACGAATAGCATGGTTCTAATTTTTTCAGGCCATTTTCGACCAGACTTAGACTGGCACCGGACAATCTCAGATATGTCTCTTCGTTCTAGTATAGTCTCTAGTTGAGTGGTTAGGTCTGGCTTTGTTCGAGGGTTACTTCAAACATTCAGATGTTGGTCCTTTGAAACCGTCTTACTCTAGCACTCTATGCGAATTTCAATTGACCCAGCCACAAAGTTTCTCACTGTGGACATTGAGTCGTTTATGCAGTGCTCCTTTGATAAAAATATAATATAATATAATATAATATAATATAATATAATATAATATAATATAATATAATATAATATAATATAATATAATATAATATAATATAATATAATATAATATAATATAATATAATATAATATAATATAATATAATATAATATAATATAATATAATTAATTGTTAACATTTCCCTCTCATAGTCATGGTCATGTATATAGGTGTGTATAGTGACATACATGTCAAGTAGTTGCTGTATTTGCTGTTATCCTAATCGGTTGAGGGCCTCTTGAATGTTGCTTGGTGCCAGTAAGTGCTCGCCAAGATCCTTTAAAATCGGATTTTATGTTTATTCAGTGTGGACGACCAGAGGACCCTTAAGACGAGAACTGGAGACAGGCTTTGAACTCGATCGACGTAGTCGTCGGGATGAAGGGTGGCGCAAGTAGTAGATAACAACGTGAATATTTGACTTCACACATATGCTTGTCTCGTTTAGACCGCTCCAATAAACCGATACATAATAACAGATAGATAATACTTGTGCTAACTCAATCTATTCAGTACTTGGTACGAATACGAATCTATTTTGCGATTGTGTGTATACGGTACTGGCGAATCTTGCATCGCCTCAGCTTTTGTGTATAGTCTTTGATAGGTTTATTTCAAAAGCTATCTCACTAGCATGATAAAAGAAATACTGTTTATGCCTAGGAATGCCTCTACGGAGTGAATAATGTAGACTATCGGGGCTCTTTGCTGTATATAGTTTTGTATATTACTTCGCACTGTTTATTTGGGCATGTTTTTGTTGTACAGGCGGTTTGGGACTTGGGAATAAGGATCCGTTTTCAATCAGTGAAGACTTGGGATTTGCTATAGGGCAAACATCAGTTAGGGTTATCCAAAAAAACGAGTTTCGAAATTGTGGTTAATGGTTAGCCAATGACCACGGATGACGAAGCCATGGTTGTATGAGGGAATGTGATAAAATGAATAAAAGAGCTGTTGGCAAACTTGTCAGTGTTAGAAATAAATTAACTGGAACTCGCCGGGCTCTCTATATACATACGATGCAAGGGGCCGCTTGAGGGAACAAGAAAGGGCAACATTTAAAGTGAAGGAAGACACCCCGATATAACGAACTGTCTGTATAATCAAGTATAAGAAACATCATTCCTTCAACATTGGTATTCTAACTGGTTAATGACTCGGCATAGGAGAAAAACAACACTGCCATGGAATGGTAAATGAGAGTGGAAATCTTTGTCAAAACAAGCCGACATAAAGTCGCCTAGCATCCCAGGAAAAGAAAGCAAACATCCCAGTGTTGTTGTATCATAATGTTACACTGGTAGTAAGACCATACGTTGTTTATTTAGCCATTAACAGTGAGGGCGTTCAAGGTTCCAATGAGAGGTATCGTATGTTGATCGGATGAAATAAATATTGATAATACATTGTACAAATACATAATTGATCTTTTTATAATATTGCTAGACATATTTTGCACAATGTTTCGACAATGTTACCATCACGATAATAGTACATTGTGAATCATATATATTTTGGCAATTTTTAATATCATTGTTAGACTCTTAAATGTGTCGCGCATCGTCCATGACTTTCGGCCTCTTTGAGAAACCTCCGCAGGTGTCCGTGTTCGACCTGGCCTGATTAATGCTGGGGTACTGATACCGTATAAACTTGCCATAATGCCATTATTATTGGAAGATGATTAGATATCAATCCTATCACAGAGTCTCAAAAATGGAATACGGTTAATATAACAACATGCACTAGATGCATCGTACTCACATGCACTTGACATTTGTACATAAAAAGGTCAGGAGAGACAAAGTTGACGTCTAATGTGTGCAATTGTCTGACCACAGCATACATTTAAACAAAATCGTCGGACAACGTGTCGTATTGTGGTTAGGTCACATTCATTCATTCATTTTTCTCATACGTGAGGTAAACGCTTCCTCAACTACGAATCATGAGTTCATGATATAAACATCCACTTCAAGTACGCTACTGACAAGTTTGCGGTTTGGAGCGTTCGAAAATGTTAACAAGAATGGCTAACCGCCGTTTGAGCAAATATGGACGGTTGCAGACACCCAACGTAAATTAAAGAGCGGCGAACAAATTTTGAATTTTTAGTTCCAAAACTGAAAGACGTTTATTCATCAACTGTGTTTTCCAGTACGATCAAACTGGGAACGTTGGTTAACATTGCATCATTATGATACAAAATAAATACCAATCTTCATAACTCTATAATAATTCATGACGAACATACTCATTTTGTAAATACTAACATATCATAACTAATGATTTCTTTCACCCTATGGTAATTGATACCGAACTTTGAACCCAACTTTTAGATATAATGGCGAAATGGGAATCTAGCAATACGGCATTAACCGCATATGTATACTTAGTAGAATACGGAATAACAATAATACCACTTGGCATAAATCAAGCAAATCTGATGATCTATTTTAATCAACTTCCACCAACTAACAAAGGTCGGTTCATTAATCCATATGAGTACGCGTGCCAGTCACATGGTGTGCCAAACGCATGTACGAGGTTGTTTTGGTTGGGCCAATAACAGTTCAATAAAACTTATCGTAAAGTTGTTTTCTTTCGTTCTTCGAGTCCATTTTAATATTTCGTACATTTTCATAATCCGTATTTTATTTTTAATTGGTAATTATTATACAAATTTTGATTTTGAGTACATGTGTTTTGCCGCAGTGAATTCGAGTCGATACTCATGTTCTACATCAGCTGAAATCATTTAGTAGAGTTCACCACCTACTGGGCGTTCCCGTACTGAGATAAACTAATATACTCATGTTACTCATGCTACATCGTTGGTGTTCACATCTCATTAGTAATAAACTTAACTAAGTTTTAAAACGTGTGATCGAAATGAGTAACTGCATGCATGACAAAATATGTCTTGATCACGTGACCATCAATGGGATGGTTAAATAACACGTGGTGTATATTATCCCGAATATACGAGGAAAACTGACTACGGTAAAGCACATTGAGAAATAAACAATAACATTGCTTTCCAGGAGAATATCTATCGACGTTGGTGGCAAGCCGGATCTGTAACGACTTTGCACCATATTGACCCCGTAGCCTCTGGTACACAACACTCCGAGTTGTTTACGGTTCTGCCCTATCAAAAGGAATTGTCCTCCAAGTTACCCGCACGCGACAGCCTTCAACTACACCTTCTGAGTCGCCTGCCGGACGTGCTGAATCGAACGTAGCGGCGTGATGGACTTTGAAACCCTAGCACATGAAAACAATACAGAATTTGACCATGGCCTATCACGGGGCCATGGAATCGTATACATTCAAGTTTGTTTTATTATTATTTCTGATCGCAATATCGGAGACAACGGATAATACATTTTAATAACGACCAAAAAGGCGCCAATCCTGAGAGTGATTATACATGAGTCCAAGCGAGGAATCAGCGTACAATAGGGGTACAGGCAATTCGAATACCATAAACAAAACACTTGTAAATGTATTATACTAAAGGTTGTTGCACAGGTATATTTTACCCGTTCACACGGTGCTAATTTTTACTGGATCACCCTAGAATATCGGATCGACCCCCTGGCCTGCCGTCAGCGCGTGGCAAATGTAACGGAATCGGCTGAGAACCGCCCGGCACTCGCTGACGAAGTGAAGTGATTGTGCTTTTATTTGAAGTGCTTTTGGAAGCAGTACAAGAGGTTCTCACGGGGTAGATTTTCAATTTAGACTTTTCGATGCAAGTTTAGTGTACGTTTCTCGAAGGAAGTGCGAATTAAGTGGCAAGCGGGTGGCAGCATGCCCAAGCGTCCTCCGCACCAAGTACCCTTACGTCAATCGGGCCGTGGCGGGGGGTACTTACTGGCACACAGCGGATACCTGCCCCTCCGCTGATCAATATACACATATGTTCCATTCGAGGACGTGTTTTACATGCAATTAACAGAAAACAACCTTCTTTCCAATAATTGAAAACATATTTATTTTTTTGCCTGAAATAGTTCATGTTTATGATTGTTTTACGTTGATTGGCGTATACAAGTTGTGTAGAACACATACATTTTTCAACGAAGTGTCCGTTCTCATACCCAACATAATACATGTGTATTGTGTAAAGAAAAGAGGCGTGTGTCATCACTTAAAAAACTTATTCATAAACTTGTGCGACAAAAAGTTAGCTGCTTATGCTGAGTGGAATGACTGTGTCCAGCGGATAAAATCTTAAAGGTCGGGGGTCGTCGCGCCGCGTCCTGTTCGATATGGAACGTACATTTCACGTGTAAAGAACATTGTTTACACGAAATTTGAACACGCGCTGCGTGACGACCACCGCCCTTTAAGAGTCGTTAGTCCCGCCAGGCAAGAGATGGGTAAAACAGTTACTTTTACGGCCTGGGACATCTCTAATAATCATTGGAGTTCATTTTTGTTTGATTGTCCCTTATTTCCATCTATTTCGGCAATTTTCTTTGATCACACAAGGTAAGTTAATGACGGCTACGCTGTAAATTTCGTGAAATGGGCGGAACATGGCGTGATCTGTACCCTTGTTGGATTCCCATGTTTTTCTCTCTTTGCCAACAACGCTTTTAATCGGCCCAAATGGGAATATTGGAGCCAGACATGCCGATTACCACCCCATTGACATTTCCGCTGCAATAATAACTTTTATACTCCAATAACCACACATAGTTGCAAAGTCAATGGGGCAGTATATGGATAAAAGGGGAAAGCAAAGCAAAATAAGTTGACTGATTAAGTATAAAGTAGACGCGGATCGCACAGTAAGCAATGATGTGTACACCACCACCGTCTTTCAATGAACATATCAGCTGGTTCTGTGCATTATGTTATGAGTAATGACAATATGATGAACTGGCTTCTTATCTCTCTCAGAGGTCACTAACTATTTATTTTTTCGATTAAATAGATACAATTAAGGAGAATTATTCATTCAGCTCATTTGTAATTATTTAATATTCTCCGGGTTCCGAGGCGGCGCTCAGCCTACGATTATAGATTTGTTCATAACAACGGCCCTGGAATCTAAAGACCTGGTGTTACCTGGTGCCCTAAATTCTTATAGTAATGCTATCAGAGATCAAACAGCTTGAGACTTAATATCGTTGCATACAGTGTTGAGATCATGACTGTATTTAACTGTTTTCAGTCTCAGTTATAATATAATACGTTACTTATGAATTCATATTACTTTTTTTTTTGGAATCTTGAAAAAAAACACTGACAATCGATTGACAATCGTTGTCACACTTTTCCACCAGTCATGTATCTGAAATGGAAAGCTCCAGAATATCACTAGAAACGACGATTTACGATTGACACAGACAGGCTTTGATATGTCATAAACATGAATTGTTATTTCAAACTTTTAGAGTTTTAGAGTTTTTAGATTATTGTTATTCGTGTGTTTATATCATAATCAGCCTATCTCTCGAACTGTGATAAAGTAGATTCTTTGCAGTCAAAATCATGTTTGTTTGAACGTAATAACAAATGAAAAGAGAAGAAGATATATTTGCTGCACACATAGTACTATAGCACCTGTGAGAATTGTGACAACCCACTTTGTGTAATAATACCATGCTTATTTAAAGCAACAAAAGTAAGTTGGCGCGTATCGCGTTTGAATTTGTTTGTAAACAATCAATGTATTTACAGGTGTTGTGTACGTCGCATGGGACCCATACCGAAGTCGACGCGGTGCGACGATTGTACAGCTTCATAGTGACGTTGGCCTCACTTTTCTCGCCATCCGAAATATGAGATATCATCAAAATTGTGAGTCAAAAGAAAACAAATTACAGAAACTTGCTTTGCTGTCATAGTAACACAAAATCTGAAATTACTTATAAATAGTATTATTTAGTTATAATATAATAACATAACAAATTCTTATTCCTTTCTTTTTCTTGTGTTAACAAATCACGTTTTGATTATGAAAAAGAGTTGCTATCTCATTATTGGCAACATTTTAAAACTGGGGTAACAGCAAATCAATCATGGTATTTTCTTTTGAAAATTTCCGAGTATAAGCTGCACGAATTAAATAAAATTGAACTGAATTTAACTATTATCTAATATAAAGATCGCTGCATGATGAAATATCGCCCTCCTCGATGAAGGTAGTTTATTTCTAAGACACTACTTACTTATCAGAGTATGTTTTACGTCAACCGATTCTAGATCTGTTCATACTCATGTAATGCAAACTTTAAGTCAATGTATTGTTTCGCAAAGATGCAAGTTGATTTTTGCTGTGAACCTATTCAAGATAAGAGACTGGCTGTGTAAATCGGATTTTATTTTGTACATTCTGTTTATGTGTCATTGATACACAGACAATTATATATGACAAACGAAAGTAAATTTCTGTCGCCATCCAATCCAAAATGGCTAACTGGCAGGCATTTTGTTTTACATGTTGTCAACATATAGACATTATAAACATACATACTAGTATTGAGGTGCCTTGCAGTCTAATACATTTGGTTCGCAGTACAGACCGGAACACAAACTTGTAAAAAAAAAGTATATAAAAGCTGCCGTGCATTTGTTATATATGGACAAGAGAGAGGTGGTGTGAAATTCTGAACGACTTTTGTCCTGTGTGTTTTATCTGTTTACTTTATTTACGGTTATTGACTGTAGATATTAGCGCATTTTTTTATTTTTATTTTAAAATATTCTATAAATGATACTCCGAATGAAGAGTATATACCTCGTAAGAAAAATCTTAGAACGTGAGAAAAACAGTGTAGAGGATTGTTAAAACCTATCATGCGTCACTTTCTATACTATGTCTAATTACTATATCTTTTTACGTTAATGTTTAGTTCGTAAATCACTCACAGATGGTGAACTAGAAAAACACAACCTCGGGTTTGCTTAATGATCAATGTTCTTGTTTCAGTAAAACATTCCCTGAACGAACATGCGTTGTACAAGACGAAACACCAACAATAGAGGGCGCTTGATGTTTTGCTGAATTGAGCTCAACAAGGAATGAGAATGATTAAGACGTGATAATTAATATTGATAAAGTTTGCTTTTGATTAGATTTCCTTTCCAAATTTGTCTTTAGCTCTGCCAATTAAAAAAAATCTAATGTGTGCCAAATGTTATAGACTGCACATGTCGTCTGCGGCGGACGCCCGGTCAAGAACCCAATTACTGCTGTGTAACGATGATACTCGTCTATGCTAACGAGAGTTTCTTCTCTGTTAACGATGTAACACTAGCAGCAGGCAAAATGTCACAACATCGAATTGACATGTTTTTCGAATATGATCTTCTGGGGAGACTATTATACCATGTCCACATCGCAATTGGGTGGCGTAATGCTCGATTTCGAATCTCTGAATAGTGGCGACATTCAACTAGTCAGTTTAAATATGTGTATTAAACAAAAATAGGATTTTAAAAAAAAATAAGGCGATTTAAATCGGATTGAAAATTGAATACTGACATGGGCTGAAAAACTTCTATTTTGTTATTGATATGAATCTGACCCTTAAATTTGCCCTCATTGACTCCCGGCCTGACATGGACTGAAAAACTCGTACATGTATATTATTAGTAATATATATCTGGTCCATATATTCGCCATATATTGACACAAGACAATAATACAAAGGCCTGTTATATACACAGTGTGTTTTAATGCATCTTTATGCATAGCTATACGTCTCAAACATTGAGTTCATTTCAAAACGTGGCACCCTCGACTGTTGTTGGTACACCGATTACTACCTGAGATAATACTACAGGTAGAAATGACATTACCTCAACATCACCATACAACAAATTTAAACAAACACCTAGATGTCTACATCTAAAAACAATTTATTTATTTGTAATATCCAAGATGAACAACAGGTAAATCAGTAAATTCAATAGCTTTTTTTGATCCCATCGTCTACATAAACAAGTTATTTACCCGTCACCGTCAAAGAGGACATCCATGCCAATCATAACTATCGTCGCCACCGCTTATGGCGCCGTCTGAGCCGATGATACTACGAATGCGTGACGTCACATCTTCTATCGTTGTGATGACTGACATATACTGGAGTAAATCAGACTGTAACACTGTGTAGGATATTTTCGTTGAACACTGGACGTATTTTCAAATTTATTATACAACTATTTAATATGCACAGACGATTATTAAGACATTAGAAACCCTTATAACCACACCACCAACACAAAAACTCGAAACAATTTCATTGTGAGTAACGATAATTGGTTCAAGGGGATGTGCATTGTTTATATGTTCTGTTTTTAGTTTTGAGAAAACAAAACCAAAAAAGCGTTGATAGTCAGCTGAAATTATCAGGTTCACTGAGTAAAATTATGAGGTAAATCTTTCTCACATGAGTAAAATTTTATAAAATTAAAATTATAAATATAAAACAATTCTTCGAAAATGAGAAAAAAATACAAATAAATAAATAAAAATTCAGGCGAAGATAGTACAGTATTAGTATCAATTTCATTTTCATATTATATTGAAATCGACAGTTTTATAAATTATCGCCACATTCTCTGACATACGAACTGTGTGTAAGCTTATTAGTAGTCGTTGTTGGTTAGTCAGACCTGCATATGCGATTCATCAATGGGTATGAAATTTTAGAAAACACACATACATACCAAAAGGTGGTCGCTCTCGGGCGCCATCAGTGGTTGAAACACAGAACTCGTGATCGACGAAGAGGACGCTGTTATATACAATCATTTACCGTTAGAATTGAACGTAACTGCGAACTAGCCAAAGTCGGTAACGGCAACATTACCGACAATCCTAATTCACATATCATCCTGAGTAAATCAGAGGAAATGATTTTGTTATCATACCTCCCACTCGAGGACTGTTTTGACTTCTGAGAAACATTATACACATTCTTTTTGCGACCTCTCCCCATCACCCCTGTGGATCAACCGATGGCACTCCCTGTGGGTCGAAAATGGAAATATGCCGACATACTGAAGTAATTCTTGTGTCGACACACAAGCGGCAGGCAGCAGAATGCAAATAATAAACGACTCGGACCCACCACGTTGTCCGTACCAATTGAATAACCACTTTTGACAGTTGTATTCACGTGGGCATCATCAACTATTTCACATAGCCGTTATTGTGATACTTAGGAGAATGACTATTTTGGGGATAATATTGTGTTTTTATTTTTGTATTTTTAAAATTTATTATCATTTTGTCACAATTTTGTATTGTTTTTGTTACGTACATCTAATGTTGTATTATTTAACCTTCACGATTACCTTCAAGTAAATAATAAATAATAAATAAAATATATAAAAAAATAGAAATAGATAATTAAAAATAAAAACGGAATTGAACAATACAGTCGGAGATTTAGGAGATGTTTTCAATGCCTTTTTGAACTCCATGTGACTGAAACAAATGTATACACACGAGGTAAAAATGTGTCTATGTTATGCTTATGTATATACCTGTATTCGAAGAATTATTCATTCGTTAATCATGTTATTACAATATATTCTGCCACATGTTTTTTTTTATTATTTGAAGGCACATGAGTTGTTTCATTTGGTACTACAAAAGAATTTGTTTTCCTGTTAGAACTACATGAATTAAGACTACCCTTTTAATATGTATCTTGTCAAAATGACAGCTATTAGTTAAATGAATCGATAACCCCATCATTGAACTCAACGAGCACAATCATACGCATTCCTCAGCAGTATTTTCAGAGTATTATTTATACCAATCTGATTGAAGTTTGATGCATTGCCCAGTATGTATTTTATTTAATATATATATATATATATTTATTATTTTGTAAATTACTATCATTCACGGTTAGCAAAACTATCAGTAAATAAATAAAACATTAAAAGTAAATCAAATATATGAAAAAGTAATAACTAAATACATAAATAAAAAAGGCCAAACGAGGATCTTATTTGAATCAGATTCTCTTTCGCGGAAAAGCACGTGCTATCCACCCGAAAACAATGCCTTTCAGATGACGCCAGTAGAGGGCGATATACCATAAATGCATAAATAAAGTATTTGCTGTAAAACAAAATAACACCTGTACGGACGTGGTGGTGGCAGTATTATTTTTATTTGAAAGAAGATGAAACGAATAGAACTTGCTGAGCCACGATTATTGGTTGATTTTGTGAAAATAACTTGGTACAAGAGTGTTATTGTGATTCCTGAAGGCATTCATAATTTATGTATTATCGAACATATGTATAAGTACATGTATATGTAATTCCACTTTTGTATTTGAAACTGTGTTAGTAAATATGATACCAGTGTAGTATTTGTCTGGGTATATAGTGTGTATTGTATTATATAAAATCTTTCAAAATGTTTACAGTTGTAAATACAGACATAACTGAGCTTATGTGTAAACTAGTCATACTTTTACAGTGTCGGATGTGGAGACTGAGCTCAGAACATTATACAGCTCACGGCGCCATCAAGCTGAAGCGACGGACACCGGAGGGCGCTGTCCTATTTCCCCAACTCCTGAATCAAAACTAATAATTGTCACAGATATTATTTTTATTTTCGATTTCCATATTAATCTATATATATGATATCAATTCATGCATATAGATATCTTCCAGTTCGGCTTTCGTGTTCTTTGACAATGTTTAATGTCTTAATTTTTCCTGTACAAATTTGTGTGCCAAACAGTTTTACACACTTTTATGATTATTTTTCTATGCTTTTTGACGCGCGCAATAACCATTAGTACATTAAGTTGTTAATTACGTATGCCAAGTAATTTTAGGAGGGTATAAGAGGTGAATCTTTTGTCATGATGTGATGACTATTCTGTGTGTTTTTTCTGACAGAATACTGGGTCAACATGTCAACCCTATACACTTTTGTGTGTAGAAATTATATACCTCGCTTCTGAGATATTTTTACTTTATTTTTTTCTCGACTAATGTGCAAATAATATAATTCTAGCCACCCCCCTTCTGCAGCAAAATTATTTACTGCGCTTGTAATTTGCGCTGCTTTTCATAGAGTACGCGTTATATTTAGCCTTTCCCTGTGTCTGAGGTCATTGGTGTCCCATCCCTATATAGGGGAAAGTGCAAACACGTTTAGCGTAAGAACGGTTTTATCTAGACACTATATGCGCATTTCTCTTAATACAGTCCTGATGCTGCCTGGTGGTGCCCTATCGCTAGGTAACGATTGACCTACGATCTGGTGGCGGACCTACCACGTAGTCAATGACTTCAACTCCTATCGTGTTTTCGTTCAGTTGATTTAAACAAGCTATTGACAATGACAGAATTCTCATTATTATTATTTATTGTATAGAATGAATGAAAGTGTTATTTTTGTTGTTACCTGATTTATCACAAAATATCTACTTTAACAGAGTTGATGAACTGGGAATAAAATTGACGTGCTCAATTATTAGTGTGTTTAGGTAAATGTTTATGTTTGTATGTTTGTCGTCCTTAAGTGTGAATATGAGTATTTGGCACAACATGTATCACCCATTTGTCCCTCGAAGTGTTAATTGAATCGCGATTGGCCAATCTTGAATTCTACTAAGTTTGATTTAATTTGTTTAGGCTGTACAATAACTATTCTTTCTTTCTGACGTCAGTGAGTGCCTAGAATTTGTAGAAAACCAACAATTATGATATCTTGAACATTACGTTATGATTTGCATGTTTTGGAATATTTAATGAGCTTGTTTTGCACAGCCCCGCCATGTTGCATACATCGCGTTGGCATCGATTCAACGAAGTTGGAATCTCTGTCAATGAGATTTTTACCACTGCTGTTAAAAAACAGACATCTCATATTCACGATGTACGATTTAAGAAATGGTCTTAGGAATGAACCATTATATTTGAGGGGGGTTATACATTTTTTTCACTTACTGAGTATAATGTCGCGTTTTCCAATTAGGTATAACCATAGTCAAGGTCAAGCTTTCTATTACGTGTTTTACTCGGCAAAAGATTGTCTGCGCGATACTAGCCTAGCCACCCCAGTAGAAATAATGGCCCACCCCTCAATAATAGTGTGTTCAACACTTGTTTAAATAATATTGTAAAATCACCTACACAGAAATTGTCATATGATATCAACTCATGGGGGGGGGGGGCACTGCATTTGCTGTATGTTTATCCTAAATACCTGAAATCACTAATACCGCATATTATAGCAATATCTTAAATTCTCACAGAGTGCAATATTTGCATTTCCTAATTTACTATGTCTATCTCACGGCGACGAGACTACTAACATATAGGTTTAGTTGGCAATTACTTTCCAGACGACTGGAACTCCTTTCACGGCTGAAAGCACTTCATTTATATTCTTTGGATTGTATAATATTATTGAAAAATTGCCAGATATGTTGATGAAAAACTTTTCTGCTAAACTGCAAAACATGCCAAATAGGCGTCGAATATCCTCGACTCGTTTCAAGAAGGTCACACCAATTAAAACGCGTATGTTCTTATTTTATGAAAGTCGATCAGTCATATTTTTCATAGCACCAGCCGACTGTCTCCAATCATATTGCGGCAGACAGTCTGCACTGCGATTATAACTGTGTCCCGATCTGGAGATCCAATTCACAGATCAATCAGCAAATTACGCTGCGACAATTTTGGGGAATTATTAGCGAAACGATGACAACTTACCACGTACCAGTAATTGGCAAACACATATCAACTGATCAGTGGAGATGCTAATTGATCTGCAACGCGCTCATCCATCATATACGTGTATCAACAGCGCCGCCACCGTCGGGCTGCGATGGTCGACAGTCGTCGCGCAGCCCACGGTTGAGTCTCGTGTAAACGAACAATATATATATATACACACGTTGCACCATGGGACCATAGCGAACACGACACGTCGCGACGACCACTTCCCTTTAACTTATATGAAACAGTTCCGTGAGTACGAACGAGAAATTCTGAAGCGCCGTTATGTTGCGACCCTAGCAACGTCAACGCCAACACATAGCTTAATCGCGTAGTAATAAATCCGAAATGGCTTTATGCAATCTATTTTAAATATAGTTTACGTTTCGTCAAATTCCCCCGGTAAATATTTTTTTCACCGCTCTTCGGCTTTGATGTGCCCTTTAAAACTTTAAAACGGAATAATAAAAACTTACTACAAAATACTAAATTATGAACATTTTATTTCGAGGTTTAGTTTTTGTGCATGTGAACAACACAGACAATTCAATTCTCACGCAGATTGTGTCGTTTAAACATGCCTCACGGAATGTAGGCCCGTCGCCAAAATGTACACGTCCACGGTGTATGCATGTAGACTACACACAGGTTTATAGCATGACTCAGCGGATACAATTATATAGTGATATTTTCGAAAAATAAAATAAAAAACAAAACGCACGGTTTCGCGAACTCGATGTAAACATTCTCTTCCACGATGGCTGAGCAAACGGGCCTTAGCTTGCGAAGGTGATGCAGCCCCATTAAGCCTCTCCAACAATTGAAAATAGTAAAGAAGCAACAAAACAACACCGAATCTGACACAAATTCACGATCAGTAGGGAGATATATAGAACTTGGATGATATGAGAATTAGAGCCCTGGTGATAATTCAGATGACGTCACGTGATCTGTATACCACAGCGACATCTTTCGACCAATAACATTTTGCAAAGTTAATTATGATATTGTGATTATGATGTTTACTTCAATCGAGTACACATGTAATACTAGTCAGTTGGTGGGTACATGTTACTAACAAAACCATCATTTCTATCACGCAAACCAGCAAGCTTTTTTCCAGACTAACTTTGGCCGCAATTTATCTCTTAGAATCGACACGAAGTACTGATAGTGAATTCTGCCCAACAGGTGGACTTTGTTTTGAATGAATTCCGATCACTTGTGCGTACGACATCAATATTTATAACAAGTTGACAGATTTTCTAGACACTAACACTGACAGTATATGAATATGATGAAGTCTACAGATACGTCTGCAAACCATTTTACGCCTTCTCACTATGATCCGTACAACGTCCAGTTGTGACAGACCTGAGTTACACTGTTGTATTATGTTTGTTCTGAGCAGGCACATGATTCTTCTACATGAAATACGCCAAGGAAATTTGACATTTGCATGAACCAGAAAAGGTCACACATTGTGGTGCTTTCTGGGAGTAACAGTTGTCATTAAAAATCAAGAACAGTTTTCGAACACAAACCATGTGGTTTGATATTAGGAATTATTGCTTCTTTCAGTTAACTATGTTTTTTTGGAAAATCCATATTTGAATTGTAAATAGGACAATTTATGCACGTCTACATCAATTTTGGTAATGATGTATAAACAACGATCTAGAGTACAAAAACAAACCAAAATTACGCCACAAAAACAAAGAGCAACATAAAACAAAACATACAAATTTGATAGGATTGCAACACATTTCACTAACAATAACGCGAATGAAGGAGTCAATGTATTTGCGCAGCGATTTTTCCATTTGATTATGCAAATCCGATGTAATTCGATAAGGCATACACATCAATTCGGAAAAAAATAAAACATGTCTCCAAATAAATATCATTTAATAACACTTTTGCATCGGATCTTACATAGTATGATTATATTGCCCAAATAATAGTACAACATGGATACAATTTACAAACAATATTGTAAATAATACGGAAAAGTGTATTGCATAAATGACGACACAGATGAAGCTGCCATTGTCGTTAGTTACTTACTTTCCGATATGTGCTCTCAAAAATGTCCCCAGTAATATAGTTCTTAGGTTTTAAGTATTGTCGGACTTCAATATCAAATAATTAGATCAAGTAATTCTTAATTAATTGTTTTCAGAAGGTGCATCGTCCGCCTGCACGGTGATGCTCCGTTCGAACATTCCTCCCTCCACAACACCGTGCGGTAATTCTATTCATAACCGTGTATGTCACGTGGTTGCGCGATAGAAAGTTTACCGACCAATAGAAAGCTTTGTTACAATGACTACCAAAAAGCGCTTGGGGCTTTGCATTTCTGATGTCTTCATCTTCGGCTAGTCTGGTTCCCTGCCCCATTTCAACGCTGAGGTGAAAACTTGGGCAGGGAACCAGACTACATCTTCGGCTTCATTTCTGTCAATATATGTTGCAGTGACACAATGAGCTTTGAGGTATACTCTTCTATAATACTCAATAGTGGCGACAACACTATTACCACGCTTGATGGTCGCAAGGTTGGTAAAGCATAATAACATAATGGTTTACCATTTCCAGTGCGACTAAAAACGAACACATCAGACTCGGAACTAAGTACCCTGGACGGCTTTTGTCCGAATATTGTATTGCCTCGACATCCACTGCAAGCCAACACAGCTTCCACTGTGCGAGCATTTTCACCGCCTGGCAACCATCATGGTGAAAACAAAGGCCAACAACTCTCAGAAAACGGTACTTTGGGATGGTTGTTGACACCCCCTGAACCGTGTAACAAGATTACCCTGCATATGCAACATATTTAAATTTGGTTGTTTAGGATTTCTTTAAAGTTAAGTTTGTGCTGTTTTTTCGATTTTAGCTATTTTCTACGGCTTTTCGACCGGCGTTCCACAGCAGCTCGCGCAGAGCCCATAGAAATACATGGTAGAGTGGTGCGCGTCTTTAATAGCGTCTTGTTACTTAGCTCCGCCCCGACAATGTTGATAGCTTGGTCAAGCGCGTTGATGAAAGAAGCAATATGATTGGCTGTTGGTAAACTGATTCCAAACTGTGAGGGCATTGTCACATACACATATTCCTAATGAAATACTTCAAGGTGATAGTGGAGTGCTTCGCCGGAACATTCACCTTGAAAATTCAAGATGAGAAGGTGACACAAAACACCATTTAGGAGTGACACTTGCAATTTACATCCAGGGGTGAAACTGAGAATCATTTTCAAAGTTGGGGACCCACGTTCAAGTTTTACCAAAGTGTCCGGGGGGTTGGATTAATAAGTCATACTACGTGCAAAGGCACACATGTATTTAAATTTGATATCAGGTACATATTTTTTTTTTTAACAAACAAGTTTGTTTTTTCGATGCATTTGTACGCATTCTAAAAATACACACTGACGTAACGCTGGCATAATGTATGTCTACTTCTGCTGTCTGGAATTTCAGACACAACCAAAATCATGCAGTATAAGATCGAAGAAGAAATATTATGTATAGCAAGGATGATATAGGCTTCGCTCCACAATTATATTTTGTATCAAGGCGCGGGTTCACAAATGTAATTCTACCATTTTGAAAAAAAAACTTGTTGTAAGGAATATTATGCTTGCTTGTATATAACTGTTATATATAATATATATCTTTTAAGAAAATAAACAAGTCTTAGATTTGTGCGTGAAATTTCAGTGAAATGTTATCTTCTTATATGATCTGATCCATACGACTGTTTTGTGAATTCAGAATAATAATCCATTAAATTTAACAAATAACCTTGTTTATCTATGGTATGCGTTTGTTTGCGTTTAACTACAGTTAAGAACGTGATGACACTGTGAACCACAGTTCATCATTGCAAACAAAATTAATACAGTCACTGAGTGTTGGTGATGGCCCAGGCTTGCTTAGTTTCAGAATTAATGGGATTTGACAAATTGTATACCTTGAAATAAAAAAACAAACAAACAACATTGTGTTATATAATGCTTTTCGTTTCTGTGCCAATTATTAATTAAACGTGTGTTTAATTATTGCACATTGAACTACAAGCCTATTACACTCATAATGTTGTTGTTTTTTTTCTCCAGAAAGCTGGTCCTAAAACGCATAACAATATTCATTGATTTATTATGTGCAATGAAGCATTATGTTATGTGCTATGACACTGTGTCGAATTTCTGCTAAATATCTTTATTCATAATTACTTATCTTTCTTAGGAATGTTCCATAGAACACACTGACAAAGAAAACTTGTCCTTTTTATCAAAAATCGTTATCTTTGAAATATGTAATGAAATGTATTCACCCTATATCGCCAGCCAATAATTTCATGTATGGCCTAACATCTTCACCATAGGATATGGCGATATTTCAATAAAATACAAACACCAGTTCTTTAATAATAGGCTGTACATTGTAAAATAAACAAAACCTGGGTCTGTCCAATAATGACTAGACTTCTTCATTTTCAAATACGTGGATTCTGATAACGTGCATATATATTTAACGAGACACGGTCATAAATGTCACGAATAACTAAATAAACGCGGAAACTTTTGATTGTATTGTATCGCTGAAAAGTAAGAGTTATTATTTAGAAGCTGCCAGGTCAACATGTAGGCCTGGTTGTGAATGCGTGAAACGTGTAGAACGCACAAATGTTGAATCAAATTGCAAAAATAAATGATCAGTAATCCACCACGGGTACAGACAACAACACATTTGAATTAAAGCGATCAAAACACGTCCGCGAAATGGTTAAGACAACATGAGATTTAAAACCAACATGAACAACCAGACGGTCGTTTTAAATACTAGTAAAAAAAAGTTTTGGCCAAGACATACCCGAGAAACGGTTGTTGACATATTTTAGTGCTTAGCGTTTGGGACTAAAAAAAAAGAACAATTGCATAAGTGTTTTGTCTTTAAAACTGCTTTGAACTAAATCGAACGAAGCATGTCCAAAAAATAGATAAAGAAAAATGCATAGCCACCAGTCGGCCATTTGAATCAAATAACAAATTTATGTGCATCAGTAATCATCATATGTGACATTCAAGCCAAGTTTTAATTAATTATGTCCAGGAATGCCTGAAGAAACGGTTAATGAAAATCGCCGCCACTCAATTACCAGTAAATTGTATGGAAATAAAAAATACCGTCGGTCATTTTTATTCGAATCGCGCCCCCCCCCCACTCTCTATATTTAGGGGGGCCTATGCTTGTTCCCTCATTTTTTTGACCCCCCCCCCATCTAGGGAAAAGAAGAAAATTTAACACCCCCCCTAGGAACTTTTCATTCTAATAAACCCCCCTTTTTTGTATATCTCGGGAAGTGTTTTGAAATACACCCCCTATTTTGAGAATCTCGGGAAAACAAGCAAAAAATACCCCCTTTTCTACGATTTTCTCGGGAAAATGTTCCCGAGACAGATCGTCAAAAAGTATCCCCTTTCCCGAGAAAATGGGAACGCGCATGCGGCCCCCTATGGATCCTGAGTGGGGGGGGGGGGGGGGTCGCGACACAAAAAACGTGCATATGTAACCCATTATGAGTGACGAAATACAATGTTTGAATGAAATTGGCCAAGCCATGCCAGAAAAAAACAGTTGTCATGTCAACATTTGTTCGGGATAAAACTGATCGCCAATCGGTCAAAGGTCAAAGAAACAAAAAACAAATTGATAAGCATATGTACTCAATTATGACTTCAATTCGAACAAAATCAGTACGGAACTAAAAATATAACAACTGCACGAGTTCACAAATATATACAACCACAAATTATACAAACGTGAATCGGGACCCCCCCCCCCCAAACAAACCCACCAATTTGTATAACCAAAAAGTATGCCACCATTCATTCATTCATTTATTTATTTATTTATTCATTCATTCATTCATTCATTCATTCATTCATTCATTCACTCAGCCACAGTACATTTTAGGTCATAATATGGGAGGAGACAGTCTAAAGTGCATTCACGTTTCAAATGTTAAGCATTGGTTAGTATTGGAATATAATCCAGTAAAAAATAACTGTGTGGTAACAACCAAAACAACGTGATAACTGTACAATTACAACTTAAAGGGCCCCTTTGATTGAAACGTAATCACTAACGTTGTGTAACTGTTTAACTATGTCACTGATTGCATACTTGTGAAACCTACCCAAGACGGATACTGATAATTTGTAGATTTCTCGTCACACTGGCGCCTGGTTGCATTATCACCCCTCGTGTTCAAGGATTTTCCCAGACAATAAACACCGTTTACATGATAGCACGTAGCATTCAGGGGCCGTGTTATGAATATCTAAGCGCGATGATATTCGCAGTAATACCACGGTCTGCTGAGTACCACGACGCTTTGTATGATTGGACACGCTGTATTCCCATGTCATGGCCTTAGTCTGCTATAATACAACATGTACAGTAGATGGCATCCGTCATTATCACCCATCCTGTCACAGAATTCATGAGAACGCGTAGAAATTTCATAATCTATTCTGGCCTATTCAAGATTTCTGTTTGACTGCCACGTCGTACTTACCAGACGACTAATGACGTATCGTGTATTTTCAAGTGGAGAAGACCGTTGCTCTTGGTGAGGATAAAGAACAGATTGACATATGCATATCAGGACGACACTGAACTCAAAAAGTACAATTGCCTATATGTATCACTTACTCATATCAGTGTATATTCCAAATTAAATTGAAAATATCGTATTTGTGACAAAAACTCGCACATGGTTCAATTGCAGTATTACAGAGGGATGCGTTTTAGTGATGACGAATGCGGCAAAAATGTGTTTACATTCAGCACCTGAAAAAGAGAGCCGAATAGCAAATACAATGTCGCCCACATGCATACATGCACGTGTATTTGGTCATTTCATCGCGCAATAATAAATAACAGGGACATCTGCAACGCCCTCAATGACCTCTCATGCTTAACCTTGCCACATGGCAACCAGACATCGCTCACATGGCAACCAGACATTGCACACATGTCATAGATTCAAAATTCTGCCAGTACAGTACCCGATTAACGGTGAAACCCGTGGTTTGCGTGGGTTTTGGGCGCAGCGAACACAAAACACGAAGCAGCTCTACTAACCAACACCCGAGGGATTCGATAGTGCTGCAGAATGTGATAAGAGAGTTGTTCGTTAAGTCAGTATACTCTCAGCGCAACAAAAACATTCCCCTCATCTTTATAAATATTCATTAATTTCACAATTCGAATTGAATCGAGGGCTTTATATTGGCCGAATGAATAACATTAGAACGTTTTCAAATGACGTCGTTGCGCACTGTGCTAGTTGATTGGCTGGTTGGATTTAACTGCAATGAAATTTATAAAGATGAATGGAATGCCTTTCTCGCGCTGAGACTACCGAGTACGCGCAAATGAACCATTTAGTAGTTTTTCAACTTGAAATATATTTTTAATTAAAATGACAAAAGATAACTACTTATAATGACGTCAACAAAAATCATACAAAGAACAACAAATCAATCATGTCAGCAGCGATAGTAGTTCAGACCAAAATTCACATGTTTGCCAACAATATCACAACGTCATACAATCACAAAACCAAGTTCCACAAAAGACACTGCAAAAAAAGATGAAAATAATCTGAATCTAAGTTCTCAAAAGGACATTTTTTGTTTTAATTTCTGAAAAGTTGACGCAAGGAGACGAACATCGACGGCTCATCCATCATACTATACCCGAACATCGGTAGCTGACAGCGGAACTAGAACATAGTTAAAACGCCTTGAAACAGTGAAGCTTAATATCGAAACGACTAGACATGAAAAATGAACGGTAATGAAATACAGGAATAGTTGAGTGACGACAAGTGTATTAAGTAATAACCGAAAGGTATTATTTACCGGAACTATAAATATAAATGAAGACGAAATATCGATCAGGGAGATTTATTTATAATTTCCAAAGTAAATCAAATTGGATAAAGTAATGCATTTACGTGAGTCTCGCCCAGTATAGCAATCAATCTGATTACTCAGCTGGTGGCCAACCGTGGATTTAGAATTCCCATTAATAGCATCACGTCGAAGACACCACTCATGCTCAGCATTGCGGGTTTTTTTTTCTGTTCTTCTCGGTATGTTGAGGTGGGAGAAGTCAGAGGTCAGAGCGCAAGGCTGGCAGCGCGTAAACATGGCATATATTAACGGTCATCGGAAATATCGGAGACCATACGTAACACCAGACTTCTTATTTCATCGAGATATTAATCATTGCGTAATATATAAAAACAAATTTGACGTATTTCCCGCCAAATTATTGCATTAATTTAACGACATTTCTTGTAAATTTGAATGTTAAATTAAGACGAGACACTGCAACCATACAGCAAATTAACTTTGATAACTAGTTTCTGAGTTATGATTATTGTTATAATTATTGCCATCGTTAAAAATATCATTCAATGCGATTATTTTGCGTATTGGGACAACCTTTGATGACCAAAGAGTTAAATACTACACTAACATCAAAAGGTCGTTATTAATACTTAGAGCACAATGTGTACATTAGATCCACGGTTAGTCACTTATTTATAAGTAGTAGGCTGTGGTGACAACATTCACTGTATAGTACTAGACAATGATATGTCTTAATTCTTCTCTGTTTACACAACATTCGCAGTAATCCCGTAGACGGGAGGTGACAGTGCTGCACGGAAACAAATTATTCGCAGCCAACACGTGAGGAATGTTCACGTAAAACAAATATTCAACCGAATAATACGGTAACATGATGGACAAAATACGGGACGACAGTCTGCTTCACCGGTGGCAAGACAAAAATATAATACAATACAACCATGGCATCCCCAGTGATAACAATATCTTAAATAGTTCTCTTCTTCGAGCCTGATAACCGCCAAATTATATGTATTTAATAGTATTCACCTTTTTTTTAAATTAGGTAATGCCAGTTCGTGCATGTCACTGCCACCATGTAGTTGCGAGAATAATTAGGTCAGAGCAACTCTTGCCCCGAGTATAACAGATACTGGAAACATTTCTGTCAACATTCGGGTCACCGCGAGTTAAAGTAAGACGTCATTACGAACAACACACCGCTGTAAGTCGTGTACGATTGCCGAGTTGCTTTCCTAATGCTTTCCATTAAACACAAGACGAGCACGATCGTTCGATAACCTCGTATTTCGAACCACGTCGCTGAACTCAATTAAGCGTTTAAAATCAGTCCCTTGTGTGCCCAACAACACGCCTGTGGGCGATTGGAATCACTGCTTTCGTCTGGCCGATATCTCTTTTGAGAAAAGGCATCAGAACTATACCCTGTTTCGTACGAGGATGGTGTACGCCACCACCAAGAATGACGTAATAGTCTAGAACAAAGATTCCTATTTCAGCTGCTACTGAAACAGGTCCTAATATCCCTTAAAATATCTCCGGAAAATATTACTCTAACATAACATTTGTTATTTGTGTTGGACGATTACGTACATTTGAAATAATAAAACGTGCTACAATTGGAGACGGTTCTGAATATAGCGTATTTTACTGATAAAGCACAACACTTTGAATTATATCTGTATGCACAACTTATGGAAAATATTCTTGTAAATAGTGTTTATAAAGTACAAGGAATGCAAAACGTGACTAGCGATTCCACGCGTGTCTATATAAAATTCTTCTACTCGCGAGGCTTCAACAAGCGACACTTATCATTATGTTAAAATAAGCTTCTTCCAACCTTTTACTTGACAACTCATGGTACAATTGATTATACTCGCCGCCAGCCGAAATGCAAAAAGCGAAAAATGACAATCTGTTAAATTCGTTGTAAAGGTCAAAAGTTCAAAGCCAATTTACTAGTACGATATAAACATTAATATATAATCCACATCATAGTATACTGCTTTCTTCCATCCTACTGACGCAAGCACATATGTAATCAGTCATAACATAACATTTGTGACAGTGTTTGCACTCTTGAAGACTACAACATAAACATTGCACTGGATTTAATCAAACTCAGGGGAAACGAATTGGTCTATGAAACTTGAATTTATTGGCTAGTCCTGTTTAGAAGTAGTGCATAATGCATGGACTATTATTAGTACTCTCTTACTGTTATAAGCTTTTAATGTTACCTATTTTCACATAGGACGGCGTAAGTTTTGTCACAGATAAGTTTCTCAATAGATCGAAATATTTCTGAAGTGTTACCTAATTGTCACTGTTTCAAGTTAGAATTTCCTTTGAACCACAGCACCATTTCCATTGCAAATACATGCGAGGTTGTTAGAAGGCCATCCACACGT
The DNA here is from genome assembly GCF_978046115.1 of Saccoglossus kowalevskii. Classification (NCBI taxonomy): domain Eukaryota; kingdom Metazoa; phylum Hemichordata; class Enteropneusta; family Harrimaniidae; genus Saccoglossus; species Saccoglossus kowalevskii. Next base: position 13,678,482 of record NC_140648.1, read on the forward strand.
AAAATAGCGACGTACTCTTTAACTACATTGATATTAAGAAGGAGATGTAATCATCGAAAATAGATACACTTTGCATGCATACTCTCATACAAGCCAGCGAAGTTCGATTTGAGGGGAAATAATAGGAAAATAGCCTAACCCAAGTTACGCTACGTCAGCTGTTACTAAGTTGAATCAGTTTTTCCCTGCACACTGGCACACACATTCAGCGGCTATTGGGTACGGAACTTTGATCCATTTGCACTTCATCTTATTCGATTTGGATTTTTTTTTCGCTTCCCTGGTAATACGACCACTTGGTTGAATAGGAGGATCTTGAGAACGCTTGCTCTTCTTTCCACGGCAGTACCAGCGAAGGAGTTGGATATAGGTGGCTGGTCCCGGTTCGCATGACATTCCGTGTGGCCAGGAACAGTCTTGTTGTACACACTCACCATGTTTGATCCAGCGGGGCCAGAAGAGCAATCCGACGTCCAACCACTCGTGTCTGACAGAACACGATGCTTGTTGAACGAGCCAGTGTTGCAAGCGTTCTGTCGTTTGTCCATCCATGGTAACGGTTTCCCCATTCTCGTTGGTATACGTAAAGTCTAAACCAGTAGCCTGGTTTTGTAAAGTGTTTTGCACAGATGTTGTCATTGGGGCGACCTTTTCGTCTGGTTCTTCAACAGACATATAATTTGGGTCGAAGTCTTTACCTAGTTTCTTTTTAAGCTTTTTGGCACGGAGGTCCCTTGCTTTTGGTTGTAGGCTCTCCTCTATCGTATCACCAGGTATTGCCTGTGCAGTGCCATTACTAACCTTCAAATATGGTGGAGATCCGTACAATTGTCTGAGACTAGAGAGAGTACCGTCGTCGTCGGCGGCGGCGTTCGCCCCCGTGCTTAAACAAGAGATTATCACGATAACCTCTAACAGTAAACTTGAAATACAGATTCTTCTAGGAGACATGATGTTGTAACGAATGCCGACACTGTACTCACTGTGGCTGTCGGCACCAGTTAATGATTAGCCAGCGTGGTTGGTGCGGAGCAAACAAAGTCGTTTAGCAGATGATGTCCGAAGCACCGGCAGATGAGTAACAGCTAGTAACAGTACACCATCTAACAACGCATAATGGCACCGTGCACGCGTGATGCTCACTTCGTCTTCGAATACCACTTCCCACTTTTCACATTGATATATTCTATCTGCAGTGGCACGATTCACATATATGCAAAGCAGTGTTCAATGTTCGGGAGACAGTCTAGCATAACTTAAATCTGCTATAGAGATGAATTCCCCGATAACCTCAAGCGCAGACTCTTTAGTCAACCGAACAAACAGGAATCAAGAACTATGCACACCCAGTATTGACTTGTCGATTGGTGAATTCCTAGACGTTTTGGTGGGGGAGGGGAACTTCAAGAATCTCACACGCCCACGGTGTTCATTTACCACTCACGTTTCCAGCAGACAACTCTACGTGGAACGCTGAAGCGAAGTTGAGGCACGTACGTTGCACGGCGCCTTACGCAAATGAGCATGCTTGACTATATCAACCAAATTGCGTTTAACCACACCGCATTCGATATACCAGGAAAGGGAGAGTTCGTACGAAAGGTCGTCCTAGTGATCAACTGCCCCTGGCATCACTATAATGGCGAGACGTAGCACTGTTGTGAATAAATAAAACGGTATAAAACAAACAGCCTAAACCAGACATGAAACTCGTAGACAGCTACAAGCAAGTCGAATGAAGAGTGTTCCTAATGTCACACTGCTAGTCATCATGTGATTAATACCGGGATATATCTTATGTTGCTTTTAACAAATCTCAGCTATCCATTATAAATGCCATACTTCATGATATAATATTTAAAAATGTCACCAGGGCCTCGAAAATTAATTACACCTTGTCGCCAATTTTGTGAAGGCATATACAATAAATAAAAAAAATAATGAATGAACATTCCTTCAAGCGATGAGTAGCCATACGCATAAAATATTGTGTTTGTATAGAAACAGACTACATACAACGCATTGAGACATACCACGTTTAATTTATGTAATAAGTGCGATAGTGCGATGGCCTAGTATTTCGATCTGGGAAACTATAAAATAAATGGAACTTCAAGCTGATTCTAACTGAGTTAACCACAGGTTTGTAAAGATTAAATGAGAATATATATGTAAAATAAAATAAAATGTAATGTAATGTATCGTGAAACGTGAAATAAATGTATAGTTTTCCAGTATGATTCATACAAATGCTAAGACTCCTAGAATACGGTTACATGTCAGATTGATGGACCATGTCAATACCACACAGGTAATGTCTTGACATTAACCATATACTCTACATTCATCTCATGTTAACCCCACTGTAGCAAACCATTACAAATATACCGACAGTTTCGATAGTAGCCGATTTTAAGTTGTGTTTTGTTTTGAAGTGTTCTGTTTTTCAGAATAACTCATTATTTTTTTATTTTAAAGTACTAAACTCTTTCAGTACAAATTAAGAAACATTGGATAATCATCTAAATTCCCACCGCCTCTAACTCTTGAGAGCAAAAACAAAATGGCGTTATTTCGTGGGAACTGAAGATCATCGAACTGTGATTTTGGAGTCAACCACGTCATTACTATAATTGTGCATATTTAGTAATTTAGTTGAAATGACGCAATTCAAAGGTTCAATATTAGACCATGTTGTTGTAGGGCATAACTTATGTTTCACCCGTGTTGTCCAACTAGACCGGGACACCTGTAATTCGACAGTCACGATATACTGTACACACTCGCCGTGTGATAGATAGAACTCATGACGTATTACTCGCTGGATTGCTGTATCGTGTAGTGTAACTGGTTAATCATCCAAATTTCCACCGTCTCTAACCCTTGATTGAATCAAACAAAATGGCGTTATTTCGCGGGAACTAAAGATCATCGAACTGCGATTTTGGAGTCAACCACGTCATAATTATGTTGACATTTAACGAATAAATGCAGTTGTGCATATTTGATAATATAGTTGAACTGACGTAATTCAAAGTTTCAATATTATATCATGTTGTTGTAGGGCATAACTTATGTTTCACCCGTGTTGTTCAACTAGACCGGGACACCTGTAATTCGACAGTCAGAATACACTATACACACTCGGCGTGTGATAGACAGAAATCGTGACGTATCACTCGCTGGATTGCGGTATCGTGTAGTGTAACACACACCCTTTGACGGCTGGATAATTGAACCAACCAGTCGTGCTGTGAGACAGACGTGAATGGAACGATATCGATTTACCTCACGGATAATTCCTCGCCATGATAAAAAGGTGTGTGTGCCAGCCGACATTGAAGTGTGGGTGTGATTAAACACGTTTACCTTTATCGCTAGCTCAGCAGGCACTTTAAAACGTCGATTATAAGGTCATTATTTGAATGCTTATGGGTAGAATAAATAAACATTAAATATTCTATCCCAGTTTTTTTTTCAACAAGCAATATGTCAGAGGGTAAACCTCTCACGCCCACACATAGGTAATCATGATATACCCTTAAGCGTGACTATGACAACTGACACGGACACAGCATTTAGCGAACCTTACAGATATTGCTATTAAAATGTTATAAAACGGGTAAATAATTTAAAGGTTGACATTATTCGGAAACTGTGACATTTCTACTGCACCAGAGTTTTAATAGGAAGCTACCGAGAATATTCGAGAATGCTGGGCGTCGCATAATCATACGACCGCTTGACAAATTTGTTTTTGAGCAAATCATTGACTTTTCAGCAAAAATGTATAACAAAATCGTTGTTATATTAGGTCCAGAACAAAGAAATTTCTAGTGAATTTATTTCCAAAATTGATGTATCAATAAAATTGTTCTTTTATTTTTTTATATTTTTGCTTTTAAAATCCTGTCACGCACATAGTTGTAACTTACACAGACGATGACCAGAATCATATCACAACGACTTTGACATTTACAATCCATCAATCATTCATTCATTTTTGTTTTAACATAACTGTGGTGCTATGTTAGTAAATCAAAAAAAAAACATAACTAAGAGTTTCTACATAGATGTATTATTATCTGTAAACATTTTTGTTTTGTAATGACACCCCTAATAAAATTTGTCAAGTAGTGTCTATTTGTTTTCTTGTAATGTCAAAGTCTTCAGAATCCCAAAATCACTAGTAGCAATAAACCTATCAAACTAGTGTTGTTTCTCATTCCATAATTGTAATAAACAATTCTATCTTCCTTGCATACCAAGAACAATATTTTATATTTATATTTTAAGGTTTTATATCTGTCTGTGTGAAATGTGTGAACTTACAAATTCTTTAAATTAGGCCTAACCTAGTTTGTTTCAAAATATTACCTCAATATTATTTTTCACATTAGCCCATCTGAAACAACCCTAATGTGTACCAATCATTTATCATCGACCATCATTGGCCACACGCATACACTTTTGTTTCTCACAAAATATCTTATAATTTCTGATCTCGTTATATTAATTTCAAGTATGTCTTTGCTACGTACATAATGTTGAAAGTTCCCCAAAATAGAACTGCATGTATATTTCGTATTGATAACCCAAACAAAGCTATATCCCCCTCAACCCCCACCCCATCCTAGTAAACACCCGCAGCAACATCCAAACTCATTATAACAATGCAGTGATATAGTCCAGACTAAATAGGACGAAATCGGACCACTATACGAACACCTGTGGAGGCAATCATGCTATGATGTTTAAGCACAACACCTGCAAATCATACAGTCTGCGTTTCTACGGGATCTCTAATTTCATCTCCCACTGTTTTTGTTTAGTCTATAATCAGCTCCATAGATGTGGCGAAAGATAACGATTCTCCATGTATAGTCTGGCGTTCGGCTGAAGTGCCATCGCAATTATGTAAGTAGTTTATCGTGATGTATGTAGATTCCATATAGCAATACTGTTAATGCAAATTATTTAGGTACGATCCACGGTGCCGATTATGCAAATTAAAATAATATGAGATAATGCAAATTACCCCCCCCCCGTTTACAGTTTTACTTCTTTGGTTATTCGGCCACGTGACATTTACAAAATGCTGACCATAAACGTGGGTGAAATGATACCGACTACTCGTGCAACTAACTAAACTCACATCAGATATGTGAGTGACAGGACGACCAACTCAAACGCGAAACTACATGATTGGTAGCTGTGCACTGTACCATCCATACAATATATTTAGAAAAGTCACATGTATCTAATTTTTCTGAAAATTATATTGTTCAAAAGGGAAGTCAGTGTCGTCATTTAGTGAACTTTTGACATAGATTGCAAATGCGTATTCAGTTGCAATCTATGTCAAAAGTAAATAAAATAAACATTTTCAGACTGAATCTTTCCTACCTGTTGGTGTCATATTCCACAAATATTGCACCAACGATGGGTGCTCGCAACATTGATAAATTAGCATTACAAGTTAAATTGTCAGGTAATTAAAAAGTACATCGACAAACCATGTTTTCTAAAGATGAAATATAAGATTGTGTTTGTATTTCCAAGTTTCATAAAAATGCCTCAAAACAGTATTAGCAAATATAAATGCCCACGCTTTTAAAATTGAGAAAGCGAAAACAAAATTTATACCAGCTGTCTACATAATTCAACGAGTACTAAGGGCATGCACTCAATAAACTGTCGGTAATTGTGCCTATTTGTAACTGATTAACGTATTATAATTAATGGAAGCGGATCTCATAATATACGTGGGTGGACACACAGTGAAGGTAAGTGCTTCCATTTCCTATTCAGATATATCAATGCGTAATTTCCGCTAAACAATTTAAAAATGTATCTACAGAAATATTGTTTGATGGAAGTACAGAATTAGCTTGTTCCTACTTCCTTCCCACACGCAGAAATGTTATAAGAATGTAGATTTTTCTGTTCCTTTTATTTTTATGATGGCATTTTCATAACTACAATCAGAATACCCGTGTAATTACAACGACTCGATGTCTGATGTGTCCAACCATCAAATAACTAATATTTGTTTTCTTGTGTACAATTTGTCAATAGTAAACTATTTCGCATTTTTTTCTTCTCTGTCTTTGCCAGTTAAGGAACTAAACGATCACTATCTGTGTCCTAAACAAGAATGTGTCTATGGTTGATTTTCACAATGTGATCGTTTATGTTTTATTATGAAGTAGAAACACCTAGTATTATATATTTATTTCACCAAAGTTACATCAGACCTATTTGTCAGATGTATTCCCATTAATCCCATCAAGTACCATTTAGATTTGATGCCGTAACTTACATTTGGTTTTTGTAACTATAATGTGGCCTTTTTCGAACATTTGGACATTTTTTCCGTATTCGAGTACATTCACACGTCTACAAAATCTCCTATATCTATCTGAGATCAAAGATATATCATGCGTTTAAACTTTGAATATTCTGCTGTGAGGTTTGAAAGGACGTGTAAATTCATGTAAGATTATATATATATATTACTCAATTACAATTACCAATGAATATATTCTGAGATATTTCAATGATTCTACGACATCACTGATTCCTTACACATTCTTCACCATGTCAATTATCCCTATAATTCATCAATGCCAAGGTATTTAACAGTTTGGGAATTTTATTGCGATATACATTAAAATATCAAAGATGATATTGGACAAATGTAAATCATTAAGCTGCTATAACCGCATCACTGTAAAAGTGAGGCTGAATATATTTCTACAAAAACGTAGTAACTACGGAAATATAATTAAACTCAAGTTCGCTACAAGGACAACATGCTTACACGTGATATTCATTGCGCAATAAAGAGTAGTTGTTTTCGTAAAAAAATCACCTTGACTAGTTGTGTCAATTAACATTTTTTGTATAGACGTGAGTATGGGGGAACCACATCCCAGCAACATCCTGAATATATCAGCATGAGCGCTTCTATTGATGTGGTGTATATTGCTGCTGTTAATGAAATGAACTCAACCAACTAATGTGAAACAGTTGCTAAATAGATACAATATTGACGCAGTGTGCACAAATTTGTAATTTCGATCTCAGACCAAGGCATAATTTAAAACACCTGGATGCCAGATGGTGAGTGATGTCAGGTATTACGGCAGTTGGCTACAATTAAAACAGATGCTCGTATTTCCTTGATATTTACAATATGTTTTTATTTTATGCTCCATGATGTAGGATTACTGAACTACCTCGGCAAGCAAATTATTTTCTCCGCATTGTAATCCACAACATACCAAACTGCACCACGGGCCATCTTCGTTATCAGCTTGGTGAATGTATTCGGGTGCTGAGAGCTAAATCTCAGCTTTCCCGCGTTTTGGAATTGTGGAATAAATTAGTTCTCATCACAAGGAATATATTCCTACAGGTTGGCCATGAAAGATTTTCTTGTGAGGCGCTTCCGGTATGATTGCCAAGCCCATAACTCTCAGTCTACAGTTCGTATAAAACGACAGAACCAGCACAAGACTGTTTTGGAGAATATTAATCCAAAAACAAAATGTTCTAAAATAAAAAAGAATCAACATTCATAACTGAAACCATTTATTATTTGAAAGAAAATTTCATGAGATATAATTTCGCTCAGGATACTACATTCACTAGAAAAAAAAACACAATAAATATTTTTACACTTTATACCATAATTAAAACTTAGCATCACAAAATGTGTCATAGTAGTTTTCGATATTTTCATGAAACTATTATTTTTTGGGTAGATGAACCAACATTTAATTATTATCTTTATCATGAAAACTGAACCTTACAACTTAAATAAAAAGATATAACTATTCAAAAGTCTTCTATTTCCTACCACACTAGTGCAATTTAGCTGGGGTACAAAGATAATCTTTCGGTGAGTGGCGTTAATTATGTATGATATAATGAATTAGATCGCGTGATGATTACAATGTGTTCACCGTTGCTGTCACGTGACCAAGAAATGAATATGCGGGGTGCACATCACGGACATTTCAAACAACAAATTCTAGACGCAGGCGTGATGTGACACTTTAGTCTAATACACCCAGTGTCAACCAGTTTACGTCATATATAAACTAAAGACAGCCGTAAGGGAAATTTAGGTTGGTATTTTACGACGCCACTCGGTACATGACGTTAATTACGAATGACGTCACTTACGTCATTGCATTCACGTCATTGAGTTTTCATGAGATCGTTCGATGACAAACAGAGATTAAACACTTGCAATAAAAGATTGATGTCGCATTATATTGAAAGTGGCGTTGAAATATCTTTCCCCTGTGTGAAATAAAGTTAGTGTCAATTGAAGGAACTGTGCGCCAGTGCGCCGTCAATTGCACCCCAATACCTCTAAGCCCCAACCTGCCACACAAAAATGCACTATGTGTCACCACTAGCAATAACACTTTCAATTTCCACGTAAAAAAAAAAGACTTGTATTATTTATATATGGGTATGCGAGGCACCAATTTTTAGTGAAAATTACGACTCGGGACGTTAAACCCATCGCTCGAAACAACATTTCCAGGGGAAAAAACACTTTTTAAAGTGGTTTAAACATGTTTTGCAGCAGTAGACACCATGGTAAAATGAACCTATCATTGTCATATCACCATTAAATGCATTACTAGTATATCAACACAGCTTTTTATTCCTGCAGTCGACATTTCAAAACAGAGATCCCTTTAAAACCTCTTTGAAAATGTCAAAAAGGAGGGGTATATGAAAAAAAAAATACAAGAATTACTGTTCCAGTGACCTGGGGTTTGCTCGTCTCAGGTTTGTGACTGGGTCGCGGTTTTGCAATTGAGTGGTGCATGATTGGGGGTCAACGTACTATTTCATCAAGATCTAAGCACCACACGAGTGACAGACATCCATGGTACAGAGGAACAACTTTCCAATAGGTAGCTCCCTCTAGCGGCGTAAAAAAGACGTAGCTGAGCGAAAGCAGTTTTGTTCAACACCGGATAGATTTGGCGTTTAGAATATGACACATCTCTAGATAATACAATTCCTTTATATTGGCGACAACTAAATTTCAAAACATTGTCAACCCTCACAGAAGCGCTTAAATGCTAGAATGCGCTACATATCGAAGGTCTAGCCATATCATACATTACATATTTAGTCTAAATGAATTGAATGTCGCCCGTTCGTATACATATAATATAACATATTTGGTATAGTAAGCCGGATATTGAAGTTCGGAATGTGTAATAATCAAATAACAAAACATATATATATAATCAACTCACGAATGTCATGTATTTTAAATAGGACAGGATATTTTATTTGGAACGTACACAAAAACAATATCTGATTCTGAGTAAAGTCTAATATAAGAATCATACAATAACACAACTAATCTAGATTTATTTTCGAATCCGAAATACAAAAATAGCGTAAATACTATAAACATATATTAATAAACAATGTTTCATTTGGCAATATTTGGTAATCAGATGAGTACATACATAGTTCATAGAGAAAACTGTTATGTTCACAGTGAAAAAATGTAATGTTTTTCATCACCTACGTCATTAGAGTCACACTTGTTACATACCCTGTCAATTTTATTTATTCCCTTGTGACGGCCTGTTTCAATTGTCAAGAAATGAACGGAATTTGGAGTAATGTGTTTTCTTGTTCATCCAGCTATTTTTCGAATTTATAATTATTTTTTTATTATTTTTTGACCAGTTTTGTTCAACTGACTTTCCACGTTTGTTGAGTACAGTTGAGTTACAGATTGCAAAAAATTGCCTGATTAGTATCCGTGAATGTCATATTTGTAATTTGTAGAAGTTTTTGGAAAAAATTATACCAAGCATCGTATTTATACCCACTACTTTCTTTAAAAGCAGCTTCGATAATTATGTTGTTTGTTTTCTTACATGACAACCGTTGATAACATTTTATGACAGTAGTACAATTACAAGTGGGAAACGACCAAGTTCACTTCTACAAGCAATTTGATGCCTTCCTGTGTACTCCCCAAACTCACTCACTCTGGCATTATTTTATTAAAGATAGCTTTGATACAGAAATAGTATTATCAATCTCTGATTTGCTATTGCCAGTTCCGCTAAATAGATTAGTCAGAAAACTACCCCAAACCTCTGACCCATAGAGAATAAGAGAATCAAACAGTTTACAGACTAGACTCAGGGCACTGAATGGCATTCATTTGAATCCCAGAGCATTTTATACATTTTAAATGATGCTTTGTGAGCTTTTCATACAATCTTGCTGTGGCTGCACTAATTTTTTTGATTGAAAAGTGATGCCAAGGTAGTTATAAAAAATCGTGTTCGTGTTGTGTTCCATTACTGTAGAATTGAAGGTTTTTACCAGTGCTGTTGAAAACTATAATTTTAGATTTGTTTATGTTAACTTTAATTTCCATTTCTGGCAGTAATTTTGAATGGCATCAATGCCCTTCTATAGACCATCATGACCTAGTTGATAGCAACAGAAGATCATCTGCATATAAAATACAGTTAAATTTCACACCATTCAGGTCCACTGGGTCAAAATTGTTAACTACATCACAAATACCATTGACATATATATTAAACAACTGGGGACTTAAATTGCAGCCTTGTTTTACACCTCTATTAGAATCCAAGTATGGTGTATTTCCCCTATTCATTTGTTTTTATTATTCAAATGCTTTGGAGAAGTCAATAAAGCATGAAAAAATAATTTTCTGTCTTTTTGCGTTTTTGTTTAGATATTTTGTAATCAATGATCTCAAAATATAGATGTTATCTGTTGTCCTATGATATTTCTTAAAGCCAAACTGGTTATCCCTGTTTTGATTATTTTCATACAGATAGTTTGTTAACCTGCTATTTAATATCATGGTATAAAGTTTGGATAAACAACTGGAGATTTCGAAATATAGGTTTCATACTATTTCTCTCCCTGATAATGTTCTTGCAAAAACGTACATATGTATAACATTATGTTGTTTTGAAGAAGAATCTAGAAAACAGTATAGCCGTCTTCATTGCTTGGCATGAAATTACCATATGCATTCCGTCATACCATTATCGAAAAATACACCCACATAAACAACCGCTCTTTGACACGAATAAAATCGTAAAAATAAGAAAGACAAAAGGTGTTGGTTACGATTGGCGGCAACCAGAGACCGTCTCGGATGCAAGGTTAGTGGCACACCTTTACAATGACGTCATTACCGGCGCATTTTTGATTTGGGAGATAGATATACGTGTATGGGCAACCGAAACCGCCCTTCCTGGCCTGTGCAATGTGACTGAATGCGACACAATCAACTAGGAGGTGGTTAGCCGGCGGCAACTGCGCATTGTTGGTATGTCACGTGATCAAAACCTTTACTGTATACATGTACTGTAAATCGCGTCATTCTGAATTTCCGTGGTATTTTTTTTTGCGAGTCAGCGAAATTTTGTAACATAGAAAATTACTCCGGGTTCCTCAGTGACTTTCGCACTAGTTTGTCTCCGCAAATGCCATAAATTCCTGAAGTCAAACATATCTGGCAATGAAAATAAAACTGTTCATAGTATGTGTTCGTACGAGTGCGTAAATTGTATTATTCCAGAGATAAATACTACTAGGTTGTTTAAATTATTGCAATTTTGTGGCGATATCTTTACTGTTGCTATGGGCCCTGTTTCAAAAATATCCATATTTAATATTCGCATTTGTGTCGTCTCTCCGCGTGAAACGTGCAGTATATAAGCGTTGTATACATTCTCCGAGCATGGACTGCTAATTGCCGTTGGTGGCGTGCATGGATACTACGTTAAACCGTATTGAAAACGTACAAATATGTACGAGGCGAAGATGATAACAAAAGCAAAGTTCCTAGATGAAGAAGCTTCACAAATGCAGAATAATGCAATTTACAGTTTTTTTTAATATTACATTTCATTTTCTAGGCATTCGACGTTTCATGAGTATTATTCTCCAGCAAAGGACTATTTGGAACACATACAAAATGTATTTGACTAATATTCACACAATATTTAGTTTTAATTTTCTTCTCATACTAAATAATAATCTATTAGTTTTCTGATTTGTCTTGCATTCAGAACTTTCAAAATAGTACACTGGTGTAAAAGGGGGTACCTGAAATTTTCTAATATTAGATTAGGGGTCCTTGACATTTTCATGACCAAACAAGAACATTTTTAGGCGATATTAGTAAAAAAAAACAGTCCTCGTAATTTTTTCTATTGAATGCTCCCATAGTTTAAAAGGATATGACGTAATCTGTTGCAAAGCCTGTACTTGTTCGATAGCACACCATAGTAGTAAAACCATTTATGATAAAGAGGTTGCTGCACGGCAATCACGTGATACGACCACGTGAATTTTAATCGTCAATGTTGAAGATTATTTTATTTATTATTATTATTTAAAAATAGTCGAAATATCAGATTTATAACTACTGGGCTTAATCGTCAATGTTGGACTTTATTGAAAATATCTCTTTCCATTTCCGTAATGTCGCGCGTCTCATTCCGGTTTCTTACTCGTTTTGTAATGTGCTATCAATATTGTGGTGTGATCCCTACAAATATATGCACTACGCCAACAACGGCAACCTGTATTCACCACCGCGGTCTAGGCAAAGCGCGGTTGCAGGGAAAAAAAAACGTTCGTACGTTCAAGAAAAATAAAAAAATTAGACAACGTGACAAAAAATTTAACCGGTCACTCTCTTCCAGCCACCCCCATGATTTGAAATGTTCGACTCCAAACATTGAGTATTCGAATGTCAAAATTGGAACACATACATGTGTGTTGTTTACATTTTTTATAAAAGATGTTGTCTGAAATTTTAGCGTAAATATCATCACTAACATTTCGTTGCATAGTTGTTCCATGGGTGCCGGGTTGCCCTGCGTAGAGAATACAGGAGAAGTGGTCCAGTTTCTAAGTTGACCTATACTGTATATCCACAAATACACTTTGTTACAGTGATAGTGACAGGAATCTGACAGTCTAGCCGGTTAGTTTATCGTCGGTGCATTTTACTGTTTGTGTTTCACCTCAGACCACTAAAAGAACTTCAAACCACCAAATAATCCTGGATCAATAACACACAAAATATCTGCACGCCTATTTCTTAGGAAGAAATACGACTAGACGAGACGAACCAATCTCAATGAATCTTATTAAATTAAGATCCTAGTTTTGGCTTTTTTTTTCATTTTTTTTTTGTATATATTTTTTTTAATTTATTTTATTTTGATCATGTATTTACTTTTTTTGAAGTTTTGGTAATTGCGAAAGCCAACAAATATGTGGCGATAGTTAAAAATATATCAAATCACAAGTACGTAACACAAAACATACAAAAGTACAAAATAATTTTTAAAAAACAGTAAAAGTAAAGTAAATATATAAAATAAAATACACGCCGTACAATCTTAATCAGATTGGAGACGAACCAACTCGATGTGGCCACTGTAACGGGTAGTATAATTGTAAGAACAGATTTTGTATTTTTTCAAAATGATGTGCAATATAAAATCATGAGCTCAACGGAATGAATTGTTATGTGACACAAGTCACTAGCTTTGCTTACAAATACGCCACATAGTACATATAGGCAGTGACTATCAACAAATCATGTATCTTTTTCACACGATTTGTCAATATGCATGTATCGTTGTCAGATTTTTCCAAAGAAAACTAGACGTACATGAGTGCATGTTTCATGAATTGCCAAGTAAGTATTTATCAATTAGTAGCACAACTCTATTATATTGATTCATTGTATCCTCGGAGGTGGACATCCGGGCATTTTCTACCGCCTGGCATCCCTCGCGGTGAAAACAAAGGCCCAAACCTTGCAGAAAACGGTACTTTGGGGTGATTGTTGAGACTCCTCTGAACAGTGCAACAAGATTATCCCTACGTGTGTAACATATATAAATTTGATTGTTCAGGAATACTTCAAAGTTGAGTTTGTGTTGTTTTCTCGAATTTTCACCGGCTCGACCGGCGTTCCACAGCAGCGCGCTCAGAGCCCATAGAAATGCATGTACAGTGGTGCGCGTCTTAGCAACATGGAACGTCTTGTGACGTAGCTCCGCCGCCGAGGATACATTGATGCTTAGTTGTTCTCAAATGCACCTGTAATTTGTGTAAGTGCATGTGGCGGGGTTTAGGAAATGCATTTTTTTTTAATATTAGAGGAAATATGATAATACTTATATTCTTACAATATGACCAAATATTGATTGTTTCCCTCTCCAATTTATGTGTATAATTTAGTGCCCAATCTATATATAATGGGGACTACAAACAACTATTAACAAATACAAATGTCTCTTAATACTCGAAAATATACATTGTAGTATTGTTCAAGATTATATGTGATTTTCACTCTTTAATACAGAACGGTTAAAGTCATTAAGATACCGAATATGATAACAATACGGGGTCATCGGACTATTATTGGGGAAACGTGAGTCCAATTTGCATGTTGAAATTATTTCTATATATTTCAAAATTGTGACGCATGCTGAAAAAGTCGTACATTATTATTGATATGAATCCTAACCTTGTAGCAAATTTACCAAGAAATTACATGTATCGTGTTTCCATGGCGATAATGCATTGCATATATATGTATCACGCGCTCATTAGTGCAGCATTTGAATACTGTGCTCCAACTACCTCAAATTGAACTTGAATTGGGATTCGTAGTGAAGTACACAACGCGAGTAAATACATTATTTGCTTTATAACAAAATTGGCACACGCGCGACGACGACCGCCACAGTTTATGCTCAGTTACGTCTTCGCCAGCCAAGGTTCGTTTATCCGGCCATCGCCTCACCACTCCACCTTGGCAGACTGTATACAGCAAACGTGTATTTAATTGCGCCCTCTCAGGCAATACAAAATTTCTTTGAATGCATTGTCCAGCCAAATTGCTCGTTGTAGCATCACGGATAAAATTGTACATTAAAAGTTTTCTTCCCAGCCAGATTGATCTGACATGTCAATAACTGTTACAGGGGGGCTAAAATTCCAACTGATTCGATCAATTCATTTTATTAAAGAGCGGTAATCGTCGCGCCGCGCACGTGCGACATTTGTGTTGATCAACATTGATTTCCCCCACACTCCAATGCGCTCTTCTAATGGAAATCACAAGTATAAGGTTTGACCTGGGCACGACTTGCACTAATTACCGCCGGTTACTCCTTCGATACATTCCAATCACCTAAAAAATATCTAATTAAATTAATTACTTGTTGATCTGCACAACATCCAAAGTCGCCATCCTTGTTTATATGAGACCATATATCTCGCGCATGCCCTTTAATTTGCTGCACTGCACTACTAAAGAAACATAGCTACGGCATACGGCCAGCATGAAATGCACGGTAATATTCGTGTGCATGATGGAAGCTATATGCTCTCCTTATAATATGAACATAGATTTTCAACCGTCGCACGTTGGAAAACATAGCAACTGTGATGATACATACCGAAGATAATCCTGGCAAGTGGAAACTGTGGAAAGGCCGCTAAAAATTACATTTTCGAATGCGCATGCGTGTTGCATGGCATAATTAATCAATAATTAAACAAGTGGTTTGTCAGACGATTGAATCCTGGAAAAACATTGAGATTTTTAAAAAAAATTATTGTTGTATCAGGCGCCAGGCAATGATGTCTCTCTTGACTTTTCGTATTAGGTGCTGATTGTAATGTAATCTCCCAAACCTAATGCATCGCAGACTGTATTCGGATTTAAACTGCTGAGTGAACAGTCGGTTCTGGAAATCGATCCCATCGCCAAGGTGGTGATATGTGATGCACTTTGAAGTTTTTAGTTTCTACATTTAGTTCTCAGTAGTCTTTGTTTTATGTACCGTGTTTGGCAAAACAGTCTAGCGATCTATCGATCTTTATTTGTAGCATAACACGAGCGTGTCACGTGATTTTAACACAACTTATGCAAATTGGAAAGCCGATTTGCAGCTGTATTTATTGGTATACCCAGTTATGTTATTTATTTATGAGAGTTTGAGCAAATAATCAATTCAAAATAGTTTTTGAAGAAAAAGTGAATATAGACTGTGTTGTCGGGATTTATGACATACAAAAAAACAGTCAAAACAGCCCGAGGCTTCATGTAGCATCATCTATGTAACTTGCTGCCTGTTTTTATAAAATTCGTCGATGAAAAGGTCATACATCCGGGCATATTAAGTTTTTCATCATTTTCCGCCATTTTTGCTGGTCCATACACAACAAATATACAGCTTATATATTTGCTTCACTAGTAACAAGCACACTCTCTCTGGATCCACGTTCACCTGTAAGTTTTTTTCACATTCATACAATCTAGTTGTTATTTGGAGCAAGGTTTAGGTCAAGAAGTTGATTTTTGTAAGTTGTCTACAAAATGTTTTCAACATAGATAATATATTATGTACATGGACAACATTATTAATAATGGCTGGACTGCCTCATTCATCTTCATTCCGCGTGGAATTCGTCCACTCTCGGCAATGCTTATTCCTATTTGTACTAATAGCTAATAAGTCAATTAAGGATATGGTAGTGACAAACGTAACAAAGTGGACTTGTAGCAGTTAATACCACAATTTCTATTTAACCGAAGAGAAGTGATATTCATTAACCTTGATTTTAACCTTGATTAACAAATTTAGTAAACATGCTGGACTTATACTACAACGAACGGGCTTTTACTGGGCAGATGTTGATGTCCCTTGGTCTACTGAGCTAATTAAATCACAAATCACCCAGTATTGAACATTACAACAAAAATAGTTGGCTGAAAAAATGAAAAAAAAAATAACAACCTTTTCCCCAAGGTTGACAACGTATGATGGTCTGTGGGAAAGTTCCAATTCTCAATTTCAGTTTAACTAAAAAAGCTAGACACCACCAGTTTTATGGAATAGGGAAAAACACACCAAATTTAAACAAATGTTCTGACAGCTTATTATAAGACAGTATTCTCGGGGACGGAGCTACGTCACAAGGCGTACTACGCTGCTAAGACGCTAACCACCGCACCGTGTATTTCTATGGGCTCTGCGCGAGCTGCTGTGGAACGCCGGTCGAGGAGCCGGTAAAAATAGCTAAATTCGAGAAAACAACACAAACTCAACTTCGACGTAATCCTGATCAACCAAATTTATATATGCTGCACGCACAGGGCTAATCTTGTTACACTGTTCAGGAGAGTCTAAATAACAATCCCAAAGTAGAGTTTTCGGCCTTTGTTGAAATCGTGTTGGTTGCCAGGCGGTGAAAATGCCCGGATGTCCGCCCCCCCCGTGAATATCTATGATTGACATGGTATATAAAAACGTATTCCATCTTCCCCCACATTGGTTATTGACATTGCAGATCTAAATATATTTATGCAATGTATTACGCACATGTCGAGCATCAGTGCCGAGTCATTGTGCGGGAAAGCAAAAGCAGCACCTAATGACGTAATTACTCGGCTAAAGAAGAAATTAGTTGGTGATCTGATGTTGAAAATTCAATCCAACATTGTCTGTATGGGTGATATTATCAATGATTATACGTGGCTCTCTCTAATAGGCTATCAACATCGTGACTATCAACATTTAAATATTTCACATAGCCACGAAACTATTTTTCAAAATATTGAGAAATGTCGTTAAATATTCCGTTACTACTATTAATCTATAGCATGTGCTCTCTGGAGAAAATCTAAGGCAATAGAAACTAAAAGGATTGATTGCAAAATCGATCTCCTAGTTTCCCGCATCTATTACATGACACAAATGAATACATTATTTATTGACAACATCTCCCCTGGGATCAAATATACGATTACGAATCTGTAATAAAGGAAAGTATTACACCTTGATCGATTACAAGGAACGGAATCGTATTTCTCGGGGTCCCCCCTCTCCAAAGTACGAAGCAATAACCCCTTCAAATTAGTGACACGTCGCCGGTCCGTAGCCGCCATATGATATTTTCATTGTTCTTGGGTTTGGATATGCAAATGGGTTTATGATCTCTGTTTAATTACTCTTGTATGGTCACGTTGTACCTTAGGAGATGCACAGTAATAACAGTATTTCAGGAGTTTTGATAAGACTGTATGTGACTGTATTGTTTATTACTGTTTATTTAAAGCAGGAGGGTCACCTGCGCACGCGCAGGAATTGAGTCCCAAACGACGATAACAACACACGATAAAAACGCAAAGGCTCATGGGTATACACTTGTTTGTTGCAAAAAGGAAGTTTTCATACTGAATGTTCATTATTTGTTAGGCTTTGTTGATAGTATGAGACACTAAATTATATACTGTGTAAACAATATGAGGTATGACTAGCATTATACACTATGATATATTTAGAATGAATCAGGTTGTCTGTGGTTACCAATTCGAATACCCACATTTCTTATTTCTACTGGTACACACAACAAAAATATAGGCTTAATTTGTAGCGTCACAAATCATATTGTCCTCCATATTTATCACTGTCTACCATACGAATACCGAAGAAGCACTTTCTAGATCCAGATTCTCATGTAAGTTAGCTATTTTATACATTATATTGGTTATTTGGAGTACTGTATCAGTAGAAAGCTGATTTACGAGGTGGTCTACAAAATATGTTTCTTTCCCCATGACATAACATGTCTGTAAAATGAAGTTTTTTTTTAGAATAAATATGAATTACTACTTAACTGGAAATAATTTGTACAACCGTAGATCGTTGAACACAATTCATATTGGTAAATTTACAATTCCAGGAACACAAAAACAGAACAATTAACTGACGAGTACATTACACAACATAGTAGTCAAATCATTTAGATAAAGATATATAGACCAAATGTTTGCGACATTGTGCACTCCTACTAATGTGTGTGACATGACTGAAACATTTCCGATGAAAATCATCATTTTAAAACTAGTTCAAGACTAGACATGTTTCAGACTAGTCTTGAAAAAGTCCCAGATATCCTCAGTAAATTTTCAAACCTTGCTCTGAATTTTTTTTAAACTACAAAGATAGATATGGTCGTTTTTCAGACTAGTCTTAAAATGTCTTTAAATTTTTTAGAATATGCACTCTGAGGAATAATTTTACGACGTCTCACAATATCTCACGAGATTTAGTGAGATCTAGAGTCGGCCATGTTGGATTTTTAGGTGAACATGATGATGTAGCATTGGCACAGTGGCGCTCAGAAATGATATAATTCTGCCACTCATCATACCAAATTGTCGACAGCCAATCCCTGGCGTCATCTGAAACTTTAGAAGCTACAGTTATTTATTGGGCAGTTGTTTTTATTGAAATCACTGTGACAGGCAATGGAGTTCTGTTGATGAACCCATGCTTTTTAACATTTTGGAGAGCTGTTCACTTTGGTGTTCGAATTATCTGATTTACTTAATGAATGCACTTTATATGCATTATACTACCGGTATGCATGAATATGATATTTATTTTTTTATTCATTGGGTTTTGGCTTTTGTCACATGATTTAATTGGTCAATTTTGTTGAATCTGCATAAGACAATAGTGTCTAATTGTATTTATTTGTATCCATTAATTATCACCACTAATTGTATTATATTTGTGATATGTTTCACATATGCTCTGTGTGTGTTAGAACGGCCATGGCCATGTGAAACATTTTTATAACTCATCTAAATTATGTCTCAGGGACAATGTTTCAAACCTGTACATCATTGTTTAAGAAAAGTATACAAGATATATTAAATTTGTTATCATAAATTGTCGTTAATTTTGTCAAATCAGTAAGATAAAGATATATGGTAAATATGTTGGATATGTCAGCCCTTTCGAAAAGTGAGCACATCCTGCTTCGCATGCGATATACCATTTGGTGTCATAATTAAATGGTTTTGATATTTATGCCATCTAAGATAATTCAACGTGTTATTATTCATTATTGCACCATTTGTACATGCCCGGCCCACATTTTCAGTGGTTAGATATGTATTATTTATTTAATTTTATCTATTTATTTAACCTCCATCACTCCTGATGAGTGAGGTACCCCATGTACCTTACGAAACAGTGCTGTAGAGTCAACTTTACTCATGTAGTCGTGTCTTAATTTCTCTGTCCACGTATGTATATATGTATTTATATTTATCAGTGAAATCACAGTCCCTCCAGGGACTGTGGTGAAACTAAATTTGCACTGTCAAGGTCAAACAATAGAGAGCCCGGGAACTCTACTACTTGCCTGTATGTTGATTGGGATTATTTATTCAATCAATATAATACCAGCCAATGTGACTTTTGTGGTACTAACAGCGAGTAAATGTATGAATGTAAACTGCTGACAAATTTAACTCAAATTCAACTCTTTCTATCTCAATGGAATTATCACAAATACGCATGTACATGTACTACAATGTTTTCACTCATTCAGTAACTTATTAATAATGCTTTTATAAAAGATAAATACATTTTCGTGAATGTATATCTTGGAATGCAAAGGTTTAGTTATCCTTTTAATATAAATTTACGTTTCTATAATCTAAATATATATTTTGGGAATATATATATTAAGTGTACATTTTGGAATATAAATGTGCATTTTTCATAGGAATGTTGATTCTTGAATACATTGTTTGAATATTGCACTCTTTCTCCTGCAACTAACTGATCGATATTGCGTTACATTTTAGATATACAACCGAAATAAACACATTTTCATCAACTTCATCTATATTGTAGCTTGACGAAAAATGGCCAATCAGAACCAGAAGAGGTATCCAGCTCAATCTGATTTTCCAGACTTAAGCAAAAGCAATGCTCTTCTAAAAGATTATTTGACTCAAGACATCTACGCTAAACTTCGTGATGTCAGAACATCAAGTGGTTTCACATTTGATCGAGCAATCCAACACTGCCTTGATAGAGTTACAGGTATGTACCATGCGGTTGTTAAAGCGGAGGAGTGGTGACCTACGCATGCGTCAGGTGGCCATAGCGTGTCATGAGCCCTTGCGTTCTTAGCGTGTGTTGTTATCATCGCTTGCGACTCAATTTCCGCGCGTGCGCAGGTGACAACTCTCCCGCTTTAATAGTAGTGATCATTATGTAGCACACTGTGAAGTATTATATACAAATATTATATAGTTTATTATAATAATACAATGATTTTTATATCATATCAGAAACTATCGGCATTGTCGCTGGTGATGAGGACTCGTATACTGTGTTCGCAGATATTTTTGGTCCAGTAATAGAACGGTACCATAAAATCGTCCGGGCTGGTAGGTGGTCTAGCTGTTTAGTTGGTGTATCTATCACGTCTAACTTATTGAAATCGAATACAATATCGTATTCTACAGCAAATACAAAACTCTGAATGAACATATTAGACAATGATCGAATGTTAAGCTCATGTCGAATTCCCGGATTAGAAAATGTATTCAAAAAATAACAAAATACAAATGAATGAGACATTTAGCAACAATAGGCATAAGTTTTACTTTACGTTGTCAGCATTAACCTTTTTTGCAGAATGTATGAATGTAACTGATCTGTCTCCCGAAAAGATAACAGGAGAGATTTTTGACGAGAATTATGTTGTCAGTACCAGAATACGAGCAAGTCGAAATATTCGTGGATTTTGCCTGCCGCCATTCTGCTGTAGATCTGAGCGAAGGGCAGTGGAAAGAAGTATTGTCTGTGGTAATTGGTCACGTTTTTTAATTACGTCCCAATAGGAACATATTTATTTGAGCACTGTTCATGAAATTAAACTGTCTGCGAGAAATTGCTCCGAAGTTTGAATGGAAAAACATAAATTTAATATTCATATTCGGAATATTTACACTCTAGTAATATAGTTACATATGAGTTACGATCTTATAATTCTTCTAGACATATTTTCTTTATAGCTAACACATTTGTCATGGTTTCTATTTTAGACGATCATCATTTCAAAATTATCAATGTTATTGAACTGAACCTATATATTTAAACACTTTAGTTAAAATTTATGCTAAAATAGTAATTGTCAAGCCAAGCAAAATAAGAAAAGAAATATGGGCTGGAGTTTATTGTAAAGGCACAATTTAACAAATTGTCTTTGTTCTATTAATAGGAAATTTATGTTTTTTGTGTGTGTGTTTTCTTTACAATTCCTGCGTTTGAATGAATGACAAATGTTTACAAATCAATGTGCATATGTATAATATCATGTATGTGTGAAGTTTGATTATGATTGGTCCAGGCATTTCTGAGATACAGGTCCGGAATCACACACGCACGAACGCACGGACACACGCACAGACGCACACAGGTAAAACATAAGTCCCCGTTTTTGGACTGCGTCCGAACGGGGGCTAATAGTGAAGAACAGTACATCTTTCAATTTAAATATTTCAAATAAAAAAAGGTTTTAAATGCCCATTTTATCCGAGACCTGCCAGTGTTATTGTGGGTGGGGTGGGTGTGTATGTGTGAGTCTGATACACACGCATGTGCAATTATTTCATGATTGGTTCAAAAATGGCCGACGTTACTTCAATTTGTGTATTTGACGAGAGGCAACCCAAAGGTCGTTTATACATGCCTTGAGCAATTCATGAGAGCACCCACAAGTTTCTACTGTATCCCTCACCCCTATCTTTTTTTATTTTGAAATCTTGTCCCAGGGATTGTCAGCTTTTCCTTTAAAATCCATTGAGCTTATAACAAAATGTATAGTTTTGTGATGTAATACACATTTATGCGGGGTGCAATAGAAAGTGAGGGTGCAATAGGAACTAGGTACTATTGTCCCTCGGGTGCAATAAGACGAGGGGGCAATAGAAACACAGACACACATAATGGTGGATCCCAAATAAGCTGATTTCAGAAAGCACTCTATAATATTTTTCATTCACACAATATTTATTTTATCATTTTATTTCCAGCCCTAAATTCATTTCCTGGTGGGGAGTATCACCCTCTGTCGACCATGGATGATGCATTGTGCAAATCATTGATGTCAAACCATTACCTGTTTAGAACACCTAAAGTCGGATTCCAATTAGTATCTGGATGTGCTAGAGATTGGCCCGATGCACGGGGCATTTGGTAAGACCTTGTAGGAATTTGAAAATACACAATTTCCATAAGATATTTAACTAATACCACTATTATATTATTATTTGTTTGGTCAATATTCAGAGTTTACCATAGGAGACAAGTATTAACCTCGTTTCAACCTCGCACTGACCTTTTCAATTTGAGTATTCTGAGCTGAATATTGACCGCTACTTAGATGACTTATTGCGTATATCCACGTAGCACTGTAACATGCCCACCAATGATTTGGTCACTAATTATTACAGGTATACCGAGGACAAAACGTTGATATTTTGGGTGAATGAAGAAGACCACATGAGAGTAATTTCCATGCAGCCAGGGGGTCATGTAAAGGAGGTTTTCACACGATTTTGCAATGCAATGAAACAGGTAATGATATATTTTGAACTTTCGAATATGTATGCAAATATCAACTAACTTCATTGACGACGGCCCACCAATAATAGGGTAAAACACATGATTGTTTTATCTGACAGAATTATACAGGGGAAACTTTGTGACCGAATAAATACCCAGGTTAATGGTCAATCGTGTGCTAATGTTAAATCCAACCTGGAATTAGCTAAGTGTCACCAACCCCAATTTGACCTGGTCAGCCAAGGAAGGTCTGTACTTGTAACATACATGTACCTACGTATACAAGTGAACTAGTCATTCTAACCAAAGCCTAGAGCCACAAAGAGAAAACCAAACACTGACTAACAAAATTAGTGTCAACACGAGATATAGACCACTTGTTTCTTTTCGAGAAGCTGCACCATCCTTTTTTCTAGTTCATTAACTTTATTCCTAGTTGGTTCAATCAAATCTTCTTCTCTCAACACTGGCCTGAAAATATTTTAGGCTGAAGGTGGTGACCAAAAGTTCGATTCTAAAGTTGTATCACACTTCGAATATCTAATCACTAAAACAAGGAATTGCTTACATTGGAAGAATTCCGCTTTACTGGGAGGACAGGGAACCTGCCACTATCTTTGGCCCATATGACTAGCATTGTGTGATGGTAAAGGAGGTCTTGTGCAGATTCCCTTTGTTGGGTGGCCGTAAAAGACCAGATTTGGGCATCGAGTACATATAGGACCTTAAGTCAAGTCTTCATTGCTTAGGTGGGAATTCTCCACAAATACAAATTTGTATGTTTCAAAACAAGAGGCGGTGTATAAATCGACAAGCGAATGCCCTCAGGCGGCCTGCTTTAGAAAGGTTGTTAAGGGGCGGCTATGAGTTTCTAGGTACAAATACGTCAGCCAATCACTATCAGTCAAACCATCTCCTATTCTGAGATCTAATGCCCGACAGTGAATTGCGCTTTATTTAACCATGGTCTTGTTCATTAATATTGTCTCCCTGATACCACGTAATTGTGAACATATTTGGGAATGGTATGTAGTTTCACACTAGCTTGTAGATTCATAAAAATCATGTCACAGAAAAATTTCATTTCATTTTCCAGATTCAATATGGAGAAAATATTTTTCGTATTCAATAGAAAAATAAGGTACAAATATACGCACAACCTGTAGAAAAAATTCATAAGGCGAATATGTAAAATGATATTCTCCTTACGCTTTTTGAACTTGCTGTAGTGAAGAATAGATATTTTTTGCCTGATGTACATATAAACGAATGTCTCATTGTTTAAACTAGAACACAGTGTTTGGAAATCAGACACATCTGGGCCGTCTTCGCTTGTCATAAACTTCAAAAAATGTAGTTCACAGTTTTATCGAATGTTATGTTTGCATGGTTTATCTTTTTTACAAAAAAATATCATTGCTGTACGTCACATGGCGTTCTGCAAAACAAATTTACCACCACTTAAACATGAGTCTGTGAATTTGAAATATTAGTCATATTCAGTTGCAGTTAATAGTTGCTTACCGGTGTCCAGTATTATTTAGATGCCTTTCTTGTACATTACTATTTTTGTTTTCTTAGGTTGAACAAACGCTGAAAATCCAGAACCATCAATTCATGTGGAGGGCTGATCTAGGTTACCTCAGTACTGAACCAGCTAACCTCGGCACAGGATTGAGAGCGAGTGTTCATGTTAAACTGCCGAACTTATCCAAGCATCCAAGGTTTTATAAAATATTATCATCTTTAAAACTAGAGTGTCGTGGAACAGGTAATATTTCACATTGTCTTCTTCTTATCATAATTATGTAGTCTGGGTTGTAGATATTGTAAACGGGGTAAATGACAAGACCATTAGGTTTTATATCCAATAATGAACAATTTGTAACTTTAAGTCATATTAAGAGCAATATTTTTTTGTTTTGACAACTTTTTTTTAACTTTCGATATTTATGCTGTTTTAATCTTTTAGCCGGATATGGTAGTGCTATCAAAGATGGTATATGTGATATTTCTAATTCAGTACGTCTCGGTGTTTCTGAAGTCTATTTGGTGCAGACGTGGATAGATAATGTCAACCTTCTCATTCAGATAGAAATGCGATTAGAAAATATACAGCCTATTGATGATTTACTTCCTATGTGATGTTTATGCTTACACTTCGTTTTCTGATAGCAATATAAAAAAGTTTGATACATTAGTAAGTATGTTGAGTCCACAAGCGAGGGTTTATGGGGGAAATGTCATACATTTGAAAGAGTCGTGTTAATTATGTACGAAATTAATAATTCTTGACTGTTAATATGTGGAGTCCCTCTATTTGCTAATAGTGGAAACACTACATTCATCAACAGGTTATTACCCATGGCACATTTAAAACACAGATTATCGGCCTTGTAATGTTTTATATTATATGATTAGTATATATAACCGTGGGGTTTAAACCACTCACCAAATCGTACAATTACCCATACAAATCCGGGATGCAGGTTTAATGTTTTTAATGTATTTAAATATTTGTTTTTTTAGAATGATTATTTATTTCAGCCGCGTCTTTGTTCATAAGTATTTATTCTAGTACACTCATGTATACAAGTTACAATAAAACACTATAATTGTTTCTCATTGTATTAATGTATTGCTTTTGTAATGTCGGTAATTTCGAACATTAATAACCGTTATAACTGCCTACCTAACTTATATACAGGAACGATGTGATCGGATGTATAATACGATTATGTATTCATTCATTCATGAGCCAATTACATATTTGGAATAAAAGTCAACTTCAAAACGATGCAATAAAGTACAGGAAAAAATAAAAACCTAAAGCAATACAAGATAACAATATATTATGTAAAATGTAAGTGCCTGCCTGAACTATATAATTCATTGTTAAGCAGAGTTCTTCAAAATAGGTTGTACTTACGGAATGAATGAAATATTTAAAGGTTTTTAGGAAATATAATTTGAAAAAAAAGTATTGCATAAGATGTTTCTGAGGTACAAAGTAAGGATAAAATAACATATGAACAGTCCCTAATATCCCTGAAATTTCTCAATTCACAATAATCGACTTCTAGATAGAGTAAAACAAGATAATCCCCAATTCTTGTTTTTTATTGGTGCTGCGAAAACAGGCATGATCTGCCATGGTACTAAACAATGAACACTTCCACCAATAGTCAACTCTGCTGGATTGTCAAATTCCATTCTTGTGTTCTTTACGAAATTATCATTGTTTATAATCCGACAATATATAGCGATATTACCGTCTATTGGGGATGCTTTCACTTTTCTTACACTAACCCTGGTACGTTTGATGCTACTGATCATGCCCCTGTCGCACAGCCCAGTGCACCGGGCAGGGTTCCATCGATCCATTCCATCCCCCTGTTTTATTAACCAAATTCATGTACATTATCAAGCAAATTAAGAGATGAGAAATTCTAAATTACCACTGGGTTGGTTGGAGTTTCTATAGAATTTCAGTCTACCAAAAATGCAACTGGTGCAGAGCCTCACGGTGTTGTTCGCATGGCTGAGAGATACCAAATTCCAACCGAAGGAATACACATTAGTTCATTACTACTGCTGCCTACAAGTAACAACATCTATTTAATTCATCGCAGCAAAACAATATTATTTCATGGCAAAACTTCACGGACGAAAACAACTGTTCAGACTTTGACCTGAGGCATCAATCAAGACCAAAAAATATGCCCTTACAGTGGTTGCTGGTATATGGCCCCATGTTTCATGAAGGCCAAGAAGAAGAGAGGTCTCAGATGCTCTCTCATGATTCTATAATCACAGCCCACAAGGCTGGCCAAAGTTTTTCCAGGTTGACCTGGTGAACAAGTGTTCATGCATATGGTGTGTGTGTTTTAGACTAGTAATAAGATGTAGTTGACTGTCAAAATAAATACATGGATGGTCTTGCGGAGTTGCTGTTGAGTGAGTTGCCTGGCCTACTTTTTCTTCCTTTTTTTCTGGAGGGAGGGTTACCTGTTTGAGCTTATGAATATACGTTATACGTGACCTCAAGAGGTAGGCAAGGTTGCTTACCCATTCAAAGTAGTTGTCCATACATATTAGGTGTCATGTATAGTGAGGCTATAAGAGGAGTGCATCGTCATTGTATAGCCAAGGCGCCAATCAGTAAGTGGTCTTGGTAACAGCTTTGATAGTGACCTTTTAATTGAGAACAAGCTCTTTCATGGACTCTGTTACTATGTTTTGTTTTTGGTTGTCCTTGGAATAGTAGTTGGCACCAACAAAGTCCTCTTTAATATATTTGAAACAATATCGCTTGCACCTATTCATCGACCACCTGGCAGCATGTTAGGATGAGATAGAGCCTTAGCTTGACACTGAAACTAGTTGCTCTGTGTCTCAGTGTAAGGCCTGCTTATTGATATCGAGAGGGACACCCACACTGGACAGGGGTTTCTTTCACTGCTAGAATAGGGTGGACAATACAATAGTACTGGAAATGAAATGTGGAAATTGATAACAGTCAATAAATTCCTGCAACAGAACAACGAAGAGATACAGGAGTCTTGCTTGCAGAGAAACACTGTTATTCTAGAGGCACCGCTGTTAGCAGGAGATCGCAGTGAAGTTCATACAAGTCTCACAGAATGATGGTTGAAGCCTGTATCACTTGTCTCACAACATCGGAGCAGCAACACACAGAGTATACAACTGCCCTCGAGCTAGCCTATTTATAGAACATAAATGGCTCAGTTTTAGATACACCACCTGGGTTTTACAAGAGCCAATCAGAATGTGGTCTTGTTAGCAGCTGTCTCACGATGACATGCAGACACTCACGTAGGAGAGTTAGTAGATCATAAACATCCTTTGTTATGTAAATCACAAACACACCTGGCAGATTCCAATTGTCTTTCCAGAGTTGTAAACTACTTTGACTGGTCAATCACCTTTATAACAGTTATCACAAGGCAATGGACACCGTTTCTTCCAATGATTCCATGCACTCTTCTATTTGCATTTGAAGTAATATAATAAAAGCTTTCAGAACAGGTTGTTTGGCTCTGTGGTCAATCTCAAATTCCTCATACCAATTGTGTGATATGTGGTTGTGCCTGGCCCTTATTGCCACAGCAGATGACACCTATTTTATCGGGCCAGTCTAAGAACATGTCAACAATGAACCAGAGAATGATGAAGACCTCATGTCAGATGATATTCAACATGTCCAATTGCTCTGACCAAATCCACTGGAATAATTTGTGGTAGGTGTAATGTAGTTCATTGTCATATTTAGGAGACGCCCCCTTAGTATAAGTGATTGGAGATGACCGCTAACATGGGATGCAAATCATTTTTTGCAGTGACCCCTTCTTGTAATGGCGGCCTATGCTCGTCCAAGTGTTTCAAAATAGCTAGATTAAATCGAGCATGCTAATTTTCTTTCATGCACGATACAACTCATTTGGGTATACTATTCTCACTTGACACAACACTTTTGGGGCATGCTATTTTTATAGAATGAGTTAAAATACAGTCACTGAAAATCAAACCAAAAAAGAATGTGTTAATTGACTATACTGTCGTCCCTAAAAATCAAATGGTATATATAGTCCTATTGCTAAACAATAGCCTTGCGATAGTAAACTACATGGCGAACTTAACTCTCCTCAATGCCTGGGCGTTGATCAGAAAATGGGTAGATGACCACCAAAATGGCAGTATCTATATTAGTAATAATGGTGGGTGCAAATTTGTTGGGATTGTGACGTCAAGGGGTTCTATGCGCAACAATGATGATATGATGATGGTGATGTCAGCGTTTGGGTTATATGCCTGTGCAATGCATTTTATAAATAAAGGCATTGGGGCTGGCGGAATGTCTGTACCGGAAGTGGCGTCATTTCAGCCGCATACTTTTACTGTAATCATCACAACACTGGGTAATGTTTTTACTTTAAATTAAAGCCGAATGTGTCTATTTTTTTCGCTCAAAAGATTTTTTTTATAAATGAGTGGTATAATTAAAAGTTCTTACTAAGTAGTTTTATTGTATTTGCACTCATACAAGCGTGCGTTTGTGGGATGTTTTTCGACAAAAGTGTTGTATTCTACACATCCTACAATATTATCGTTAAAGCTACAGAAACTGGTACTGATGTGAGAGGGCAAAGACTGAGCTAGACTGCCTGTGAACTATGACAAGAGTTTGGCAACTTTTCAAGAAAAGCATAGAATGAGCCAGTACCTTCATGTGTCGCATACGACTTGTTTACCACTTCCGTGTGACTGAGAATGTTCTAGAACCGTACTGTGTCTGGGTGGAATTTTTAGAAGTTGGTTGAATAGGTAATATGACGCTGTAGAAGGCAATAGAAGGTAATGGAACATTCTAGAAATTTGTAGTAAGTTCCAGACTCATTATGTATGCTGATGTAATGGTCTATTTATAGACAGTGTGGGTATATATAGGGGAGTTGCTCAGCACAGAGATCAGATCGGAGATCTCGTTGAATTGTATTGGAGTTTAAGTATCTAGTTATTGGAGTAGTGGAGTTTTACCGCGTTATTGTACTTGATGTTTGCAGAGTATAATAATACCAGTACCAGTTGAAACCTCATCTGTTGGCTCCGTGTTCGTATGTTATCATCGCCGCCAGGGAAGTCTTTTTGTTACTGTTGCCATTTTGGTATTTGAACCATCACACCTGCACTATACCAATTACGGTAATATTACGTTGCGTGTGACATGTTACTATATCAAGCTGACAATAGAAAATCAAAGTAAAAGCATGTAAGAGCATAATTGAATCATAAGTTCTCCTGCAAATGTTACATAACCCAAAACATCTGCGATCAACCAGTTTTTTTTTTTTGAACAAATAACAAAAATACAAAATACTCAATAAGGAATGTTTAGTCTGGCTTGAATAGCATGTGTGTCAAAGTCTATGGTCGAAGTGAATGCGGTTCTATTAGAGATGTGCTTCTGGTGATGAAAGTGTGTTCTACTTTAACAACACAGTAAATATTTTATGTAAGTAAACTTCTAATAGAGCAAATACAGTATACTCATACATTGTAATGAAATCACAATATTTGTTGAAACCTATGTGTCTAGTGATGGGTAGACATTTTGTATGGCTTAGGGAGGAATAACTCTGATTACCTCACCCAAGCTTTTCATTTTGTCAAAGGATGTAGTTTCTGTATGCCATCTTGCTGTTAGGATTATTTGTCAAGACAAACCTAACGGAATAATGGCTCTGAAGTTATACAGTTTATATATTCTCAATATACATTCTCTCATGTTTCTACAATTGTTGTTGCAACAACATCAGACAGGATTGTCATATGTGTCTGTTTACCCAAGTCTGGTTTCAGGGTACATTATGGAATACCATGAAGTCAACTTCACAGCTTCCTCATCATTCTTCGTGTGAAAATAAATGCACATAGTTTAATGTATTGCCTTGAAATGCTGATATGTAAGATTTGATCAAAAGAAAAATGAAACAACAGCTATTTTACTGGTCCAAGGCTAGAAGGTGGTAATGTCATGTGGATGGCCATATAGCTTCATTTTTTAAATTTATCGCATCTGCTCTGTTGAAACTCTAATTTCTCCCATCAAGCTAATAAATACTTGACATTCTTCAAGAAAAGATGATATCCCGCACAAATACTCAGTAGAGCTGCTACGCGAACTAAACGTATTCCCTGACACTTAACCGTTATAGAAACCGACCCTAAATTGAAGAAAACTAACCAATCTAGTCATAATACCAAACCACTTGAGATAACATATAATCCAGCTCTCCCTGATATTGCTAACATACTTCGCAAATATTTGCCCCTGTTGCACTCCAATGAGAGACTTAAAAAGGGGGCAAGGGGGTAGCTGTTACAGTTTTACGGGAAATAAAAAGGGCTTTTTACAATTTACAAGGAAAAAAAGACGTTCTTACAGTTTACAGTGAAAATTTAATGTTTACAGTTTACAGAGAAAATAAAGGTTATTTTACATTTTACGGAAAATTAAAAAAGAAAACCTAGAAAATTCTTGTATGTACCGACAAAAATTACACATTTTTAGTGTACGAAACAAATATTTGATCGATTACGTTGTACGTCTAGCCTGTGATTACAGAATTACGGAATTTATTTTTTCAATTTACGTTATACGAACAAAAAATATTTCAATTACGTTGAACGAAAATAACCCTTGCCCCCCTCTAAAAACCTATTCCCCATCCCTGTGGTAGCGTACAGACGGTGCCCTAATTTGGATGATATCCTTACCAGATCTAAATCTATAGACAAAAAAGTGGAAAGACCCCCAGGTTGGTATCCTTGTGATGCTAAACGGTGCATTACAATATTACATGCCACTACATTAAACAGTCGACTACATTTTCTAGTAACAAGCCCACGACCATGTGTGGTATTAGAAAACACATCACTTGTAATACCAGTAGTGTTGTTTATCTTATTGAATGTAATATTTGCCACATTAAATACGTTGGGGGAAACTGGCAACATGCTCAAGACCCGCATGTTACAACATCGATCGTCTATTATTTTATGTAACAAATACTATCTACCCATTCTCAAGCACTTCCTGTCCAGTAACCACGCCATTGGAAACCTTAAAGTTTCGGGTATCGAATCAGATTTTAGAAACGCACAACACCGAAAGATTAGGGAAGCTGTCTGGATTAAACAACTTGGTACTCTCACCCCAAATCCACACATGTTATTTGGTTTCTCCCATTTCCCATCGTACTTTAGTCCATTGTTATTTTATTTTGAATTTTAACTGTCATTCTCTAGTGTATTCATTTCCATCCAGTCACCAACACTATTTCAGGTTAGTCAAAGTTTCACATGTTTACATTTATTTGTACTCTCTACATTCAATCATTTGTATTTTCTAGACTTACCTATATACGTATTCCACATGCTTTTTGCCTAGTCTTGATTTTTCATGGTTGTTAATTCTATTTCATTTCCAGTTTGACAAAGAGGTAATTTCATCATCGCCGAAACGTTACTAGAATAAAATTGTTGGACCAAGACGTTTTTGGTGTGGTGTACTAGTTTATCCTACACTCCAGTTATTGTTATATTATCACCAACGAGTTGCATCATCTTCAAATTGATCCGTCTACCTGGTCGTCCTACCCATGGCACCGTTGAAAACAATCACCACTTGTACCACCCTCCTCATTAAATTAAGGTACATGCCATGTACATACCACTATTCTCAATATTCACTGTTTCCCATGAAATCCAACCATCCAGTCACCCCCCCCCGGTGTCAAATTGCATCAATTTACATTCAATATACCAATTCAGAAACCAGAAGGCTAGATATCAGCATACCAAGTACACAGAGACACAGGGAGTAAGTGGTAACAACTGTGGTTTGTTTTACATTGCTAATCTAGTGGAAATATGTATCGGTGCAGCTGACATACCATCTCTCAAGTTCAATGAAAGTGAGATGAGAACACATGTTTTGAGATGTTTTGAAAAGAGAAGGTTCACGTCATTTTATTTCAAAAGCTAAAGATATATACGAAAGCAAACTGTTTGCTGTACATTTACATTGCTCATGCAACATGCCAGAAGTATTTTACATGGTTCATTGTGACTCATATAAATGCTGATATCACTTGTCATGTGTGAAATTGTAAAGAGCAACCATACCAAATTTGTAGGTTTGTAATGATTGTATTGTAAGGCATGCGCTGAAATAAATAAATCTTCTTAATTTCTCTTGCCACATTGTAATATTCTAAGGAACATTGCCACAGGTAATTGTTTAGACTTCATTTCCAGCAAGCCAACATTGATGGCTATGTTCAAGAGCGTCAGATTGTGAACGCTGAAGATATCAAACACCACTGGCAACTTTGCGTGGGATGTTACAATCTTCCAAGAGAGATTGGTAGGTTTTCATGATCGGCTTATTCTGGATTATTTTTGTATGAGTGATTGTTTATCGTCGTCCGTGGCAACTTTTTACTACCTGGACTTCTTGAAAACTACAAGTCTAATTGCTTTGATATTTGGTGCATATGTACCTTGGGTAGATCTCTCTCAAATTTGTTCTTTTCGTGATGATATCTTTAAATCTCTAAATTTGGTGAATGTTTTTGTAATTTTTGGTAAAAAGTGATATTTTCGACTTTATGTTAAAAACCGCCAGTCTGATTGCTTTGATATTATACATATAGGTACTACAGGTGGTCTTTACTCAGATTTGTTAATTTCATGATGATATCTTCAATTTTCTAATTTTGATGAATATTTTTGTTTATTTTTGGTAAAAAGTGATATTGTCGACTTCTTGTTGAAAACAGCAAGTCCGATTGCTTTGATACTATACATAATAATAATAATAATAATAATAATAATAATAATAATAATAATAATAATAATAATAATAATAAAATAATAATAATAATAACTTTATTACACAACCAACACCATCAGAGGGTTTAGTATGGTAAAAATAACAAATAACAAAAGACTAAAATGATAAAACTAACTAAATAAAACACTAAAACTGACATTGAATAGAAAAGACATTGGTTCTCTCATGGATGCGTATTTACATAATTAAGTATTTCCATTGAATAATGTATTTTTCACAAATTTGGAAAAGGCAAGATCATGCTTCATAATTTTAAGAAAAACATCTCCATTTTGCTTGCCTGCGATTTGATTATTGATGTTACACTCTAGAAATAAAGATTGTCTTTCAATTTTAAAACATGTACATTCCAGAATGAAATGCATCTCATCCTATATCACATCATTATTACATTTTTTACACTTTCTATCCTTAAGTTGAATTTTTGGATTTTTTCGGCGATCTAATTCTATTTCTAGAGTATGATCTAAAACACTTTCCGTAGATTGAAATCTAAGATTTTGTCTATTTTCAAATACAAAATCTTTTTTGAATAGCTTGTACGTTCTAAGCTTATTTCCCTCCCCATTTTTACCGCTTGATTTATTTAGTTGATCCTTCCAGAATGAAGAATACTTAATGTATACTTTTGATTTTATTGAATCAGATAATTGCTGATAATGTTTTCAACATTTTATATCAAAGAAGTATTTATTTTCATTGATTCAATTAATGCTGACTTAAGGATGTGGTTATTTGGCAGCGTGTGAAGTCTATACCAAAATTTCATTTGTAAAATACAACTTTTAATTCCTATTGGTTTTCTGCTTAATTCCTCCCAAATACCTATAGTTGGGGTTACTTTATTTACTCCGAGTATGAACCGCTAAAACTGACTGCATACTTGTTCAAGACTATTAACATCGTTTGAAATTTCACATGCCCAAACCTCAGCTCCATATACAACAGCATTGGTGAAATTAATTGATCAAACAACTTCAGACATAACTTAGGGGTCACTATCTTGTGATGCATGTCTGATGGTGATCGGTGCTTTCAATGCTTTGTTTTTTAGCATTTGTTGATTAGTTTACCGTCAGGTGTGAAGATTACACCAAGGTATCAGAACTCTTTTACTGTTGGGATAGTCTCATTATTCAATATAAACTTTTTTTTTAATAAATGGTTACTTTTATTGAATAGCATAATTTTGGTTTTCTTTATATTTAGTTAATCTCCATTGTGAGAAATAACTTGATAATTCATTTAAACAGTTTTGTAAGCCTTCAGCACTATCTGATAATAAAACCGAATCGTCAGCATTGAAAATGTCATTCGGTGGTGTATCATTAAATAAAACAGGATTATTTTTTTGTTTACCAAAATACAGTAGAAAAATCATTAATGAAGATATTGAGAGAGTTGGTGAAAGGTTGCAACCTTGTTTTCTACAAAGTTAGATATAAAATCATCAGTTAAACATAGTGACCTCAGGTAGACCTCTCTTAGATTTGTTCATATTCTAAATAAATATCTTCAGTTCTTTAATTGAAATGTGCATTGCTAACAGAGGAGCTATCTCGGCAGGGAGGCTGCATGTCCTTCATTTTAACTCGACTTTAAGTCGACTTCCATTTTATTTGTTGTAAAATAAAAATAGCATTTTATCTTTATAACAGTAATTTGGTGTCTTCATGACCCCAATTAAATCTCAAAATTTCGGGGGGAAAAAGAATGTTATATCACACCCAAATCAATAGCACTATTCACATTTCTTGGACATAATACCTGTCTTGCAGATCATGTTTAAAATTCTGTGCATTAATACGTCATGCTATACATATGCATGTGCAAATGTTCCATCAAAATCGAGCGTTTCCAACTTTTCAAAACCAGATTTTGCAAAAACAAATTTGGTGCATGTCATTGTTAATTGTTGTATCTTTGAAATGTCGTTTAGGAAAATGTATTGTTGTAACTTGTTCATTTATAGTAGACTAAAATTGACTAGAGCTGTGCAAAGGTTAGTCTTCACTAAAAAGGGGCCAATAAAATGTTCACTCTTCACTTGCATGAAGATCATTTATAACGTGAGAAAGACATTATAATGTTCCCATGATATTATGACACTTAAAGTGCTATTCATGCTATTTTTACAGTTATCAGCTTTATTTTTAACCCCAAATAATATATGCCTTAGACAAACTAAACACTCACGACGACTATAGGCCGGCAAAA
Source organism: Saccoglossus kowalevskii (assembly GCF_978046115.1). Classification (NCBI taxonomy): domain Eukaryota; kingdom Metazoa; phylum Hemichordata; class Enteropneusta; family Harrimaniidae; genus Saccoglossus; species Saccoglossus kowalevskii. The sequence continues at coordinate 13,714,665 of NC_140648.1, forward strand.
CAAATACTGCATCTAATAGGCCAACAAAATAAAAAGATAATTTTATTATAACCGTGTAGAAAATGTTACATTTCTAATTTGGTGTTTAAAGTTAATAACGAATAATGAAAACTTGTACAATATGATGAAAACATAAATGAGCTGTCAACTAAAAATGCAAAGTTTGGAATTGACAATGTCAAAACCACAACTACGTGTAATTTCTATTGCAAGTCTACTACAATTACTACGAGCTGTGTGAAAAGAAAATTACACGCAGAGAAACGAACTACTACTAACTGACGTCAAAAACTCTGCTATTCTGAACTACGTTGGGATTAATTACAGTATTTATACCGGTAGTTCTATGATTATAGACGGCAAAGGAAATAAACAGCAGGCGCAGGCAGTTGTGTATCACCGACACGACAACAAAGAAGCCATACATCTCTACATTCTATATGCGAGCAATCAACTAAGTTTCACTATATTTATCACAACTTTATAGACAAAAGAAACAACATCAAATCTTTTATTTTTTGATGATAACGTCCACCTCAACAGTACTGGTACTAGGGTTAGTGTTAGCAACCTAAAACGCTACATATACAGAGCAGTTGTATTCAATAGAAGCCAACAACATAGCACGAAAAGAAACGAAACACCCAGCGAACGGAGAAATGTACATCAAAACAATTTCCAGTCACCCACGCAACATTTATACAAAGACAGCTCAAGAAAGGAAAGTATAAAGAACTTGTTCTCCTGTATTATGAACATTATTGACTGTAAATAGAATATGCAAGTATATGCTTAGACAAGTTTTGTACAATCTCAGCTTTATTATATAGATTTAGAATAAGGTATTTCAATACGCATTTTATAATCATGACTTTCTCTTCGTCATGACTTCAATCTCAGCGAAGAAAGCCTGCCTGAAATTTTCAGCCTAGTGCAGAAAATCAAAAATCACATTTTCTTAGATAGTACTAGAGATTTTGATTTTGTTAGTCTAGTAGAAACGAAGACAGACATATATTTCCAAATTAGCATCCCTAATTATAGCCATATACATTCCTTTAGATCTACTGAACATAAAAAAATCAAAGGGATTGTCCTGTACTTTAAACAATACATAAGAAAAGGATTAAGCAAATGCCAAGCAGTAGTGAAGATTTGATCTGGATTGTTTAGATAAAACATTTTTAACCTAGATGGGGATATCTTCCTCTGCACAATATACTTGAGCCCACAGTTCTTTAGTATATTTAAATGGAAGAACTCAAACCTATTTGAAGTATTGGAGAAAGACATGGCTAAATATTCACAATTTGGTTCAATAATTCAAACCGGGGATATTAATGCACGAACTAAAAATGAACCCGGTGTGGCATATTTTGAGAATTCAATAACACAATCTACAGGTACAGACAATTCAATCAGATTAAAGGCTTCCCAAGACCGAGCAATTAAGAATCTGTATGTCAGTCAGCTGTTAGAATTGTGTATGAACACAGGTGCAGTTATGACAGCTGTATTGGAGATCTCACTGGGAAATATACATGCTACCAGAATAAAGGTAGTAGTATAGTAGACTATACTGTATTTAGTAAGAATTTATTTAAAAACATATCTTTATTTCATGTACACCCATTAAATTTAAATTTATCAGACCACTGACAATTGTCTTATCACTTTCAAACTAATGCTCTTAATATTTCTAATTCTGACACATCTCAAATAGGCTCATCTCCAATCTTAGAGCAGCACAGGTACTCATACACTTGGAATGAGACATCCAAATATCTTTTCTACAAAGCATTACAAAGCAAAGAAATAAGTGATATGATTGATAACTTTAATGCATGTAATTTTACTAATACACAAAAAGCAGTAGATGAAGCTACTAATATAATTTCTAATATCTACCACAGGGCAGCTGGTAAAAGTTTAAAAAAACGTAAAATTAAAAACAAAACAAAAAATACATAGAACATAATCCCAAATGGTACACAAATGACCTGATATGTCTTAAAAAAGATTTACGTAAGATGTCTACACAACTATCCATTAATCATTTCAACAAAGAGTTTAAAACTGCCTGTTACGCCTTGAAACGTAAATATAAAAAACTTGTTAAAAAGAACAAGAGAAGAGAATATGAAAAGGACCTACTGAGTAAATTAGATAAAATTAGTAATTCATGCCATGGTGATTATTGGAACCTAATAAGTGAGCATAAAGGTAGGCAAGATAATAATGATTGTGAATATGTTTCTGAAACAAAATGGCATGGACATTTCAAACTTCTCAACAAAAATAATAAGGATAATGATGAGAATTTAATAAAAGAACAAAATAATATGAATAACACACCTATTGCTGAATTAGATCAACACATTTCTCAATTAGAAATTCAAACAGCAATTGTTCTCTTAAAAACAAAAAGTCTCCAAGATATGACCGCATAACAAATGAAATACACTTATTAAACCAATTCAAGAGCTATTTAATCTAATCTTAAATAGCGGCCAATTTCCGAGTGCATGGAATTTGGGAATTATCACCCCTGTCTTTAAAAAAAGGTGATAAATCTGAACCAGCAAACTACAGATGCATCACTCTGCTTAATAGTCTGAGTAAGGTATTCTCTTCAATTCTGAAACAAAGATTAATAAAACAATATAATAATATAATAATGAAAGAACAAATTGGGTTTATGCCAAAGTTCAGTACAGCTGATCATATCTTTGTGTTGAAACAATTACTGATAAAACACCTCAATGGATGGTAAAGGCATACTTAATTGAGGGGAGGCAAGGGGGGTAGCTGGTACGGTTTTACGGGAAATAAAAAGGGCTTTTTACAATTTACAAGGAAAAAAAGACGTTTTTACAGTTTACAGTGTTAAAAAAGGAACATTGAATGGTCCGACGAGCTCTCCGGCTCAAATTCTCCGCCATTGCTGCGCCGTGTGTAGAGATGCACGCGCATATTACCCTCGTAATGCTCTTCATTCGGTTAGAGGGCCTTTAACGTCTTGACATTCAATTTTGTAGTGAATTGTGTCATCTAGTCGTTTTACAGTTTCTATAATATAATTTCCCTGGATTATTCTTTACGATTTTTTTATTTGGATGTAAATTTTTGTACGTACCGAGAAAAAAGACACATTTGTACAGTGTACGAAAAAAATATTTGATGGATTACGTTGTACGTCTAGCCTGTGATTACAAAATTACGGAATTTATTTTTTCAATTTACGTAGTACGAACAAAAAAATATTGCAATTACGTTGAACGAAAATAACCCTTGCCCCCCCCCTCTTAATTGGGTATCTGGTATCAAAAATATTCTGCACTATCTGGAAATGGATAAATCATGGGAAAATAATGATCCAAATTATAACACCAATCTAATCAACACAATTTGCATTAAACTCAAAAAAGTATTCGAAAACAAGAGTCAAGAACAAATGCATGATGATAGTAAAAACAAAAAACAAAAGAATAAGCTAAAGACTGCTAAAGAAAAATTACCAGTATGAAAATTATTTAAGAACAGTAACAAATGCAAAACATAGAGCAGCATTAACAAAATTGAGAATTAGTGCCCATAATTTAGAAATAGAGAAAAGACGATACAAACAAATTCCTTGCAGTGGTAGAAAGTACACTGCTTGCGATCAAAATGAGATTAAAAGACGAAATAAATTTAAACTGTTTAAGGAAATAAATTTAATACATTGCAACAACACAAATACCAATAAATTGATTACAATGCTAACAAGCAAAAAATAACAAAACTAGAAAGCTACATCTATAACTGTTTCAGTGACAGAAAATCATTTCCAAAAAACTACCAGCTGCCCCTAGATAAAAACAAATTGTTAGCGCTTCCATTTTGTTACTTTCTCAGTTTTTCATCTTTATTGTAATTTACTTTTTCTGAGTCAATATCCAAATAAGGATACGATTATGCAATGGGCCATTCCAGTTTATATCTGCACCCCCCTGTTGATGAGCTTGTGTGTTTACTTCATACAAGGTATAATTTCCATGGGTGTATAAGTCATACAAAGTTTTATTTCCAAATCACCATTCACCATACAGTAATGGTAATCCAAAACTATAATTCCTACTTATGGTGTTGATGAGTTCCTTTGTGCCACCATACAGAGTAGGATTTCCAAATATAACTTTCATCATATGCTAATTTACCAAGTTCAAAATTTTATATTTGATAATGGAAATCCAAACTAGTACTGATTCACGGTGTTGATGAGCTCATTCGTGCCACCATCCTGATCTAATTTCAGTAATAACTATTTCATACTGGCCCAATTTTTTTACCATATACAGTCAGAATTCCATGTTTTTTTAGTCATACTGTTGGAAATCCAACCTCATCAATCGGTATGTGGCGAGATAAACTAAGCCATATTTTATTTAGTAGCTATAACTGCCTGGATTTCCAGGATTTTTTTTTCCATACTCGTCTGGATTTCCAGATTCTGTTTCTCCATATACAGTTGGAATTCCGGGGTATTTTCCCCATCATACAGTGCTGGAAATCTGACCACATCAACGGGGGGGGGGGGTGCAGATATAAACTGGAATGGCCCAATACAGATTATTGTTATTATTCAAATGTGCGCATGCGCATAGCTAGCCGTGTCAACTTCAGTGACCTCCTGCGTAACAAGGGTCACCAATGCCTTTATAAACAATGGCGACCCCGACTTTGTTTCGCCCTTGGTTTGGGCGATGTTTTTTTTTCGATTTAAACAAGAATATGAGAAACCACTGTCGTGTTTCATTGGTTCAAGCATCAACGACGGTAAAGGCATCGGAAAATCATGATCATAAACAACTGAAACCCTTTAAAGAAATCCCAGGTGAAGGCTCATCCAGTTTTGTATCAGGTGTTCTTTATGCGGTGAAAGGATGGCGTTCTGGCAGTGCATCTCGTCAACCATGGCCAGCTTATGATAAATGGGAAAACAAATATGGGACATTATACAAGAGAGTGTTTGGAAAAACCGTTTCAGTATTTATCACGGATGCCAATGACATAGAGAAGGTTTTTCGAAGTGGCGGGTCGACGCCAATACGATTTGAGCACACGTTTTTCGACATTCTTAGTGCATGGCGATTTTATAAACAAACTAAAGGATTGCCCCTTGGAACGTTGACAGCGTGAGTAGATTTCGTATTAAAGGGCGGTCGTCGTCGCGCCACGCATGCGCGAGATATATGGGTCTCATATAAACAAACATGGCGACTTGGACTGTTGCGCAAATCAACGAGTACAAACTGAGACGTTACCAAGCTTTAAATAGGTATTTTTTAGGTGATTGGAAGGTATCGAAGAGTCACAGGTGATAATTAGTGCAAGTCCTGCCCAGTTCAAACCTCATACTTATGATTTCCATTAGAAGGGCGCATTGGATTGTGGGAAAATCAATGTTTATCAACACAAATGTCGCACATGTGCAGCGTGACGACCATCGCACTTTAGGTTATAGATTGACAATACTGGTAAACACTGTATTTGATCAAGGCCACTGCAGCATAAAGCGGGATATTGTATATACTTTGTCGAACGGAGCTTATCATATGTGTGATTATCCGTCGTTCATGTCAACTTTTTACTTTTTCAACTTCTTCTTGACAACTTCAATTCTTATTGCTTTGATATTAGATGTATATGTACCTTGGACAGACCTCTCTAAGATTTGTTCATTTCGTGATGATATCTTTAATTCTCTAATTTTGATAAAAAGTGATATTTTCGACTTCTTGTTAAAAAACGGAAGTCTGATTGCTTTGATATTATACATATATGGTATGTACCTCAGGTAGACCTCTCTCAGATTTATTCATTTTCCAATGATATGTGCATTGCTAACAGTGGATCTATCTCAGCCGAGAGGCTGCTTGTTTCATTATGTGATAATTAAATTATTGAAATATGAAACAAACTTCATTACTATTTTGGTGGTGATATTTACACCAGGATTTTATGCAATGTGATGACCTGGGGTGTTTTTCTGTTCACAACAGCTATTGATCTACACATGAAATGACGCATAACGCGCAAACTGAAAGTTTATTTGAAGACTAAATGGCATTTGCAGTCATTACGAAAACAACTTATATCACATAATACAAAAGGGCATACAGATGAACATTAAGGTGGAGATGCAGGTTCATGGGCACTTGGAGACATTTTTTTTTTTTATTTGCTTTTTCTTACCAGACAGTCTTGCATGGTTAGATAGTGTTAAAATTTCGGAGCTCTGTCAAAAGTGGAACATGATAAAAAAATGATTTTAAAATATAGGAAACCCAGGTACGCGTATGTGATTAAAAGTTTGTTTACATCTGACTGTTGATGATATATGCAAATGAGTTGCTGGCCTCGTACAATTTATGATTTCCTCCTGCACTGCATGGTTCCCTGTTTACTTACCTCAAACGCTATCTACTAGCCTAGTAGATCACAGTATGCTGCGGTTGCTATAATCGATACCTGTCAAAATACACAAAAGATTAATTAAAAATACCCTGGAAATTACATCAAAATCGGCAACAAGATGTGTGATGACCAGAATGGCTGCCATTTTAATGTTAAAAATCAAGCATTTCTACCATTCCAGACCCTGCACCATACTGTAGCAATTGTTCAAACTTCATGCATGACAGCATTCAAATTACCCGATAATATTAATAATAATGATTTAAAAATAATAATTTAACTAAATAATTAGTGGTGTCTAAGCAGAAGTGGATTAGTGTATGACCTGTTAATGACTATGTGGATGGTATGCATTTGAAGTCTGACAAACAAAGACGATAAATTTTGGCCACTGTAGCACAAATGCCCAAAATTGTCATTTTCACAGGGATTTCAAGATGGTGGCTATATCACATGACTGATCACAGTCATCAGAAGTTAAATCAGTCATGAGAAACAAAAGAACAAAGTTTTTGCTATTTGTACTGGAAATTCAATGTTACTGATTCTTATTTAGCTGTCTAATAGAGAGAGAGATACGACACAAGAATTTTCAAAATAATCTGGTAACTCAGTAAATAAACCCCTTTCCTGTTTATAGAATAAATTAGAAATGGCGACCAAACCACATTACCGACCATAAAAGATTTTAATATGCTTTACACGTAGATGCCGGAAACCAAATTTCAGATCAATGTGTACAGTGATTCTGGAAAAGAAGATTTTCAAGTATTTTTTGTCATTTTTCAAAAAAAAAAAAATGGTGGAAAAAGTTACCTGACTGCTAAGGTTTTTATTGCTTATATGTATTATAAATATGTTGTAGTACATGCCATAAAAAAATTGAGATCGCCAAATAGCCACTTCTGGTTTAATTTTAATCCAAAATGGCTGCAAAATCAGTGGACCAATCAAAACTTTGAAAGTCAGGTGCTCCAATTCACACAAGCAACCATTAGCATGGAAAGTTAGAGAAGATTCTGCCCAGCATTTTTACAAGCTAATGAAAAATGACAAAAAAGAGAAGAACTGGAAGAAAATGTGAACAATAACAATAGGGGCCCAAGCCCTGCTGGCTTGGACTCCAAATAATAATATTTTTCATATCAGATCCAGAAAAAATAATTTTATATTTTAATGATCGCTGTTCTAGAGCCATATCTCTGGCTTGCTTTTAATGATTGCAATCAAACTACTGATGCATTACACATCAAATATATCATGTATTTGTTTGAAGTTGTGATTCAAAATGGCATAGAGGCTATATGAAAATGTCAGAATCAAGAGAAATTACATTTTGGTTGTAATTTTTGAAATCAATTCTTGATGTAATATTGGTACTGAACTTCGACTCCTTATATTCCACTATGAATCAGTTTTATACCATAGTAAGAAAAATGCCATGCTTAGAAAAGTTTTAGATGCGAGAATGTCCTTCTTGTTAAGGTATAAATGCAGGTTCGTGGGCACTCAGGAGTGACATTTTTTTTTTTTTGCTTTTTCTTACCCAGACAGTCTTTGCTAGATAGTGTTAGAATTTCGGAGCATTGTCAATGCTGGAACATACTCAAAAATCAATTTTAAAATATAGAAAACTGAGGCACGCGTATGTGATTAAAAGTCCCGAAAGTTTGTTTACGTTGCTCTTTGATTGACAAGTCACTGTTGATGTTATATGCAAATGAGTTGCTGGCCTCAGTTACGGTGCGGCGGTGTGTGACTTCCTGTCCTCGACCCTGTTTACTTACCTCAAGCACTATCAACTAGCCTCGCAAACTACAAAGAAAAAAAACACAGAGAAGACGTAGATGCTTCCAGCTTCCAGGTTGGCCTTTATCAATCAACATAACAAAAGTGAGTTAGAAGGTATACCCGGTACATTAGTGTGTTGGAGGGGCCATTATCAAATATATTTGTTCATTTTTCAGTTTCTCATGCAGTCACATGAACATCACACATTTTCTTTGTTTTATTTGATAGTGATGTTGATTTTTGGCATCGCCAACGAAAACAATTAAGTAGGAAGATGCTACGCCCAAAGGAAGTTGCCAATTATACAGATGAAGCCAATGCGATTGTCACAGAATTCATGCAAGCCTTGTATCAGAAAAGAAATAAGAGGAACTTTGTTGACAAATTTGAGGATTTGACCTTTTTGTGGTCATTAGAATGTAAGTTTGTACATTTTTTTTCCAATGTTTATAAGTTATAGTGATTGCCGTGTCTGTATAGTCATTTTCAGAATTTCTTGTGGCCAGGATCACTCAAGTAATTGGTTTGGTATGTGTCTGTCTGTCTGCTTGTCTGTGTAAACAAAATCTCAAAAACAGATTTTAATCAAATTAGGTACATCGGTAGTCTTATACAGCTCAAACGCTTGTTGAGACTTCTATTTTTTTTCTCTGGTAAACTAGTGTTTTTGTCGTCGGGCGATACTGCAATGCATGACCCAATATGTATTTGTAAATGCTTTCCCAGGAATGTTTTAGACTGACGTTGTCTTGCTATTTTTAAGAAGACTTCGTCATAGTTAAAAACATATTCTTTAAACATTGTGTAATGTGCTGATACAGACCATATATTTCTATAATATACTCACTTTTTGCACAATACCTAGATCAAATAAATAAAATTTCTGAGCAAATTAAACAGTAAAGTTCTATTAATAACACCCACTATATCCTATCAGCTAGCTATCCACGTCGAGTAATTTTGCTTGTTAAATTTGCACAAAGGGGAAGGTTGAAGTCGTTTCACTATATTTGTTTCAAAATTTTAAATATTGCATTAATTCAATCACATTTGGTAGGAAATGTCATCGTTTGATTTGACAACTCTGAGCAACCAATTAAATGATTATTATGACATATTATGTCCTGTAGTTATCATTACGGTGCTGTTCAGCAAAAAGCTGCATTTACTAACTGGTACAGTTGATCCCGATGCCAAAAAAGTTATCGATGGAGTTGACGATATTTTCAAGACGACTGCAGAATTATTTAAATTCCTCGTAAAATACCATGCAATGGTGAACACCAAAGTGTGGCAAATACACTCAAATGCCTGGGATGCTATTTTTGATTTTGGTGGGTATATTCTTTTTAATTATCTTGGTATTGTTTACATTTTTGTTTTGATTTTTCTCCTGTTATGTACATGTAGATGTAATGAGTGGGTATAGAGATCAATTCAAAATGATTGCAGTAAATATTATGAGAACCATATATTTACATGCAGGTACCCTTGCTGTCCATCCCCCTGGGGTTGTGAGTCTATCTGCAGACTCCCGCCAGGGGGACGCCAGCCATGACGCCCGCCTGTACAGTCTCTGCTGGTGGGAAGGTTGTGACCAGGTACCACGCGCTCAGCGTCATGATGCAATTCACAGGCGAGTCGCATCATGGAGCTGTTCGCTGCGACGCCTGCGTCCGCAATTCGCTCCCCCTTCCACTTTTGCCAAAACCTTGTGTCTTGTGTCATTTATTGAAGCATTAATAGTATGATTATGAATATAATTTATAATCTGTGTTAGTGCACAATTATGACATGCATTAACCAAGCTGGCATCCCCCTTTCATATTTTCATAGCTCCCATCATGTACCACATTGTGCTTCATGCAATATTTGCTCACATTTCGTCCTTCAGTTGAATTTGCATTAACACCAGACTGTTCATTTGCTTATCTGTGCTTGCGTCCTCCTTCAAGCATCAGTTCGTTTTGCCGCACCATACGATACACATCGTTTCAACAGACCTCCCACTCACCCGTTCACGCACAGGTCTCCATATAACACTTTCTAAACAATTGCCGATCTCACTCAAGTATAACTCATGTTTATCTGCATGTATGAAACTCATCGCCCTCATATGTCTATGTATCTGATAAATAATGTATAACTCACACACAAACATTTGTCTCACCAAAGAGAAAAAGATAATATCGGAAAAGGAAGAAGAATTAAAACTTGCTGTGGAGAGAGGAGATGAAATGGAGTCTGTTGATATAGACTTAATTACACAACTCCTGACAAACAACAATCTTTCAAAAGAAGAAATCTACTCAGTGTTGTCAGAAGTGCTGCTTGGTAGTATAGACACGGTGAGTTTATATGGTCTACTGAATAATGTCAAAAATGGTATGTATTAGTATAGGCACAGTAAGTTTATATTGTCTACTCAGTAATGACAGAAGTTCCATGCATTAGTATAGTATAGTATTAGCATTACGTAATCAGTGAAATTGAATCAAATATAACTGGTACTGAAAACATGATCAAAGCAACATAAAAAGCGAGTACCACAAAGCGAATATAGTTCAATGTTGGTGAAAGTAAGCATTCATTAGCTTTAAAAATAGCAAGGTACAGCATGTAGCGGCGATGGCATCATGACATCTACGAATAACAAATTAATTGGTAGAAACTGAACGGAAATAATTAGAATCATAATGTACAAATACTGAAAGGCTGAATTACAACTATTAATTATAAAAGCGGAAATAAAGCAGTTTCTGAATGGCCCTAGTGTAACACCAACCTGACTTGCAAGTAGGAGATTTTTCTGACAACGTGACACAGATCAAACACCTCTGGCCGTATAACATTGCAGGCGGATTGAAAATAGAACAAGGATGGACAACTCAGTTCTATATGAGTGTACAAGGTATTATTCTCTCTAGTTTCAGTATGCTCATTCCATTTTTTTTTAGTATTGTATAAATAATAATAAAATTAAAGTGGTGTCCCAAACAGATAGTCACATCCTTCTTTGGTGTTAAAATAATTCTGATGCTAAACACTGTTGCACTTTAGCTACCGGTACTTCTTTTGGCTTTGTGAACATAGAAATTAGGTAGTCAGCAAATCCTTCAGGTGGTTGTCTATCTCACTGTCGATAACGTTGATTCAGAGTGCTAGCATGATGCAATACTTGCTGGCATAGATGAGACCTTGAGTTGAGTTAGTGTTAGTAGCGTCTGGCTAACTCAGAATTCAACATCTCCAGTGGGTTTATCCCTGTGGTTACTAATTAGCTCATCTATGTCTGGGGTTCGTTCCTGGAAGTTAGGTTGTCTTCTTTTGTTGTCTATGTGGAGTATCTGAATTCCTAGGTAGGAATGTACAAATTTTAAGCATATTAAGATGTAAGGTTTACTCTTTGCAACTATAGTTCCTGACTGTACATTGTATACAGGTGAATCTGGTTTCAGTTGTTAGTTCCCGTTCGGACGTAGTCCAAAAACGGGGACTTATGGTTTGCCCTATGTGCGTCCGTGCGTTTGTGATCACCTGTATACAATGTAAGTTCAAACTTCACTCATACATCACACATTATATGGGACATATGCACATGCATTTTTTTCATGATCCGATTAACGATAGCCGAATAGCCGCCATTTTAAGGCCGAAAATGCATCAAAATCGCACATTTTCACCATTCCGGAACCAGATCTCAGTTATGCATGGACGGATTTTGTTCAAATTTGGTACATACATTAAACATAGTAGGACCTTAATGCACGTCATTTTGGGGGGGGCGATCGGGTTTGAAATGGCCGACTGGAGGCCATTTTGTTTTAAAGAATTCAGTTCTGGATTCGTATCTGAGACATGCCTGGATTGATCGTCTTCAAACTTCACACACACAAGGTACATCATGTCACAAATATGTATGTGCATTTGTTTCATGTTCTCATTAACGATAGCCAAAGCATTGAAATGCAACGCATTGAAACTGCACATTTTCACCATTCCGGACCCGGATCTCAGTTATGCATAGACAGATTTTGTTCAAATTTGGTACAAACATTAAACATAATAGGACCTTGATGCACGTCATTTTTTTTTTCCGGATCTAGTTCGAAATGGCCGACTGGCGGCCATTTTGTTTTATTAAAAATTCAGTTCTGGATCCGTATTCGAGACATGTCTGGATTGATCAAGTTCAAACTTCAGACACACATGGTACATCATGTCACAAATAGATATGTGCATTTGTTTCATGATCCGCTTAACAATAGCTGAATGATGGCCATTTTAAGGCCGAAAATGCATCAAAATCACGTATTTTCACAATTCCAGAACCGGATCTCAGTCATGCATGCATGGATTTTGTTCAGATTTAGTACAATGTGTTGTACATATGCAGGTGCATTTCGGATCAGACCACTTTCAGTGGTCTGAGATTTTGGTCATGATCTGCTTTGAATGTATATGTCACTCAAATATGAACGGAACGGGGACGTGTCATTGACAATGACTTGTTTTAAATAAATTGAATTTGACTATTTAGTTAGTTAGTTTATTATAAAATTACTTATTTAGTTACTATTTATTTGTGTATATAATATTTATGTTATCATTTATTTATTTATATATATATATTTTTTACCTTGGACAATACTTATTAAAACATTATACCTCTTTTGTCGCCCTTGTGTTCAATTCATTTAAGATTAGTTACTCAAACTCTGGGAAGCAGGCTCGACTAGCTTCACTATAGCTTTTTCTGCTTCCAGCCATATTATACATATTTACTTAGACTTTTGTTCGTTTACTTATTTATTTATTTGTTTGTTTGTTTGCTTGCTTACTTGCTTGTTTACTTGCTTACTTATTTACTTACTTCCTACTGTAACTTTTTTCACGGTGTATAATATGGAAAATAATTAACAACAACAACAATTAAATATGAATCAGATTACCATTTGTCACCAAGCTTGTGCTTGCCAGTTTGCAGTTTGTGTTAGTTTAGCTAACACATGGTCTCCTGTGTTATATGGTTCAGTCATAGCTTTCTTGTTGTATCTGGCTTTCTGCCAATCTCTTGCCTTGATTTCATGCTCTGTTGCTACTTTGTAGATGATTTTTAGTCTTTCTTGCAGAGATTTGACATAATCTGATGGATCTACTCCCTCACTAGCATTGTCAGTGTTGAATATCAGGTCTACAGTAATTAAGGTTTGGGTGACGACCATTCATTTGTATGCAATGAGTCATAGCTTCAACATACTCTTTCCAATCTGTTTTATGTGATGGATCTAATGTGCCTACCACATGTTCATGAGAGTTTGATTGTATCTTTCTGCCATGCAATTCATGTCTGGATGAATCTGGTGTGGTATGGGTTTTGGACATCTTCGTCACAAAGATTCTTGACAGCATTTTAGCTGCTGTTTTAGCTTTCTGATCCGGTGTTCAGTGGGCTTGTGCATATCTCGAATAGTGATCAGTTAGAACTAATACATTCTCGATACTGCCTTTAAATGGCTCTAAATTTAAAAAAATCCATACACAACAGCTCTAAAGTGCGGATACTCACAAGTGGTGCTCTGTCTGCTGTTGTTGCAGCCTTACGCAAACAGCATCATTTATACTCTCCACATCACACTTTTACTTGTGTGAACATCTGTGGCCAATAAAATACTATGGATTAGATCCAGTGTCCTCTCAAAACAAATGAGATTATGTTAATCTCTCATTGGTACTGGACCATCCATTGTCAGCAAATCGTATGGGTTAACATGTTCCTTAATGATACTATTCAATCAGTCACATGTTATGAAATATATTACAGTTGACCACAGACTGGCTCCAATAACAATACAGTTAAACTTCGTACAAATTGCCTGTCCTGCACAAATAATTCTAGATCCTGGTCTCGGCACCAAACAATGTGACATGGATTAAATTTCCAGCATAAATTGGGAGTTTCAGCAAAATAATTGATATTAGATCCTCGACTGTGCTTTTATTGACTGAGTTGCACGACTGAGGTCTATGCCATTGAGAAAGAACAGGAATACACAAGAGGTTCACATGAAATAATATCAAGACAAAATAAGCATCGATAATACAATGTTTGTAGGAGTCAAATGTGTGTTGTCATAACAACCATTGATAACGTCTGCAAAAAGAAAATGTTTTATAGTTTTTAGCTCTGCGGGCGACAAAGTCGTTGTCAACATTACAATTTCAACTTCTTCTTCGAAACCACAAGTCAGAATGTTTTCAAATTTGATATGCAAGTATTTTGGATGATGGTTCTTTCTCAGATTTGTTCATTTCATGTCAAAATCTCAAATTCTCTATTTTTTGTGAATATTTTTGTCGTTTTTGGTAAAAAGTGATATTTTCGACTTCTTGTTAAAATCCACAAGTCCGATTACTTTGATATTACATATATAGGTACTGTATGTGGACCTCTCTCAGATTTGTTCATTTCGAGATGATATCTTTAATTCTCTAATTTTGATGAATATTTTTGTTTTTTTTGGTAAAAAGTGATATAAAGGTTGATTGCTTTGATACTATACCAATTGTTCATTTTCTAATGATATCTTCAGTTTTTATTAATTGCAATGTGCATTGCTAACAGCGGAGCTATCTCAGCCGACAGGCTGCTTGTTTTTTAAATATCTTATAAATTGCCATTAAAGACTTTCACATCGATCTTTAAATTAGGTTCAAATAGTTTGTGTTTTTTTGTAGACATCCAACACTCTACATTGGGCTCTTTACCTTGTTGCAAACAATCCATCAGTACAAGACAGACTTTATGAAGAAGTAAGCAGTGTGGTTCCAGAAGGTGAAGTGCCAAGCAACAAACATTTAAGTCAAATGCCATATATGAAAAGTGTTGTCAAGGAAACGCTAAGGTATGTTGTACAGCATTTAAATGTTGTATAATTTACATGCATTGTAAACTTCACGTGGGACCCATAACTTGAAAATGTTTGAAAATCAACACTACCGGTATATTTCATGTACATACATGTAGGTGAATGTACCCAAAAATCAACACTACCGGTATATTTCATGTACATACATGTAGGTGAATGTACCCAAAAATCAACACTACCGGTATATTTCATGTACATACATGTTGGTGAATGTACCCAAAAATCAACACTACCGGTATATTTCATGTACATACATGTAGGTGAATGTACCCAAAAATCAACACTACCGGTATATTTCATGTACATACATGTTGGTGAATGTACCCAAAAATCAACACTACCGGTATATTTCATGTACATACATGTTGGTGAATGTACCCAAAAATCAACACTACCGGTATATTTCATGTACATACATGTTGGTGAATGTACCCAAAAATCAACACTACCGGTATATTTCATGTACATACATGTAGGTGAATGTACCCAAAAATCAACACTACCGGTATATTTCATGTACATACATGTAGGTGAATGTACCCAAAAATCAACACTACCGGTATATTTCATGTACATACATGCAGGTGAATGTACCCAAAAATCAACACTACCGGTATATTTCATGTACATACATGTTGGTGAATGTACCCAAAAATCAACACTACCGGTATATTTCATGTACATACATGTTGGTGAATGTACCCAAAAATCAACACTACCGGTATATTTCATGTACATACATGTAGGTGAATGTACCCAAAAATCAACACTACCGGTATATTTCATGTACATACATGTAGGTGAATGTACCCAAAAATCAACACTACCGGTATATTTCATGTACATACATGTTGGTGAATGTACCCAAAAATCAACACTACCGGTATATTTCATGTACATACATGCAGGTGAATGTACCCAAAAATCAACACTACCGGTATATTTAATGTACATACATGTTGGTGAATGTACCCAAAAATCAACACTACCGGTATATTTCATGTACATACATGTAGGTGAATGGATTCACAGTCAGTTCGCCCCAATGCACATTCGCCCCAGACCAGTTCGCCCCACAGTCAGTTCGCCCCACAGTCAGTTCGCCCCAAAGTCGGTTCGCCCCAAGTTTACTGGTGTAAATTGTAAATCAATCAGAGTGGTTGCAGTACCCTAGAAATTGTTAGACTTTATACCCTTCAAATCACGCTGATTGGATATTTGGATTATATATTGGAAATTGCAAATTTGCATATTTAATATGCGCTAACCACTCACTTTAAATGCCTTATACTAGTACTTAACACTTGCCTAATAGATACTGGAGGTGTTGATACAAAACAATAGATCGATGAGCGGCGTGCGTCTTATCTAATGGGTGATTGTGCAAGCTGTCAGATCGATTAACGGGCGGCCCTTCTCATGTACTCATACAAAGCCGATCATGGGCGGTACGAGTCATGTACCGTTAATGGTCTAATAGTGGGCGATATACTAGGTATGCGCACAAACTGCAGAGTAATGTTTATTTTTGAGAATCAAATATGATTTCCAACATTTCCCCTGGACTTGAATAACGGTGTACGTCACAAAATGAATGTAAAACACATATACAATGGACTACAAATAAATTGGTTGTTGCTGTACCACAACTTCATGTCACAAAGCTCCACGTTACTGGGTCTTCTAGACGCCCAGTTTAATAGGTGTTATTCGGTACTGAAAAGGTGTCGCGGTCACACCTTTTTGATGGTGTGTGCTTGGTGTACTACTATCAGGCAATGTAGAGCCAACAATGGCAGAGAACAAACACACAGAATACTACTACGTTTTATTTTTTCAAAATGAATACTGTGTTCTTGCATTCATAAACCCTTGATAACAATTCTTCACTTCTGAAAACTAAACAAATATAATACGTGTACAATGTTAATATAACTACGTTGTATATATAATTCTCGTGATCCCTTTAGCGTGACCACAGTCCTTGTGACACACACCACCCCCTTTTGAATGGAACGTTCAAGATGGCGGCACCGTATTTTTAATCCGTGCGTTAAAACTGGAACGCCGAAACCACACAACACCGATTGATTGGTTGGTTCATTCATGTTTGTAAGGCAAGCCAGGGGAGATAAGTCAATCGAAAAAGGGGCAAAAAATCGCTATCACAGCGCATGGCAAAAAAAAGGCAAAGTATCGCTATCACGACGCATATGGCACGACACCGGTTCGACTCTTCGGGCGATATGCTACAATCGCGGCGATCAGCCTCCTTCGATGTGGTTTTTACTTAAGTATAATTTTAAAAATATTTCAAAACCACATTTCCTTGCACGCATAACCGCGAAAACGAACACCAGTAAACTTGGGGCGAACCGACTTTGGGGCGAACTGACTTTGGGGCGAACTGGTCTGGGGCGAATGTGCATTGGGGCGAACTGACTGACCACCGGTGAATGTACCCAAAAATCAACACTACCGGTATATTTCATGTACATACATGTAGGTGAATGTACCCAAAAATCAACACTACCGGTATATTTCATGTACATACATGTAGGTGAATGTACCCAAAAATCAACACTACCGGTATATTTCATGTACATACATGTAGGTGAATGTACCCAAAAATCAACACTACCGGTATATTTCATGTACATACATGTAGGTGAATGTACCCAAAAATCAACACTACCGGTATATTTCATGTACATACATGTAGGTGAATGTACCCAAAAATCAACACTACCGGTATATTTCATGTACATACATGTTGGTGAATGTACCCAAAAATCAACACTACCGGTATATTTCATGTACATACATGTAGGTGAATGTACCCAAAAATCAACACTACCGGTATATTTCATGTACATACATGTAGGTGAATGTACCCAAAAATCAACACTACCGGTATATTTCATGTACATACAACATGTAGGTGAATGTACCCAAAAATCAACACTACCGGTATATTTCATGTACATACATGTAGGTGAATGTACCCAAAAATCAACACTACCGATATATTTCATGTACATACATGTAGGTGAATGTACCCAAAAATCAACACTACCGGTATATTTCATGTACATACATGTAGGTGAATGTACCCAAAAATCAACACTACCGGTATATTTCATGTACATACATGTAGGTGAATGTACCCAAAAATCAACACTACCGGTATATTTCATGTACATACATGTAGGTGAATGTACCCAAAAATCAACACAACCGGTATATTTCATGTACATACATGTTGGTGAATGTACCCAAAAATCAACACTACCGGTATATTTCATGTACATGCATGTTGGTGAATGTACCCAAAAATCAACACTACCGGTATATTTCATGTACATACATGTAGGTGAATGTACCCAAAAATCAACACTACCGGTATATTTCATGTACATGCATGTTGGTGAATGTACCCAAAAATCAACACTACCGGTATATTTCATGTACATGCATGTTGGTGAATGTACCCAAAAATCAACACTACCGGTATATTTCATGTACATACATGT